>NC_092338.1:120130000-120752500 GCF_046630445.1 Rutidosis leptorrhynchoides | reverse complement strand
TCTGTTTCCGAGAGTGTTCAGGTGCATAACTATATGCAAGAATCTTTCCTTCCATAGATGAAGTGCGGTTGGTTTAATCTCTCGATTGAGGTATTTCATGATAGCTTTGTACGCGGATTGTAATCGTCGGGATACAAATGAGGTTTAGGATGAAATCAAGTGGCAACTTGAAGAATTGTTTAGTTTCATATGTTATAATTAATATTTTAATTCATTTTAATTGTTCAAAGTTAGTAGTCTAATAGTCTGATTGTCCAATGGTCCAATAAATTCATATATAAATTATAATATTAGAATTAATTATTACGTATCGTGACCCGTGTACCGGTCTCAGTGTCGATCACAACTCAAACCATATATATATTTTGGAATCCACCTCAACCATGTATAGTCAACTATAGAGTGTCTATGGTCGTTCCGAAATATATATATAGATGGGTCGATATGATAGGTCGAAACCTTGTATACGTGTCCCGTTATTTATAATGCGTAAAATAAATAAATATATATCATGACCCATTATACAACGTGTTGTCTCAGAATTAATCCGACGTATTGTTGTACATGTGTCCCGACGGTATGTAAAGTACAGAAATTAAATGACAATAAATAAAATTGCGAGAATGTAAATTGCGATAAATTAAATGTTAATCAGTTAGCTGGGAACAGTTAGCTAGGAACAGTTAGCGTGGAATCTTAACAATATTTCAATTAGTTAATCCGTTTGTTTCTAACAAATTTTATTTTGTCCAATGTTTTCTTCATTATGCCACTTGTTGGATTCTGATAGGTCAAAATCCAAATATGAAATTTGAATGGAAATGATTGTTCTGTGGTGAACAGATACGTATATCGGTGGTTGTAAGTAGGATAGTAAATGACCGTTGAATCAGATTCAAAGAATGTACAGTGTAACTTATTAATGTGAAATCTAAATATTCCTCGGGTACTACCTACCCGTTAAAATATTTTTCATCATTAACAGTTTGTACGAAGGAATTTTTAATTACAATCTTTATGAAAATATACTTACGTATATATTTTCTTCAGATGTAATCATGGATTTAATGAGTCAATAAGATATTAAACTCATTTGATTTATCGTTAATACTAGATCACATAATCTCTAAAACTTTAGAAATTACATAATCGCCATGTCGAGCGAAGATAAATGAGGTAGAATGATACATAAAGCGGAGATAATCGATGTAGAATGATATGTAGAACAAAGATCATACTCGAAGTATAGATGGTGATATTAAGGCGTGTGATGTTGATATCTGAGGCACAGATTATGATGTTGAGGTTTATGACGTGGTTGTGATTGGGGGTGATAAGTGTACTGTCGGCGTTCATGATGGTGGTACTGATTATACTGCTGGTGCTACTGCTGGTGTTTGTAACCTTCGCACCATGTTCTCCAAAGCCGTCACGCGTTCTGCTAGTACACCGGGATGATTGACGGTTGGAGCGAGCGGATGAATAGGATTCGAAATATGGGATAGTATATAATCGTGACGAAATAATCTAGAAATAAGAGAGAAAATGGTTTCTCGAACAGGTTTGCCGGTAAGCGCTTCAAGTTCATCACTAAGAGGGCAATTTGGTGGATGGAAGGGATCTTCGATGTGAAATGATTTTCAGATATCGGATGATATTCTAACTATATAGAATATCTATATATATATATAATCCTAAAGATTTCGTAGACTACAGAGGAATTTACGGCATATGTCAGGCAAGTCTACGGATGCGCTAAGATATGAATTATCAGATACGCTAAGTTATGAATTGTGTCTATACAATATCGATGCACTAAATGCAGTAAGACGTATCTAGACTTGTAAATGATAAGCAGGCAATTCCCTAAGGATGATAAGCAAATAATTTCCGACTAGAAATGATAAGCAAAACTTTTGACATGCAGACACGGTCGAAGTCCAGACTCATTAATGTATCCTAACAACTACTAGTCAGACACACTAATGCAAGACCTGGTTCGCTAAGACTACCGCTCTGATACCACCTGTAAAGACCCGTCCTTATCCATCCGGATGATATCTTCAACATTTGGTTCCATTGCGATGATCGACTCCAAGTAATGTCTTTAGTATGAGCAAATGCACAGCGGAAGACTTATTTCGTACCTGAGAATAAGCATGCTTTAAAATGTCAACATAAAGTTGGTGAGATATATAGGTTTGATGCTAGCAGCGTAATAACTATGGACCACAAGATTTCATGTTTATACATAATACACTCCTCGTGTATGAAAAGTCATTGAGCACTTGGTAACCATACTTAACATTTAAATCACAGTAGCATATTCTTAAATAAACCCTACACCGTACCAAGTGTAGTAACGAAACGAAGTACTGTGCAACCGTTAAAAACTGGTCGTCCAGCCCGGTTGTGGTTGTCAGGCCCGATAGATCTATCAACAGGATTCGCGTTTACGCTCCTCACGTAAATATTAGCTACCAAGTATAAAGAGATATGCCATGGTACAACTCAACGTAGAATTTATATTTTTGATCACTTGTGTCCATAACGTAAATCATTTATAAAAACAACGCATGTATCCTCAGCCCAAAATATTTAGAGTTAAAAGGGAACTATATACTCACCATACTGTATTTTGTAGTAAAAATACATATAACATCATTGATCAAGTTTAAGGTTGGCCTCAGATTCACGAACCTATATCAAGTATATATATTAACACATGTATTCACATAATTCTGTCCATATAATACTTATATATTTGTTAAGTGTTGTAGCTATATAAATAGATGTACTTTATTTTTTTTAAATTTTTTTTTTATAATTTGTTATGTGTAATTTTTTATATAATTGATGTTAATATATTTAAAATAATTTTATGTAGTATTAATATAAATATATAATATTTATTTGTTATATGAAAATAATACTATTGATAATAATAATAATAATGATAATTTAGTAACTACCTCAAAGAATAAGTTTCAAAAATAAATACCCTTGCCAAGACTTGAACCCAAGACCTCTCGTTCACCCTTACAACTCCCTTAACCACTACGCTATCTCAACTTTTCTTTACTTAATCATCATCTAGCGATCATCATCATTATACATTAATCAAATCTTCTCAACATATGTTTACAATTAAACCGAATAGTCCCATTAGTTATGTTCATGGCCCAAATAAACATCATGATATATATACGGCCCAACTAAAAGGCTTCATGCGTTGGCCCAACAACACCTCGGCCCAGCAGAATATAATCAAAATGATCTTGCGGTTCCTGGTTGCTATAATGCAACGTTTTTTTTTTCTTTTTTCTTTTAAATAATATATACATATATTTATAATACTAAATTCCTTGGATACTCCCTAAACAACCTCATGCATGTCGGCCATTTCTTACAATCATTCCCACTTGCATATGCTTTATTTGGTAATGATAATTTGTTGTATATAATATTTAAGTGGACAAAAACCCATTCAATATATATGGTCCATCTACCTTGCTCTTTTGTGTATAAGTAAAAAAAATAATAACAATAACAACCGTACTCCTTTGCGTTCACTTGCGTTGATCCAGACAAAAGAGCCAATATCGATCATTTGATGGTGGTTCTGGGAATCATCGAACTAAAACAGAAAATGATGGTGGACGGGTTCACTCATGAAGAGAAGTAGAAAACATGAAATATATGTGAAAGTGGTTGTTTAAGAAGGTGATCTATGGTGGTTTCGAAAATGATTTAAAAGAGTGGTGATTGTATGGTGGTAAGGAGGTTGGTTCAATCATAAACTAGAAACGAATAATGGTGATGAAGGTGGTTGTTTATGTGAGTTCGATGGTGTCCTGGGTTGTAGTCTGTCTCAACCGAAAAGAAACCAAAGTTGAAACCAAAGGGTGGCGAAACAGAAGTTAGTTTGAGCATCTCGTTGTGGTTTTTATGTAAGTTTCTTGTCGAGCAAAAGATAGTACAAATATAGGTATAGCAGCTAGTGGTGGTGAAAGGTAATCAAGGTGAAGAAAAGCGTAAGTATATCGATGCATAAATGTATGTATGTAATGGTATGGGTCGATTAAGGGAAGAAAACAGGAACAAAACATCATAAGGATTTTGGTGATGATTATGAGAAGGGAGGAGGCCGAAAGGCGACGGTGATATTCATGATAAAAGGTGGTGTTGGAGTGATATTATTGAAGTGGGTTTAATGAAAGTGGTGATCACTGGTTTGATCTAAAAGATTACATAATCAAGAACTAAAGATAGAGATGTGTGTTTAGGTTAAATTGTGGTACTAAATAACCAGAGAGAAGAAGAGAAATAAAGAAAAATAATCAAAGCAGATAGAGATAGGTAACGTAATTTGGATACATCTGATTTTGATTTCGAATCTCAGAACAGGATTGGAGATAAGAAACAAATTAGGAAAAAGGTGATGTTGAGATGAAACAGTAGAAAATAAAGAAATTAAGAGATTTTGATGTCGATTGCTAATAGATTTTTGGTTGTTTGTGATATCAAATCTCGACTGGTAATTGAATTAGGGACAGAATACAAAATTAACAACAGAATGATAGTTACGTAAATTTGATTCAATCCCTACTGATTTTATTAATATTAATTAATATTACTATTAGTAATTATTATATATAAATAATTGTAATGTTTTTAATATTAATAATAATAAATAATATTACTAATACTAATATAAATTAAAAAAATAATAAATAATTTCTATTAGTAAAGATAATAATAGAAATGGTAATTTACAAAATAACACCAAAATAATATTAAGTATGATACCAATAATAATGATATTTAATACTAATAAAAATGATAATAAAAGTACTATCAATGATAATGATCATAACACCATCTTAATTATAATAATATCTATATTTTTACGGATAATAATATTATTAGTAATAATACTGATATAACATAGTATATATATATATACACACACATTTCCATTTACAATTAGTTGTTCGTGAATCATCCGGCTTGGTCAAAAGGGTAACTAATTATCCGAATGTAGATTTCAAACTTTCTAGACTCAACATTACAGATTTTGCTTATCGCGTCAGAAACATATAAAGATTAGGGTTTAAATTTGGTCGGAAATTTCCGGGTCATTACACCTAGCAAGGTTGATAGGTGAAAGAAAACTGGGAAGTCTACCTAGCGATACAAATGCTAACCCCCGGAATGAAACAGCTAAAGCCATTACTACAAGAAGTGGTATTACACTTAAACCACCTGAAATACCTGTAATTTCTGATGATTCTATTCCTACTCCACAAGAACCACAATCTGAGCAAGAAAAGGAAAAAGAACCGGTAGTTGAAAAGGTTAATGAAGATAACACAGTTAAAGCTAAACCTTATGTTAAACCATTCTAACCACCACTTCCTTACCCAAGTAAAATGAGAAAAGAAAGACTTGAAGCCGAGCAATCCAAATTCTTGGATATGTTTAAACAAATAAATGTAAATCTTCCTTTCATTGATGTGATATCAGGAATGCCTAGATATGCTAAATTTCTGAAAGATCTAATCACAAATAGAAAGAAATTAGAAGAACTCTCGGCTGTTACTATGAATGCTAATTGTTCCGCAGTACTGTTGAATAAGATACCAAAAAAATTATCAGATCCAGGAAGTTTCACAATTCCATATTTTCTGGGTAGTCTTAGTTCAATAGAAGCATTGGCAGACTTAGGTGCTAGTATAAATCTAATGCCGTATTCACTATACGCTAAACTAGACCTTGGAGAATTGAAACCAACAAGAATAATCATACAACTAGCCGATCAATCAGTAAAATATCCTAGAGGGATAATGGAGAACATGCTAGTTAAAGTTGGTACTTTAGTATTTCTAGTAGATTTTGTTATTTTGGACATGGAAGAAGATTCTCGAGTTCCTCTCATATTAGGAAGACCATTCTTAAACACGGCTAAAGCAATAATAGACGTGTTCGGTAAGAAACTGACCCTAAGTATAGAGAATGAGAGTGTTACCTTTTCTGTTGATAGAGCCATGCAACAACCGCAATCTGCAGATGATACATGTTATTATATTCAAACTATAAATTCACATCCAGAATTGTTAGAAGAATTTCCAGAATTACAAGGAACGGGAGAATGTTCTTTAGGAGAAGGAACTGAACCAATTGATGAAGCTGAAATGATAGCCGCACTCATGGCTAATGAATATGAACCAACAATAGAAGAACTTCAAATGTTAAAAGAAGAAGACAGATATCGATACAAATCATCGATAGAAGAACCACCGACATTAGAGTTAAAGCCACTTCCAAACCATTTGGAATACGGTTATTTACTTGGTAAATCTGAATTACCTGTAATAATATCATCTTCTCTTACTAAAAATGAAAAATCTCAACTCATTTGTATGCTAAAAGCTCATAAACCAGCTATTGCATGGAATATTCATGACATTAAAGGTATAAGCCCTTCGTATTGCACACATAAAATCCTTATGGAAGAAGGTCATAAAACCTATGTGCAACGCCAACGAAGACTAAATCCTAATATGCAAGATGTTATTAAGAAAGAAATTATTAAACTGCTAGATGCAGGTTTAATTTATCCAATCTCTGATAGTCCATGAGTAAGCCCAGTTCAATGCGTACCTAAGAAAGGTGGCATGACTGTCATCACAAATGAAAAAAATGAGCTTATTCCCACAAGGACTGTAACAGGATGGCGTGTTTGTATTGATTATAGAAAATTAAATGACGCCACCAGAAAAGATCACTTTCCCTTACCTTTCATTGAACAAATGTTGGAAAGATTAGCCGGGAATAGTTACTATTGTTTTCTTGACAGTTTTTCCGGATATTTTCAAATTCCAATCGCACCCGAGGACCAAGAGAAAACCACATTTACGTGCCCTTATGGTACTTTTGCTTACAAACGCATGCCATTTGGACTTTGCAACGCCCCTACGACCTTTCAAAGGTGCATGATGGCGATTTTTCATGACATGATAGAAGAATGCATGGAAGTTTTCATGGATGACTTTTCAGTCTTCGGTGATGTAGTGACCCGGGAATTTCCAATCAAATTTAAACTTGAATCTTTATATATTTCGACACGATAAGCAAAGTCTGTAATGTTGAGTCTTAAAATTTTGGAACTGTTACATTGATTCATTTAACCTTTAATTTTTCCGACGATTCACGAACAATTGTGTGTAAATAAAAATGTAAGTATATATAAATATAAATATAATTATATGTAATATTTTTGAATAAATAAAATACCCATTTATCAATTGGAATTAAAAGCGTAGAGTTATAAACAAAATAATTAAGTAGTTATAAATATATATATATAAATAGATATAGGAAATTATTATAAATCTATATAATTATAGCTATAAAGGATTTCTATTAATAACTGTTATGTTGGAATATTTGTAAAACGTATGAAGATTTAAAAATTCAATAGATGTATTCATGTAATATATGATCTAAATTATAATATAAATATAGTAAATGTAATTATAAGTTTAATTGTAATTATTATATGATTATTATTATTACATTCATTATTGATATTAATATCAATATTATTAAAGTTATAATACTGAAAATTGTTACACCTAATTTATTAATATCATTATTTTTGTTACATTTACTATTATCCTTATTGTTATTATCATTTATTATTATTAATACTACCAAATTTATTGTTACTAGATTTATTAATTACTAATACTATTTTATATGAAATTAAATGGTAAAATTCGGTTTCCTATCTCATTCATGCTGTAGAAAATTGTGACAACCAATCGAATATCTTGACATTACAATCCAAGAATTTAGATACATACAGATTACTTATATAGATACATATACAAGTATATAAATATATAAACACATTATATATGTATATGAATACAGAATAGAATGGATCCAGTTGCAATCGTTTTCAAACTAAAAGCAATATATTTTTCTGTCTAAAAGTAGTACAATTGGATTCCATGTTTATCACTAGATAACAAAATCGGTTAACTATGCTTATCTGCTTTTTATTCTCTTTCTGTACCTGACTGAGGTATTTCTGTGACCCTCTTTAATATAAAACAATAAAATCAGTCAACATGGTGAGTAACCCTTCGATTACTCCATCATCATTATCAATTGACAGCAATCAGTTCTATTACATGAAGAAATAAAGCAAATATAAAAGGAACCCATCACTCGCCACCCTCATCCTCTTCACTCAACCACCATCGAATACCACAACACCATCCACAGCCCACTGTACTGCCACCATCATCACCAAGCTACTATCATTCGAAGACCTTCACCATCATTATACCTGCAACATAATCGAGCACACTGCAACTAATATGGTACGTTTCCTATTTCTGGTGAACAAAACAGCAGACTATCCTTAATCACCATCATACACATCTATCTATATCTTTCATTTACATATATACATTATATACATAAGAAACACCTAAAGAAATTAAAAATTACCTCTTCCACAACCACCTTATACCACCACGATCACCATTCCATCATCACTTAGACTGCTAATGTTACCTGGTTCTGTTTCAACTGGAATCAAAACAGTCACCACATCTTTTTGATTGTTTCTTCTTCGTGAACCTCAAAACCATCACAAACACTAATTCTTTAAACTTTACCTGCTACTACCTTGTTTCTGTTTCATGATGGAACTACCTGCAATCAACACAAACCAACATATTAACAATCGTTTCCTCTACAAATTTCTGCTGTATTCTGTTTTAAATACGAACAACCACAGACCACCACTAACAACTAACAATTTAAAATATCACTTGTCATCATCGATTGCTACATATATACTTCTATTCAACAATCAACACAACGATATAATACAAAACCTGAAACTACTACTTTTGTTATGAAGATAAAGAATCGATTACCTGCTATGCCAATTCTTCTGTTTCAGTTAACAACATCTTCTAGTTCGATTTATTGGGTTGATGCTTTAATCAATCCACTCCTGCTCCCATCATGTCGACAGACATCATCAACGGATTAATAAAGACGATTGAATGAGGATGATGACGATTAGGGTAGATGGTGACGAGTTAACAATGATGATGATGAATGGATGGCCCGTTATACCCTGATGATGGTTGATTGATCGATTGATCAATTAACCGATCGAAGAACCGAAGACCAAGAACCCTAATTTATTCTGCCTGTTGCTCTGCACCTCGATCTGTTTTTTTAACCCTAATAACTCGAGTGATTCCCTTTTATTAGGTTTAAATAAATAAAATTATTATTATTATTATTATTATTATTATTATTATTATTATTATTATTATTATTATTATTATTATTATTATTATTAGAGTTATCACTATATTTATTATTTTTATCATTATCATTATTATTTATGTGTATTACTATTATTTTTATCAAATTTCTATTATTAACATTAAAAATTATTATATTTAACATTATTATTATTATTGATATATCAAATGAAGATTTTATACATAAATATATATATATATATATATATATATATATTTATAAAACCTAATCATATTAATACTTTTGTAATATATGTTAATTATTTATATAAAGATAAATATATCTAATTAAATTATTAATAAAACACATGATATAAAATAACAACTAAAATCTCTAATAATTTATATAATTATATATTTTGTTCGATTACAAGTATATGTATTAATATATATATATAAATGAAATAGGTTCGTGAATCCGAGGCCAACCCTGCTTTGTTCTGTTGTTCAATGTCGTCATATGTATTTTTACTACAAAACACATAATGGTGAGTTTCATTTGCTCCCTTTTTAAATGCTTTTGCAATATATATTTTTGGGATTGAGAATACATGCGCTGTTTTTATAACTGTTTTACGAAATAGACACAAGTACTTGAAAATTACATTCTATGGTTGGATTATCGAATCGAATATGCCCCTATATAGTCTGGTAATCTAAGAATTAGGGAACAGACACCCTAATTGACGCGAATCCTAAAGATAGATCTATCGGGCCCAACAAGCCCCATCCAAAGTATCGGATGCTTTAGTACTTCGAAATTAATATCATGTCCGATGGAGGATCCCGGAATGATGGGGATATTCTTATATGTATATTGTGAATGTCGGTTACCAGGTGTTCAATCCATATGAATGATTTTTGTCTCTATGCATGGGACGTATGTTTATGAGAAATGGAAATATGAAATCTTGTGGTCTATTAAAATTATGAAATGATTATTTATGATAAACTAATGAGCTCACCAACCTTTTGGTTGACATTTGAAAGCATGTTTATTCTCAGGTATGAAATAAGTCTTCCGCTGTGCATTTGTTCATCTTAGAGATATTACTTGGAGTCATTCATGACATATTTCAAAAGACGTTGCATTCGAGTCGTTGAGTTCATCATCGAGTATTATTAAGTCAATTATAGTTAGATATATTATAAAATGGTATGCACGCCGTCAACTTTCGATGTAATGAAAGATTGTCTTTTCAAAAACGAATGCAATGTTTGTAAAATGTATCATATAGAGGTCAAGTACCTCGCGATGTAATCAACTGTTGTGAATCGTTTATAATCAATATGGACTTCGTCCGGATGGATTAGGACGGGTCTTCACAGTTGGTATCAGAGCGGTGGTCTTAGCGAACCAGGTCTGCATTAGTGTGTCTAACTGATAAGTCGTTAGGATGCATTAGTGAGTCTGGACTCCGACCGTGTCTGCATGTCAAAAGTTTTGCTTATAATTTCGTGTCGAAAATTTCCTGTTTATCATTCTTAGGGAATCACTTGCTTATCATTCTTAGTCTAGACACATTTTACTACATTGACTGCATGAATAGTGTATAGACAAAATTCATATCTTAGCGTATCTGCTACTTTATATCTTAGCGTATCTGTTATTGTAACTTTGCCTGACAACTTCCGTAGATTCCTCCGTAACTTATGGGATTTTAGTATTATATATGCATATGTAAATTATGTATTGCAGGGTACTAATCTACATCCTATAATCTATTTTTTATTGAAGATCCTTCATCTGATCGTACGAGATGAATCCCTCAACCAGTTCGAGTCCCTCAAATTTCGATAGCTATTCCGATAGTTATTCCGACAGCTATTCCGATATGGATATTCACCTAAGCTCTGAAAGCAGTGTAACCAGAATGAATCCATCAAACAGCCACCCCCAATTCATCTGATGGGTTCGTAGTCGACTTAATTAATGGAGACGCGAAGAAGGCGATTCTTTTCACCAACCGAATTTGCCTCTTGACGAAGAACCCGAAGCACTTACCAGTGAACTAGTCCGAAACACCATTTTCACCCTCATTTCCCGAATATCTCGCCATGATTATACTCTATCTAAAATTCTAAACCTCATTCATCCGCTCGTCCGAACCGACAATCATCCCGGTGTAATAGAAGAAGTCAATGAGCTTTGCGCTCGAGTAGTGGCTCTGGAGAATATGGTGCAAAACGTACCAGCTTCAGCAACATCACCGGCACCAACAGTACAACCAGTAACAGCACCAGTACCATCAACAATCCATGCCTCAACATCTCATCCTATATCTCGAGCATAATCATCGTTCTATATGACGTTCTATATCATTTATCTTCGTTCTATATGACGATTATGTAATCTCTAATGTTTTAGAGATTATATATTCTTATTCTAATGGTAAATCAAATGAGTTTAATATCATATTGACTCATTAAATCCATGATTACATCTGAAGAAAATGTATATGTATATATTTTCATAAAGATTGTAATTAAAAATTCTTTCGTACAAATTGTTAATGGTGAAAATATTTTAACGGGTAGGTAATACCCGAGGAATATTTAGATTTCACATTAATAAGTTACACTGTACAATCTTCGAATCTGATTCAACGGTCATTCACTATCCTACTTACATCTATAGATATACGAATCCGTTAACCGCAGAATAACCATTTTCATCCAATTTCATATTTGGATTTTGATTTATCAGAATTCAACAAGTGGCATAATGAAGAAAACATTTGACAAAAATAAAATTTGTTAGAAACAAACAAATTAACTATGAGAAATTTTGTTAAGAATCCACGCTAACTGTTCCTAGCTAATTGATCCTAGCTAACTGATTACATTTTATCTATCGCAATTTAATTATCGCAATTTACATTCTCGCAATTTTAATTATCGTCATTTAATTTCTGTTATTTACTTTACACACTTTATTTATCGTTATTTAATTTCTGTTATTTATTTTACGCACTTTAAATATCGAGACACGTATACAAGGTTTTGACATATCATATCGACGCATCTATATATATTATTTAGAATCACCATAGACACTCTATATGCAGTAATGATCGAGTTCTCTATACAGGGTTGAGGTTGATTCTACAATAATATATATAGTTTGAGTTGTGATCGAGTCTGAGACATGTACACGGGTCACGTTACGTATTTATTAATTCGAATATTATATATTAAACTATATATGAATTATTGGACTGTCAACTATGGACTATCGACTGTGGACTAATAACATTGGACGATTAAAATAAATTAAAATATTGATTATAACATATGAAACTACACAATTCTTCAAGTTGCCATTTGATTTCGTCTTAAACATCATTTGTATCTTCACGATTACATTCTGCGTTCAAACCCTTCATGATTCTTGAAAACACCTCAATCGAGAGGATGAACCAACGACACTTCATCTACAGAAGGAAAGATTTATGCATATAGTTATATACCTGAAAAACTCTCGGAAACTGAGTAAACGTTTAACACGTAGTTGTGCCAATTCTTTTAGTGTTATTATTACCCAAAATAACTCTGCAGTTCTTTTTCAAAATAGCCAATTTTGTCACAGCTCCAGCAAGACAACTTCGACTTTTCATTCGAAACAACTTTATTATAACTTTGATATATATGCGAACTCTTTTATTGTTACCGGGAAACCTTTTATATTTCATCTTATTACCAGCAGACGTACCAGCAACCTCGTTGCTCTTTGGGCTTAATTCCCTCCGAAAAATCACTACATTTATCTATTGAAGTCTCATCATATTCTCATCCGCATCTTGTATCGAGAACTGCCATACCAATTACCGGGAATCAGCAATCAGTACTTTGAAAACTCACAGCATATCTACATCAACAGTTATATGTATAACATTTATCTCTTAGAATTATGATCTTTCATTCTGAAATTCTGAAAAGCACTCAGTCTACGAATCAATACTCTGAATGTTGAAAAAGCTGAATGAAGCAGCAGAAACCGTAGACAACCATAAATGACCTTAATCATCGGAAGTTTGATGATAAAGAATAGTATGTTGGTAAAGCTCAGAAAAGTTGGAACTGAGAAAAATGGATTGAGCTAACCACGAAGGAGACCAGGGATAAATACAAGGACCATACCCTATATTCAAAGAATCCAGGTATTTCTGGATTCGTTTAAATCTTTAGAAAATATCTTGCTCCGAAGTCATGTTAAAATCTTGCGGAAAATCTTTCTCCATCAACCATCGAACTTAGAAATTCCAAATTATCATCATCAATATCTTCGATATTTCTGAGGATATTTTCATAAATATTCTCGTCCAAAATTACATACCTCCTCGTGTTTCCTGTGTATCATTATATTGGAAACATTCAATAGAAAATTTAGTACCGAAAAGCAGATTATGCGAAACTATGAAGAAAGCCGTGGACAAATCACAAAGAATAAGTTTGACTTCAAAGAATCCAAATGATTCAATGTCTGCTAAAGTCTTTAGTGAATATCTTGCTCCTTACTCTAAACCCTTGCAGACAATAGTTTCTATCATTATCTGATCTTAGATATTCCGAGATATTATCGTATCTTTCACTATAAATATCCTCCATATTTCTGAAGATATTTTCATAACTATTCTTATCTGAAATCATTAATCTCTTCCTGATATCATTGTTACATCATATAGAAACTGTTAGTTTCTATATTCTGTAAACTTTCGAGCTTAAAATATGAATGTTTTTGAAGTAGTGTTGGGAACTGATGCATGAGTTAGTATAATGTAATGACACTTGATCACCGTGATTATATTATAGTAAGTCATGCTGAGTTTCTAATGAAATGTGATGATTCACAGATCATAACGTCATCATGTGCCATGTTACACGGCTCGTTCATTCTACTTCACCTCCGAACAAATCAAGAAAATATATTCTTGATAGTTCTATTCTCAGTGATTCTGGTAATTTGACAAATCAAACCGTGCTATCACATTCCTTCCTGCTTAGAACATTATAATCATTCGAAACTCTATATCTACAAATTCTGGACTATTATTCGCTTGACTTGAAGTCGGGAAGAGGAAACAAAAGCATAGAACTTTGAAATATAAGGGAGAATATAAAGTCTAATAACAACACATAAATTACGAACCGTGCATATCAATGTTTATCGCAACATAAAGACACGGGAGAATTAAAAACATTATAATCCCAAGGGCGAAGTAGAAGAAGGCAGATTCCTCTGGTGGAAGTTGGAAAAGGAGAATGATTGTCGCGATAGTAAGAATGAGGACAAGGATCAGAACTGGACTAAGCATTTTCATAATCTTTTGGATATATGAACTGAGAAAGAAGGTATAGAAGTGGTGGAAACTAATGGAACGGAAAAGATAAATTTATAATGGAAATATCAGACAGAGTAATCGAGGCAGATCACCGTATTTAATTATAGAGATCTTAATTTCCTTATTCGCTGAAGAATCAAATCTTTTAGATTTCGAAGATTTTCTTTAAATCCCTTGAATTCCGGAATTCAACCAAGACAAATTCAAAAGTTAAGACACACCTTATTTTCTAAATTCAACCATGACTAGTAAAAAGTTTTGATGAAACTTATCTTTCTCATTTCACTATTAAGTGATAGCTTCACTCGTACGCTTCGAATAATCGAATTATTCTATCCGGGTTACACCCTGTGATAAAATTCTATTTATCAACTCATATTTGCCATGAAAACATTTTTATTGTTAGCCATGACAACCTCACTCAAATTTCGGGACAAAATTTCTTTAACGGGTAGGTACTGTAGTGACCCGGGAATTTCCAACCAAATTTAAACTTGAATCTTTATATATTTCGACACGATAAGCAAAGTCTGTAATGTTGAGTCTTAAAATTTTGAAACTGTTACATTGAGTCATTTAACCTTTAATTTTTCCTACGATTCACGAACAATTGTGTGTAAATAAAAATGTAAGTATATATAAATATAAATATAATTATATGTAATATTTTTGAATAAATAAAATACCCATTTATCAATTGGAATTAAAAGCGTAGAGTTATAAACAAAATAATTAAGTAGTTATAAATATATATATAAATAGATATAGGAAATTATTATAAATCTATATAATTATAGCTATAAAGGATTTCTATTAATAACTGTTATGTTGGAATATTTGTAAAACGTATGAAGATTTAAAAATTCAATAGATGTATTCATGTAATATATGATCTAAATTATAATATAAATATAGTAAATGTAATTATAAGTTTAATTGTAATTATTATATGATTATTATTATTACATTCATTATTGATATTAGTATCAATATTATTAAAGTTATAATACTGAAAATTGTTACACCTAATTTATTAATATCATTATTTTTGTTACATTTACTATTATCCTTATTGTTATTATCATTTATTATTATTAATACTACCAA
Organism: Rutidosis leptorrhynchoides; assembly: GCF_046630445.1. NCBI lineage: Eukaryota > Viridiplantae > Streptophyta > Magnoliopsida > Asterales > Asteraceae > Rutidosis > Rutidosis leptorrhynchoides. The sequence continues at coordinate 120,736,692 of NC_092338.1, read as the reverse complement.
ATTTATTGTTACTAGATTTATTAATTGCTAATACTATTTTATATGAAATTAAATGGTAAAATTCGGTTTCCTATCTCATTCATGCTGTAGAAAATTGTGACAACCAATCGAATATCTTGACATTACAATCCAAGAATTTAGATACATACAGATTACTTATATAGATACATATACAAGTATATAAATATATAAACACATTATATATGTATATGAATACAGAATAGAATGGATCCAGTTGCAATCGTTTTCAAACTAAAAGCAATATATTTTTCTGTCTAAAAGTAGTACAATTGGATTCCATGTTTATCACTAGATAACAAAATCGGTTAACTATTCTTATCTGCTTTTTATTCTCTTTCTGTACCTGACTGAGGTATTTCTGTGACCCTCTTTAATATAAAATAATAAAATCAGTCAACATGGTGAGTAACCCTTCGATTACTCCATCATCATTATCAATTGACAGCAATCAGTTCTATTACATGAAGAAATAAAGCAAATATAAAAGGAACCCATCACTCGCCACCCTCATCCTCTTCACTCAACCACCATCGAATACCACAACACCATCCACAGCCCACTGTACTGCCACCATCATCACCAAGCTACTATCATTCGAAGACCTTCACCATCATTATACCTGCAACATAATCGAGCACACTGCAACTAATATGGTACGTTTCCTATTTCTGGTGAACAAAACAGCAGACTATCCTTAATCACCATCATACACATCTATCTATATCTTTCATTTACATATATACATTATATACATAAGAAACACCTAAAGAAATTAAAAATTACCTCTTCCACAACCACCTTATACCACCACGATCACCATTCCATCATCACTTAGACTGCTAATGTTACCTGGTTCTGTTTCAACTGGAATCAAAACAGTCACCATATCTTTTTGATTGTTTCTTCTTCGTGAACCTCAAAACCATCACAAACACTAATTCTTTAAACTTTACCTGCTACTACCTTGTTTCTGTTTCATGATAGAACTACCTGCAATCAACACACACCAACATATTAACAATCGTTTCCTCTACAAATTTCTGCTGTATTCTATTTTAAATACGAACAACCACAGACCACCACTAACAACTAACAATTTAAAATATCACTTGTCATCATCGATTGCTACATATATACTTCTATTCAACAATCAACACAATGATATAATACAAAACCTGAAACTACTACTTTTGTTATGAAGATAAAGAATCGATTACCTGCTATGCCGATTCTTCTGTTTCAATTAACAACATCTTCTAGCTCGATTTATTGGGTTGATGCTTTAATCAATCCACTCCTGCTCCCATCCTGTCGACAGACATCATCAACGGATTAATAAAGACGATTGAATGAGGATGATGACGATTAGGGTAGATGGTGATGAGTTAACAATGATGATGATGAATGGATGGCCCGTTATACCCTGATGATGGTTGATTGATCGATTGATCAATTAACCGATCGAAGAACCGAAGACCAAGAACCCTAATTTATTCTGCCTGTTGCTCTGCACCTCGATCTGTTTTTTTTAACCCTAATAACTCGCGTGATTCCCTTTAATTAGGTTTAAATAAATAAAATTATTATTATTATTATTATTATTATTATTATTATTATTATTATTATTAGAGTTATCACTATTTTTATTATTTTTATTATTATTATTATTATTATTATTTATGTGTATTACTATTATTTTTATCAAATTTCTATTATTAACATTAAAAATTATTATATTTAGCATTATTATTATTATTGATATATCAAATGAAGATTTTATACATAAAAATATATATATATATATATATATATATATATATATATATATATATATATATATATATATATATATATATATATATATATATATATATATATATATATATATATATATTATAAAACCTAATCATATTAATACTTTTGTAATAGATGTTAATTATTTATATAAATATAAATATATCTAATTAAATTATTAATAAAACACATGATATAAAATAACAACTAAAATCTCTAATAATTTACATAATTATATATTTTGTTCGATTACAAGTATATGTATTAATATATATATATAAATGAAATAGGTTCGTGAATCCGAGGCCAACCCTACTTTGTTCTGTTGTTCAATGTCGTCATATGTATTTTTACTACAAAACACATAATGGTGAGTTTCATTTGCTCCCTTTTTAAATGCTTTTGCAATATATATTTTTGGGACTGAGAATACATGCGCTGTTTTTATAACTGTTTTACGAAATAGACACAAGTACTTGAAAATTACATTCTATGGTTGGATTATCGAATCGAATATGCCCCTATATAGTCTGGTAATCTAAGAATTAGGGAACATACACCCTAATTGACGCGAATCCTAAAGATAGATCTATCGGGCCCAACAAGCCCCATCCAAAGTATCGGATGCTTTAGTACTTCGAAATTAATATCATGTCCGATGGAGGATCCCGGAATGATGGGGATATTCTTATATGTATATTGTGAATGTCGGTTACCAGGTGTTCAATCCATATGAATGATTTTTGTCTCTATGCATGGGACGTATGTTTATGAGAAATGGAAATATGAAATCTTGTAGTCTATTAAAATTATGAAATGATTATTTATGATAAACTAATGAGCTCACCAACCTTTTGGTTGACACTTGAAAGCATGTTTATTCTCAGGTATGAAATAAGTCTTCCGCTGTGCATTTGTTCATCTTAGAGATATTACTTGGAGTCATTCATGACATATTTCAAAAGACGTTGCATTCGAGTCGTTGAGTTCATCAAGATTATTATTAAGTCAATTATAGTTAGATATATTATAAAATGGTATGCACGCCGTCAACTTTCGATGTAATGAAAGATTGTCTTTTCAAAAACGAATGCAATGTTTGTAAAATGTATCATATAGAGGTCAAGTACCTCGTGATGTAATCAACTGTTGTGGATCGTTTATAATCGATATGGACTTCGTCCGGATGGATTAGGACAGGTCTTCATAGGTGATACATTTGAAACATGTCTAGTTAATCTTGAACGAATGCTTATTAGATGCGAACAATCAAATTTAGTACTTAATTGGGAGAAATGCCATTTCATGGTTAAAGAAAGCATCGTTCTTGGAGACAAAATTTCAAAGGAAGGAATTGAAGTAGATAGAGCTAAAGTAGATGTAATTGCTAAACTTCCACATCCCACCAATGTTAGAGGAGTTAGGAGTGTTCTAGGGCATGCCGGTTTTTACCGACATTTTATAAAAGATTTTTCTAAAATTGCCACTCCTATGAATAAACTCCTTAAAAAGGATGCTCCATTCATCTTTTCAGATGAATGCATCAAATCTTTTAATATTCTTAAAGAAAAACTTACTAATGCGCCGATCATGATAACTCCAAATTGGAATCTACCATTTGAACTTATGTGCGATGCAAGTGATTTTGCAATGGGAGCCGTTTTAGGACAAAGGATTGAAAAACGATTTTAACCTATCTATTACGCTAGTAAGACGTTACAAGGAGCACAAACGAATTACACAACTACTGAAAAAGAACTTCTTGCTATTGTCTTTGCTTTTGACAAATTTCGTTCATATCTCGTTCTAACTAAAACGGTGGTCTATACTGACCATTCTGCTCTTAGATACCTATTTTCGAAACAAGATGCCAAACCACGATTAATCCGTTGGATCTTACTCTTACAAGAGTTCGATATTGAAATCCGAGACAAAAACGGAGCAGAAAATCTCGCAGCTGATCATCTTTCTCGTCTTGAAAATTCTGAATTAGAAGTTCTAAATGAATCGGCTATACAAGATAACTTTCCTAATGAATATATTTTGAAGATCGATTATAATGAAATTCCATGGTTTGCAGACTATGCAAACTACTTAGTATGTGGATTCCTTGAAAAAGGGTTGTCGTACCAAAAACGAAAGAAATTCTTTAGTGATATAAAACACTATTTCTGGGAAGATCCACATTTGTTTAAAAGTTGTCCCGATGGAGTAATACGCCGATGCGTATTCGGAGATGAAGCTAGTCAAATCTTAAACCATTGTCACACACGACCAACATGAGGGCATTATGGGCCTCAACTCACAGCAAGAAAAGTCTATGACGCTGGATTCTATTGGCCTACAATTTTCAAAGATGCACACCTTCTTTGCAGATCCCGTGATGCATATCAAAGGGCCGGAAAAATAAATCAACGTGATAAAATGCCACAAAATGTCATTCAAGTATGTGAAGTATTTGACATTTGGGGTATTGACTTTATGGGTCCATTTCCAAAATCTCATAATAATCTCTAGATTCTCGTTGCCATTGATTATGTATCTAAATGGGCGGAAGCACAAGCTCTCCCAACTAACGATGCACGAGTTGTAGTCAATTTTTTAAAACGTCTTTTTGCAAGGTTCGGAACAACGAAAGCTTTAATAAGTGATCGGGGGTACTCATTTTTGTAATAATCAACTTGATAAAGTTCTTAAAAGATATGGAGTAACTCATAAGATCTCAATCGCTTATCATCCACAAACAAGTGGACAAGTTGAAAATACCAATCGAGCATTAAAACGTATTTTAGAAAAAACTGTAGGATCAAATCCGAAGGAATGGTCCATGAAATTGGAGGATGCACTCTGGGCTTTTAGAACAGCCTACAAAACTCCAATTGGAACCACACCTTTTAAACTCGTTTACGGAAAAGCATGTCACCTTCCAGTAGAAAATGAGCACAAAGCATTTTGGGCTTTGAAGACATGTAATCTTGATTTACATGAAGCCGGACGTCTACGGTTAAGTCAACTAAACGAATTAGAAGAATTAAGACATGAAGCATACGAAAATTCGTTAATCTATAAAGAAAGAACGAAGAAATGGCATGATAAAAGAATCAGAAGTTCAAAAGAATTTAAGGAAGGAGACGGAGTCATTCTTTTCAATTCGTGATTCAAGCTATTTCCTGGAAAATTGAAATCAAGATGGTTTGGACCATTCATAGTCAAAAGAGTTTTCCCGTACAGAACAGTAGAATTAATAAATTCAAATGAGATTGAATTTAAAGTTAATAGTCACAGAGTTAAACATTACATAAATAATCCAATGGAAGTTGAAGATGAAGTTAATCACAATTTCGATACCACAGCTAACTAAGTGTGGGAAGTTTCGAATCTTTTTAGGGTAATATATATTTCTGTTAGAGTTAGATATTCTGTTTTCGTGTAGTTTCCGGGAATGGAATCCGAATGGTCTTTCCCTAGCATACCCTAAAGAACTAGTCTTCTCCCTGCATTCTGAATTTTTATTTTTTTAGGTTTTACGAGATGAAGAATTCCTTTGATTTGAACCATGGTCTATAACTACACGCTATGATTACTAAACGTAATGATGACACACTTCCGAGTGAAGTGGTATCCTTCATAAGAGCCAAAATGGACGAAGTAAGGAGAGAACTCAGGAACAATCATAATAAAATACATTTTGGTAAAGGAAAATCAAAATCCGCAGCAAAAAGAAGAGCACGACACCTTGAAAGATGTCATAAATGCGGAAAATGGTCACACGAAGGTAAATGTTCAAACAATCAAACATATTCAAATACCGAATTTGTTACTCTATGCAGAGAAGGACCGTTCATATGTTTAGAAGAAAAGATATTGAAGAATCGAGGTTACACTTATGTAGCTATGAAAAACCAAATCACACGACTCTCCTATGAGTCGGATAAAGCAGGTCTCTGAGAATTCTTTCTCACAGGTAAGTATGTACAGTTTTTATTTTTGTTTTTATTTATTGCTTTTAACCTTTTGATAATAAACGCTGAATCGTTCGCTATAAAGTATTAAATTGGTATTCAATAAAATTAGGTATGCGAAACCGAAATTATTGATATCATACAAAAAATTTATTACATCACTGCGAAATTTACCGTTTATTCTTAAGGTATAAATATCTTTAATCAATCAATCCAAAATATTTCAGAAATTCGTCAGGAGTAAAACTAGGTAATATAGCCGAAATTACTTTACCCAAAAGAGGGGCGTATATTTTTGATAATATTTGATTGATTAAAGTGGGATAAAAGACCAAAAAGATTTTTAATTTTAATTTTTACCTTGTTTTTAAAATTAATATATAATAAAATTTTTAAAATCAATATATTTAAGTTTTTAAATATTTTAAAAATTAATATTTTTAATATAAGTTTGTAAAATTAATGTATAAAAATATTAATGATATTTATATGAATTTTTAATTTTATGTATTTTAAAATTAAGTTTGGTGTGAATTTAAAAACAAAAATTTACTTTATTTGATTAAGTTAAAAATTTGATATATAAAATTCGTCGTGAGTTGAAGACTAGGTCGTTGAACCGAAATTGCTTTACCCGAGGGCGGGACGAGAAATTTTGTTATCATTATTTTTAATCTTATTGATTTAAAGTATGCCAAAAAAATTAAAAAACCCAAAAATCTTTGCTTTTAAAACAACCGCTTTAAAAACGACAAATTTTAAATTGTATCGAGGGACGGACTAGGTAAACATACCGAAACTACCTAAAGTAAAAGGAAACAAAATTTTAAAAAAATTATTCATTTAAATTGTTTTAATAAATAAAGATTTTATTAAAAAAAATTATAATAAAAATATTATGTATGTTTGTAGTTTATCTTATGTACAAAACAGGGTAAAACAGCGCATTTTCAAAGACTGGCATTAAGTTCAGCAAAAGCAACTAATTTTGACGACAAGATGCAAAATATATGTGAAATAACAACTGCAGGAATGAACAAATGATGTGCACCCTTTATCATTCAACATAAACAACAATACGTTTGGAAACTTTGGTAAAATTTAATCATTTTTCTACGCTAATCACCCTCAATAATTTAAATTGTTACTGATTTCTTGCAAATGAGGGCATTGCAAGATCTTAAGTGTGGGAAGGGGCTAAATTCTTTCAGATTTTTAAAATTTTAAATTTAAACACTTGGTTACCATTAAAAATACTAGTAACGCAGTAGTTGTATTAGAATCTAGTGCTCTCTGATAATAAAGAACAGCCCTAGTCTTATATACTGACTACCTAATTCTAGTAAAAAATTTCAAAAATTTCAAATAAATGAACTCAAAATCATGTTTATACATATTTATGAACAATAAAAATAGGTGTTAACGCCGAAATTATTATTTCCTCGGAAAGGACATAAATTGAGAAACAACCCAAAATGCTTGAATTCATTTAAAATGGAATAGAGGAAAATAAAAAGGCAAAGAAAGGAAAATAAAAGCCAAGTGTGGGAAAAATTTACCAAGTTATTTAGAACATATATCACATATTTTTGTACAAATAATTGAATATACTTTTGTTTTGGACAATTTTGTCAGTTTTACCCGATTTCTTATAATATATTTGAAAGAAATGTGCCACTTGATTTAAAAGGAAGTAAAGTTTTCCGAGAAAAAGACACGCGCTTCTTGATTTAGGTCAGGAAGTTGTCGTCCAGACCAGTTGTAGAGTCTACGAAAAACCTTGAAAAGTTTTCTCAAAAATCAGCTGAAAATCTACGGACCTCAGCATCAAACAGGGTCGCCAAGTGGTCAGACTTATCCTAACCATGAGAGGATCTGTCTCGTACAATGGGGGGCACCATGCAAATTAGCTTATAAGACTAATGAATCAGATCCCCAGAAAGGATAATCTCCTTAAAGATCAAAAATCAGCTTTTAAGACTGATATTACTCAATCCTTGAGATTGACCTTAAAGATTGAGAATTCAAACTCATGGAATTCGATGATATCTAAACTCGAGCTTGAACGATAAAATATTTTGATCAAAATTACAAACCAATTTGTTTTCTGAAAACCCATTTTCAATGCGTTCATTACCATTGAACGTAAAATCCTATAAATTCACCTGGAATTCATTAGGTCACCTGAACCAAATCGGGTGTCAACCGTAAGAATGGTGGTTGCATAGCATGGTCGAAGACAGGACCTTGTGCCAGACCGAAAAACTATAGGGTGATCTTTACTATTGCTCCTACAAAGGATAGTAATTGCATCCGACACGATATAGACTATAATCAAAAGCATGTCACGGGACATTGCCTTAACAGTTGCTTGTTCAATGCTTTCCTTTACAACCGGACGGTAGTTTACCGAAAGGTAATATACGGAGCAAGTAAACTGGACGTGTTGCTTTCCCAATACAAGGTTAGCAAGTGGGTGACACAAAACTGCAAGTTTTGAGCTAAAATTTTCAAATCTGAAACCCACAAAACCCACAAAAACATTTTGCAAACACCGGTGAAGGGTTATTCCGGAAAACTTATCTAGGGTAAAAGCTAGATTGAATTTTCAAAAGATCAAATGTTTTCATATAGATCCAATTTCCTTAAAGGATCTAAATTTTCATAGTCACGTGGGACTGTAAACCACAATGTTACTACTATTGTTCATACCGCCGTATAGAAATCACTGATGTACAAAATGTGAAGAATAAAGAAGTGATTCTAGTATTTTTATTTCAATACTATATTGCTTGAGGACAAGCAACACTCAAGTGTGAGAATATTTGATAATGCTAAAAACGAACATATATTTCATAGCATTATCCCTCAAGAAAGACAAGCTTTTAGTTACAATTGTTCTATTTACAAGTGATATTCGTTTAAATAATAAAAGGTGAAGACAAAAGACAGATTCGACGAATTGAAGATGCAAATGACCAAAAAGCTAAAAAGTACAAAGTACAATCAAAGTGGTTCAAATTATTGATGAGAAACGTCTAAAAATTACAAGAGTACAAGCCGTGAAACACAAAGTACAAGATATTAAATTGTGCGAAAAGGCGTTCGAAAATCCGGAACCGAGACATGAACCAACTTCCAGCGCACGATGCAACGGACAAAAAAAGTCAACTATGCACAAGAATATAATATAATATATAATTAATTATATATATTATTATATATTATATTTTTCTGCAGCCCACGTTTTGGAACTAATATGTGAGCTGGATTCCAGACCTCCGCACTCGCGGAGCTTTAAAGAAGAAGACCTCCGCACTCGCGAAGCTCAACAGTGAAACGTGGGCCTATAAAAGGCCGCGCATTCTGATCGATTTTATCCATCCTTTTTCAATCTCTCTCTCAAGAGATATATATATATATATATATATATATATATATATATATATATATATATATATATATATATATATATATATATATATATATATATATATATATATTATAATTTTAATTTTAATTTAAGTTTAATAATAATAAGTTTATAGTGGCGAATGTTTTAAGTTTGTAAGTCGAAATTCTGTCCGTGTAACGCTACGCTATTATTACTCATTGTAAGTTATGTTCAATCTTTTTAAATTAATGTCTCGTAGCTAAGTTATTATTATGCTTATTTAAATTGAAGTAATCATGATGTTGGGCTAAATATTAAAGACGGGGTTATTGGACTTTGTGCCATAATTGGGGTTTGGACAAAAGACCGACACTTGTGGAAATTAGACTATGGGCTATTAATGGGCTTTATATTTGTTTAATTGAATGATAGTTCGTTAATTTAATATAAAGATTTACAATTGGACGTACCTATAAATAACCATATACACTCGATCGGACACGATGGGTGGGATATTTAAAAGTACTAATAATCGTTCATTTGACCGGATACGGGAATAGATTAATAATCAATGGACTCATTAAAACAGGGGTGAATTATATACAAGGACACTTGGCGTAATTGTTAACAAAGTATTAAAACCTTGGGTTACACGCAGTCGATATCCTGGTGTAATTATTAAACAGAGTATTAAGACCTTGTTACAGTTTAAGTCCCCAATTAGTTGGAATATTTGACTTCGGGTATAAGGATAATTTGACGAGGACACTCTGTAGCGACCCGACCAAATCGTCATTGACGGCGCCGACTACTTAGGTCCCGTTACGTGGTCGTAGTCCCTATATGAGACTCGTTTGACCAAAATTACGTCGCATTCATTTGAAAAGTACAAGACTTACAAAGTTTAGTTTACCAAACGGTTCGACAACAAGTTTAAGTTTACAAAAGTATAAAGTATAAATGAAATAACTTGCGACATAATTAGTTGAAAATCACGGTTGCTATAAATAGTGTAAGTATGTAAACATTTGTTTGAATCCAAAGGTGCTATCACTAGCGTATGCATGTATGTATGCTTGACTCCAAGCAAGAAATCAGAGTGTATGCATGTATGCTTGACTCCAAGCAAGTATAAGTGTATGCGAAAGCATGTATCAAATAGCCATGTATGAACCTGAGAAAACATGTAGAAAACTGTCAACGAAAAACGTTGGTGAGATCATAAATGTATTTGTAAAAGTATGTTTTTGAATCACAAGGTTTAGTATCAAGCATATACATCTCTAAAGATGTGTTTGTATCAAAAAGTATACATCTCAAAAGATGTTATTTGTAAACCATAAGATTTTGTATAAAGTGAATATCAAGCGTATACATCCCAAAAGATGTTGTCTGTATCACGAGCACCTAATTACCAAAACTTAACTGAATCTTACCTCTGCATAATAGTGTTAGAACCTACACTATACACCGAAAATACGTTTCATCCGTCAGACGAGGGTTCGTCAAACCCGTATGGCCACACAACATAAGTTCTCGCTCACACCCTACAAGTGTAACTAATGGTAAATGGACTTGAGGATTTTTGTTCTAACTCGTAGGTATCTTTGCTCTTGTATTCGTATTTGTGTTCAAAGTATGAAAGTATAAACCGTATAAAATGTATATAAAGTATATGTTTCTCAGCCCACGATTTAAAGTATAAAAGTATTTGTAAAGGTGGGACTATGATCTCACCTCGAGTGCACGAGTATAAAAGTACTTCACAAAGTAAACGTGTGCATGAAAGTTGCTTAGCCTTGACCTAAACAAGTAAGTTGTATCAATTAACCGGTTACGACACAAGGTCGGGTGAAATGTGTTCAATTAGTCCTATGGCTCGTTACGACTCGAATAAATAGCATGTGAATCACGTTATCAAGTTTCATGCAAGAATCAAGTATAAAATAAGATTAGAACGATTGCATAAGTGTTTTGTTAAGTTTGACTAAAAGTCAAACTTGGTCAAAGTCAACGAAAAAGTCAACGGGGTCGGGTCGGGTCCCGAACTATTTTTCTAAGCTTAGAAATCATATATGAGCATATTGTCCAAGTTTCATGTTGATCGGGGGTGCTTAGCATACTTAGAATTAAGCGAAAATTGACATTTTTGGGCAGTCTGCCTCAGATGCGCCGCATCTGCATCTGTTTCAGCAATTCTGGGGCAGTTTTCACTTATACGATTTCAACTTCAAACGATCATAACTTTTGACTCGTTAACATTCAAAACACGTATCTTATATCATTGGAAAGGTAATTTAAAGAGGAATACAACTAAACACATTTCATGAATCAGTTCCATCATTAACAACAATGAAAACCTCAATAAATGATCGTTAAATGTTCAAAATCGAAGTTTCGAGTTCATAAAGCGCATTTCTTGACTCGGGAATCCAATTTACACATACGATACGCCGTTTTGAAGGTAATGAAACATACAATACAACTAAACACTTATCAACAACGTTTCATGGCATTCAAGTCATCAAAAGTCCATTTTAAGAGCTATCAAACCCTAATCAAAACTCACAAAATCAATATTCATGTGTTTGAAGTTTTCTTAACCAACCTATACATCAAAACGAAGCTAGTGATACTAGTAACACGATTAAAACATGAACTTTAACAATTTAACAACATTTAATCACCCAAAACTCAAGATTAAGCACACCCATTTCAAATGTTCAAACTAGTTACTCAAAACAACAAATCGAGCAAACAAAACATGTATTCATGCTAGACACGAGCCATATATACTAACTAACACCATTTCAAGTATATAAAACGAATTTAGAGAAATCTAGTGTTTTAGAAACGTTACCTAAATGAGATGAAGTTGGTACCAAAATGTAGAGGATGAAGAGAGGATCACGAATATGTAATTTGTTTTGTGATGAACTTCCTTGATTGAATTTAGATGATAAATCTTTGATGTTGGGGTTTGAAAGAAAATATGGAAGTAGCAATAATGAGGGAGGTGGAATGGATGGAGGAGAAGGCCACTTTGACTATTTGACCTAGTCAAATTTTTGCCCACTTGGCAAGTTTAGTCCCTCAAGTTTCAAAGCGGGTGCGAGAATTAACCGAGCGAATATTTTTAAAACGCTAGAGTAAATGAGTGATGTTATAATTAAATAACGAGAATATTATGAACGTTAGTTAACGAAAGACACGGATTTAGATAACAAAAGGTATTATCTAAAAAAAAAAGACGGTGTTAAAATAAATTTAACGAAAAAACGCGGGATGTTACACACTCGCACTTTATATTTATGACTGATGGACTGTTATGGACAAAAACCAGATAGACATATCGAATAATCCAGGACAAAGGACAATTAACCCATGGTAATAAATTAAAATCAACACGTCAAACATCATGATTACGGAAGTTTAAATAAGCATAATTCCTTTATTTTATATCTCATCGCACTTTTATTTATCGTCATTTTATTTATAGCACTTTAAATTATCGCACTTTAATTATCGTTATTTACTTTACGCTTTAAATTAAGTTATAATTATTTTTAATATTTTACATTAGGTTTTAACTGCGACTTAAATTTTAAAATCGATAAACCGGTCATTAAACGATAAAAACCCCCTTTATAATAATAATACTACTTATATATATATATATTTATATATTTACAAATTTAGTTTTAAAAATATAGCGTTAAACTTGGCTAGCTCCCTGTGGAACGAACCGGACTTACTAAAAACTACACTACTGTACGATTAGGTACACTGCCTATAAGTGTTGTAGCAAGGTTTAGGTATATCCACTCTATAAATAAATAAATAACTTGTGTAAAATTGTAACGTATTTAATAGTATTTCGTAGTAAAAATATAACTATTTCGTACCCCTTCGCTTTAACATCATATATATCTTTATTTAATATACATAAATCAGTTTTTAAATACACATTGCAAGTTATTTATGAATAATTAATATTCCAACGTATTGTATGTATATATATATATATATATATATATATATATATATATATATATATATATATATATATATATATATATATATATATTTACAAATAGATGTTCGTGAATCGTCGGTCAATAGTCAAAGGTTAACTGAATATATAACATTAGTTCAAAAAGTTTGAGAATCAATATTACAGACTTTGCTTATCATGTCGGAAACATATAAAGATTAAGTTTAAATTTGGTCGGAAATTTCTGGGTTGTCACAGTATATGATCACCATCCATCGCAACGGCAACTAAATTTGTCCCCGAGTACCCTGCCTTCAAATGCGCACCATCGACGATGATTATCGGGCGTCAATGTTGAAAAAATGATCGAACCTCCATGTTAAAAAAGGTAATAATTTATAACTTATAATAAGTTAAATTATAAGTTAATAAGTTAAATTGGTTATCGATACTTACAAATACTCCAAGGGAATAGTAATACATCAAAAATATATCTTCTTTGTCGGTGACCAAATTACTTACGCTTCCCTGGGTTATGGATCCTAATGTTATATAGGTAAATGGGGAACATTCGGAACGAGTCATCACCACTGCCACGAAGCATTTGTAATGTATGACATTTAGCCCTCCATGCTTGATTGTAAGATATGCTGACACCGAACTGATTGCGTATATCCGCACGTATATCGTTTGCTTAATATTCTCGGTTGCAGACTTGAACGAATCCACAAGCATACTACCCAACACCTTTTTGGTTGCATATTTATTGTTTCCCATAATTAGTGTGCGTGAGCATGTGTGTACTTCATGCAATTTCTTTACCATAAAGTTTTCAGTGTGTCGTATTTTGTAAGCACTACATTTCCACTCACAGTTTGGCAACACACATTTAGTGGTGTATCGAGATTTTTCTAACTTTACATGCTTAATTTGGAAGTTTTCTTCAAGGCATGTTGTAAATAGATTGTTTATAAACTCGGCCTTGTTCAAAAACGTTTGACGAACTTTAATTTAATCTGATACCCTATACGTGCTAGGTGTTTGTGTCGTAAATTCGGGCTCTTGCCCTTGCTGACTCAAAAGAGGTGGCATAATTCAGAATAAATCTTGCTTTTCTTCTTCATATTGATCTTCTCCGTCTCTGTCATTTTCTCCATCTGAATCACTAGATGCGACAACAGATATCTCAAACGGGTGGTCTCCTTCTTTAATTCTACATACGTTTTCAACACCATAGTTAAATATATCAAACTCTTCTGTGTTTGGAGGTGACATTTCAGGCTGTTCCACTTCTAAATTGTTATTATGGAGGTTTGGTTTGGTGTCTTGTTTTCGTAAGTTTGGTGGTTTTAGTAGCTGTGTTTCTTGGTTTCGTTTTGGTTGGTGTGTTTCTGAGTTTCGTTGTGGATGGTTTGTTTCGTAGTTTCGTTGTGGCTGTTTTGTTTCTGAGTTTCGTTGTGGCTGATGCATTCGTACTCTCTCAACAATATAAATATCAATAGGAGCATTTGCGATTGCGTATTGTAAAAACTCTTGAAAGTCTTCATAATCATCCGTAATATCAAAAACATGGTTATTAAAAATGTATCTCATTAAAACAGGTACATTAGGTGGCATTTTAATTTTTTTAAGAATATTTTTTAATAATATTCTCCGATTCATTGATTTTATGAGCGCAATTGTGAGTTTTAACCGAATTATAAAACATTGTAGGGGCAAATACGTGGTTATGTTGTTAATATACTCAAAAGAACCCCAACAACATATATGAACAACAAATTTATCTTCATTAACACAAATTATAAATGCTTAAATTAGTGAAAAAATGCTTAAAAGTGTACTTTAAGCTGCCTATAATCTCTGAAATTAATTTGGAATGAGTTGTTATGAGACTATGATTTAAATGTTCCAGGGTCATTCTATATATAGATCAATTTTATCCATAAAAATCTATAAAATCTAATGAAATCCTATCTTGAAAAACCTATCCTGATGAGATAAGGACGCAAGGACGTAAGGAAGCAAGTACGCAAAGTCACTTGTGCCTGCATGTGCTCAAGTGCAAATTGTCATAATTTTTTTTTTTTTTTTTTTTTTTTTTTTTTGCTCTAGTGCAAGGGATTGGATGGTTTGGCCATTTTGATAATAAACCCGTATATTAAACGGATGCCTTCTGATGCTGTTTTTTGCTTTGGAATGTCGTTTTGTGCTTCGTAAATAATACATACAGTACACACTTGCTTAGACCATGGCCCACCTAGAAAGAGGTAGTCCATTTACGTTTACTAGAATTTTGGGCCAGTTGGCCTACCCATAGTTACTAGTTATATAGTAATTCTTGATCGATACCCTACTGATAGCTACTAAAAAATCAGCCGCTAATTCTCCGGTGTCGTTTGAAGAATTGGTGGGTAAAATAAGAGGAGCTACGTTTATTACGTAATTTTCTAAATACTTTTCTCATTGTTAGGGTTAATTTGATGATTTTGAATGATGTGCGAAGCCTATTATGTTACCACTTGATAACCTAATTAATTATATTATTATTATTGATAGGGTTAGGGTTATAAACTGTTTGTGCTATCGGATTGAGTTTAGTTGTTTGAAACTATGATGACTTCATCCTGCAAGAATTCGAGTTTAGCAGCTGCAACTAACAACAAGGAGGCTATGGTGATGAATTACCTTCCTGACGATGTTTTGCGTAACGACATATTCATTAGGTTACCTGCAAAACAATTAGCTCTATTGAGATCCCTTTCTAAAACCTGGAATTGTGCTTTATCTGGCTCTTCTTTTATTAAATCTCATCTTCATCATTCATTAATCCACAACAAATACGACGACAATCAGACTGATATTATCGCCTTCTACTTTGCATACCTTGATGACATGTCAGGTACATATTTCACACTAAATGCCTCTCGATCCCCCATCTATCAGGATCACTGCAATTATATAAAACTCTCACTATATGGATTCAATCATGTTATTGGTTCCGTTAACGGCTTAATATGCTTTTCGAACTACAATGATGTTGTTCACCTGTGGAACCCTTGCCTCTCTTCTACCTTAATAACTATCTCCGATAGTAATAATACTCCAAGTATTTACAAAAGGTGCTTGCATCATTCTGATTTCAGATTCGGGTATGATCCCAAAACTGACGATTACAAGGTTGTCCACGTTAAATGCTATTATAAGATGACACCACAACAAATGATTTATGAATGGCTTTCAGTAAAAGTATATAGTGTTAGAAAGGCTTGTTGGGGATCAATTACGGCAAAGTTTCCACTCAACATTACACATATCAATGGAAAACTTGTTCTCGGAGATGGATATATTGGCCGTGTCCATTGGCTTTGCGACGTTGATCATCCCAACATCAAGAATATAAAAAAAGAAACAATAGTGGCATTTGACTT
Organism: Rutidosis leptorrhynchoides; assembly: GCF_046630445.1. Lineage (NCBI taxonomy): Eukaryota > Viridiplantae > Streptophyta > Magnoliopsida > Asterales > Asteraceae > Rutidosis > Rutidosis leptorrhynchoides. Next base: position 120,720,099 of record NC_092338.1, on the reverse strand, counting down.
GAGTGCTGAAACTTTCAGTGAGATTTCACTTCCACCAGATTTTGTCAAGTGTACACGTCAGCGGACTAATGTTTTGGGGGTTTTGTTTGAAAAGCTTTGTGTGATATCATGCATTCATGGGGGTGATTGTGAGGTGTGGATAATGGAAGAGTATGGGGTGGCTACTTCATGGGTCAAACGTATATTTTCACGCTTTTCTAATCTTGATATCGATGCAGTTGGATTCTCATTACGTGGCGACCTCCTAATTAGATCTGGTGATCATTGTCTATCTTTGTACGATCCAAACACTGACCAAGTTAAGTTAATACACATATGATTGATAAAGAAACAGGTTACAGCGCTTTTGTTGACTACGTTGACAGCCTTGTTTGGGTAGCACCTGGTAAGAGTGTCAGCAAGCAGATTGAAAATTGAAAACCAGTAATACTTGGAAGGTGAATTATTATCAAAAGTATCAGAGGAAGTTTTATCTTTATTAATTTTATATATTATATGTTTTGTACTTAATATCTACTTGGTTCAAACAAGTTTTCATGGTTGCTGATTATCTTTTGTTCAATTATATATGTATTTTGTTGATGTTGATATTCTGGTTTAAATCATGTTATTATATACTATATATAATGAACTACTAAGTTTATATTCTGGTTTAATTTATATTCTGGACCTTCTGGTTTAGTTAACATTCTCTTTGGGATTTTTCCACGCATAAATAACATTCTCTTCTGGTTTAGTTGACATTGTAAGGTATGAGTTCTAAGATTCATTCTGGGTTTATTTGGATACCTTCTCTTTTATGGTAACCAAAATATATAAGAGTGGGCATTTAGTATATATACTATGTCATATAAATGTTATTATTCCTTTCAGTTGTTGCAATTATACACTTGAAGACACTAATAATGACATCACTGAGATGCAAAAGTTGTGCTTACAACTCTCTGGCTAAAATTATCAGCAGTCAAATGAAATCATTGCCCGAAGTTATCAATCAGTTCAAAAGTTCTGTTCTTTCTAACATTTATGAACCTATGAGATATGTCCTGGTGTCAAAGATTATTATTTTTCGTAGGTTTATTTTTTTTAGGGTTCAAATAGTTCGTACCAAATTATATTACGGAGTATAAGTCATGAGACCATATACACCAATTTGAATTTGAACCTGACAAAAAGTTTGTGTGTGTGGGGGTTTACAAGTGAATTTAAGCACACTTTACTGTCGATTAGTATTATAAACTGTTCTATGACTGCACGAGTGTTGCCCAAACAAATCATATAGATGATGCAATCAATAAATCAGTTCGCTTGTATCATTCAACTACTAGTGTCTAATAAGTCAATGGTATTTAGAAATTAAAATCGTTAATGGTTGCATTAGCCTTGGCTATCAGTGGGAAGCATGTTTTAAATTTGGTGCAAGAGATGTGTTTGGGTTGCTAATTTTTTATGCAGTTGATTCTTGATAGATATCTCATCAATTTTCATTGAGGTAATAATAGGCAACCCGGCTGGTTCTAACGGGTCAAACACTTACGGGTCAGAACAAGATCTTTAAATTGAGTCAGGTTGGGTAGACAGCCATTATGTTACTTTGCCATACTTACGAAAATGACTCTGAATGTGTTATGCATATATATAACCACTTATTGGGACCGTTGGTTGGACTAATTGACCTTATATCCATTTCATTTTAAGCTTTTTTTCTTGTCATTCTGTAACATCCTAAATTTTTAGAAGATGTTACTTAATTATTGATGTTGTTAGTTAATATTAGTATGTTAGAAAAAGGACTTGGTTAAAAGAAAAGGACCTTAGGTGCAAGACTTTGTGTTGGGCAGGGCTAAAAGTGTAAATATGGTTAAATAACACCTCTTACAAATCTAGACAGCCCCATTTATTCCTAAAAGCTGAAAGAAAAAAAAATAGAGTATGTATGTATTGAATTGTTGAATAGGTTGAATACTCGGAATATTGGCTTGTGGATTGTTGTGCATTGAACTTGGTTGTGAATAAATTGCTTGCGGCTAAGGTGAGTTCATAGTATATATGTGTATGTATGTATTCGATTAATTGGGGTGGCTCTAGTGTGTCGAGACACACTAGAGTATAATTTGTGGTGACTCTAGTGTCTAACTAGAGTATAATTTGTGGTACTGTAAATTGTGGTGACTCTAGTGTCTAACTAGAGTATAATCGTGGTGGCTCTATAGAGTATGAATGTAATTGATATTTTAGAAGCAAGTTATGTTGTTTGTTGGAATTTGAAACGGGTCAAATGTTAACTTGGTCGAAAACAGAAAATTAGTACTTGGTGGTGCGCTTTGCGCACATGTTAGTAAAAAAAAAAAACGTCATTTTCCGAGAGTCGGGTTGTGGTCGTTTCACATTCTAATAGCTAGATGTAAAATATAATGAGTTGACTAATTTATGAATGATCCTAAATTGCCAGTTTTGGTGATGTAAAATATAACAAGTTACTACATGTTACTGAAAGAATTAGATAATTAAGACACAAATTGCAGAATCATTTGTACTTGTTGTATACGGAGTAGTAATAATTTCATGTTTGGTTCAAGGTGTTCCTTTTTCTTTGTGTTGGTTCTTATCTTTCTTGTTTGGTTGTGAAGAACACAATAGTAAAAATGATAATATGTTTCTTGAAGAGTTTAAATATGTCGTCCAAAGACTTCAACTAGACTCGCATCAAGTCGACGGATGACCATATATATATATATATATATATATAACCGGGTTTACTCCTACAAGTATTTCTCTTCCAAATTCTTACCGCAGGCTTTTCCACTGCAAAAGTTTACAATGGCTTGATAAATATGCTTCAGAACTTTAGTAAAGTTCTTGCAACTAGGAGTTATAAACAGCTAACCACCTTTTCATCATATATGCACATCTTTCGCTTAGTTGTCTTATTTACAAGGGCGGATGTACTCTATATTCAGTGGTAGCACGGGCTACCACTGAAATACGCGATGTAGTGAAAAATTTTCGGGGTTTTTAACTAATGATACCACTGGATAGTGTAATTTTTTGTGTGTGACACCACCGGATAGTGTAATTTTTTTTTTTTAATTTTTAACTAGTGATACCAGTAAGTATGAAACCTAGATCCGCCGCTGCTTATTTACATGGTTATCATGTTATAAAATTCTTGCAACTAGGAGTTATAAACAGTTTAACACCGGCTTCTAATGACGTGTTAATCAGTTGTCAAATGACACAATGACTTACATAGATATCATGTTATAGAAATGCCGTCAACAAATACATACAACAGTGAAAGTTCGATATTTATAAAAGATCAAAAGGAAGTAAGGCATATAGGTCAGTATAGTACATTCCCACTCACTAATCCTTAAATTTCATATTTTTTTAACTTATAATCCGTTTGAAGAAAAGATAACAATGTACGTTTAAGTTAAAAGGTTGACTATGTTGATGTCTTAACAAGAGGTCAATGTTCAAACTAGCAATTTATCTTGGGTCATGGAAAAAGTCCGAAATAATGAGATAACAAGATTTTTTGTGTAACTAGGTTAGTAGCCCGCGCTTCGCGGCGGGTTTTTGAACGGCCATAAAGTTAACATTTTAAATACTCATATATTAAGAATGAACATCATAGGAAACTATGATGTATTCATATGTTGTATTTCCACACGTTTCCATATGGGACCAACTATTGCGGCTAGGCGGCATTTCCAAATCAAATTCTAAAGATGTACACTTTGAACTCCATAGCGAACGTAGAGTCCATTTATTATCCAAAAAGAATGGATTCCATTAACAAAACATTGCTGTGCTGGTTAATCTGTTTCTTGATGCTGCAGGTAGCAGAAGAAGCGGCAGCAAAATTAACAGCTAAATGCCAAAAACATATATATCCATAAGAACCACGTTAAAAAGCAACTGTAAATACCAACAACAAATATGCAACAATCTATGTTAAGGGTAGTCCTTAAACATTTGCATAATATATACTAAAATACATAAAAACGAAATAAGAAACATGTATTCACCTGACAACGTTGTAAACACTAACTGCATAAGGAAACGACGGTAAAAAAGTTGAGCATATGTTAAAATACAATGCAAATTTAGATAATATGGAATTAGTAATGTATATAAATATCTAGATATTAAAATGTAAAAGAAATATCTAGATATTAATATATATATGAAGAAAAATCTAGATGTTAAAATGAAAAAAATCTAGATATTTTTATGTGTTAAAAATATCTAGATATTTATCCATGGAAAAATCTAGTGTGTAGAAGTTTCCATAGAGTAGTATAAATATGGGTGTTGATTTCATTTGTGAGTAAGGTGTGAGTAAGTGAAGTGTGAAGTAGAAAAGAAGTAAGAAGTGAAGAAGAGTTAGAAGTAGAAGTTGTGAAGAAATAAGAGTGTGAGTTGAGTCCATAATATTGTAATTGTTTCTTTGTATTAATAAAAGTGTTCTTTGTTAAGTTTCCCGGTTAAGCCTTAGTTCGTGTTTGAGTTCTTAGTGCACTTGTGTTATTTTTATTATATGGCCGGCTCTGCCGCCTAAGTGATACATGGTCGGTTATACCGCCTGAATGATATATGGTCGACACTGTCGCCTAAATACTATTGTGCACTAAGGATTCATAAAATTAAAGGCTAACCAACGTCAAAGTGTTGGTCTAGTGAGTGAGTATAACCTAGGTCCTCTATAGTGGGTGTGTTGGGCTCGTCGAAGCTTCCAACAATTGGTATCAGAGCGGGTCGTTCGGGACCAGTTCTAGTGGAGGTACTCATCGGTAAACGTTGGACGTTTACATCGTCTTGTTAACACCAAGGCCCTAAGGGAGATTCTTTCAGAGCACAGTTAGGAACTGTGAAAGCTCATCGGTCAAGGACCAAGTTTATTAGACGTTGGGCGTCATGATGGCAGATCTTGCAAGTACGAGCAGCGGAATCATGAGTCTCAATAACCACAACTACGGTTATTGGCGGACTTGCATAGAATCCTACCTACAAGGACATGATTTATGGGAAATAGTTGCTGGTAGTGACACAACGCCTTCACCGAAAGAAAATGCCGAAGCCTTGAGAAAATGGAACATCAAGGCCGGGAAGGCTTTATTTATATTGAAGACTACAATCGAGGAGGATCTATTGGAGCACATCCGTGACGAGAAAACACCAAAGGCAGCTTGGGAAACTTTTGAAAAGTTGTTTTCAAAGAAGAATGAAGCACTTCTCCAGCTCTTGGAAAATGAGCTTGCGGGTATCTCACAAGGAAGTCTATCTATTTCTCAATATTTCACCTAGGTGAAATCTATTTGTCGTGAGATATCTCAACTTGCTCCTGAAGAGAAAGTGGGTGATGCAAGGATGAAGAGAATTATCATCCACGGCTTAAGATCCGAGTATAATGGATTTATAGCCGCTGTGAGAGGATGGCCTACTCAACCATCATTAATAGAGCTGGAGAATCTATTGGTTAATCAAGAGGCATTAGCCAAGCAGATGAATGAAGTAACCATAAAAGACGGAGAAGATGCACTTTTCACCAATAAGAAGAAAGCAACATCTCGAAGACAAGAGGCGATGAAAGAAAGTAAGACATATGGGTGGAAGGGTCACCCAAAATCAAAAGGCAACGCTTCAGGGGGAGCTCAACAAGGAAGAAGAGATCATCGCCAACAATACAGGGAAAATGATAAGAGAAAGAATGGTGAATGCTTCAATTGTGGCAAGAAGGGTCATTTTGCACGAGATTGTAGATTCCCCAGAAGGCGAACTTTCGAAGGAAATGTGTCCGCCGCAAGAGATGAGAAGAAAGAGGTCACATTCGAAGCAACCATTAATGAGGAAACATGGGATGCAGAAGCTGGACTCTCTGTTGAAGCTGACATACATGATCAAGCTCTTACAACAACTTTAAAGTTAAAAATAAACTACAAATATGATTGGATCATCTATTCTGGGTGCTCAAATCATATGACCAACGATGGGACAAAGCTGCAAGAAATGGAGGATTACAAAGGAAAGAGAGTCGTGTTGACAGCCGACAATTCAAGGTTATCTATTTCTCACATTGGAAAGACAATAATTCCAAATGAAGGCGGCTCTCATAAGCTCCAACTCGAGAAGGTGTATCTTGTCCCTGGCCTAAAGAAGAATTTACTGTCAGTACCACAATAGACAGCAGAAGGGAATTATGTGCTCTTTAGACCAGAAGATGTGTCCGTATTCAAGAGAGTGAAGGTGGTTGGCAATCCAATTATACAAGGAAGAAGAATAGAGTTGGTCTATGTACTATCTGCTGAAACTGCATATGTGGATAAGACTCAAAAAAATGAGACGGCTGATCTTTGGCATGAACGTCTTGGGCATGTGGGCTACAACAAGTTAAAGGAGATGATGGTAAAACACATAGTAAATGGGCTTCCTCAAATTAATATCCAAACAGATACAATATGTGCTGGATGTCAATTTGGCAAAGCTCACCAATTGCCATTTAAGGAGTCAGCGCATCAGTCCAAGACACCACTAGAGCTCATACACTCAGATGTCTTCGGCCCAGTGAAACAAACATCACTTGGAGGTATGAAGTATATGGTGACATTCATTGATGACTTCTCAAGGTATGTATGGGTTTACTTCATGAAGGAAAAGTCGGAGACTTTTCAGAAGTTTAAAGAGTTCAAGAACAAGGTAGAAAGTGAGCTCAATACTAAGATTCTATGCTTACGCACAGATAATGGAGGAGAATATTTATCAACCGAGTTCAATATCTATCTTGAGAAGCACAAGATCAGAAGGCAATTAACTTGCCCCAATACTCCACAGCAGAATGGAGTGGCGGAACGCAAGAATTGCCACCTTGCCGAAACTTGTCGAAGTATGCTTCATGGTAAGAATGTACCAGGTAGATTTTGGGCCGAATGTATGAGGACGGCGTCGTACGTGATTAACAGACTCCCACAAACAAAGTTGGGGTATATTTCACCTTATGAAAAATTATGGAAGATCAAGCAAACCGTCAACCATTTCAAGGTTTTTGGATGTGTATGTTACGTCTTCGTACCAGATCATCTACGAAGCAAATTTGATAAGAAGGCAATTCGGTGCATTTTTGTCGGTTATGATGAATCAAGAAAAGGATGGAGATGTTGTGATCCAAATACTGGAAAGTGTCATACTTCAAGAAATGTGGTATTTGATGAAGCCTCTTCATGGTGGTCACCTCAAAAGATAGAGCTTCCAGAATCTCATGGATTAGAAGAAGTTCCAAAAGAGAAAGAAGAACATAAAGAGCACATATCGGATCCAATTAAAGAAGGAGATGGATCGTACTCTAAGGAAACGAGTCCATGGAAAACTGGGGTACATCAATCTACATCCGAAGAGGTTCGTCCAAGCCAAATAGATGCCGAGGAGCATGTGCAAGAATTACGGAGATCAACAAGGCCGAGGCAACCTAATCCGAGGTATGCCAATGCTGCTCATGTGGATGAATCAATACCTATTGAGCCTTCTACTTATGAAGAAGCAGCACAAAGTCAAGAATGGCAGAAAGTGATGGAAGAAGAAATTAATGCACTAAAAGAAAATCAGACATGGAGTTTAGTTCCAAAGCCAAAAGATGTAAAACCAATATTTTGTAAATGGGTTTACAAGGTGAAGACTCGATCAGATGGCTCCATTGAAGGTATAAAGCTCGACTTGTTTCTAGAGGTTTTTCTCAACAATATGGGCTGGATTATGAAGAAACGTTTAGTCCAGTGGCGAAGATCACAACAATTCGAGCTCTACTAGCTTTAGCCGCTAGCAAATCTTGGAAGCTGTGGCAGATGGATGTCAAGAACGCTTTCTTACATGGAGAACTTGACAGAGACATTTATATGGATCAACCAAGAGGCTTTGAGAACAAAATCCATCCCGAGCATGTCTGCAAATTAAAGAAAGCACTATACGGCTTGAAGCAGGCTCCAAGAGCTTGGTACGGGAAGATTGGCGAGTTCTTGGTACAAAGTGGTTTCACAGTTGCTCCTTCAGATTCTAGTTTATTTGTGAAACAAGATCAAGGAAAACTAGCCATAGTGCTAGTATATGTGGATGACTTAATCATCACGGGAGATCACTATGAGGAGATCCAAAGGACAAGAGAGAATCTGTCTATCGGATTTCATATGAAGGAGCTTGGAGAACTCAAACATTTTCTTGGACTCGATATAGAGCGGAAAAGAGAAGGATTATTTCTGGGACAACAGAAATATGCGCGTGATCTTTTACAAAAGTACGGAATGCTTAATTGCAAACCTATCTCAACTCCGATGGATCCGAATACAAAACTACGAGCAGATGAAGGAAAAAGTCTTCAAGATGTTACCATGTATCGAAAGTTGGTCGGAAGTCTTATTTATCTCACACTAAGCCGGCCAGACATATCTTATGCAGTTGGAGTGGTTAGTCCATGGTTGCAAAACTCGGATTAAATCGGCGAGAACTCGCCGAGTTATCGTTTTCAGTAGCTCACCGAGAACTCGATGGCTAACTCGGCCTATAAATCGGTCAACCGCTGGTCAACGGCGGTGAACAGCCGGTCAACGGCGGTCAATTATTCAGATCTCGCCGGAAATGACAGGAGAAAGAAAAGAAGATGAGAGAGGAAGGAAACAAGTTGAAACCGGTCACAAAGTAGGTGAAATGTCCCGTTCTTATTGATTAAAAACGTTCCATATTAATTGATTTCGTTGCGAGGTTTTGACCTCTATATGAGACGTTTTTCAAAGACTGCATTCATTTTTAAAACAAACCATAACCTTTATTTCATAAATAAAGGTTTAAAAAGCTTTACGTAGATTATCAAATAATGATAATCTAAAATATCCTGTTTACACACGACCATTACATAATGGTTTACAATACAAATATGTTACATCGAAATCAGTTTCTTGAATGCAGTTTTTACACAATATCATACAAACATGGACTCCAAATCTTGTCCTTATTTTAGTATGCAACAGCGGAAGCTCTTAGTATTCACCTGAGAATAAACATGCTTTAAATGTCAACAAAAATGTTGGTGAGTTATAGGTTTAACCTATATATATATATCAAATCGTAACAATAGACCACAAGATTTCATATTTCAATACACATCCCATACATAGAGATAAAAATCATTCATATGGTGAACACCTGGTAACCGACATTAACAAGATGCATATATATAAGAATATCCCCATCATTCCGGGACACCCTTCGGATATGATATAAATTTCGAAGTACTAAAGCATCCGGTACTTTGAATGGGGTTTGTTAGGCCCAATAGATCTATCTTTAGGATTCGCGTCAATTAGGGTGTCTGTTCCCTAATTCTTAGATTACCAGACTTAATAAAAAGGGGCATATTCGATTTCGATAATTCAACCATAGAATGTAGTTTCATGTACTTGTGTCTATTTTGTAAATCATTTATAAAACCTGCATGTATTCTCATCCCAAAAATATTAGATTTTAAAAGTGGGACTATAACTCACTTTCACAGATTTTTACTTCGTCGGGAAGTAAGACTTGGCCACTGGTTGATTCACGAACCTATAACAATATATACATATATATCAAAGTATGTTTATAATATATTTACAACACTTTTAATATATTTTGATGTTTTAAGTTTATTAAGTCAGCTGTCCTCGTTAGTAACCTACAACTAGTTGTCCACAGTTAGATGTACAGAAATAAATCGATAAATATTATCCTAAATCAATCCACGACCCAGTGTATACGTATCTCAGTATTGATCACAACTCAAACTATATATATTTTGGAATCAACCTCAGCCCTGTATAGCTAACTCCAACATTCACATATAGAGTGTCTATGGTTGTTCCGAAATATATATAAATGTGTCGACATGATAGGTCGAAACATTGTATACGTGTCTATGGTATCTCAAGATTACATAATATACAATACAAGTTGATTAAGTTATGGTTGGAATAGATTTGTTACCAATTTTCACGTAGCTAAAATGAGAAAAATTATCCAATCTTGTTTTACCCATAACTTCTTCATTTTAAATCCGTTTTGAGTGAATCAAATTGCTATGGTTTCATATTGAACTCTATTTTATGAATCTAAACAGAAAAGTATAGGTTTATAGTCGGAAAAATAAGTTACAAGTCGTTTTTGTAAAGGTAGTCATTGCAGTCGAAAGAACGACGTCTAGATGACCATTTTAGAAAACATACTTCCACTTTGAGTTTAACCATAATTTTTGGATATAGTTTCATGTTCATAATAAAAATCATTTTCTCAGAATAACAACTTTTAAATCAAAGTTTATCATAGTTTTTAATTAACTAACCCAAAACAGCCCGCAGTGTTACTACGACGGCGTAAATTCGGTTTTACGATGTTTTTCGTGTTTCCAGGTTTTAAATCATTAAGTTAGCATATAATATAGATATAGAACATGTGTGTAGTTAATTTTAAAATTCAAGTTAGAAGGATTAACTTTTGTTTGCGAACAAGTTTAGAATTAACTAAACTATGTTCTAGTGATTACGAGTTTAAACCTTCGAATAAGATAGTTTTATATATATGAATCGAATGATGTTATGAACATCATTACTACCTCAAGTTTAGTAGGTAAACCTACTGGAAGTGACAAGAAATGATCTAGCTTCAAAGGATCTTGGATGGCTTGAAAGTTCTTGAAGTAGGATCATGACACGAAAACAAGTTCAAGTAAGATTTTTACTCGAATTAAGATAGTTTATAGTTATAGAAATTGAATCAAAGTTTGAATATGAATATTACCTTGAATAAGAAAGATAACCTACTGTATATAACAAAGGTTTCTTGATCTTAGATGATTACTTGAAATGGATTAGAAAGCTTGAAAGTAAATTAGTAAACTTGAAGGGATTTTTGAAGTGTTCTTCCTATGATGATTATAGCTTGATTCTTGAAGTGATTTTTGATGAAGATAATGATTAACTACTGGAAAAATACGTTCATAATAGTGTGTGTGTGTTGAGAGAGAATTAGAAAGAGAATTGGAAGTGAAATGGAGTGAATAATGAGTGGTAATTGGTGAGTGGTGAGTGGGGTTAAAAGGAGTTCTAGTTAGTTGACTAGCTCATGGTAGAAGTTAAAATTGATTAGTCATACATGACATAATCAAGAGTGGAATCCCATGCTAGTTCCTATTGGTATATACTCATAGTAAGTACGTTTTGAAGCTGTGTATAATACGAGTAAGAATACGACTAGAATTCCTGATGAAAGAAAAGAATGGAAAAGTAACTGTAACCATTTTCGTTAAGTATGAGTGTTTTGATATATGTCTTGAAGTCTTCCAAAAGTATTTTAATACATCTAAATACACTACTTGTATATACATTTTAACTGAGTCGTTAAGTCATCGTTAGTCGTTACATGTAAGTGTTGTTTTGAAACCTTTAAGTTAACGATCTCAATTAATGTTGTTAACCCATTGTTTATTATATCTAATGAGATGTTAAATTATTATATTATCATGATATTATGATATATTAATATATCTTAATATGATATATATATACATTTAAATGTCGTTACAACGATAATCGTTACATATATGTCTCGTTTCGAAATCCTTAAGTTAGTAATCTTGTTTATATGTATATAACTCATTGTTAATATACTTATGGAGATACTTACTTATCATAATCTCATGTTAACCATATGTATATCCATATATATATCGTCATGTCGTTTTTACAAGTTTTAACGTTCGTGAATCGCCGGTCAACTTGGGTGGTCAATTGTCTATATGAAACATATTTCAATTAATCAAGTCTTAACAAGTTTGATTGCTTAACATGTTGGAAACATTTAATTATGTAAATATCAATCTCAATTAATATATATAAACATGAAAAAGTTCGGGTCACTACAGTAGGCCGTAAGTTACTTAAATCTGCTGTGACTTTTTGAATTTTATTAAAGTTTTTTGTGGAGAAGAAGAAGAAGAAGAAGAGAGAGAGAGAGAGAGAGAGAGAGAGAGAGAGAGAGAGAAGTTACTCTGTACGTTGCTTAAATCTGTACTCCATCTATTTTCTAGGCATATTATATACCATTATTTATATTTAAATATATATTATAATTATTAAATTATATTATATATTTATTTGTATTTATATATTTTTATATATAATACCAGCCCTGTACTTACTGACAGCTATAAGAGATTCACTTTAGATTAATTTCTTTTACTTTTGGAAAATGACAATAAAAGTCCCTAAAGTTTAACAAAATCAAAATAACATGAACATACTTGATATATTATACATATATATTGAAAATAATTAGTTATATTAGAAAAGTCAACAAAAGTCAACATCCGAGTACTCCTCCGAGTTCTCCCCGAGTCGCCGATTACTCCTCAAAAACCTCCGGCCGAGTACTCCCCGAGTCGCGAGTTTTACAACCTTGGGTTAGTCGATACATGAGCAATCCGAAGAAGCCTCACCTTGATGTTGTACGACGCATTTTAAGGTATGTTAAAGGCACTATTAACTTTGGCATTTTGTACAAGAAAACAAAAGAATGTCACGTGACTGGATATTGTGACGCTGATTACGCTGGAGACTATGATACACGACGATCAACAACTGGATACATGTTTAGTCTTGGATCGGGAGTATTATCATGGTGCAGCAAGAGACAACCAACTGTATCCTTATCAAGCACCGAAGCAGAATATCGATCGGCATCATCAGCAACACAAGAAATTACATGGTTGAAACAACTAATGGAAGATCTTCATCAATCAACAGACTATCAAGTAGAGCTTTTCTGTGATAACCTATCAGCTATACGTCTAGCAGAGAATCCAGTCTTTCACGCAAGAACAAAACATATAGAAGTACATTATCACTATGTTCGCGAGAAGGTCCTTGAAGGGGAGATCAAGATGGTGCCAACAAAGACAGATGAACAAGTTGCAGATATATTCACCAAGAGCCTAAGTAAACCAAAGTTTACAAAATTCAGAGAAGCACTTGGAATGGTCTGCAAGACATCATTGGAAGAAAATTTGCATTGAGGGAGAGTGTTAAAATACAATGCAAATTTAGATAATATGGAATTAGTAATGTATATAAATATCTAGATATTAAAATGTAAAAGAAATATCTAGATATTAATATATATATGAAGAAAAATCTAGATGTTAAAATGAAAAAAATCTAGATATTTTTATGTGGTAAAAATATCTAGATATTTATCCATAGAAAAATCTAGTGTGTAGAAGTTTCTATGGAGTAGTATAAATATGGGTGTTGATTTCATTTGTGAGTAAGGTGTGAGTAAGTGAAGTGTGAAGTAGAGAAGAAATAAGAAGTGAAGAAGAGTTAGAAGTAGAAGTTGTGAAGAAATAAGAGTGTGAGTTGAGTCCATAATATTGTAATTGTTTCTTTGTATTAATAAAAGTGTTCTTTGTTAAGTTTCCCGGTTAAGCCTTAGTTCGTGTTTGAGTTCTTAGTGCACTTGTGTTATTTTTATTATATGGTCGACTCTGCCGCCTAAGTGATACATGGTCGGTTATACCGCCTGAATGATATATGGTCGACACTGTCGCCTAAATACTATTGTGCACTAAGGATTCATAAAATTAAAGGCTAACCAACGTCAAAGTGTTGGTCTAGTGAGTGAGTATAACCTATGTCCTCTATAGTGGGTGTGTTGGGCTCGTCGAAGCTTCCAACAGCATACACCTGCAAATATAAACCACAATTTATCATCAAAGTTATTATCAAAAACTCACAACAAAAGCAGAGAGTAACAGCGAACGAATGACACCCAAAATAGGAAACAACAAATGATACCCAAAAATGCCAATATACACTTCATAAATTGCAATTATACGGAGTGTTTAGAAAAGATTAAGTTCATACCAGTTATCAATTGCGATGGTGGCGACAACGGTGATTACAAACGGTCACGACAAAGGTTGGAGTTTAATCGCCTCAAACCCTAATGTTTACCCCAAATCTACAATCGATTTAGGGTTTCAAATTTCAAAAATCGCCTAAATGCAGTGGAGATCGAGATTGTTCCCAAAAATCAGAGAAGCACAAAGAAATTTGTCTTACAATAAAAAAAATTGGTTGTTAATTTGTCTTTATAGATGTACATTTATATAAGTTGTAACAAATTTAATGCATTGTCACATTATAACGTGTATCGCATTTCCCTGCAAGTTGATTATGTAATAAGTAAATTAATTCAAGAACTTTGAGTCTTAGACACTGATATTAATAATGAGTACTTACATGATGGTGGAGTAGTATACAACAAAATGTGGTTGGTACTTCTTTGCGTGCCATCCATGTACAGTATACATTTGGTTCAAACGCTATGTTGGCTTGGTTAACTTTTAGCTCGGTTATCGTCAACGGTTGTTCCATTCTGTACAAAATATACAGTCATTTAGTCTTATCATAAGAAGCGTAAAAACATTAAAAAAATGCTTAAACTGAGAAATGATTTGCATTATATTAGGGAATCTGTATAAAGCAGATAAGAATACAAATTTGTTGGAAAGAGCAAACATGTTATTTTCATACTGTTAAATAAATTCTATATAGTTAAACTATATCTATATATTTACAGTTTTTATATAGTTTATTTGCAGTAAAGATATACATATAATACTATTGTTCATATTTATAACAAACATGTTATTGCTTAGACCATTCATTATGCAAATTAATAATGTTGTGATGTTGTGGGGGCAATTTTTTTTTCTGGCGTCGCATTGTTGCGGGATGAAGTGGGTGTTGTGAGTGTTGTGGTAAGTCATAATTGGTAGTTGAATAAATAGAGAATTAAAAAAAAAATTAGCCAATAAAAAAACCACGGTTGTTGTCTTCCCCGTGGTCCGCCCCTACTACATCACAACAGCCTCACAAAGCCCGTTCCACATCATATAACGATGTCATCGTTGTTGGTCATTGCGAATGGTCTTATACCGTTGAATAAATGCTATTTAGTTAAACTATATCTATATGTTTAAATTTTTTATACAATAAATATACCTTTTGTGAACAACCAACCCAACCCATTTTCCCACAAAATCAACAATGACCCAAATGTTACTTTGACCCATTACTTAGAGAAGGCCATTTTGCCAATATCAACTTTATCATTAAGCATATTCCATATAGCCTATTACTGGATCCATCTTACAATGAAAGCTTAAGCAATGAAATATGGCATACACCTAAAACTTTAAAACTAAAATATTAATAACAAAACTTGAAGCAAATCCTGGGCAAACACTTCAAGAAAGTGGTTAAGTTAAATAATTCAAATAAGTCAGATATGTGAAATTAGTCAAATAGTTCAAATAGGTCAAATAAGAGTACAAGTTTGATTGTAACAGAAAACTTATTAGTTAAGTCAAATAAGTCTAATTTCTCAAATATGTTCGGTAAATCAAACACACCAACATACCATCATCAATGGGCATCCTAGCATCGTATTAGGTGGAATAAATAATAACATGTGGAGTGGTGATTATTTGTAACAGATAGTAATTGCATTTTCTGAGTAAATAAACAGACATAAATAAATAGATAGATGTAGAATGAAATATACATACATAAATAAAAGATAAACAAATAAATAGATGACTAAATAATGCATAATGAAACAAATCTCAAACAACGAAAACATTAGTATCAGTTATGGATAATATAGAACTAACTTAGCAGCTACGGAGTATTAATTAATTAGAAGATAATATGACATTATGTACCCTCTGCATTGGATGATTGGAAAGAGGCAGCATCATTATATTGAGGCCGGACAATATCAGAACTTCATGAAATCCAACGTTAGCTGTAAAGAACACAGGAAAAGATAATGGAGTCCACCTTCATCATCTACACAGCAGCAAAGAACAAAAAAACTATAAATTAAAAACCTTACTTTTAATTAAATTTGGTAAAAGAAATCGGTAAAGGATACCAACAATAAGCCTAGAGAATAAGAAAGGCTGGAATGAATGATTATAACCCTATATCGACCTTTTAATCGACCAGATTATCAAGGTAAAACCCTTCAATCTCTGGTCCTAAATCGACCTTTTAATCGACCAGATTATCAAGGTAAAACCCTTCAATCTCTGGTCAGCGACACTCAGCTGGAAAGCTGTAAAACCCTTCAATCTCTGGTCAGCGACACTCGGCTGGAAAGCTGTAAAACCCTTCAATATCTGGTCAGTGACACTCGGCTGGAAAGATTCGGCCATTGAAGATGAAGTGATGAAGATGACGATGATGATTTAGTTTTTTGATATCTCCTCAATAGT
Source organism: Rutidosis leptorrhynchoides (assembly GCF_046630445.1). Classification (NCBI taxonomy): domain Eukaryota; kingdom Viridiplantae; phylum Streptophyta; class Magnoliopsida; order Asterales; family Asteraceae; genus Rutidosis; species Rutidosis leptorrhynchoides. Next base: position 120,703,739 of record NC_092338.1, on the reverse strand, counting down.
CTGCTGTAGATCGTTGATGAAGATGAAGATGGTGGCGGAAGCTGCTAGAGATACGTGGATAGAATATCAATGGGATATTATAGGGTTAAAAAAAAAAAAAAATAGCTACAGTATTGAAGCGCGTTAATAGTGTTTTTGGAGGTGAAGGACGAATGGGTGAGTGACACCATTTACCACAATTTATATATATACTAGTCAAAGACCCGCGAATTCGCAGAATTTTGCTAAGGAAATTTGCTATAGTAAAGATGAAAGAATGTGAAAATATAATCAAATCCAAAGGAAGACCAAAACTTTAATAAGTATATAAGTTGTTACACCAAGTTCACAAGCACCCTTATGAAAGAACAACTTTCAATCAAGTTACACGAGGTCCTCCTTGATCTAGCCTCTCAAATAAATCCAACCTATGTAGGTCTGTCCAAACAGTATTATATATTGTATTAGTATTATTATTAGTTAAGTGACTTGATTTCGAGATTAGAATGACCGTTTTGTCAATTCACTATGCATTAAGATCACAATTGCAAATGGTATCCTATTAAACCTGACTTGACTGTGGACCCAACAAACCTTCTTATTATTGTTGTGCGTCACATTTGCAACTGTTTTGGAAAACAATAAAGAATACCACTATCTGTGCTATTGAATAATATAAGGTTTCAAGTGTCAAATAATAATATGACAGCTAGCTATAGAATTAGACCATAACATAAAAAAGAAACATTGATTGAGTTGATATTCAAGATAATATACGTATAGAAGACCCACGACCCAGTGCACACACGAATCACTAATTAAATGAATGTGTATATTGGAGTAAGTTGACTTAAGAATTAAACTTTTATATGTCCTAATTAGTAAAAAAAAAAAAAAAACCCTTTTATTTGACTCGCTTGAGATGAATAGGACCCGAACAACCAATGTATAACCAAATAAGTAAAAAGTGTCACTTCTATATTTAATATCTAATGTAAAACACCACATGAGGACAACATACCCGTTGCACTTACTCTGTCATGTACCACAAATAATCGGACAAACCTCTAGTGACATTGAGTTGCTCCAATAACCCACGTGTGGTATACTCATTATCACCATACGTTTCAGTTTGATCAATAAATGACTGCCAAGCAAATCCTCGCCCATAGATTTCATTTGCATCAGCAAACATTGTGACCATACCTATAATCACAATCACAAATAAATATCATCAATCAACTAATTTAATAAATTCATGTGTAATATGAGAGTTTTGTATTATTGTACGATTTCACGCTTTTTGGATTATACACGGTATTCTTGCAGTCAGAGTGGATCAGAGTGGATGCTGATAGACCATGGAGAAATATTGTACTTCTGGTTTAGGAGATTTATTGTTACGTAATCGGCTCAAATATTATTTGATAATAAAGTAGCACAATCTTCAGCCTTAAAGTTATAAACATACGCCTATAAAGACATCATATTTAAAAACTGAGCTCCAACTGTTAAGTTGCCGAATTAAGCAAATCGTAAATGAACAAAAAGGTTGTAAAAATACAACCTTTTGATGGTTTCCAGGATTGATAATAGTGGGATCACTATTTACAAAAGCAGGCTCGCAGAGTTTTATGGCTCTATGCAAATCTTTCAGATGCCCCCATTTCCGCTTCTCGTTTTAGCACTATAGATACAGAGAGGTTGCTCATAAATTTATAACTGATCGACTACGCAATCAATAAATTTTTATTGATGCACTCATCATGGCATATAAGAAGCAAAATATAAGTAGAGCTATATACAGGTTACCTAAAGAGGAAGTTATCAACATTTTTTTTTTTTTTTTTGGTCTTCTGAATGCGGCCAATTTTGTTTCATCACAAAATATCACCTTTTAGGGTAGATATTGGAGGGAATTGCCCATGGATTAACTGATATTGCAGCTATGTTTGCTCCATCCCCCTACTTGTGAAACAATTTCCATAATCAATACACTATTCTTATCAACAACAATATTCGATTTATTTATTAAGATAAACAATACACCTGATTTTCATGTACCTTTAAGAGCCTTGGAAGCTAATTAGAATGGTAAAATTTGCCAAACTTCACTGACCCTAAGCAAATAATGTGTGGTACCTGTACTGAATAAAGTTTAGATAGATTACTAAAATAAGTAAAATATGAAAGATAACGGGTGATAATATAACTGGTTGAAACTGTCTATGAAGCTAAAGTTTGTGGCTTGATTTCCTCGAAATAAAACAAAAAAGAAATACCTGATGTGTTTTGTCGAAACGAATTCCTTCTGTATAAGATAACTGGTGTCTACGCGATGAGACATTCGAGAACCTTCCTTCTTTATTACTTTCACGTGCTGTTCTTTACTTCTTTTCATGTTTTCCAGCTAAAGATTTTTAAAATAAAAATGAACTGCCCAAACTGATAGTAGTGTATCACTTCCGATCACACGAAACAAAGAGATAAAAAGACTAAACACACGGTGCATTGTATTTTGTTATGCAAAAGAAAGACGTTAGAGATTAGTTATCATCTACTCCTGCAAATTGACTCTTGAGAACTATATCTCTATCATGGCGTAACCGTTGTATTGTTATCTAGGCTTAAAAGACATAGAATGCCAATAACCGCACATATATATATATATATATATATATATATATATATATATATATATATATATATATATATATATATATATATATATATATAGGTATAGGGGCAGGATCAATGGGAAAGTAACCAAACGGGGGGAAGCGGGGGGAAGCAAAATTTATTTTTTATTTTCGTTTTTTTTGAAAAAAAAATTTTCCGGCATCAAGATCACACGAAAATATGAACATTTAGAAGAGACACTTCGTGATGAATGTTATTATTTAGGCGGGAAAACGATCGACAAAAATAACATTCAAGATAATATTGTTCGTGGAGAATATGAACGTTTTTTTTCTTCATGTTTTGTGAAGTAAAATTTAGCCCGATTTAGAGTTTAGGGTTTAGGGTTTGGTGTTTTGGGTTTATTCCATAAACCCAAAACGCCAAACCCTAAACCCTAAACCGTTCGTGTTAAAAACTCAATCTAAATCCTAAATCTAAACCCTAAATCTAAACCCTAAACCCTAAATTTCTAAACCCTAATATCTAAACCCCAATAGCTAAAACCTCAAAATACGCTCGAAAAACACGATAATTGTTATATATTACTTCTTCGAGCGTTTTCCCGCCAAAATAAAAACATTTATCACAAAGTGTCTCTACTAAATGTTCATATTTTCATCTCATCTATAATGTTCGTGAACAAAGTTTTTTCAAAAAACGAAAAAAAAAAAAAAAAGTTTTTGCTTCCCCCCGCTTCCCCCCGAATGGTTACTTCCCTCTTGATCCTACCAATATATATATATATATATATATATATATATATATATATATATATATATATATATATATATATATATATATATATATATATATATATATAGGGGCAGGATCAATGGGGAAATAAACAATCGAGGGGAAGCGGGGGGAAGCAAAAAAAAAAATTCGTTTTTTTTGGAATTTTTTTTTTTCAGGCATCAAGATCACACGAAAATATGAACATTTAGAAAAGACACTTCGTGATGAATGTTATTATTTAGGCGGGAAAACGATCGACAAAAATAACATTCAAGGTAATATTGTTCGTGAAGAATATGCAACGTTTTTTTTCTTCATGTTTTGTGAAGTAAAATTTAGCCCGATTTAGAGTTTAGGGTTTAGGGTTTAGGGTTTGGTGTTTTGGGTTTACTCCATAAACCCTAAACACCAAACCCTAAACCCTAAACCCTAAACCCTAAACTCTAAACCGTTCGTGTTTAAAACTCAATCTAAACCCTAAATCTAAACCCTAAACCCTAAATTTCTAAACCATAATATCTAAACCCTATAAACCCTAATATCTAAACCCCAATAGCTAAAACCTCACCATACGCTCGAAAAACACGATAATTGTTATATATTACTTCTTCGAGCGTTTTCCCGCCAAAATAAAAACATTTATCACAAAGTGTCTCTACTAAATGTTCATATTTTCATCTCATCTATAATGTTCGTGAACAAAGTTTTTTCAAAAATCGAAAAAAAAAAAGTTTTTGCTTCCCCCCGCTTCCCCCCGATTGGTTACTTCCCTCTTGATCCTACCACTATATATATATATATATATATATATATATATATATATATATATATATATATATATATATATATAACACAAATAATGTTGGACAAAAAGTGTATGATCAGTCGAACCAACGCCCAAATCAAAACGCAAGGCGTTAAAACTTACAAATTTAGGGGGAAAAAATTGGGACAAAATGCCAAAATCTAACATATAAATACACTAAAAAAATTCAATCGCCAAAGTGACTGACCTTGGTAGCCACTACATAAGTTTGACCCACCTGTAGCAGATAATTTACATAAATAGATGCAAGTATGATGATTACAATACGATGATGTGAAACAATTAGTATTAGAACGTACTTATCTGATAATACTTGCTAAGAAAGTCAAACCGTTGAGGCCAATTTGGAAACAGCCACACCAGCAACCTATCACTTGAATTGATAGATCATTATTTGATTAGTGGCTATGAATGTATTTATCTAGGTTACTGTATGCGGATATGAAAAAATCAGCAACTCCAAACAGCAAACTGAGCACACAGTAATGAAAACACTACTTCTTTTTCACCTCACATATGGTTTTTGCCATGTATTTATCTATTTAAGATCAATTTTCACAACAGTCTTTCTTCATAGTAACTTAACTTGTACAATAGTAATGGAGTAAAAGTCTTTTTAAAAAGGAGTTTTTCATAATCTAAACCAATATACAACAGTTATATATAAAAAGTAAACTAACCTTTTGGTGCTTAAGGTCTTCAATAAAGCCACTACAACTAACCTTTTGAAAGCTTTGACAAACACAAATAAACCTTCCAACTGTTGCTATATCTACAAAGTTACTCATTCCTTTCACTTGAGAAAGTATAAGGGTATCATTAAAAGTTATGTGCCATTTGACAGTGGACTTGTGTATTGCACTTTCAGCTCTAAAATAAATTCTTCATTTCTGAGTATCAAAATCAAATTGCAACCCTGCTGACAAACGTAATTCTTAGCCCATATACCATCCAACTCAATATGAACTCTCCAACGATTAACCTAACCAAACTTACCGCCCAAACCACTTAAAGACTCATCTCGCTCATGCCTACATTGACTGAATAAAATCAAACCTACAAACGTGCCCACCGTGACCACTTGACTGTTGCATTCAAATATTTAAAAAACGGTCATTTTACCGGATGACCATCAATGTATGACAAAAATTAGTCATGGTTTGACATCTAGTATACAAAACATCTCAAAGTCTGTACAATTTAACCATTTTCAATTTGTTTATCAATAGTGAAGAATCAGTAGAAAAAAATAAAATATATACCATAGTAGAGACTTATGATAGAAGCTTCTCCTTGAGTTAAGAGACATGCGGGACATTATAAATAAAAATCAATAATCAAAAATGTAGCACACAAATGATAATGTTAGAGGGTAGCATGCACTTGCTAAAACGTAGAACAACAATTGTACCTCAACTATATTAACATCGAGTCTTCATGCACTTTCCAATGGTTGATGCCATGACACTACACTATGCCCTGCAATTCCATATTAGGCCAAAGTTAATGAAGATAATCACAATGTTCCCTATTATATAATATATATAATATACATATAATTTTGATCTGATATGTACAAATTTAATATCAAACAACTAAAAACATGTACAATCCATGTATCCATAACAACAATGCAAACTCATGTCATTGCTTCAATATCATCCATGTAAAAAGTGTATAATACATTAATAATTTAATACGTCCAAAGTCAAACACAATATATGAGTAACCTAATGAATAATCTTAAATTGCCCATTTATATGATATTCAATTTAATTAATTACATAATAGGGAAGAAATACATGTCTCTATACCAAATAGAGATGAAGCACATATGGACTTTTGTTACCATTATCAACCCAATTATCATAATAATTTCCAGTGACGGTTATATATATATAATCGATTAACCTGATTATTGTAACCACGATTTATTCCAGTTCACATACTCGCATCTTTGATTACATGATTCGATAGACTAAACTAATAATCGATTAAAGAGTAGATGAACTGATTACCTGATTTATTAGAATTGACAGTTCGTTTATATTGCATAACCCTCGTCGATCTCCAAATTATCATATGATAATTTGATTCTTAGAATCGTTTGAATAATCTTCTCTCCTTCCACGATAACGCGAAATCTTACTGTTTAGAATCAACAGTTAAATCACTCGTCAAACAGCAAGATAGCGTATTCGATCTTCATAAACCCTAAAATCCCTAGAATGACTCCAATTGATTCTTTGATTTTGGTATGTTCTCCAAAAAAATTACCGATTTGAGAAGATCCGGAACAATTTGATAGCCATCCATATAATTTTGTTACATTTTGAAACCCCTAATTCCCGTAAGATTTAGCGTGTTGGGCAATTTTGTCCTTTTTATTGTTCTTGAAAAAAAGTTACGTAATATTAATTTCAAGAAGTAGATCAACGACTGTAATGATAAATTGTCTTAGATCCAACGGTCATGAAGTGTGTTTTCAAAAAATTATTACTTAATTTGGCTTTTGTTTTAATAAGTAGTGAGATATATATATATAAAGTTGTTAATCCATCTATACGTATTGCAAAAAGGACCCTGTGATTTTCTTAAAATTTAGTCACTGATTTTTATTCTCAATACATATCGTGCTTTCTACCAACACGACATCTCTAACCTAATGTTTGTACGTACCATAACTTTCTGAACACTCATGATCCATCTCAAACAATAAACATATAATGATCAAACCCAAACCACCACTACACGCAATCTTGATCGAATCGGCTGGCCACCTTTGTATGTAGCTTGGTCCTCCATAAGGGAGTCACTCATGCTCAAGATCAAGGTGTTAGAAAAATAATAGAGTGAAGAAGACAAAAGTAAATTACCTTAAAAGGTATTTAGACAGATAAGAAGAAAGGTATCTTCATCACATCCATTTAGACTGCTCACAATGGCTACGCCGTTGGAGCTTCTTGGGGGCGCCGTTGGAAGACTCCATTGCTAGCGATCTTCCTTGGAGCTTCTTTCCAAGGCCCGTCATTTATCATGGTTTAGTATAGCATATTCAAGGACGAAGTAGTTTGTATTATTTTGTTGTGCACTACCCATTAAAAGTCGTACATTGTATTATTTAATTAATTTAGGTGAGTCCATTTGATGGTAAAAAAGTATGTCATAATGGGTTAAATCTTAAGAAGTTGTTGAGGTGGCGCTGATGTGGCACATGTGTCTATCTTTGACAGGTGTCATGGTTGTGAGCAGTCTTATAGAATGTCACAGGAAGGCTTTAGATTACAACGGATACAACTTCAACGTTAACAAAGAAGTCACCAAAATAGAATGATTCATCTTTTGTAGTTTTTTCATATACGGCTCCTTGCCTCTTTTACTTGTATAAGTGTAGAATCATTGTAACAAGCTAAAGTATCCAATTCTAAGTGTAAATACAGTCACTGATCAAATACTTAATATAAATTCAGCTTCTACTTTACATCATGGTATCAGAGCTTACGATGTGGATCTTGAAATCAATACACACGTTTTAGCTTCAATCATCTACCAAATTAAGCTGCCATGTCAAAATTGACGGTAGCTCAAAATAAACGAAGCAGAAAATTAGCTTCTTAAACCAAGCTGCCATGTCAAAATCTGACGGTAGCTCGGTCAACAGCAACCCACACCAACTACAACTCAAAACTGATCAATTAGTAAACATCAAAACAACAAGCTACCTAGATGTTCTCTGTCATCCATCACTAAAACATAAACCATCACTGTAAACCACCATCGACCACCAGAACAACCAATTTGCATATACTGTGGTATGTCAAGACACACAATAATTTAGTGTTTAAACTTATAGGTTATCCCGAATGGTGGAGCAAAGGGAAACACGACAGAGTGGTGACGATAGTGGCAGCGGTGACCGGCGGCAACCGTATGGCTACCAGCAACGGCGCCGCTAGAGAAATGACGACGATAGCGGCTAACGGCGGCAACATAACTGACAATGGCGCCAGAATATGCAACTACAAATACTGCAGTTCATCACGAAAAATAAGAGGTAACCCTAAACTCATTTCATCTCAAAAATTGATCAATTGGATGAGGGTAAAACCCTCACGCTTGAAGGTCGCATATAACTGTTATTAATCGGACCTGAGCAAAAAGGGTAAACCCCAATAGCTTCAAATTGGCGATGAAAGCAAATACAAATCAGAAGTCAATAGATGACGAAGTGACATGGGAAACCCCTAATAGATTTTATTGTCTTCAAGAAATAATTCAAGATGGGAATTTGAACCCTTCTTGTGGGTCATCGCAAAGTGGAAATAATGAAAATGGGAATGGTTAAAAAGTGGTTGAGATGAAAAGTGGTGATAAAGCAAAACCCTCACGTGGCCTTTCAAAATGTAAAGAGTTACGAACCTATGGCGTTATTATTATTATTAATTACTTATTACTTAATCCTGTAAACTAAATGGAGTGCAGAATTTGGTTGTTTTTGACATTTTCAACTTCTCAAACGACACTCAATAAAAAATTTACGAAACCACCCCCTAAAATATGATTCATACTACAACTTTTTCAGGGGTATAATCTGTAAAATTATTATTTTATTAAATTACTTTAAACAAATTCCACCCAAATTTTTAACGGGCCGTATCTACCCGCTCGGCGCGAGTTAAAATTTTCTGACACCCCGTTCTGCTTGAAATAATTTTACGAGCACAACTCAACTAACTATATGCAAAACGGACGAGCCGTATCTACCCGCTCGGCGCGAGTTAAATTTTTCTGACACCCCGTTCTGCTTGAAATAATTTTACGAGCACAACTCAACTAACTATATGCAAAACGGACGATTTTTAAAAAAACTCTAAACATATCGGGCTATTTTTCAAACATATATATACACATATAATAAACAACTCAAACTAACTACATCATATCGATGTTTTCGTCCCCTTTTTTACGCGGTTTTTCTGGCGTTAAAAACGCGTAAGCCATTAGGTACATTATCCAAACTCATCCGCATCAACGTGTTTTTAATTCTGTAAATACATAACGCTACGTTAAATATGAATATGCAAACAGAAAAATCCCGCCGCATCGCGCGGGCCGATTTTACTAGTTTCATATAAAGAGAAGTCAAATTTACAAATTTTCTTAAATAAAAAAAGGCCAAGTTCTTCATTAGAATCCACGAGTTTTTCTTAATTACAAAACAAACATTTTAGTGTTAATTCTTTTACCTTTAACTATTCACTTTGTAAAGATTCTCTTGAAGACTCAGTTTGTCAAAAATTCTCAAACCATTTAAATAAATCTTTTGATAATGGAAAAGCAAATGCAATTTCAAACATAAAGAGTAATGAATGAATTTTTGATTGTGATGCTACAGATACCATGACATTTGAAAAATCTGATTTTCGTTCTAACTCAAAACCTCGAAAAACTCAAATTCAAACAACCAACGGTGGGGTGGTTCAAGTTAAAGGGGAAGGTACTTTTGAAATTTCCCAACCATTAGCTATCAAACTGTCTATACATTCCAGACTTGTCCCATAAACTTGAGACGACCCGTTCTAATCCATAAGGACGAATACAATAACATATGATTACATTGCGAGTTATTTGACCTCTATATGATACATTTTATAAACATTTCATTCGTTTTAAAAGACAAATTTTCATTACACCGAAAGTTGACAGACATGCATACCATTTCATAATATCCAAACTATAAATGACCTAATCTGTCATTTACTTAGTAATAATCTTTATTGAACTCAACGACTTGAATGCAACGTCTTTTGAAATATGTCATGAATGACTCCAAGTAATATCTCTAAAATGAGCAAATGCACAGCGGAAGATTTCTTTAATACCTGAGAATAAACATGCTTTCAAGTGTCAAGCAAAAGTTTGGTGAGTTCATTAGTTTATCATCAATATTCATTTTTATCATTTTTAATAGACCACAAGATTTTCATTTCCATTTCTCATAAATATATATCCCATACATAGAGATAAAAATCATTCATATGGTGAACACCTGGTAACCGACATTAACAAGATGCATATAGAACATCCCCATCATTTCGGGACTCCCTTCGGACATGATAAAATCGAAGTAATAAAGGAGTTCAAATTCTCTGACTGGGGCTTGTTAGTGCCCATAGATCTGTCTTTAGGATTCGCGTCAATTAGGGGCCAATTCCCTAATTCTTAGGCTACCAAGCTAAAAAGGGGCATATTCGATTTCGATAATTCAACCATAGAATGTAGTTTCGATTACTTGTGTCTATTTCGTAAAACATTTATAAAAGTGCATGTATTCTCAGTCCCAAAAATATATATTGCAAAAGCATTTAAAAAGGGAGCAAATGAAACTCACTATACAATATTTTGTAGTAAAAATATTCATACGACGATACTGAACAATGCAAGGTTGGCCTCGGATTCACGAACCTATATCAATTGTATATCTATTAACACATATAATCGTAATCGATCAAGTTTATATATATTATTATTAATAATATACTTGTTTATTTAGTTAAATTTAATATATTTAATTTATATATTTTATATAGCTAATATTTATCTTCCTTTATAACAGGTTATTAATTAAAATTTATATTAGGGTTTTTATATGATAAAATATATTTATATATCAATTGATATCTTTTATATATAACTTAATTAGTATCATAAAAAAATATAATGATATGTATTACTAATATTATGGTAATGTATTTTTATATACGAATATCTATTTGTAATAATATTGATTATGATCAGTGATAAAAATGATATTTCATTTATAATTTTTTTTTTGAATACAGTATATTTATTTTTAAAAAAATCTTTATTTTCATAATCTTACTAATTTTAATAATAGTGATATTGATAATATTAATAATAATACAAGTAATAGTTTTCATGTTAACAAAATGATAATGATTATAATGATAATAGTTTTTAACAATAACAATATTAATAATGATAATCATGCTAGTAATAATAATAATGATAACATTAATAATAATTCTTATGATAATAATAATTCTAAGTATGGTAATAATATTAATGTTAATGATAATAATAATAGGTTGTATTGTTTTCATAATAATGATAATAATAATCATAATCATAATCATACTAATAATGATAATACTTATACTAGCAATAATAGTAATGATAATAATTATATTTATAATAATAATAATAATAATAACAATAATAATAATAATAATAATAATAATAAAAATAATAATAATAATAATAATAAAAATGATAAATAAACTACCTTAAATGCTTTTCCTAAAAAAAAATGCTTTAGTCCGGGCTCGAACCCGCGACCTCCCGTTCACCCGACACACCCCTTAACCACTCGCCTGTTTATGTTTTTCTGAATAATATCTCCACATAAATATATTTAGCCCGTTTATTATTGTTTCCCCTTTCATCTTCTTCATAACAACTATTGACCAGAAATCAAAACCACCATACGACTACTTTTGATTTGGGCTGTGATTCTAAATTGAAACAGAAAAGACTTGTTGTAATTAACAGAAAGAGAATGAAGAAAGAAAAAAAATGACAAAAAAAAATAGCAGCGGCAGTGAAATATCACGAAGAACACTCGATTTCTGAATTTAAATTATAGATCGTTTTAGATGATGTTTTCAACATGAAATATATTCTAAAACGTTCCTGGAAACTTTCTAATTCATCAATTGATCTTGAAACAAAACAGTTAACATGAATTTGAGTAAAGAACAATGTTTGACTTTTTGGAAACTAAAGTTTGACTCAAAAATTAATAATCAATATGAGAAATTGAAACTTGAAAATTTACAGGTAGTTTGATTAAGGAATTTCAAACACAACTGCATTTTTGGATTTTTGAAATTAATATCAAATTCGAGCTTTTAAAATTTAGCTCAAGAACAGAGCAGTACGGAATTTCTTTTTTTATAAATTCGCTGTAATTCTTCAGATAAAACAATTTAATGAGGAATTGTACTTGATGGAGGTAATAAGGAATTGAATGAGTTCTGTAAAAAAAAAAACACAGAGTAAACGTTGATGTATATAGGATTGAATTTCGAGCAGAATAAATAAAAAATATAAATAAATAAAAAAAAATGAAAAGGAGAAAACGACTGCAAACAGATTTTTGGTTGTATGTAATTGTAATATTTGATTGGAATCAATCTTAAGACAGAATCCAAAAATCACTACAGCATGATAGTTACACACAACAGATTCTTATTTAATATTCATATATATGTGATTTTTAAATAATATTAATAATTAATAATTAATAATTATATTTATATTAAAATACTAGTAATAATAATAATAATATTAATATTAATAATAATAATAATAATAAGAGCAATATTAATAATAAGTCATAATTTTTTTAGTGTAATTGATAATAATAATATTATTAATGATAATTATAATATCAATACTAATAATAATTATTTTTATAGTATTTATAATATTAATATATAATAACTTATAATAATAATTTTATTCGTGATAATAATACTATTTGTATAATAATGATAATCATAATACTAATTATAATAGTAATGATATTAATAGTAATAACAACAATAGTAGTAATATTAATATAATAAATTAAATGTATCAAACTTTATATCTATATGTTATTTAGTAATATTAATAATACTGATATTAATATTAATATTTATTTATTTATTATTATTTTATTTTATTTTTATCATAATAAAGTTAATAACAATACTATTAATAATTATATCTTATCTTGTAATTACTTCTAATATATTAATGTTATAATTTATATGTATATTTTATATTAAAAATATTAATTTTAATAATACAATATTAATATTAACAGTTATAATGAAGATAATGTTAATAATATGATAATTATACTGAAACTTGTAATTAATTTAATATAATACAATTTATAAATTTTATCATTTTTACTAATTATAATATATTGAATCCTTAATATTAATTATAATATTATTTATCTATAGAATTCGTATATATACATATATATATATATATATATATATATATATATATATATATATATATATATATATATATATATATATATATATATATATATTACACACAATTGTTCGTGAATCGTCGGAAATAGTCAAAAGGTTAACTGAATCCATGTAAACAGTTCAAGAATTTTGTGACTCAACATTACAGACTTTGCTTATCTTGTCGAAACCATATAAGATTTAAGTTTAAATTTGGTTGGAAATTTCCGGGTCGTCACAAAACTAATATCTGTTAGCCATGTTACGAAGGTGCTAAATTGCACCATATTACTATACCCAACATTTTGTATATTACAAGATATTAGAACGGGGTTGGACGTGGCACCGAACGGGGTGGGTTGTACTATGTGGATGAAGTAACACAACAAGGTACCGTGATGCTTGCACATGGGACACCAGATAGGGAGGCTTGGTTATGATATAGAAGGTTAGGTCATCCTTCCGCAAGTTATCTAAATCTCCTTTTTCTAGAATTACTTCCACAAAATTCCGTTTTAATGTGTGAGACTTGTATTTTGGATAAAAAGTCATAAAAGTACTTTCAAACCTAGTAAGACAAGGAAAAATATTCCGTTTTCATTAATTCACTCAGATATGTGGGGTCCGGCTTCAATTAACGGAGGGAAAAATCTTTGATAATTCATACTTTTTATTGATGATTGCACACGAATGACTTATGCATATTTTTAAACAAATAAATCAGAAGTGTTTGACAGATTATCTATGTTTTATACTATGGTTCAAAATCAATTAAAAGAAACATACAACTTTTAAGATCAGATAACGGAGGAGAATTTGTAAACACTTTCATGAAACAATTTTGTCAAGAAAAAGGAATTATTCACCAAACTTCGTGTGCTCATACGTCATACCCTTGAACAAAATGGGGTAGGCTTTAGAAAAAATCGTATTATTTTAGAAATAACTCGAGCTCTACTTATAGAATCAAATGTTCCGAGAAGTTTTTGGCCGGAAGCACTTGCCACGACAACTTATCATATAACCCGACTTCCAACAAAAATTCTTGATTTCCAAACTCCACTTCAAGTACTAGCCAAATTTCATCAACTCCCGTCTAATCTTATTATCAAACCTAGAATATTTGAGTGATTTGTCTTTGTTCACATTCCTAAACAAGAACGAACCAAACTTGATCCATGTGTTGAAAAATGTGTCTTTTTCGGGTATGGGGTCAACCAAAAAGGGTACAGATGCTACAGTCCGAAAAACATCACATATTCACTACAAGGAATTGTGACTTTCTTGAAACTGAATATTTTTATAGCCCCCAACACACAAGTGAGGGGAAGATTAAAACTAATGACATTGTGAGCTGGTTGGAAAGGATTTCCTCATTAGAAGTGATGAAATATGACTAAGAACTTCGAAATCAACAGATTCAACTCACACAAAGGCGGAATTAGTGAATCAAACCCTCTAGTGAATATGAAATGTTTTTTGGGATTAATTAAGTCAAACCACAACAATGGATGTGTGATTAGATTAACACCTAGAGCTATTATTCACCTCTTGAGTGATTTGGGTTGAGAGAGAATCAGACAGGTTACCAGATCTGAGTGATGTGTGTGTAATGAGAGGCTTAACCTAAAATGAAGAACATAAACACTTATATACCCCTGATGTTGAGTCAACCGCGCGTGTCAGGTCTCATTCGTACGAGTGGGCTGTCTCAGACGTACAGTTGATCACTCACTCATGTATGTGTACACAGATTAGGTTTGTGACTCAGCTCAGCACACTCGTGCGTATGAGCTTGTCAGCCGTATGAGTGAGGCTTCACTCGTACGTCTGATTGAGTCTAATATAGTCAAACTTCCTTATCGCATTCCAGCATTACATGTAACTACAAATAAATACAGATAGGATAACAACGAGCGATCATGGTAACCCATAAACTGAAGTACTAATCACAAACGTAGGATAGATGTCTAGGGACTTACAGAAAATGCATCAACAAGAAGAAGTGAATCATATTGTCAGAATATCTGAAGATACAGAAACCAAAAAAGAGCAGGAAGACTCAACACAAGACGAACCAGAACGTTCAAGTCAAACTGGATCAACTTAACAAATTCCTGACGAACCCGAATGTTCAAGTCAAACTGGATCAACTCAACAAATTCCCGACGAACCATAACGTTCAATTCTAACTGGATCAACTCAACAAATTCCTACCGAATCACAAAGTTCAAGTCAGGAATCAACTCAACAAATTCCAGTTGAACCAGCTATAAGTCAGAATGAACCAAATGAAAGTTACGTACTTCCTCCGAGAGCCAATAGAGGAGTTCCACCTAAAAGATATGATTCTGAAAAAGAAGCTTTTAGATCGAGATATCCGATGGCGAATGTTGCCAAAGGAAATCTATCAGAAGAAGTAAAGACATTCAATTCTGCAATATACTCTGAAGAAATACCAACTTCCATAGAACAAGCCTTAAAGTTAAAGAACTAGAGAAAGGCAGTGGAAGTTGAAATGGAAGCTTTGAAGACAAGTGATACATGGGAAAAATGTATCCTTCCTCAAGAAAAGAAGCCAGTTGGATATCGATGGTTGTTTACAATAAAACACAAACCAGATGGCATAATTGAAATATATAAAGCCCGGCTAGTTGCCAAGGGATATACTTAGACCTACAGAATAGACTATTCCGAGACTTTCTCACCAATGGCCAAAATCGACACCATTAGAGTCCTCTTTTCTGTTGCTGCAAATAAAGGATGGCCTCTTCACCAAATTTGACGTGAAGAATGCTTTTATACATGGCGAGCTCAAGGAAGAGGTCTATATGGAAGCTCCACCAGGATTCGCAGAAAACTTCAAAAACATGGAAGTTTTCCGCCTTAAAAAAATCATTATATGGGCTAAAGCAATTCCCTTGGGCTTGGTTTGGGAAATTTACCTTTGCCATGAAAAATATGACTATTAACAAAGTAATTCGGATCACACACTATTTTTCAAACATAGAAATCAACTGATAACTTGCTTGATTATCTATGTCGATGACATGATAATTACAGAAAATGACAAAAGAAATATGTTCTTGATCTACTTTGATAGGTCAGATCATAGTGAGATTAGAAGATGTGATGAGTTAGAGTGAGACTCGGTAAGTGAAGAACAGATTCAGTATTAGAGAGTATCGGTAAAATTACATTCCACAGCTTCTTAAACTAGTTTACAATGCAATGGCTATCTAATTAGGACTACTTAGGTTCCTTATATAGCCTCTTCTAAGGAACCTTCATTTAGGCATGTTTCACATTAACACTATACATACTTCGGGGTCCTAACAATCTCCCCCTTAGTGTTAAATGTGAAAATTACAATGTAATCCTATGTTGTAATCTTGAGAGGTCCAAACGTGAGTTCCCATCGTGTGCCATCTGGTTTTGAAACTTCAACTTGATTTTCTAAAATTTGCTTAGAAGGTTTTCTGACGCCCCACACTTTTCTTGGATCTCCCTCATGTAATGGATATTCATCCATTTCTTTAAAATATCTTCCTTTTTTGGCCACAAAGAATCTCAAATTGTCTAGTACGGATTCGGAGCTTCAGACGATCTCTGAAATGCTTTATGAACTCTCCAAGACCCATTTTTATGTCAATGTCATCAAACTTGCTTTGATGAATTTTAAGATACTTCAGTGCAGCCTTGAGTATACCATCTGAATATTTGTTTAACTCTTCACTGCGGATGAACACTTTTTCTTTCTGAGAATTTACAAACACAAACCCTTCGGGTTCAAATTGCATTTGAAACATTCCCATATCCTTCAGTCCCTCTGTAAATTGATTCGGATCTTTTTCCTATTAGCTTCGGATAAGTTATTCGAATCTTTTTCCTATTAGCTTCGAGACCAATTTGAAAGTCCTCACGTCTCATCAGTTCTATTGTCTCCATCATGTATCTCTTCACAGCTTCCAAACCTTGAGATTTAGCATACGGTCGAATTGCGAGAATACTGAGGTAGTCGTAGATGTGAATGATGTCAAGCATGTCTAGATTCTGAAAATTAGCCTCCATGAACTTGTACTCCTTCTCATCTTCTCTTATAACATGGAACTCTCTGATGACGTCTTTCTTTACACTAATTTCAACTCCGACTCGAGTAATATCCAGTACTTCTGTCACCGATACTTTCTTTGAAGCCACAAATCATCTTCATTTTGATTGATATGTTTCCTCTACATAAACTCATACCAGTTTTATTCATTAGCTGGAAGCAGTCGTGAACCAATATAGGTAAACCTTTTACTTCTTGGTATCTCGTTCATGCGGAAGATCTTATAAGCATTTTCTTGGATGAATGTGTTTCTTAATGTCATGAAATCATGTTCAACTCCCAGTTGTAGTTGATGTTCCCGATTTTTGAAAAATAAACCGTTGTTGTATTTAAACCAGGAATTCACAGTAGCACTTGATGTTGTTGCACCTGAAGTCGAACTCTCACTTTCATTTGTTGAATTTGTTGTTTCATCTGTTGGAGCATTGTCATCTTCAATATGATCAAAGATTTCTTCTATGTTTGGATTTTCATATTGACCACTACCATCTTCATCAGTAGAATCCTCTTCATCATCACTTTGTACTTCTGGTTCAGGATTTCCTTCATCAACTATCTCTACATCATCAGGTAAAGCAGAAAGAGAAGATAGTGTACTCAATATAATAAATCCATCATCATCTGTCTCCTCAAGATAAAAATCATTTAAATCCAAATCCTCATCTACTTGTCCACCTTCAACCTCAGCTTGTGTTGATTGTAATATTGGAATGATTACTTGCTCAGGTTCCATATTTTCAACATCATCATTATGAGAATAATCCATTTCTGATTCAGTATGAACCTGTTGAGCTTGTGGAGTTGAAGCAGACCTCGCACCACCACCCCTTGTTGAGATATCCAATGTTAGAAATTCTCCATCTACTCCTATCTCCCCCTCATGACTATTCTGAGGATCATAATCGTCATGTTCATCATCTCGGTGAGGACTTAGTGGAGAAGAGCAGGAAGTAAGTGGATGTCGTACTCTGGCACGAAACATTGCTTGGAGCGAAGTAAGTCGAAGAATATCAAGATTAACATGAGGAAACATACGACTAAAATATTCTTGCTCCAAAGCATCATAATAATTTGTTGAACGTTGGGGTGATGGTGGAAAAGTAATAATAGGAACAGCATCAGCATCAGCAGCAACTGTTGAAGGCGATGTCATTGAAAGTGTTTGATTTGCCGTGAGGGCAGGTAAGGATAAGTGTGCAGTATTATTCTTATATGTAGGGTTGTACGTACTACTAGTCAGATTCGTGATATCCCCTTCTGATGGAGGTTGGGAAACAACAGGAGTTGTCACTGGCGAAGATTCTTTCGAATCACCCGCCTCCATGACTTTAGTCTCATGGGACTCTGACAGAGTAGAAGAACTACCCGTCGGTTTAGCTCTCGCAGAGATATTGCTATCTCCGACTCTTGAAATCATTGACATACCATGAGGTGGCACATATCTTTCAGTTAAAGACTTGCCCTCCAGACCCTGAGATTCAGAATCTAGAAGATAATTGATTTGAACCAATGGATCAATTTCTTGAACCAAAGGAACAGTCTGCTGGAAGTCTGATAAATATCCCGAAGGATAATCATGTTGATTCGTTTCCATGGGACGCGACAGATCTCCCCCATCAAGGTAAGCCGGACCTCCAGGCCCTGTTGTATGTTGAGGCAATACGACATCACTTAGATGATGTATATCAAGAGGATTTCTAGCGATACTCAGGGTGCCTTTTCAAGGTTTTTTGGCTCTCCTTTGGCCGTTCTGGACTTCAATGATTGAGTTTCCTCAATCGATTGAGTCAACGCAGACTTTACTGTAGAGGAAGACTTTACTTCCTTAGATGCCAAAGCACCTTGCTGAGTAGGATTTATTATTAACTCCTGATTAGGTTGGATAGGCTGATTGGTATTTTACCATCCATGCTTTCAGCTCTCTTGCCTACCGAAGCTTGCACCTCATTTAGTGTAGGGCTTACTGTTATTGTTGGATGTGATACGGATATGGGTAAGGGTGACCTAGTTGGCTCTAAGTCTTGGTCTGTATCACCAATGGTTGGATTAACTGTTTGGTGGACGATAGGAGTCGAAGTCCTAGATCTAGTTACTCGTTGGGTTGGTGGAGTCTGAATCATCTCATCGGGCATATATCGTTTTCTCTTTGGAGAATGTTCTGGAGATGATTCAGTTGCTGATGAATCTGTTTCACTGCTATCCTCAGGTGTGGTTGATAGGGTAGGTTCAATCCTAAGAGGACTAGGTTCCCTGATCCTCACGGGTTGAGCTTGACGTGCTACCTTAGGGAGTTTGAGGTTTATCCTAAGTGGAGGATTAGCTGGCCCGGGTGGTTGTACTCTAGGTTCCTCTACAAACTCTGGGGCTGGAACCATAGCTGGTTCAACTTGTACTTGTTGTACCGGGTTCGGAAGAGGTATACCTACCGCCTCAAAATAAGAACGCATTCGAGCGTCTTGGGGTTCAGCTAGCCTCACTATCCAATTTGGAATTGGCGCAGTGAATTGATTGTCTGAAATCACTAGGGTATTCATCTTTAACTCCCCAAATCTCTTCATCTGTAGTCCATGTGTACCTGTGTAACGACCCAACCCGTTAAACATCGCAAAACATTTTTTTTTTTACAACTCATTGGTGACTTCACCTAGGCGCGGCGTGCCCCTACTTGGCCGCGACGCGGCTCACCAGTAATAATGAAGGTCAGCCTGAGCCAAATAAACTGTTAACAAGTTACACTATTCCGCGCGGCGCGCCCTTCAGGGCCGCGGCGCGGCTCGTCCCAGTTGCTGATTCTGACTTCGGCTAAGTACAAAAGTCCCCCAATTTCATGATTTCGACAACATCAATACAAAAGAGCCCTCCGTCTCATAACCGAATAAAGTTTATATGTTTTAAGACCCCAAATTCAAGTATTTGACCACCGAGCATCATTTGCTCATTTACAATTCAATATATGAGTTTCGACCGACAAGTTTAATTACCAAACAAAACCCGAGCATGGTGTTTGGGGTTAAACTACCCAAAACTAGGTCGAACTCCAAAATCTAAACTCTAGCACAATCATGTAGGGAGATCGCTAGTCCACACATATACCCTTGCCCTTGTCCACGCCGGAGCCTAAAAATGTAAACAACGAGAGGGTAAGCAAAATGCTTAGTGAATGCAATAATTATACACATACATATATAATATACCTACTTACAAACACTTACTCACATACCACATACATGTTAGCAATATAATTAGCATACCATCTCAAGTATGAAGCTAATAACCTCCAATACCGCAACTAGCATAATCAATAGCTTATAATCGAAACAATACAATATGCTACACTACAACGCATACACAAACCATATGGTTAACCATACTCGCGTCATGGTGCTACCGGCTCTTTGGTTCACACCATACGCATCGGTCATGATGCTACCGGCTCTTTGGTTCACATCACAACCCGACATACTCGCGCTAAAGTGCTACCGGCTCTTTGGTTCACACTACAACATACATACTACCGGCTCTTTGGTTCACATCGTAGCACACTCGAACATACTATGGCACTACCGGCTCTTTGGTTCATATCATAGCATACAAATAAATACATTATATATCTACACATATAATTATTCCACTCACCTTATATCTAAAACGAAGGTTGTAGAGACCCGTCCTAATCCATCTGGACGAAGTCCATACCAATTATAAATGATTCACAACAGTTGATTACATCGCGAGGTATTTGACCTCTATATGATACATTTTACAAACATTGCATTCGTTTTTAAAAGACAAACTTCCTTTACATTGAAAGTTGACAGGCATGCATGCTATCTCATAATATATCCAAACTATAAACGACTTAATAATATTCTTGATGAACTCAACGACTCGAATGCAACGTCTTTTGAAATATGTCATGAATGACTCCAAGTAATATCTCTAAAATGAGCAAATGTACAGCGGAAGATTTCTTTAATACCTGAGAATAAACATGCTTTAAAGTGTCAACCAAAAGGTTGGTGAGTTCATTAGTTTAACATAAATAATCATTTCCATCATTTTAATAGACCACAAGATTTTCATTTCCATTTCTCATAAATATACGTCCCATGCATAGAGACAAAAATAATCATTCATATGGTGAACACCTGGTAATCGACCTTAACAAGATGCATATAGAATATCCCCATCATTCCGGGACACCCATCGAACATGATAAACTCGAAGTACTAAAGCATTCCAAATTCCAGAATGGGGCTTGTTGGGCCCGATAGATCTATCTTTAGGATTCGCGTCAATTAGGGGGTCTGTTCCCTAATTCTTAGGCTACCAAGCTAAAAGGGGCATATTCGGCTTCGATCATTCAACCATATAATGTAGTTTCGATTACTTGTGTCGATTTCGTAAAACAGTTATAAAAATTGCGCATGTATTCTCTGCTCAAAAATATAAAAGGTAAAAAGGAAAATGAAACTCACCTAATGTATTTTGTAGTAAAAATACATATGACTATATTGAACACGGCAGGGTTGGCTTCGAATTCACGAACCTATATCATTTGTATATTTATTAATACATGTAATTGTAATTGAATGAATATATATATATATATATATATATATATATATATATATATATATATATATATATATATATATATATATATATATATATATATATATATATATAAATTTATTGGTTACACCATTTTTATGTTAATAATATATATTTTTAATTTGTATATACATTCAAAATAGTTATTATTTTATAGTTATATTAATATATATGCATATCTGCTTAGTGTTATATTATAAATACCTAAATTGTTATATATGAATATTTCTAAAATAATTTGTTAATATAGTTAATATATACTTATAATCTTAACAACGTCGTTAAAACTTTTATTTTCATAGTTATAATTATTTTGAATAATAATACTTACATTAATCTAGTTAATATTAATAACAATGATATTAATATTAATAATAATAATAATACATAATGATAATACTAATAGTTATAGCATGATACCATTACTAATCTTTATAAACTGTTAATAATTTGTATTATTTTCATAATGACAATACTAATAATAATCATAATCATAATAATGTTAATAATACTAACAATATCAATAATAATAATAATAATCCTAAATATTTATACTTTGTTAGTAATAATAATATTAATAACAATTTACTTACCATAATAATAATAATAATAATAATAATAATAATAATAATAATAATAATAATAATAATAATAAGTGTTAATTAATAATACTAATAATTATTATAATTCTAATACTTAATGTTAATAATAATAATAATAATAATAATAATAATAATAATAATAATCATAATAATGACAATATAATTATAGTTATAATAATAACAATAATAAAAATTAATATTAATATTAATAATAATAATTTAATGAAGAAACTACCTCAAAAACGATTTTCTAAAAAGAGTTGCTCCAGACTGGGATCGAACCCGAGACCTCACGTTCCCCTTACACACCCCTCGACCGCCTGAGCTGTTCTGTCTTTCTGAAATTAAGCCTTTTTAATTATTTATAACCTATTTTAAATCTATCCCCTAATTTACCTTCTTCTTCCTCAAGAACTTGAAATCGAACAAGTTTTAAATCACACTATCATCATGTTAAAACATTTGTTTTAACATTGGTAATTGAAATAGAAATGTTTGATTATGAAAACATTTGAATTGTTAATATAGAAAGAAAATTAAAATCTTTAACAGACTCGTTTTTGAAGTTTATGAACTCAAATCACGTTTCGCTAATCTAGGCTATTTTAGCCAATAATTTTAACATGAAAGGAGTTGTAAACGACTCATAGAAACTATCTAGATCTTTAATTAACTTGAAACATAACAATTAGCTCGAATTTATTTGAAGAACAATGTTTGACTTTTTTAAATCGAAGCTTTAACTCTAAAATTTGAACTTGATAAATCAAATTGAACCTTGCAACTTTCCAGATAGTTTAAGCAAATGATTTACAACAATCCTGCATTCCTACTTTTTGAAATTCGTTAAATAATCGAGCTTTTTGAAAAATGAAACCAAGAACAGGGCAGAACCTGTGTTTCTTTGACTTCTTTGTTTTAATTCAAATACTTTGAATGCTATAAATGGTAATTGAAGTTGTTAATTGATAATGTGACTCGTTTTCCTCTCATTTACACTGAATGTGATTGTATTTTAGCATCTTAAATCGACAGGAAATTACATCAGGTACAGAAATAAATAAAAAATAAAATAAAAAGGGGAACTGATTGATAAATAATTTGTACGATCTGAGAGTGATGTTTAACAATTGAAGAGATAGAAACAAATCGTTGTGATATATAGGATAACGATGTGAAACGGATTTTGGGCTCATTCAGATATATAAATACTATATATTTTAATTACTTGATATTTATTAATAATAATAATACATATAAATATTAATTATAATTATCTTTATAATATAAATACTGATTTTTACTATATATCAGCATGTAATGGTCTATGTATATATATATATATATATATATATATATATATATATATATATATATATATATATATATATATATATATATATATATATATATATATTCGTATATATCCATCTTTAATTATACCTTTATTTGTATATCCTTTTATTTACATTATTTGTATTTATAGATTATAATTAGTCTTATTATTAATAATATAATATTAATACTAATATTATTACTAATGATAATGATAATAATTACTATAAAAGGTATAACAATAATATTATCAATAACAATAATACTGATTATAATAATACTAATATTAATAATAATAATAATAATATTAATAATAATAATAATACTGTATCAAATTATATATATCCAATTTGTATCTTTAGATTATATATTTAAATAATATTAATAACACTAGTATTGATGTTAATATTGAAAATAATAACAATATTATTATAACAGCTATATTAATAATCAAGATAATACTAATAATAAGAATGATAACGATATTAATGATATTTAATAATAATAAAATGGTAATAATAATAATAATAAATAATAATTTAAATTTAAATTATAATTAGATCATAATTTTAATCATTCTTATAATAATACTTATATTTTTAACTCTTGTTTTGATAATCATACCTTACAATTATTAGAATTTTTATTTATAATAATAATAATAATAATAATAATAATAATAATAATAATTATAATAATAATAATAATAATAATAATAATAATAATAATAATAATAATAATAATAATAATAATAATAATAATAATAATAAGATTACTAATGTTAATAAAAATATAGAAAGTAACTATAACAATTGAATTTAATTATATTTTTAACCAGTAATCGAACTTAATATTACATTTTATTAATTATGACATATATATAGTAACATATATATAACATTTAATATTTATATATATTACCATATACATATAACATTAACTATGTATAGAAATCATATATGTTTACATATAGATTTATTTTAATCACAACTTTATTATTTTATATATTACTTTACATATTCATTTCAAATGATTAAATTATTTTCTATTATTTCAAATTATTATATATTCTTATATATATATATATATATATATATATATATATATATATATATATATATATATATATATATATATATATATATATATATATATGTATATATGTACTCACAATTGTTCGTGAATCGTCGGGAATAGTCAAAGGTCAAATGCATTCATGAAAAATTGTTCAAACATTTTGTGACTTGATTTAATAAACTTTGCTTATCGTGTAAGAATCATAATAAGATTTAAGTTTAAATTTGGTCGAAAATTCCCGGGTCGTCACAAAGGTAATCCAACAAACTCTTCAACCATCAACGAAATCACCTATAATAACAACATAAAATCAACACTTATCTAAATGGGACTTTTAACCCGCCCAAATAGACCACTTAGTGCAAATGTTCACCCATTGCCCTCATAACGCCAATCATAGGCCTAACTTACCAATAATCACTAAAACTAGTGACCATGGCATTAAATCAACCAACAACACACCACTAGGTCATTCAAGACTCATTTGACCCATTTCGAGGTCAACACACCCATTTGGGTCATCCACAACCCAAATACACTCATTTACAAAAAAAAAAAAAAAAAAACAAAGTGTGCTAGTGATTTACAACCATTTAAGACCCATAAACACCATTTAATCACTTGAAACCCTAGGTTAGTCATTCTTGAGTCCTCATGACTTAATCTTACCCAAAACCCCCAAATTACTAACAAATGGGTTTTAAGTTCATCACTAACCCAAACCCTAACCGTTAAACTAATTTAAAGTAAGGAAATCAAGATTAGGACTTACCACCATAATCAAAACATAGCTAGTGACTAGATGAACAACTTTAATACTCGTGCTTAAACCCGAATCGAGCTTCTTCCTTCTTGATTTGAGCTTTTTCACACTAGAAATCTCTCTCTCTCTCTCTAAACTTGAAGTGGAAAGGAAAAAGTAGATGAAAATGGAGTAATGACACCCACCAAACTGATCTTGGGGCTTTAAAGTCGTTCAACAAGTGAAAATACCAAATTACCCCTCTTCAATTTAAATAAACAAAAGAATCTCCTCCTGACGTTAGCCGCGTCGCGGGCCTATTGCCCGCGCCGCGGCCCCATGCTGAAACAGAAACTGCCAGTTTATTATTATATACACAATTATGTTCCATTCAAACTTGGGTCTTACAACCCGGTATAAAAATATTTGCATTTCTGCAAGCATTTATAGCATCATGGATAAAGATACTGAAAAACCTTTCACAAGGAATGTAAGAACTCCTTGATTTATCCACTTGAGCTTGAACCAGATCCCACAAGAGTTCTGCATAATCTGGGTTTTCCACTCGTGTGAATGAGTAGAAAAGCTTAAGCATTGGCACTGTCAAGCTGTTTGATCCACTCCTTGTCATTAGTAGACATCTGTTGATGATCGAGAAGATCAAATACCACCGAGAGTGTAAGTATTTCTTTTGAAATTTAGCCGGTGGAACACCAGTGTCTCCAGCATATCCAAGTTGGAATACTGAGTTCATCATCTGTTGAGTAGATGGAAAAGCAGGAGCATTTTGCACTAGAGAAAGCTGAAAGATCCTCCTAAAGTAAGCTTTTGTAATTCTCCTCAATCCTTGTACCCCTCTCAGCTCAAATTCAAATCTAGCAGGGTCTCCCTGTGTATTGGCAACAGTAGGTTGTGTAGCCTCAACAAACTTGATTGTTCAGTTAAAAAGACTCAAGTCTGCAACTGGTACACTGACAGTTGAGCTTAGAACATGCCATAAAGTATGCCTCTCTAGAATAGCAGTCCAGTAGTTGCAAGGGATGTTGGTTTCAGAATTGATAAAGTGATTGTTCGCCATTTAGCTGTATAAATAAGAAATAGAAGACCACAAGATGTTATCACAAAGCACATATCTCTATTCTTATTTCCTTTGAAATCCTTTGTATATTTTAGATTTTATAATTTTTATGGATTTTCGAAGTTTTAAAATCATTTATTCCAATTATGTACCAACATTTGACAAACATGATATTCAAATGAAATTCAACACATTACAAAATCATCATGTATAATCAAATATGTAACATAAAGAATCAAAACAACACTTAGTCAATTTTTCAACATATACTAAGCAGATATGGTATTCATGAAAAAATTTCAGATTCGGTCACCAAATTTTCTTGAGTTTTCATTTCAATGATTTAGAATAAGCATGTTAAGTTTTTCAAGTCAAAACCAAATTATTTCAATGTACCAAAAACCAGATTCGGTAACAAGCCAAGAACCAAATTAGGTAACATCAAAATTTACATATAATCACTTAAACATGTATATCCAGTTTTATAACATTCAAATTCATAACCGGAATCAAGTAACACCTCAAGTTAAATCGAAAAGCATGTTAGTTATTTGAACAGACTCGGTACTGTATAATGAACAGAGTCGGTATATACAGAATCCATCAAACAATCAATTAATCATGCAATCAGGCTCGGTCAATTGATAGATCAATCAATTTAACACAGATTAGATAAAATTTCATGTCAATCAACCAAATCAAACAAGTCTAATCAACGATTAAAGATTTCAGACTCAGATTCGGTATAATCAACAATATTTCAAAATTAAGTGTCATAATCCTGTTGTTTTTGATCTTTTCTGGTTTATATTCATTCATTTATCTCAGGTCTACAACATGTGTATCTTAAAGTTGATTAAAACGAAGAAATACCAAAGTGTTGGTTAATGATCCAATGATAATATTCAAAAGTTAATCACTTTGTTTTGATGATGACACAAAAGAGATAAGTGCTTAATCATATGTAAGACGACATGAGTTCATAAGCCTACACTATCTCTAGCAAAAGACCAATGCATAAATAAACATCTTGGTAAAAGTGTTACGCGGCTGCACCACGGTCGACCGTGTATGTCCTGTACCAACGAATTTCATTTTTTTAAAACTGTCAATCTACGGCTAACCTCACGGTCAACCGCAGCTCGACCGCAGTTTTCTATGCTACCAAAATCATCCACTTTAAGTTAGACCACTTTAAGGCATCTATAATTTACAAAACCTTTTTAAACATACTTATGACACCTTAATGATGATTTAACTTGAAACAAGATTAAACACAAAAGTGTTATATCTTTTTATCTTATTACATAGTGTCATTTAAACATACTAATAATGGTCATTAAAGTCCCAATTAAAGAGGTGCTCTCCCATTAGTTTTAAGTACCATTGTATGTATGTAAATGTAATTAGTTCAAGCTAATCAAGGTTGTAACAAGGATCATTAAGTTCCAACTAGATTCAAACTAGTTCATTTGAAATGTAACAATGTTTCAACTAGCAAGATACTTCCATCAAGAAGAAGACAAGGGATTAAGGTGCTAGTTAAGCTTGTTTGGAAGTTTATGGTTTGTCAAGAGATGATTAAAGCAACTAGCCTATGGATTCTTCATTATAATTAAACAAGTCAAGATTGACTTGTAGCGAGCAACCAATGGGAGATGATACTTCCATTCAAGTATTGACAAAGCTTAAGATTCATGGGTTATTGTGATTGGAGCTTTGTGGGTTGTCAAGGGATAAGGTTTCAGCATTTGCCATAATAGGAAATCAATGACACAAGAGAAGGAAAATGGAGCTTTCCTCATTTGCAAGCTTATGTCAACTTCATTGAATGCATCCAAAGTAAGAGATGATGGTCAAGGGTATCAAGAAGTTTTGGCATCTTTTTGCAGACATCAAACAAAGGAAAATGGCCAAAAAATGCAGATTACAACGGCTCTATAACGGATTTATTTTCAGTACAGCAGGGAGCGCGGTCGATCCACGGTCGACCGTGCAGAGAGCCGCGTAGGTTCTGTCAGCATTTTTCTCTTCCTATATATACCAACATTTGCCAGACTTGAAGACCACCTCTTTCCAAAAACACTTTCAAATACATATCTATTGATCTCCCAAGCCTCAAGCACATATCAATGGAGAGATTATAAGAGAGAAAGAGAGATTCTACTTATACTAAGTAGAATTGAAATGTAAACTTTGTACTTATCATTTGTATCTTTAAGTTTACTTTGTAAGACACTTCCTTAGGGGGTCAAGGAAGTTAGATAGTTCTTATGATAGAAAACACCATCTTGCTTAATGATTCAACTTCCTTAAAGGGATCTAGGAAGTTGATCAATTCCATTGGGAATTAAGTTGGTGTGACCTATTGAAGAACTATGAGTGATTGTAAGCTTAGCTATAAGTTTACTTGTGAGCTATCTTCTTAAAGGGATCTAGAAGTTAGTTGTGATTTCACTAGGCTAGAGCATTAGGATCTTGTGGTAAGAGCATTTGGTTTTTGTGAATTCTTCAAAGGGACGCAAGGGTTCATAAGTAGAGGCTTATCGAGGAGCTAGTGTTGTATCCGGACACTCCACCGGGTTTGGGGTATCATAGTGAAGAAAAGTCTCAATTCGTAGAATTGGGGAGTGGATTAAGGTGGATTAGTTAACATCCACCCGAACCACTATAAATCCTTGTGTTTGTGCACTTACATACTTTACATACTTGCATTAACAAACACAAACGCTTCCACACTTAAAACTTATGTTTTAATCGTTAAAGATTTTGAAAAAGTTTTAAGAAACCACCAAGTAACTATTCACCCCCCTCTAGTTACTTACAATTGGTATCAGAGAGGTTGCTCAAATCTTTGCTAAAAAAAAAACGTTTTAGTGGCTAAAACTACTTTGTGCAAAAACCCGAGTCAAAGATCTTGGAACTAAGCTCTACTTGGTTGAAGAACGTAAAAGAGTTTGGAAGAGTTAGTCTTGAATCACAATGAAAGTTTTCATATAAGAAACAACTTCAAGACACTCAAGGGATGTGGAAGTCAATGATCGAACCCGAATGCTCAAACTTACATCCACTACATTAAGGAAAAATACCACCATTTACATGGTGAGGTAAGTTTGCTTCCTTCTAGCAAAAATATTTAAATTAATAGGTTTATTTAATATTATAAAGCTTGTGTACTCTAAATGTTGTGATAATTAACAAAACCTTGATTAAAATGAAAAACTTAAACAAAGAAACATTCTTTGAATAAACAAAGTTAATTTTTGAAAAATAAAAGGATGTAAAGAAAATTGTGGGGTTGGGTCAAAATCACAACTATAGTGTACACAATAGAAGCACCTTGAAACTTGCCATGAAACTTAGGAAAATCCTTGCATGAAAAATGACATGAGTTATTGTTTAATGTGTGCTTGATTAATTGATCTTAAATGCTAGAATACATAAGTTATCACATATCTTAGAGCCTTAAATGATAGACATAATATCTAAGAGTAGAATCTAAGCATCTCATTAAGTATTCTCGAAAATCAAACAAAAGATTACTTAGTGGTAATAATAATTTGTAAATAAGGTCGCTAACTTGTGATTATTTTTGGACAAGAAAAAGAAGTATTTTTAAAAGTCAAAGATATCAAATGATAAATTAAACACTTGGCTTTAAAATACACATTGAGTAGACCTACCACAAGATTTTCAAGAAACACACTTTATAAGACTCAATATAATGCCAAATCGAATGGCGGTCGAGTCTCCGGTTGACTGTGGATCGACCGCATAGGCCCTGATCAAAAATTGCTTTCGCAAATTTAAGATCGGCCATGGTGTGACACTTTTAGACGTTAAATCTTTTTAAAAAATGGTTAAAACAATCGTTTTACATCGGTTATTGGAAATAATTAAACATTTACCAATGTGAAGATAGTTATTGTCATTAAACGACACTTGTTTAAGTGTCAAGTTTTTAACACGTAAGTGTAAATTATTTTAAAACAACTAAAAGTGTACAAAATCAATTATTCTCAAGACATGGACTCGGTTTATCAAATCTTAAAATATAAACATGTCTAAAGGATAAAATCTATTGTTTGAGAAAGGTACTAAAATGAATTAGGACGAGAGTGAATAATGTTAACAATCCCGGACCCAACAAACATTGGGTACCAAGCCTTGTATCAACAAGTTGTAGGTTTGCTAACAAGTATGGTGGAAGACAAAATAATCACAAGTGCAAAAAGCTCATGTCCTTGATAAATACGTCACACGAAGCACAAAGAACATGATTACGGTGATGTAGTATTGGATGGACATACTTAATGAATATTCACCGGTCGAGGTAACTTTACTTATAAATGAATTACTCTTAAAATATGCTATATGAGTTTTAACATGCTAAGTATTTAACATGCAAATATATTAACATGCTAAGTTAGGTTAAAATTCATTTGAAAGTAGAAATCATGTTATGCTTACAATTAGGTGGAATGTTTTTTATGCTTGCAAATGAAATTAGTAAAATGATAAAAACATGTCAATATATGCATTGCGTCAATACATGTTTCAAGTTGATGGTATAAAAGATTAAATCACACGAACATGAAACTAATTGATAGAAATCCACCTAAAAGTAATATATGATGATCACTAAGTGAGCTAAAGTGTTAAAAAGATCATTCTCATTAGTTTGCTTCAACAAAGTAAATATTTGGTAAACAATGATAAGCAAAGAGAATCATGTTAAACAAACCTTAGGAGACATCAATAGGAGTCAAATTAGATTTTAAGTGTGTAGTCTAAGTTCTCCGTTTTCTAGGTATAGTATAGATTTCCAAAGTTCAACTTTGTAGTCTTACTAAAGGGGTTGTATATGATTTCCATCATCTATGCTTAAAGAGATATATTCGTAATGATAGAACTCATTCTAGGCTCATACCTAAATTACAAAAAGAAAATGATATTATTCTTATCTAATGCTAGAGTAGTAGTCAAGCGTTTGTTGAGTTATTATAATGTCTAAAACATACTTAGACATATTAGGACGGATGATTCTAAATCTTTGAGGTCAGAAATCTTTAATAATAATTCATGCTCTTAATTTCTATATTATGATTAGGTTTGCGTCAAATGAACACCTAGAACAAACGAGTAAAATGAAAAGTTTCACTAACCTTTTAGATAAGTGATAAGGCATTAGACACACCTATGGAAATCAATGCTAGATTATCACTCAAAGGTGTAGGTGTGACTCTAAAGGTAGGTACGTCTCTAGGATACTCTTTAGAAATTAAAATCTTACAAGGTCCAAATAGACATCCTAGCATGCTAAAGAAATAATGAAATGAAAAGTCCAACACAATGTGATTAATAGTTAAAAATGTCCTTGAACTAGAAACTAGACTAAACCATTTCAATTATCTAGTTTAACAATCACATCGAAAAGAAAAGAGAAGTTGCTAAAACTAATCATAATGAAAGAACTCACAAGGATTTTAATTGATTATGTGTGTATCATAAGAATGAATACCAAGAATGCATATGGAAATGACTATTGATAGACTTAGGACATTCTTACTTGGTCATGAATGAGAAATGGTAAAAAGTTTACAATACATTATTTTCTAAAAAGTATTAGAATGAAATCTTAATTGTGCAAATAGATGCTCATGACTTGGTTATTGATTCAATTAACCATTTTTCTTGTGAAAAGTTTTTTGAACTCATGGATGATAAGGTTGAAATATACTTGATAGAGAAACTTGAATGCTTTATGGTACACTTTACACTCTAGGCTTAAATATAGGCTTCTGCTCATTATACACTAGGTGCAAATTGCATAATCCTTGTTTATCTCTCGCATATACCATATATGTTCTCATTGCTTGTATGCTTATATGTGCAAATCTACATGTCATACTTGTATGCTCATAATATTATCATGCTTGACAACTTAAGTTCTCTCTTCGTAACCAATGTTGGTTGAAATTACCCTGTTAAATGCTATACTACACACGTAAGGATCATTAACTTGCCGATTAAACTTTATTTGTGAGGGTATTGTGCTTAATATTTGCTACATCTAACATGCCATATATTTTTAACCATGCTTATATGTTTACATGCTTATGATTTATTAACATGTTGAAAAATTATGCTTGGTTGTTTTTATGCTCGTGATATAATTGAACACTCCAAATCGTTAAATGGAAAATGTTAACTATTTAGCATTATTCATAGTCAAGTTAACATATGTTGACATGATGATAATTCTATTAGATCATAATTGTTGAATGCCTGGAAAGTAATTTGATATTAGCTTACTTGTCATGAACTCTGTGATTGCCTGTTATATCATTTAAGTGCACTCTGGGTCTATATTTGAAAAGATAACTAAATAAGTAGTGATTTAACGAATATCGTATTTTGATATGAATTGCGAGTTAAATGCCTTCCCGATCTAGTTATTTAGGTTATGAATATGCTCATCAAAATTCATGCTATGGAACATGCCTCTATTTGATTATCATGATTACTTGCTTGTTATGCATGATTGTTACTTGTAGTGTGAATTCTAATTGAGCTTATTATGCATGATTGCTTGTTTTGATATGATATATGCTTACTATAATTATTCTTGAGCTCTATGCATATATTTCTAACAATGCTTGTGAGACTTCAAACGCACTGTTATGCTCATCACCCAAGCAAAGGAAAGTCCAAATATGTCACAATTTCAACCCATTAAAAGGATCTTTAGAGAAATCTAAAGGGTTCTATGCATCATGAATATCATGTGCCTTGGATATTCGGATAATTATGGATATTTAAAAGAGTGGTGTATGTGCATTAGTTGGTTTATGCATAACCTCTTGGCTCTCAAAGGAACAAACACTTGTAGCTCTTTCTCTACTACCAAAGTTGAGTATATAGCAATTGAAAGATCATGTGCTTAAGGCTTATGGATGAAACAAACTTTTCTCGATTAAGGTACCACTTCTTCCGAAACTCATATATGTATACATTCTCGTGCTAAAATTGGACTAGTCAACCTAATAAGTGATTATTTGAACACCATTTAGCTTTGATCATTACACGATAAGTGAAATATTAACATGTTCTATATGTTTAGGTTATACATATGTTCATCACTAAGTATACAAAGAGATATGCTCTTAGTTGAATAACCAGAAACTTAGTGAATGATTTTCAAATGATGACTTATCATGTGGATAATGTTTTGAATTATCATATCGGCCCTATTGATCACCATTTCTTGACATGCTTCAACTAATATGCTCATAATGTTAAATAGAGGTCCCTCATGCATGTCTTAAACTTATATGTAAATTAGATCGTTATGCATGATTACATATATTAGCTTCAACATGCCATTCTTACTTGTATTCTTACAATATGTATTCAACATGCTATGCATATATTATGTGCAATATGTTTAACATGCTATGCTAATGATATGTGCCTTATGTATGCCATGCTTGTCTCTTTACATAATTGTTGAAACTACTATGATAGTATCTATAGTGTTGCATGATATGATTACGTGTGATGCTCTTACTTGTTTGCCATGCTATGTTATGCTTGTGTTTTAACATGCTTGTTTGAACTTACTTTCATGCTCTAGCATCTAAGCTTATAAATATGATTGTTATGCATGATTGTTTGCTTGACAATTGATCTAATGTATATTAGCTTTTGCATGCTACTCTCACTTATGTTTTCACATTGTGCTATGTGCAATATGTATACCATGCTATGCTATATGGTTCTACATGCTTGCTTAAACCTACTTGCTTTTATACATGCTTGAAATTGGTAGAACTAGTGGAGTAATGTTGGTACTTAATGATAATGTTGCATGATATACTAAGGCTTCTGCTCACTACATGTTATATCACACATTCATGCTATACTATTCATTAACTCTGATATGTGGTGGTTCATACGCACTTTTGATCTTACATGCTCTCTAACGATTACATATATTGGTCAAAGTGCTCACTCCACTATCTTTGTTATCTATGACACACCATGATTCTTATGCTTGCTATATATTATTATGTGTGTGCACTAACCATTGATTGAAGGTTTATCCAGCTCGTTGAGTTCATATCACTCCTTAATTGATATAATGACTTATGTGTGGACTAATCCTCTTTTCTATGAGTCTTATATTGCACATTTCAAGGGGGAGCTATATCATCTACCGCTATGTAAGATTTAAGGGGGAGCATTACTCTAGGGCGCGCTTAGTTCCAGGGGGAGCTAACCTTTTTGCTTCGACAAAAGGGGGAGAAAGTATACGGTAAGTGATGTTAACACTTATGTCGGCTTACATAAGTAAGCACTTACCTATATGTTTGTCATCATCAAAAAGGAGGAGAATGTTGGTTAATGATCCAATGATAATATTCAAAAGTTAATCACTTTGTTTTGATGATGACACAAAAGAGATAAGTGCTTAATCATATGTAAGACGACATGAGTTCATAAGCCTACACTATCTCTAGCAAAAGACCAATG
Source organism: Rutidosis leptorrhynchoides (assembly GCF_046630445.1). NCBI lineage: Eukaryota > Viridiplantae > Streptophyta > Magnoliopsida > Asterales > Asteraceae > Rutidosis > Rutidosis leptorrhynchoides. The sequence continues at coordinate 120,668,367 of NC_092338.1, read as the reverse complement.
CATAAATAAACATCTTGGTAAAAGTGGTACGCGGCTGCACCACGGTCGACCGTGAACCTGACTGTGTGTGTCCTGTACCAACGAATTTAAGTTTTTCTAAAACTGTCAATCTACGGCTAACATCATGGTCAACCGCAGCTCGACCGCAGTTTTCTCTGTTACCAAAATGATCCACTTTAAGTTAGACCACTTTGAGGCATCTATAATTTACAAAACCTTTTTAAACATACTTATGACACCTTAATGATGATTTAACTTGAAACAAGATTAAACACACAAGTGTTATATCTTTTTATCTTATTACATAGTGTCATTTAAACATACTAATAATGGTCATTAAAGTCCCAATTGAAGAGGTGCTCTCCCATTAGTTTTAAGTACCATTGTATGTATGTAAATGTAATTAGTTTAAGCTAATCAAGGTTGTAACAAGGATCATTAAGTTCCAACTAGATTCAAACTAGTTCATTTGAAATGTAACAATGTTCCAACTAGCAAGATACTTCCATCAAGAAGAAGACAAGGGATTAAGGTGCTAGTTAAGCTTGTTTGGAAGTTTATGGTTTGTCAAGAGATGATTAAAGCAACTAGCCTAGGGATTCTTCATTATAATTAAACAAGTCAAGATTGACTTGTAACAAGCAACCAATGGGAGATGATACTTCCATTCAAGTATTGACAAAGCTTAAGATTCATGGTTATTGTGATTGGAGCTTTGTGGGTTGTCAAGGGATAAGGTTTCAGCATTTGCCATAATAGGAAATCAATGACACAAGAGAAGGACAATGGAACTTTCCTCATTTGCAAGCTTATGTCAACTTCATTGAATGCATCGAAAGTAAGAGATGATGGTCAAGGGTATCAAGATGTTTTGGCATCTTTTTGCAGACATCAAACAAAGGAAAATGGCCAAAAAATGCAGATTACAACGGCTCTATAACGGATTTATTTTCAGTAGGTTCTGTCAGCATTTTTCTCTTCCTATATATACCAAAATTTGCCAAACTTGAAGACCACCTCTTTCCAAAAACACTTTCAAATACATATCTACTGATCTCCCAAGCCTCAAGCACATATCAATGGAGAGATTATAAGAGAGAAAGAGAGATTCTACTTATAATAAGTAGAATTGAAATGTAAACTTTGTACTTATCATTTGTATCTTTAGGTTTACTTTGTAAGACACTTCCTTAGGGGATCAAGGAAGTTAGATAGTTCTTATGATAGAAAATACCATCTTGCTTAATGATTCAACTTCCTTAAAGGGATCTAGGAAGTTGATCAATTCCATTGGGAATTAAGTTGGTGTGACCTATTGAAGAACTATGAGTGATTGTAAGCTTAGCTATAAGTTTACTTGTGAGTTATCTTCTTAAAGGGATCTAGAAGGTAGTTGTGATTTCACTAGGCTAGAGCATTAGGATCTTGTGGTAAGAGCATTTGGTGTTTGTGAATTCTTCAAAGGTACGCAAGGGTTCATAAGTAGCGGCTTATCGAGGAGCTAGTGTTGTATTCGGACACTCCACCGGGTTTGGGGTATCATAGTGAAGAAAAGTCTCAATTCGTAGAATTGGGGAGTGGATTAAGGTGGATTAGTTAACATCCACCCGAACCACCATAAATCCTTGTGTTTGTGCACTTACATACTTTACATACTTGCATTAACAAACACAAACGCTTCCACACTTAAAACTTATGTTTTAATCGTTAAAGATTTCGAAAAAGTTTTAAGAAACCACTAAGTAACTATTCACCCCCCCTCTAGTTACTTACACAAAGATTTGAAGAAAAATAAGGATGAACTCGGTAGATTATGCAGATTCGGTAAGTTTAATCAGACTCGGTATGCAGTTAATATAATGTGAGAGAAAGTTTGACTTTTGAAATGTCCCGTTCTTATTGATTAAAAACGTTCCATATTAATTGATTTCGTTGCGAGGTTTTGACCTCTATATGAGACGTTTTTCAAAGACTGCATTCATTTTAAAACAAACCATAACCTTTATTTCATCAATAAAGGTTTAAAAAGCTTTACGTAGATTATCAAATAATGATAATCTAAAATATCCTGTTTACACACGACCATTACATAATGGTTTACAATACAAATATGTTACAACAAAATAAGTTTCTTGAATGCAGTTTTTACACAATATCATACAAGCATGGACTCTAAATCTCGTCCTTATTTAAGTATGCGACAGCGGAAGCTCTTAATAATCACCTGAGAATAAACATGCTTAAAACGTCAACAAAAATGTTGGTGAGTTATAGGTTTAACCTATATATATCAAATCATAATAATAGACCACAAGATTTCATATTTCAATACACATCCCATACATAGAGAAAAAAATCATTCATATGGTGAACACCTGGTAACCGACATTAACAAGATGCATATATAAGAATATCCCTATCATTCCGGGACACCCTTCAGATATGATATAAATTTCGAAGTACTAAAGCATCCGGTACTTTGGATGGGGCTTGTTGGGCCCGATAGATCTTTCTTTAGGATTCGCGTCAATTAGGGTGTCTGTTCCCTAATTCTTAGATTACCAGACTTAATAAAAAGGGGCATATTCGATTTCGATAATTCAACCATAGAATGTAGTTTCACGTACTTGTGTCTATTTTGTAAATCATTTATAAAACCTGCATGTATTCTCATCCCAAAAATATTAGATTTTAAAAGTGGGACTATAACTCACTTTCACAGATTTTTACTTCGTCGGGAAGTAAGACTTGGCCACTGGTTGATTCACGAACCTATAACAATATATACATATATATCAAAGTATGTTCAAAATATATTTACAACACTTTTAATATATTTTGATGTTTTAAGTTTATTAAGTCAGCTGTCCTCGTTAGTAACCTACAACTAGTTGTCCACAGTTAGATGTACAGAAATAAATCGATAAATATTATCTTGAATCAATCCACGACCCAGTGTATACGTATCTCAGTATTGATCAGAACTCAAACTATATATATTTTGGAATCAACCTCAACCCTGTATAGCTAACTCCAACATTCACATATAGAGTGTCTATGGTTGTTCCGAAATATATATAGATGTGTCGACATGATAGGTCGAAACATTGTATACATGTCTATGGTATCTCAAGATTACATAATATACAATACAAGTTGATTAAGTTATGGTTGGAATAGATTTGTTACCAATTTTCACGTAGCTAAAATGAGAAAAATTATCCAATCTTGTTTTACCCATAACTTCTTCATTTTAAATCCGTTTTGAGTGAATCAAATTGCTATGGTTTCATATTGAACCCTATTTTATGAATCTAAACAGAAAAAGTATAGGTTTATAGTCAGAAAAATAAGTTACAAGTCATTTTTGTAAAGGTAGTCATTTCAGTCGAAAGAACGACGTCTAGATGACCATTTTAGAAAACATACTTCCACTTTGAGTTTAACCATAATTTTTGGATATAGTTTCATGTTCATAATAAAAATCATTTTCTCAGAATAACAACTTTTAAATCAAAGTTTATCATAGTTTTTAATTAACTAACCCAAAACAGCCCGCGGTGTTACTACGACGGCGTAAATCCGGTTTTACTGTGTTTTTCGTGTTTCCAGGTTTTAAATCATTAAGTTAGCATATCATATAGATATAGAACATGTGTTTAGTTTATTTTAAAAGTCAAGTTAGAAGGATTAACTTTTGTTTGCGAACAAGTTTAGAATTAACTAAACTATGTTCTAGTGATTACAAGTTTAAACCTTCGAATAAGATAGCTTTATATGTATGAATCGAATGATGTTATGAACATCATTACTACCTTAAGTTCCTTGGATAAACCTACTGGAAAATAGAAAAATGGATCTAGCTTCAATGGATCCTTGGATGGCTCGAAGTTCTTGAAGCAGAATCATGACACGAAAACAAGTTCAAGTAAGATCATCACTTGAAATAAGATTGTTATAGTTATAGAAATTGAACCAAAGTTTGAATATGATTATTACCTTGTATTAGAATGATAACCTACTGTAAGAAACAAAGATTTCTTGAGGTTGGATGATCACCTTACAAGATTGGAAGTGAGCTAGCAAACTTGAAAGTATTCTTGATTTTATGAAACTAGAACTTTTGGAATTTATGAAGAACTCTTAGAACTTGAAGATAGAACTTGAGAGAGATCAATTAGATGAAGAAAATTGAAGAATTAAAGTGTTTGTAGGTGTTTTTGGTCGTTGGTGTATGGATTAGATATAAAGGATATGTTATTTTGTTTTCATGTAAATAAGTCATGAATGATTACTCATATTTTTGTAATTTTATGAGATATTTCATGCTAGTTGCCAAATGATGGTTCCCACATGTGTTAGGTGACTCACATGGGCTGCTAAGAGCTGATCATTGGAGTGTATATACCAATAGTACATACATCTAAAAGCTGTGTATTGTACGAGTACGAATACGGGTGCATACGAGTAGAATTGTTGATGAAACTGAACGAGGATGTAATTGTAAGCATTTTTGTTAAGTAGAAGTATTTTGATAAGTGTCTTGAAGTCTTTCAAAAGTGTATGAATACATATTAAAACACTACATGTATATACATTTTAACTGAGTCGTTAAGTCATCGTTAGTCGTTACATGTAAATGTTGTTTTGAAACCTTTAGGTTAACGATCTTGTTAAATGTTGTTAACCCAATGTTTATAATATCAAAAGAGATTTTAAATTATTATATTATCATGATATTATGATGTACGAATATCTCTTAATATGATATATATACATTAAATGTCATTACAACGATAATCGTTACATATATGTCTCGTTTCAAAATCATTAAGTTAGTAGTCTTGTTTTTACATATGTAGTTCATTGTTAATATAATTAATGATATGTTTACTTATCATAATATCATGTTAACTATATATATAACCATATATATGTCATCATATAGTTTTTACAAGTTTTAACGTTCGTGAATCACCGGTCAACTTGGGTGGTCAATTGTCTATATGAAACCTATTTCAATTAATCAAGTCTTAACAAGTTTGATTGCTTAACATGTTGGAAACATTTAATCATGTAAATATCAATCTCAATTAATATATATAAACATGGAAAAGTTCGGGTCACTACAGTACCTACCCGTTAAATAAATTTCGTCCCGAAATTTTAAGCTGTTGAAGGTGTTGACGAATCTTATGGAAATAGATGCGGGTATTTCTTCTTCATCTGATCTTCACGCTCCCAGGTGAACTCGGGTCCTCTACGAGCATTCCATCGAACCTTAACAATTGGTATCTTGTTTTGCTTAAGTCTTTTAACCTCATGATCCATTATTTCGACGGGTTCTTCGATGAATTGAAGTTTTTCGTTGATTTGGATTTCATCTAACGGAATAGTGAGATCTTCTTTAGCAAAACATTTCTTCAAATTCGAGACGTGGAAAGTGTTATGTACAGCCACGAGTTGTTGAGGTAACTCAAGTCGGTAAGCTACTGGTCCGACACGATCAATAATCTTGAATGGTCCAATATACCTTGGATTTAATTTCCCTCGTTTACCAAATCGAACAACGCCTTTCCAAGGTGCAACTTTAAGCATGACCATCTCTCCAATTTCAAATTCTATATCTTTTCTTTTAATGTCAGCGTAGCTCTTTTGTCGACTTTGGGCGGTTTTCAACCGTTGTTGAATTTGGATGATCTTCTCGGTAGTTTCTTGTATTATCTCCGGACCCGTAATCTGTCTATCCCCCACTTCACTCCAACAAATCGGAGACCTGCACTTTCTACCATAAAGTGCTTCAAACGGCGCCATCTCAATGCTTGAATGGTAGCTGTTGTTGTAGGAAAATTCTACTAACGGTAGATGTCGATCCCAACTGTTTCCGAAATCAATAACACATGCTCGTAGCATGTCTTCAAGCGTTTGTATCGTCCTTTCGCTCTGCCCATCAGTTTGTGGATGATAGGCAGTACTCATGTCTAGACGAGTTCCTAATGCTTGCTGTAATGTCTGCCAGAATCTTGAAATAAATCTGCCATCCCTATCAGAGATAATAGAGATTGGTATTCCATGTCTGGAGATGACTTCCTTCAAATACAGTCGTGCTAACTTCTCCATCTTGTCATCTTCTCTTATTGGCAGGAAGTGTGCTGATTTGGTGAGACGATCAACTATTACCCAAATAGTATCAAAACCACTTGCAGTCCTTGGCAATTTAGTGATGAAATCCATGGTAATGTTTTCCCATTTCCATTCCGGGATTTCGGGTTGTTGAAGTAGACCTGATGGTTTCTGATGCTCAGCTTTGACCTTAGAACACGTCAAACATTCTCCTACGTATTTAGCAACATCGGCTTTCATACCCGGCCACCAAAAATGTTTCTTGAGATCCTTTTACATCTTCCCCGTTCCAGGATGTATTGAGTATCTGGTTTTATGAGCTTCTCTAAGTACCATTTCTCTCATAGCTCCAAATTTTGGTACCCAAATCCTTTCAGCCCTATACCGGGTTCCGTCTTCCCGAATATTAAGATGCTTCTCCGATCCTTTGGGTATTTCATCCTTTAAATTTCCCTCTTTTAAAACTCCTTGTTGAGCCTCCTTTATTTGAGTAGTAAGGTTATTATGAATCATTATATTCATAGATTTTACTCGAATGGGTTCTCTGTCCTTCCTGCTCAAGGCATCGGCTACCACATTTGCCTTCCCCGGGTGGTAACGAATCTCAAAGTCGTAATCATTCAATAATTCAATCCACCTACGCTGCCTCATATTCAGTTGTTTCTGATTAAATATGTGTTGAAGACTTTTGTGGTCGGTATATATAATAATTTTGACCCCATATAAGTAGTGCCTCCAAGTCTTTAATGCAAAAACAACCGCGCCTAATTCCAAATCATGCGTCGTATAATTTTGTTCGTGAATCTTCAATTGTCTAGACGCATAAGCAATCACCTTCGTTCATTGCATTAATACACAACCGAGACCTTGCTTTGATGCGTCACAATAAATCACAAAATCATCATTCCCTTCAGGCAATGACAATATAGGTGCCGTAGTTAGCTTTTTCTTCAATAACTGAAACGCTTTCTCTTGTTCATCATTCCATTCAAATTTCTTCCCTTTATGCGTTAATGCAGTCAAAGGTTTTGCTATTCTGGAAAAGTCTTGGATGAACCTTCTGTAGTAACCAGCTAGTCCTAAAAACTGGCGTATGTGTTTCGGAGTTTTCGGGGTTTCCCACTTTTCAACAGTTTCTATCTTTGCCGGATCCACCTTAATACCTTCTTTGTTCACTATGTGACCGAGGAATTGAACTTCTTCCAACTAAAATGCACACTTTGAAAACTTAGCGTACAATTCTTCCTTCCTCAATACTTCTAACACCTTTCTCAAATGTTCACCGTGTTCTTGGTCATTCTTTGAGTAAATAAGTATGTCATCAATGAAAACAATGACAAACTTGTCAAGGTATGGTCCACACACTCGGTTCATAAGGTCCATGAACACAGCTGGTGCATTAGTTAAACCAAACGGCATGACCATAAACTCATAATGACCGTAACGTGTTCTGAAAGCAGTCTTTGGAATATCATCTTCTTTCACCCGCATTTGATGATACCCGGAACGTAAGTCAATCTTTGAATAAACAGACGAGCCTTGTAGTTGATCAAATAAGTCATCGATTCTCGGTAGTGGGTAGCGGTTCTTGATGGTAAGTTTGTTCAACTCTCGGTAGTCGATACACAACCTGAATGTACCATCTTTCTTCTTGACAAACAAAACAGGAGCTCCCCACGGTGATGTGCTTGGTCGAATGAAACCACGCTCTAAAAGTTCTTGTAATTGGCTTTGCAGTTCTTTCATCTCGCTGGGTGCGAGTCTGTAAGGAGCACGAGCTATTGGTGCAGCTCCTGGTACAAGATCTATTTGAAATTCAACGGATCGATGTGGGGGTAATCCCGGTAATTCTTTCAGAAATACATCGGGAAATTCTTTTGCAATGGGAACATCATTGATGCTCTTTTCTTCAGTTTGTACTTTCTCGACGTGTGCTAGAACAACATAGCAACCTTTTCTTATTAGTTTTTGTGCCTTCAAATTACTAATAAGATGTAGCTTCGTGTTGCCCTTTTCTCCGTACACCATTAAGGGTTTTCCTTTTTCTCGTATAATGCGAATTGCATTTTTGTAACAAACGATCTCTGCTTTCACTTCTTTCAACCAGTCCATACCGATTATCACATCAAAACTCCCTAACTCTACTGGTATCAAATCAATCTTAAATGTTTCGCTAACCAGTTTAATTTCTCGATTCCGACATATATTATCTGCTGAAATTAATTTACCATTTGCTAATTCGAGTAAAAATTTACTATCCAAAGACGTCAATGGACAACTTAATTTAGCACAAAAATCTCTACTCATATAGCTTCTATCCGCACCCGAATCAAATAAAACATAAGCAGATTTATTGTCAATAAGAAACGTACCCGTAACAAGCTTCGGGTCTTCTTGTGCCTCTGCCGCATTAATATTGAAAACTCTTCCGCGGCCTTGTCCATTCGTGTTCTCCTGGTTCGGGCAATTTCTAATAATGTGGCCCGGTTTTCCACATTTATAACAAACTACATTGGCATAACTTGCTCCGACATTACTTGCTCCGCCATTACTCATTCCGACACCATTTGTTCCTTTCGTTCTATTAACCCCTGGTCCGTAGACCTCACACTTCGTTTCGCTATGACCATTTCTTTTACACTTGTTGCAAAATTTGGTGCAGAACCCCGAGTGATACTTTTCACACCTTTGGCATAGCTGCTTCTGATTGTTGTTGTTATTACGGTTATTATTGTTGTTGGGATGATTGTTGTAGTTGCTGTTGTTGTTGTTGTTGTTGTTGTTGTTAGGCCGTTTGTTGTAGTTGCGATTGATGTTGCGATTGTTGGGATAATTGTTGCGATTATTGTTGTAATTGCTGTTGTTGTTGTATTGGTGATTCTTATCACCGTTTTCCTCCCACTTTCTTTTGACTTGCTTCACATTGGCCTCTTCAGCAGTCTGTTCTTTAATTCTTTCTTCAATCTGGTTCACTAGTTTGTGAGCCATTCTACATGCCTGTTGTATGGAGGCTGGCTCGTGTGAACTTATATCTTTTTGGATTCTTTCCGGTAATCCTTTCACAAACGCGTCGATCTTCTCTTCCTCATCTTCGAATGCTCCCGGACACAATAGGCACAATTCTGTGAATCGTCTTTCGTACGTGGTAATATCAAATCCTTGGGTTCGTAACCCTCTAAGTTCTGTCTTGAGCTTATTGACCTCGGTTCTGGGACGGTACTTCTCGTTCATCAAGTGCTTGAATGCTGACCACGGTAGTGCGTACGCATCGTCTTGTCCCACTTGCTCTAGATAGGTATTCCACCATGTTAACGCAGAACCTGTTAAGGTATGCGTAGCGTACTTCACTTTGTCCTCTTCAGTACACTTACTTATGGCAAACACCGATTCGACCTTCTCGGTCCACCGTTTCAATCCGATCGGTCCTTCGGTTCCATCAAATTCCAAAGGTTTGCAGGCAGTAAATTCTTTGTAGGTGCATCCTACACGATTTCCTGTACTGCTAGATCCAAGGTTATTGTTGGTATGTAGCGCAGCCTGTACTGCGGCTATGTTTGAAGCTAGAAAAGTACGGAATTCCTCTTCATTCATATTCACGGTGTGTCGAGTAGTCGGTGCCATTTCCTTCAAAATAGTCAAATGGAACAAGTTAATCATACAGAATATTAAGAGTAGTTAATAGTATTTCGTAGCATAATATGAACTCATTTATAAAAGCTTTTTCTTCATATTAGCGTTTTATAAGTTTAAATTCGGGTAGTACCTACCCGTTAAGTTCATACTTAGTAGCTAATATACAATCCAACTACTACAATTCTATATGAAAAACTGATTATAATAATATTTCGCGTTCAAACTTTTACACAATATTTTACAAACTTACAATACCGCTTATTTTACATATAGCATGAAATATAGCACATAATAAATTTGATACAAGATGGTTGTGAAGATAATTCTAGCTAGTACACAAGTCGTTCAGCAAAGGCAATAAAGACACGTAATTCATACGTCCAGAAACAAGTCATGCATTCTGGTTTTACTAGGATTACTTCCCATCCTTGGTCTTGTGGAACATAACCGTTATGGTCGTTGATAAGACAGCGTGTTGTAACATCGTCAAAGGGGCGAGGGTTACGTAATGTCCAACAGTCCCGTAACAATCTAAAAACCTCATTTCTTACCCCAATTACCGACTCCGTCACTTGTGGGAATGTTTTGTTTAATAGTTGTAGTCCGATGTTCTTGTTCTCACTTTGGTGAGAAGCGAACATTACTAATCCGTAAGCATAACATGCTTCTTTATGTTGCATGTTAGCCGCTTTTTCTAAATCACGAAGTCCAATATTCGGATATATTGAGTCAAAATAATTTCTTAACCCATTGCGTAAAATAGCATTTGGGTTCCCCGCAATATATGCGTCAAAGTAAACACATCGTAACTTATGAATTTCCCAATGTGATATCCCCCATCTTTCGAACGAAAGCCTTTTATAAACCAAGGCATTCTTGGAACGTTCTTCGAATGTCTTACAAACTGATCTCGCCTTAAATAGTTGTGCCGAAGAATTCTGACCGACTGTAGACAAGATTTCATCAATCATGTCTCCGGGTAGGTCTCATAAAATATTGGGTTGTCTATCCATTTTGTGTTTTTATACTGTAAAATAGACAAGAGTTAGATTCATAAAAAAAAATACTTATTAATACAAGCAATTTTTACATATATCATAAAGCATAAGCACACTATATTACATATATTACACCACACGAATACAACTATCTTATTCCGACTCGCTTGTTTCTTCTTCTTCGGTTTTGGTTCATTTTGCCAAGTTTCTAGGGATATATGATGTTCCCCTAATACGAGCCGTCGTAATCCACATTGGTTTAGAAAAACCTGGTGGTTTAGAGGTTCCCGGGTCATTGTTACAACTTAAGGACTTCGGGGGTTGACGATACATATAAAGTTCATCGGGGTTGGAATTAGATTTCTCTATTTTTATGCCCTTTCCCTTATTATTTTCTTTTGCCTTTTTAAATTCAGTTGGGGTAATTTCTATAACATCATCGGAATTCTCGTCGGAATCCGATTCATCGGAGAATTGGTAATCCTCCCAATATTTTGCTTCCTTGGCGGAAACACCATTGACCATAATTAACCTTGGTCGGTTGGTTGAGGATTTTCTTTTACTTAACCATTTTATTATTTCCCCCACCGGTTCTATTTCTTCATCCGGTTCCGATTCTTCTTCCGGTTCAGATTCTTCTTCCGGTTCCGACTCTTCTTCCGGTTCCTCTTCGGGAACTTGTGAATCAGTCCACGAATCATTCCAATTTACATTTGACTCTTCATTATTATTAGGTGAGTCAATGGGACTTGTTCTAGAGGTAGACATCTATCACATAATATCAAACGCGTTAAGAGATTAATATATCACATAATATTCACATGTTAAAAATATATAGTTTCCAACAAAATTTGTTAAGCAATCATTTTTCAAGTAAACATGGTCGAAGTCCAGACTCACTAATGCATCCTAACAAACTCGATAAGACACACTAATGCAAAATTCTGGTTCTCTAAGACCAACGCTCGGATACCAACTGAAATGTCCCGTTCTTATTGATTAAAAACGTTCCATATTAATTGATTTCGTTGCGAGGTTTTGACCTCTATATGAGACGTTTTTCAAAGACTGCATTCATTTTAAAACAAACCATAACCTTTATTTCATCAATAAAGGTTTAAAAAGCTTTATGTAGATTATCAAATAATGATAATCTAAAATATCCTGTTTACACACGACCATTACATAATGGTTTACAATACAAATATGTTACAACAAAATAAGTTTCTTGAATGCAGTTTTTACACAATATCATACAAGCATGGACTCCAAATCTCGTCCTTATTTAAGTATGCGACAGCGGAAGCTCTTAATAATCACCTGAGAATAAACATGCTTAAAACGTCAACAAAAATGTTGGTGAGTTATAGGTTTAACCTATATATATCAAATCATAATAATAGACCACAAGATTTCATATTTCAATACACATCCCATACATAGAGATAAAAATCATTCATATGGTGAACACCTGGTAACCGACATTAACAAGATGCATATATAAGAATATACCCATCATTCCGGGACACCCTTCGGATATGATATAAATTTCAAAGTACTAAAGCATCCGGTACTTTGGATGGGGCTTGTTGGGCCCGATAGATCTATCTTTAGGATTCGCGTCAATTAGGATGTCTGTTCCCTAATTCTTAGATTACCAGACTTAATAAAAAGGGGCATATTCGATTTTGATAATTCAACCATAGAATGTAGTTTCACGTACTTGTGTCTATTTTGTAAATCATTTATAAAACCTGCATGTATTCTCATCCCAAAAATATTAGATTTTAAAAGTGGGACTATAACTCACTTTCACAGATTTTTAGTTCGTCGGGAAGTAAGACTTGGCCACTGGTTGATTCACGAACCTATAACAATATATACATATATATCAAAGTATGTTCAAAATATATTTACAACACTTTTAATTTATTTTGATGTTTTAAGTTTATTAAGTCAGCTGTCCTCGTTAGTAACCTACAACTAGTTGTCCACAGTTAGATGCACAGAAATAAATCGATAAATATTATCTTGAATCAATCCACGACCCAGTGTATACGTATCTCAGTATTGATCACAACTCAAACTATATATATTTTGGAATCAACCTCAACCCTGTATAGCTAACTCCAACATTCACATATAGAGTGTCTATGGTTGTTCCGAAATATATATAGATGTGTCGAAATGATAGGTCGAAACATTGTATACGTGTCTATGGTATCTCAAGATTACATAATATACAATACAAGTTGATTAAGTTATGGTTGGAATAGATTTGTTACCAATTTTCACGTAGCTAAAATGAGAAAAATTATCCAATCTTGTTTTACCCATAACTTCTTCATTTTAAATCCGTTTTGAGTGAATCAAATTGCTATGGTTTCATATTGAACCCTATTTTATGAATCTAAACAGAAAAAGTATAGGTTTATAGTCAGAAAAATAAGTTACAAGTCGTTTTTGTAAAGGTAGTCATTTCAGTCGAAAGAACGACGTCTAGATGACCATTTTAGAAAACATACTTCCACTTTGAGTTTAACCATAATTTTTGGATATAGTTTCATGTTCATAATAAAAATCATTTTCTCAGAATAACAACTTTTAAATCAAAGTTTATCATGGTTTTAAATTAACTAACCCAAAACAGCCCGCGGTGTTACTACGACGGCGTAAATCCGGTTTTACGGTGTTTTTCGTGTTTCCAGGTTTTAAATCATTAAGTTAGCATATCGTATAGATATAGAACATGTGTTTAGTTTATTTTAAAAGTCAAGTTAGAAGGATTAACTTTTGTTTGCGAACAAGTTTAGAATTAACTAAACTATGTTCTAGTGATTACAAGTTTAAACCTTCGAATAAGATAGCTTTATATGTATGAATTGAATGATGTTATGAACATCATTACTACCTTAAGTTTCTTGGATAAACCTACTGGAAAAGAGAAAAATGGATCTAGCTTCAATGGATCCTTGGATGGCTCGAAGTTCTTGAAGCAGAATCATGACACGAAAACAAGTTCAAGTAAGATCATCACTTGAAATAAGATTGTTATAGTTATAGAAATTGAACCAAAGTTTGAATATGATTATTACCTTGTATTAGAATGATAACCTACTGTAAGAAACAAAGATTTCTTGAGGTTGGATGATCACCTTACAAGATTGGAAGTGAGCTAGCAAACTTGAAAGTATTCTTGATTTTATGAAACTAGAACTTTTGGAATTTATGAAGAACACTTAGAACTTGAAGATAGAACTTGAGAGAGATCAATTAGATGAAGAAAATTGAAGAATGAAAGTGTTTGTAGGTGTTTTTGGTCGTTGGTGTATGGATTAGATATAAAGGATATGTAATTTTGTTTTCATGTAAATAAGTCATGAATGATTACTCATGTTTTTTGTAATTTTATGAGATATTTCATGCTAGTTGCCAAATGATGGTTCCCACATGTGTTAGGTGACTCACATGGGCTGCTAAGAGCTGATCATTGGAGTGTATATACCAATAGTACATACATCTAAAAGTTGTGTATTGTACGAGTACGAATACGGGTGCATACGAGTAGAATTGTTGATGAAACTGAACGAGGATGTAATTGTAAGCATTTTTGTTAAGTAGAAGTATTTTGATAAGTGTATTGAAGTCTTTCAAAAGTGTATAAATACATATTAAAACACTACATGTATATACATTTTAACTGAGTCGTTAAGTCATCGTTAGTCGTTACATGTAAGTGTTGTTTTGAAACCTTTAGGTTAACGATCTTGTTAAATGTTGTTAACCCAATGTTTATAATATCAAATGAGATTTTAAATTATTATATTATCATGATATTATCATGTATGAATATCTCTTAATATGATATATATACATTAAATGTCTTTACAACGATAATCGTTACATATATGTCTCGTTTAAAAATCATTAAGTTAGTAGTCTTGTTTTTACATATGTAGTTCATTGTTAATATACTTAATGATATGTTTACTTATCATAGTATCATGTTAACTATATATATATCCATATATATGTCATCATATAGTTTTTACAAGTTTTAACGTTCGTGAATCACCGGTCAACTTGGGTGGTCAATTGTCTATATGAAACCTATTTCAATTAATCAAGTCTTAACAAGTTTGATTGCTTAACATGTTGGAAACATTTAATCAAGTAAATATCAATCTCAATTAATATATATAAACATGGAAAAGTTCGGGTCACTACAACTTTGACCCTCCTTTTTATAGATACCGAAGGTATTTAAAATTTGGGGCTTAGCGAATGGGCCTATGTTACCGAATGCAGTCCATTTTTTAAAATTCAACCAATTTGACTTCAAATTTTGACAAATCTTTATCAAGGATTTTACAAGTTTATCATATTTTCAATGAAAAATATTTCTAAGATACTTTTTGAAAGTTTTGAACTTACCGAATCTGCACTGTTGGTTGTCAGATTCGGTATAATGTGAAAAATAGCATTTATGCAGTAAAATTCAATTCTTTTTGGATTTTAACTTTTCTAATTTTTATGAATTTTCTCAAAACAAGATTTATACTTGGAAAAACTTTGAATTATGTACAAAGTACAAATCTTCAGTGATACTAATTGTTGAAACGGGTTGCATATTGAGATGTATAAAAGCCTTAGTGAATTATTTCAGATTTAAAATAAAGAATTTTTGAATTCACTTTTGAAAATCAATTTTCTTTTCAGTTTCTCCCTTTTTCTCCCCCTCAAAATGTGATGTACAAGAAAGTAAATCAACATTTTGATTTATCCCAAAAAATGTATTAACTCCCCCTTGAAATATGATATCAATTAGTTACTTCCCCCTTTTCATGACCCGTCCTATTCCATCTGGACGAATACATTACATTTGGTTACATCGCGAGGTACTTGACCTCTATATGATACATTTTACAAACATTGCATTCGTTTTTAAAAGACCAACTTTCATTACATCGAAAGTTGACGGCATGCATACCATTTCATAATATATCCAACTATAATTGACTTAATAATAATCTTGATGAACTCAACGACTCGAATGCAACGTCTTTTGAAATATGTCATGAATGACTCCAAGTAATATCTCTAATATGAGCAAATGCACAGCGGAAGATTTCTTTCATACCTGAGAATAAACATGCTTTCAAGTGTCAACCAAAAGGTTGGTGAGTTCATTAGTTTATCATAATAATCATTTCCATAATTTTAATAGACCACAAGATTTCATTTATTCAATAATCATACACTCGTAAGTGTTAAAAATTCATTCATATGGATTGAACACCTGGTAACCGACATTAACAAAATGCATCTAGAATATCCCCATATATAATCATCGAAGTACTAAAGCAGTTCAAATTCTCTGACTGGGGCTTGTCAATGGCCCATAGATCTATCTTTAGGATTCGCGTCAAGTGGTGGCAATTATAATAAATACCAATTCTTAGGTTACCAAGTTCAACAAGGGCGATATCCGGTATAACAAATCAACCATAGAATGTAGTTTCAATTACTTGTGTCTATTTCGTAAAGCATTTATAAAAGCGCATGTATTCTCAGTCTCAAAAATATATATATTGCAAAAGCATTTAAAAAGGGAGCAAATGAAACTCACTATCCAATATTTTGTAGTAAAAATATTCATACGACGAAACTGAATAACTAAACAATGCAGGGTTGGCCTCGGATTCACGAACCTATATCATTTGTATATTTATTAATATACATAGTTGTAATCGAAAAATATATATATAAATTTATTAGTTATATCCTTTTTATATTAATAGAATATATATGTTTCATATATTCATTTTGTATGTAAAATATTAATTTTTGTTATGTTATATGTAATAAATATATTTATAGATGTATAAATATATACATATATCATTTGTTTGCTAAAACAGTATTTTAATAATACAAGATAATATTTGAAGTGATAAAATAATAATAATGATAATACTAATATTAACGATAATAGGATTAATAATTTTATATGCCTGATAATAATAATAATTATAACAATCTTATTACTAATGGTAATCTTAATAATAATAATACTTTTGTTAATAATAATAACAATAATAATAATAAGTCTAAAATGTTACTAATACTAATATTAACCATAGTAATAATAGTTTTAATTATTTTCATAATAACAATAATAATATTCCTAATCATAATAATACTTATAAAAATATTAATAATACTAATAATAACATTAATAATACTTATGATATTTCCTAATAGCAAAAATGATAGTGATATTAATCATAGTTTTTATGTTCACATAACAATAATGATAATACATACATTAGTCGTTAAAATAAATATGATAATAATAATAATAACAATATATTTATTTATACTTTACTCATAATAATAATAATGATAACTAATACTTAAATGACAAAATTTATAATAATAAATACATTAATAATCTTAATAACAATAATATTAGTAATATTAAAATTAGAAAACTACCTCATTTGGAATGGGTTCCAAAAAGAATGACAGCCCCTGGACTCGAACCCATGACCACACGCTAACCCGAACACACACTCAACCATTCCTCCGTTCACTGCTTTTCTGATTAATACTAATCTAATTATTTTTAAATCGTATGTTCCTGGTTTCTATTCTTCTTCTTCTTCATCAGTTCAAAAACGATTCACATCATCATATCAATCTTAATAACAGTTACTAATTTGATTCTAGGATACAATATCCAACACATAACAATTAATTAAGGTTAATTGGATTGAGAAAAAAATATAAATATATAAGAACATAGACTGCTACGGTCGCTGTTTCTTAAAAAAAAATTAATGATTTCAGTTTTTAAAGCATTTTATACAAATGTTATAACACGATTTAGTTTGAAAATTGTTTATAGAAACTAATGGGTTCGTTAATTTGACTTGAAACACCCAAATGACTTCGAATTTAAAGATGAACAATCTGTTGACTTTTTAAGAACGAAACTTTGACCTTGGAATTAGAATTCGATATGGAAAATTGAAATTTAGGATTTTGCAGATAGCTTGAACGAAGAATTCCTAACAATCCCACATTTACAGTTTCTGAAATGTGATACCGAATCGTGACTTGGCCAAAAAGTAAACGAACAGAGGTATATCGAGCTGTACATTTATTTTTCTATTTGCTATCAGATATTAACCAAGTTATGGGTGTTGTAATTGATATAGAGAGTGAAAAAAAAACAAGTGAATCCTTCATTGACAATGAACTCGATTTTTATATAAGATGAAGAAGCCAACAGATAAAAATCAATCAGGACCAGAATAAGATAAAAAACATAAAAGGGTGAAAGGCATGGCTAACAGAAATCGTACACTTACTGTTATTGATTGCTATTAACCTCATACAAGAATCCAAAATCAGATAAAGTTTGAAGGATTCGTGATATGATTCTGATTTCCTTTAGGATAAAATAAGTAATTATTTTTATTTCTAAAGGTATATAATTGTATTTATTTGTTTATATAAATATATATCCATAATTATATATATATATATATATATATATATATATATATATATATATATATATATATATATATATATATATATATCAGTATTTTATACTTGTATATATATATTTAATTATAATCTGTATATTCATATATCTATAAATTATATTTTGGAGCTAATAATATAGCTAATACAAATATTAATATGAATATTAACAATATTAATATAACCATTTATACTTATCTAATTTCTTATATTATAATAATAGTGATGATACATATATTAATATTAATGTTAGTATTATTAATAAGAATGAAAGTAATAATAATAGTATTATAATATTACATCTTTAAACTTGTAATCACATAATTTATTAATCATGTATCATATTATAATATAACATTTATTGAATATTTATTATTTATTTTTATATATTACATTAATTATGAATTGAGATCATATATATATATATATATATATATATATATATATATATATATATATATATATATATATATATATATATATATATATATATATATATATATATATATTCATAAAAACTTTTTATCGTCTATATGTATATATATTTTTTACATGATTAACTCTGATAATTAAATTATATTTTATTAATTAATTTATTATATAAACTTATATATACATATATATATATATTTATTTATTTACAACTATTGTTCGTGAATCGTGGGGAAATGGTCGAAGTCAAATGATTTCATAAAAAGATTTCAAAATTTTGAGACTCAATATTTCAGACTATGCTTATCGTTTCGGAAATATATAAAGATTAAGTTTAAATTTGGTCGGAAATTTCCGGGTCGTCACAGTACCTACCCGTGTACCTACCCGTTAAAGAAATTTCGTCTCGAAATTTGGTTAGGAAGGTCATGGCTGACAATAAATATGTTTTCATGACGCATATGAGCTGAAAATTAGAGTTTTATTATTACCGAGTAATATAGATTAAATGATTCGGTTTCTTAGAATTGAACTTTTTTCGCAAGACGCTCTAATTTTAGACGATAATCAGTCCTTTTGAATTTAATCGTATGATTTGTCTTTTTAACATCTTCCAACTCAGTTTCCGTAGAGCTGAGTTGGACTTTCAATCTTTGCATCTCCGATTATAATTTAGATGATGAAGGTTTGGTCTCATTAAGTTTGATGTTATCTTTTAAAACCTTGTTTTCAGATTTTAAACCTTTGACTTCTTTTGACATTGAGACCAGATTCTTCATCAAGTCATTTTGCATTTTTATAAAATCAGGTGAGATTTCAGTTGATTGTACCTCATCATCATCAGATGTTGAGTCAGAATTCTCCATTGCTTCCTTTTCTTTGATGAGCTTAGTCACCTTGCAAACATTTGCATGTTTCACCTTTGAATCTAAATCATCAGTCCAGTTAAACCAAGTATCATTAACCGGTTTCAGCTCTCCTCCAGTTTTCACAATCTTTGCCATCAAGATTTTCTTCTTGTAGTAAGCTGCATCCTTTTTCTTAGGCATCTTGCACTCATGAGAGTAATGACCAGCTTTGCCACAATTAAAACAGATTGAATCATCCTTCTTGGAATCATCAGCACGTTGATGTTTTGATTGAACAGGTTTCTTGAAGTAGGAGGAAGAAGATGAGTTCTTGCGTTGATTGCTTGATTTGACTTTGAACTTGTGTTTGTTCAAGGCCTTGGTGAACATGGCGGCCATCTTAACTAATTCAAAGTGAGAATCATCAACATCAGAAAGATTCAACTCTTCAGAATCAGTTGATTCTTCAACAAGCACTTTCTTAGATAAGCTTTCGGAAGTAGTAAATGATTTGCTCTTGTTTTTGGCAATGAGAGCAAGTGGATCACCCAGAGAAGACTATTTCCTTCCCTCTTGAAGTTTAGACACCTCCAATTGATAATGCATAAGAACTCCAACAAGCTCATGAATAGTCATCTTGTCAATCTCTTTGGTTGATCGAATGACGGTTCCATAAGGAAGCCAATCAACATTGAGCTTTTTGAGGAACTTCATATTGATTTCAGCGTTTACTTTTGTAATCTTGCACCTTTTCAACTCATTGAGAACACCATTGAAATGACAGTAGGTTTCCTTAAGTTGTTCTTCGGGTTCCTGCTTGAAATCTTTATAAGATCCAAGAGCCTTATTCAGTTTAGTAACATCGGACATGTCATAACCTTCTTGCTGTCGTTTGATCTCATCCCATATGTCTTTTGTTGTGGTGTTGTTATCAACATTTTCAAACAACTCATACGGGATACCTTGCATAACAATGTTCTTAGCCTCTATATCACCCTGAGCTCTCTCACATTTATCTCCAAAAAGTTCATAGACTGGAATTGGCATACCAGTATTCGGATGATACACTACAACTAGAGCATCTCTCAGAGAAGCCCATATGTATTTTGCTTTCTCACCCTTACTGTGATGACCCGGGAATTTCCGACCAAATTTAAACTTGAATCTTATATGGTTTCGACATTATAAGCAAAGTCTGTAATGTTGAGTCTCGAAAGTTTTGAAATCTATATTCATGTAATCAATTACCCTTTGACCATGCCCGACGATTCACGAACAAATAATTATATATATGTATATAAATATAAATATAAATATAAATGTATTTATAATATCTTGAATTAATGATGTATACTTTAATCTGTTAGAATTAAAAATATAAAATAACAAACAAAGAAGTAAGTAAGTTATTAGTAAAATGAAGATATATAACTAGATACATAAAATTATTACAAAACTATATAGATATATATAAAATATAATTAGAGTCAAATATAATCGATATAGTGCCTTCAATAATTAAAAATCAATATTAGTATTATTGATAATATTATGTTAGATATATAACCTATAGATATGAAAGTTAATATATATATTAGTATATTAATTTTATTACTAATATTATTATTATCACTATTAAACATAATCAGTATTACTAAAATCATAAAATCATTATTATTAATAATATTATAATACAACCTATTACTATTATTAATATCATTGTAAATATCATTGTTAACAATATTATTAATAATTATCATTATATTTATCATTTATGATATTATTGATATTTTTCTTTTTGTATTATTATTAATATTAATATTAAAAGTATTATTATTATTATTACTATTATTGTATTTATAATTCCTAATTATAATTATAAATAATAACTATAAACACAGATTGATGATTGTAATCTGTTAGAAATCCCTATCCAACTTTAATGGTAATAGGATCCTGTTTGAAATCTTGCTTGTACGAAATCAAATCACAGATAATAACAAAATCAGTTGAAGGTCCATTTCACTTTTATTTATTTTTTTCTTTTTTCTTCTGACAGATTGAAACTTGTCGACTCATTAAGCTACAAAATAAAAACTAATTGATTCCACGACACTGCAATTTATTAGCCTTCATATAATACTCAGTAAGTGCAATTCGATTGATAACAGCAAAAATCAGAATTTTATTTGAAAAACACACCATTATTCTTCTCGAGAACAACTGGCCACATTTATGTTTTCAGTTCACAACTACACCAAACACCATCACAAACAGACTACAGCTACTACAGCTTATGTTCTTTACTTCTTTCGTACAAACCCAATTACACCTATATCCGTTTCTGTCCAAAACGAACACCACTTCCAACCAACACTTTGAACCATCACAACAAGCAAGCAACCGATGTATATATCCACTCCTGCTTCTTTCTTTTGTTTCTTGAATTCGAAATAAACTACCACACACCATTTAAAATCTTTGATGTTGTCTGCTCCTACTTCACAATTATTCGAACCCATGAACAACCAAAACGACTTTATATTTAGAAAATGTTTTCAAATTATGCTGCTACTACTGGATAGCTGCAAAACCACCACCACCACTATCATTTTTCTTTCATTGCTAATGTAAGATGACTTAGATGTAAGATAACCTTTTAGCCCTTAGGAATAATTGTGTGATTATTTATGCCTTTATTTTATTCACATGTTTAGCGTTATTTTATTATTTGGTTAAGACTAGTTTGTGACACGGGTCACAAAACATGTTTGTTTATTTAATTTGGACTCCGTTAGGGTTGTCAAATTAAGTACGAAAATTATCAGATAACTGATAAATACCCGTGCGTTGTGGGGTATGGGATTTTAACCCCAAATAAGTGTATAGTGCTGACCTTCTTCTCTCATTTTCTCCATCTCACTAGAAATTTCCAAATACCCCGTACTTTCACCACTTCATTTCTTCAAACCCTAGATTCTTAATTTTTGTTCTAGAGCTCAAATCTTTTATATCATCTTGTTCTTTATGAATTACTGAGTCTATTGAGGTAAGAATCAAAGTGTTTCAATCTCTAATCTTTAAGAAAATGTGATGGTTTGTGTTAAGTTCTTAAATGTGCAATTTTGGATCAAAATGGTTGATTTTGAAGTTGTTTGTGTCAAAATCTTGTGGGTTTATGTTTACTGATATTTAGTGTACTAGATTTGACGAGTTTTGAGGTATGAAACGAGCTCTAGAGCAAGAAATGGTGATTTTAGGTTGAAACCCGTCAGTTTCTCTACTGTTGCTCGATGAACACAACCGTACGGTTACAACCTGCAACCGCACGGGTACATTGTGCAACCATACGGGTACATATGCAACCGTACGGATGCAGTGGTGTTGGTGTAACCGGGCAGTAAGTGTGCAACCGTACATATACATGGTGTAATTGCACGGATGGACTTGTGATATCGGCTAAAAAGTCACGTTTTCACCCCGGTATTGAGGCTCAAAAACAATAAAGTTTCAAGATTTATTGCCAAAATACCCGCTTTGTCAGAAGAAATTAAAGATTAAGTAATTGCAAAGACGGTGCAAAAAGAATCAATAGAATTAGAGCTAAAACGAAGATTCTAGAGCGAAAACGGTGAAAGACGAGAAACCTAGTTACGATCAAGGAAATTAAGTTATGATCCAGTGAAAACAGCAAACCAGGGCAGGCCAAACGGCTTACCCTACGGCCTGCCAGTATGGAAAACAGCCTGCGATACGGCCTGGGGAAACAGCCATGCAAAACGGCCTGCCATCCCAAACGGCCTGTAAAAACGGCTTGCCAGCCGTATGCAGGCCATTTCCAAGTCTATTTAAGGGGCCTTTGTCATCCATTTTTACACACAGTTCAATTCACTTCTCTCTTTCTCTCTATCTCTCTCTCTCTCTCTCTCTCTCTCTCTCTCTCTTTTTCTACAATATTAGTCATACTTTCAAGGTCTTCGACTCCGTACGTGAAACCTGGTACCTGGAGAAGAACGCTGAAGAATGTATTAAGAGTGGTCTGGAGTTTGAAGGTGTCACTTTTGTATTCGGAACTCGTTTAATCTACTCGTACTTCTATCCTTTATCTTTATATAATGTCTTTCATTATTATGCCTTGTGATATTGTTACCATGATTCGCGAGTAGTTATTTTTAGTGTATGCTATGATGTAGTCAGTTATAATGCAGAAATAATATTATGGTTTGTGTATGTTGTCGAGATGCTTTTCGATTATGCTTTAAACTCAATCTCTTTTTCAACTAATAAAATGTAGTTATTGGCTTTGTTATTGGGAAGTCGCGAACCCCGATTCAGAGTACACTATCTGTGTCACCCCTTGGTAAAAGAAGTCTATTGGATACAACGTAAGTTTGACTGAGGCACACCGGTTGTAGTAAGTCCACTGAGCCTTGGATTCCGACTGAGGACTCTTTCGTAGTGAAACATCTAACTAGACCCCTAGTACATTGTCGGTCCCAGACCATGCTAGTGTAGTCACCAAGCATATAAACTTCGTACGTTCACGCTGAAGCACAACGGTTGTTGTAAGCTGTACCTCTACTAAGTAAGGCCATGGAACCCGGTAAGTGCTAATTAGTACACTTTACCATAACGCAGTCTCAAGCATTGCACCCCGATTGAGGGATTCTTAGCTAATTAAGGAACTGTTTGTTTAAACACATAAAGGATTGGACCGTTAGGATAACCGAACGTGTTCATGGAAATCAAACCTGACTTAGCCATGGTGTTCTTTATGGTTGAACTCTTTTTAAGGGCCTAACTATCTTTTTAAACCCAATCATTAACGAAAGCATCAAAATACATCACGTCTCTCGGATACGGCACACCCTGTATTCTATTATGCTTAGGAAAGTTTAGACCTTTGTGGAATGTTAATATGTCCCCCAACCGAGTCGCTCAATTGGATGAGTCGTCTGAACGTGTATGTCTGTAGTCAGACTGCACGGGTATCGAGGGTAAGGGACGTTGCTACCTATTCAGAATCTTCAAGCCTAATGCATTACCTAGTGACATGTCTTATGACAGGGGCATTTAGGACTAGTGTAATGAATACAAGGTCACTACCTATTGATGTGCCAGCATTCCATAATCTCGATAGAGTAACTGATGAAACCATAGTATGCACTTGTTTTAACCTTATCTGGATTAAAATTTTATCGCATTTACTTTATTTTATCTTATAAACCAGAAAACTCAAATTTAGGTAATAAACCACTACTCCTTTAATTTAGGATTATCTTGAGCTTTAATTATATGTTCGATTATACTGATATCTTAAAAATACGACCCTAGGTCATACTTCCCTTACTCACCATTATAAGGAGTAGTACGATTTAGGTCTTAGTAAATATAAATTTAAAACTATTACCTCCTCTCTCGATAGCTGATTTTGACGCCTTGCAGTCTAACGACACCGCACAAATAAAATCGTCCGTTTCGATCATACTAGGAGGGAGTGAGTTTTTGGCGCCACTGTCGGGGAACTGGTATCAGACAAGACTACTTCTATCAAACCTATTTGCAAGCATTCAGTGGTGTCTGTGAAAGACAATTATACACGGACTTGGTTGTTGGATTTTCCGAACAGTCTCCAATTATACTAGAACCAAAAGGATCCTGCCTCTCCGTAGTCGGAATGGCCACTTGGTTTGTTAAATAGTTAGTGCGAAGATCTATTATCGAAATACTAGGGAATCAGTAGCAAGAACCAAAAACATAATTAAACCTAGGATAATTAGATTACCTTAGATTATTTTAGAATTACCTTAGCTTTAGACTTAATTAGTGAAATGTACCGTTCATATTGATTATAAACGTTCCATATTAATTGATTTCGTCGCGAGGTTTTGACCTCTATATGAGACGTTTTTCAAAGACTGCATTCATTTTTAAAAATAACCATAACCTTTATTTTCTCTATAAAGGTTTAAAAAGCATTACGTAGATTATCAAATAATGATAATCTAAAATATACTGTTTACACACGACCATTAAATAATGGTTTATAATAAGAATATATTACATCAAAAATAAGTTTCTTGAATGCAGTTTTTACATAAAATCATACAAGCATGGACTCCAAATCTTGTCCTTATTTTAGTATGCAACAGCGGAAGCTCTTAATAATCACCTGAGAATAAACATGCTTAAAACGTCAACAAAAATGTTAGTGAGTTATAGGTTTAACCTATATATTATCAAATCATAATAATAGACCACAAGATTTCATATTTCAATATACATCCCATACATAGAGATAAAATTCATTCATATGGTGAACACCTGGTAACCGAAATTAAAAAGATGCATATAAGAATATCCCCTATCATTCCGGGAAATCCTTCGGACATGATATAAACGAATTCGAAGTACTAAAGCATCCGGTACTTTGGATGGGGTTCGTTAGGCCCAATAGATCTATCTTTAGGATTCGCGTCAATTAGTAGATCGGTTTACTAATTCTTAGGCTACCAAGCAAAAGGGGCATATTCGGCTTCGATCATTCACCCATATAATGTAGTTTCATTTACTTGTGTCTATTTCGTAAAACATTTATAAAACTGCATGTATTCTCATCCCAAAATATTAGATTTTAAAAGTGGGACTATAACTCACTTTCACAGATTTTTACTTCGCCGGGAAGTAAGACTTGGCCACTGGTCGATTCACGAACCTATAACAAATATGTACATATATATCAAAGTATGTTCAAAATATATTTACAACATTATTAATACGTTTTACTGTTTTAAATTTATTAAGTCAGCTGTCCTCGTTAGTAACCTACAACTAGTTGTCCACAGTTAGATGTACAGAAATAAATCGATATATATTATCTTGAATCAATCCACGACCCAGTGTATACACGTCTCAGGCTAACTCAAAGTATATATATTTTTGGAATCAACTTCAACCCTGTATAGCTAACTCCAACATTACTGCATATAGAGTGTCTATGGTTGTTCCAAATAATATATATACATGGGTCGATATGATATGTCAAAACATTTGCATACGTGTCTATGGTATCCCAAGATTACATAATATATTAGAATAAAAATATAATACAATATAAGTTAGCTAGGATATGATTTGTATAGAATTGTTACAATATTTCCCGTAGATACAACAATCAAAAAAAATATCCAATCTTGTTTTACCCATAACTTCTTCGTTTTAAATCCGATTTGAGTGAATCAAATTGCTATGGTTTCATATTGAACTATATTTTATGAATATAAACATAAAAATTATAGGTTTAAAGTTAGAAATATAAGTTACAAGTCGTCGTTTTTGTAAAGGTAGTCATTTCAGTCGAAAGAACGACGTCTAGATGACCATTTTGGAAAACATACTTCCACTTTGAGTTTAACCATGATTTTTGGATATAGTTTCATGTTCATAAGAAAAATCATTTTACCAGAAGAACAACTTTTAAATCAAAGTTTATCATAGTTTTTAATTAACTAACCCAAAACAGCCCGCGGTGTTACTACGACGGCGTATATCCGGTTTTACGGTGTTTTTCGTGTTTTCTGGTTTTAAATCATTAAGTTAGCATATCATATAGATATAGAACACGTGTTTAGTTGATTTTAAAAGTCAAGTTATAAGGATTAACTTTTGTTTGCGAACAAGTTTAGAATTAACTAAACTATATTCTAGTGATTACATGTTCAAATCTTCGAATAAGATAGTTTTATATGTATGAATCGAATGATGTTATGAACATCATTACTACCTCAATTTTAGTAGGTAAACCTACTGGAAGTGACAAGAAATGATCTAGCTTCAAAGGATCTTGGATGGCTTAAAAGTTCTTGAAGTAGAATCATGACACGAAAACAAGTTCAAGTAAGATTATCACTCGAATTAAGATAGTTATAGTTATAGGAATTGAATCAAAGTTTGTATATGAGTATTACCTTGATTTAAAATGATATATTACTGTAAACAACAAGGATTTCTTGAGGTTGGATGATCACTTTACAAGATTGGAAGTGAGCTAGTAAACTTGGAAGTATTCTTAATTTTTATGAAACTAGAACTTGTAGAATTTATGAAGAACACTTAGAACTTGAAGATAGAACTTGAGAGAGATCAATTAGATGAAGAAAATTGAAGAATGAAAGTGTTTGTAGGTGTTTTTAGTCGTTGGTATATGGAGTAGATATAAAGGATGTGTAATTTTATTTTCATGTAAATAAGTCATGAATGATTACTAATATTTTTGTAATTTTATGAGATATTTCATGCTAGTTGCCAAATGATAGTTCCCACATGTGTTAGGTGACTCACATGGACTGCTAAGAACTGATCAATGGAGTGTATATACCAATAGTACATACATCTAAAAGCTATGTATTGTATGAGTATAAATACGGGTGCATACGAGTAGAATTGTTGATGAAACTGAACGAGGATGTAATTGTAAGCATTTTTGTTAAGTATAAGTATTTTGATAAGTGTCTTGAAGTCTTTCCAAAGTGTATGAATACATATTAAAACACTACATGTATATACATTTTAACTGAGTCGTTAAGTCATCGTTAGTCGCTACATGTAAATGTTGTTTTGAAACCTTTAGGTTAACGATCTTGTTAAATGTTGTTAATCCATTGTTTATTATATCTAAAGAGATGTTAAATTATTACATTATCATGATATTATGATATATTAATATATCTTAGTATGATATATACAGTTAAATGTTGTTACAACGATAATCGTTACATATATGTCTCGTTTCGAAATTCTTAAGTTAGTAGTCTTGTTTTACATATGTAGTTCATTGTTAATATACATAATGACATGTTTAATTATTATTTATCATGATTAAACATAGTGTAATAATATCTTAATATGATTCATATGTAATTAGTAAGACGTTGTTATAACGATAATCGTTATATATATCGTTTCGAGTTTCTTAATTCAATAAACACAATTTTATGTATATAACTCATTGTTAAAATACCTAATGAGATACTTACTTATCATAATATCATGTTAACTATATATATAATCATATATATATCATCATATAGTTTTTACAATTTTTAACGTTCGTGAATCACCGGTCAACTTGGGTGGTCAATTGTCTATATGAAACCTATTTCAATTAATCAAGTCTTAACAAGTTTGATTGCTTAACATGTTGGAAACACTTAATCATGTAAATATCAATTTCATTTAATATATATAAACATGGAAAAGTTCGGGTCACTACAGTACCTACCTGTTAAATAAATTTCGTCCCGAAATTATAAGCAGTTAGAGGTTTTGACGTATCTTCTGGAAATAAGTGTGGGTATTTCTTCTTCATCTGATCTTCTCATTCCCAAGTGAACTCAGGTCCTCTACGAACATTCCATCGAACCTTAACAATTGGTATCTTGTTTTGTTTAAGTCTTTTAACCTCACGATCCATTATTTTGACGGGTTCTTCGATGAATTAAAGTTTTTGGTTGATTTGGATTTCGTCTAACGGAATAGTGAGATCTTCTTTAGCAAAACATTTCTTCAAATTCGAGATGTGGAAAGTGTTATGTACAGCCGCGAGTTGTTGAGGTAACTCAAGTCGGTAAGCTACTGGTCCGACACGATCAATAATCTTGAATTGTCCAATATACCTTGGATTTAATTTCCCTCATTTACCAAATCGAACAAAGCCTTTTCAAGGTGCAACCTTAAGCATGACCATCTCTCCAATTTCAAATTCTATATTTTTTCTTTTAATGTCGGCGTAGCTCTTTTGTCGACTTTGGGCGATTTTCAACCGTTATTGAATTTGGATGATCTTCTAGGTAGTTTCTTGTATTACCTCCGGACCCGTAATCTGTTTATCCCCCACTACACTCCAACAAATTGGAGACCTGCACTTTCTACCATAAAGTGCTTCAAACGGCACCATCTCAATGCTTGAATGGTAGTTGTTGTTGTAGGAAAATTCTGCTAATGGTAGATGTCGATCCCAACTGTTTCCGAAATCAATAACACATGCTCGTAGCATGTTTTCAAGCGTTTGTATCGTCCTTTCGCTCTGCCCATCAGTTTGTAGATGATAGGCAGTACTCATGTCTAGACGAGTTCCTAATGCTTGCTGTAATGTCTGCCAGAATCTTGAAATAAATCTGCCATCCCTATCAGAGATAATAGAGATTGGTATTCCATATCTGGAGACGACTTCCTTCAAATACAGTCGTGCTAACTTCTCCATCTTGTCATCTTCTCTTATTGGCAGGAAGTGTGCTGATTTGGTGAGACGATCAACTATTACCCAAATAGTATCAAAACCACTTGCAGTCCTTGGCAATTTAGTGATGAAATCCATGGTAATATTTTCCCATTTCCATTCCGGGATTTCGGGTTGTTGAAGTAGATCTGATGGTTTCTGATGCTCAGCTTTGACCTTAGAACACGTCGAACATTTCCCTACGTATTTAGCAACATCAGCTTTCATACCTGGCCACCAAAAATGTTTTTTGAGATCCTTGTACATCTTCCCCGTTCCAGGATGTATTGAGTATCTGGTTTTATGAGCTTCTCTAAGTACCATTTCTCTCATATCTCTAAATTTTGGTACCCAAATCCTTTCAGCCCTATATCGGGTTCCGTCTTCCCGAATATTAAGATGCTTCTCCGATCCTTTGGGTATTTCATCCTTTAAACTTCCCTCTTTTAAAACTCCTTGTTGTGCCTCCTTAATTTGAGTAGTAAGGTTAGTGTGAATCATTATATTCATAGCTTTTACTCGAATGGGTTCTCTGTCCTTTCTGCTCAAGGCGTCGGCTACCACATTTGCCTTCCCCGAGTGGTAACGAATCTCAAAGTCGTAATCATTCAACAATTCAATCCACCTACGCTGCCTCATATTCAGTTGTTTCTGATTAAATATGTGTTGAAGACTTTTGTGGTCGGTATATATAATACTTTTGACCCCATATAAGTAGTGCCTCCAAGTCTTTAATGCAAAAACAACTGCGCCTAATTCCAAATCATGCGTCGTATAATTCTGCTCATGAATCTTCAATTGTCTAGACGCATAAGCAATTACTTTCGTTCGTTGCGTTAATACACAACCGAGACCTTGCTTTGAGGCATCACAATATATCACAAAATCATCATTCCCTTCAGGTAATGAAAATATAGGTGCCGTAGTTAACTTTTTTCTTTAACAATTAAAACGCTTTCTCTTGTTCATCTTTCCATTCAAATTTCTTCCCTTTATGCGTTAATGCAGTCAAGGGTTTTGCTATTCTGGAATAGTCTTGGATGAACCTTCTATAGTAACCAGCTAGTCCTAAAAACTGACGTATGTGTTTCGGAGTTTTCGGGGTTTCCCACTTTTCAACGGTTTCAATCTTTGCTGGATCTACCTGAATACCTTCTTTGTTCACGATGTGACCGAGGAATTGAACTTCTTCCAACCAAAATGCACACTTTGAAAACTTAGCGTACAGTTTTTCTTTTCTCAGCAATTCTAGCACTTTTCTAAAATGTTCTTCGTGCTCTTGATCATTCTTCGAGTAAATAAGTATGTCATCGATAAAAACAATGACAAACTTATCAAGATATGGCCCACACACTCGGTTCATGAGGTCCATGAACACAGATGGTGCGTTAGTCAATCCATACGGCATAACCATAAACTCGTAATGACCGTAACGCGTCCTAAAAGCAGTCTTGGGAATATCATCCTCCTTCACCCGCATTTGATGATATCTAGAACATAAATCGATCTTCGAATAAACAGACGAGCCTTGTAGTTGATCAAATAAGTCGTCGATTCTCGGTAGTGGGTAGCGGTTCTTGATGGTAAGTTTGTTCAACTCTCGGTAGTCGATACACAACCTAAATGTACCATCTTTCTTCTTGACAAACAAAACAGGAGCTCCCCAAGGTGATGTGCTTGGTCGAATGAAACCACGCTCTAAAAGTTCCTGTATGGAGCACGAGCTATTGGTGCAGCTCTTGGTACAAGATCTATTTGAAATTTAACGGATCGATGTGGGGGTAATCCCGGTAATTCTTTCGAAAATACATCGGGAAATTCTTTTGCGACGGGAACATCACTGATGTTCTTTTCTTCAGGTTTAACTTCCTCGATGTGTGCTAGAATGACGTAACAACCTTTTCTTATTAGTTTTTGCGCCTTCAAACTACTAATAAGATTTAATTTCACGTTGTTCTTTTCTCCATACACCATTAAAGGTTTTCCTTTTTCACGCATAATGCGAATCGCATTTTTGTAACAAACGACCTCTGCTCTCACCTTTTTCAACCAGTCCATGCCAATTATTACATCAAAACTTCCTAACTCGGCTGGTATTAAATCAATTTTAAACGTTTCATCCCCCAGTTTAATTTCTCTCTCCCGACATATATTATCTGCTGAAATTAATTTACCGTTTGCTAATTCGAGTAAAAATTTACTATCCAAAGGCGTCAATGGGCAACTTAATTTAGCACAAAATTCTCTACTCATATAGCTTCTATCCGCACCCGAATCAAATAAAACATAAGCAGATTTATCATCAATAAGAAACGTACCCGTAACAAGCTCCGGGTCTTCCTGTGCTTCTGCCGCATTAATATTGAAAACTCTTCCATGGACCTGCCCATTAGTATTCCCCTGATTCGGGCAATTTCTAATAATGTGGCCCAGTTTTCTACATTTATAACAAACAGCGTTGGTATTACTTGCTCCGACACTATTCGTTTCGGCATTACTTGTTCCGACATTATTTGTTCCTTTAGTTCTGTTAAACTTTGGTCCGTAGACCTCACACTTTGTCGCGCTATGACCATTTCTTTTACACCTGTTGCAAAATGTCGTGTAAAACCCCTGATGATTTTCTTCACACCTATGACATGGCTGTTTTTGGTTTTTGTTGCCGTTGTTGTTATTGAGGTTGTTGTTGGGATTGTTATTGTTGTTGAAACGGTTGTTGTAGTTGTTGTTGTTGTTGGGATGTTTGTTGTAGTTATTGTTAGGATTGCGGTTATTGTTGCGATTGTTGTTGCGGTTGTTGGGATAGTTGTTGCGATTGTTGTTGTAATTGTTGTTGTTGTTGTACTGGTGACTCTTGTCACCGTTTTCCTCCCACTTCCTCTTGAGTTGTTTCGTGTTGGCTTCTTCGGCCGCCTGCTCTTTAATTCTTCCCTCAATCTGATTTATGAGTTTATGAGCCATTCGACTTGCCTTCTGTATACAAGCGGGCTCATGTGAACTCACATCTTCTTGAATCCTTACTGGTAACCCTTTTACAAACGCATCGATCTTCTCTTCTTCATCTTCGAATGCTCCCGGACACAATAGGCACAACTCTGTGAATCGTCGTTCATATGTGGTAACGTCGAACCCTTGTGTTTGTAACTCTCTAAGTTCTGCCTTGAGTTTATTGACTTCATTTCTAGGACGGTACTGCTCGTTCATCAATTGCTTGAATGCCAACCATGGTAGTGCGTAAGCAGCATTTTGTCCTACCTGTTCAAGATAGGTGTTCCACCACGTTAACGCAGTACCTGTGAAGGTATACGTAGCGTACTTAACTTTGTCCTCTTCAGTACACTTACTTATAGCAAACAACGATTCGACTTTCTCGGTCCACCGTTTCAATCCAATTGGTCCTTCGGTTCCATCAAATTCCAAAGGTTTGCAGGCAGTGAATTCTTTGTAGGAGCATCCTACACGATTTCTTGCGCCGTTAGCTGCATTGCTAGATTCAGAGTTATTATTGGTATGTAGCGCAGCCTGTACTGCGGCTATGTTTACAGCAAGAAAGGTATGAAATTCCTCTTCGCTCATATTCATGGTGTGTCGAGTAGTCGGTGCCATTTCCTTCAAAATAGCCAACTGAATCGAGTTAATCATACAGAATATTAAGAGTAGTCAATAGTATTTCGTAGCATAATATGAACTCATTTATAAAAGCTTTTTCTTCATATTAGCGTTTTATAAGTTTAAATTCGGGTACTACCTACCCGTTAAGTTCATACTTAGTAGCTAATATACAATTCAACTACTACAATTCCATATGAAAAACTGATTATAATAATATATCACATACAAATATTCTTCAAACTTACAACTTCGCTATATTACATATAACATGAAATATAGTACACTATGATACAGGACATTTTTGAAGATAAATCTAGTTAATACGAAAGTTGTTCAGCAAAGGAAATAAAGACACGTAATTCATAAGTCCAGAAACAAGTCATGCATTCTGGTTTTAATAAGACGACTTCCCATCCTTGGTCTTATGGAAAATAACCGTTATGACTATTGGCTAGGCAGCATGTTGTAATGTCGTCAAAAGGACGAGGGTTTCGTAATGTCCAAAAGCCCCGTAATAATCTAAAAACCTTGTTTCTCACCCCAACTACTGAATCCGTCACTTGTGGGAAGGTTTTGTTTAAAAGTTGCAATCCGATGTTCTTTTTCTCACTTTGGTAAGAAGCGAACATCACTAACCCGTAAGCATAACATGCTTCTTTATGTTGCATGTTAGAAGCTCTTTCTAATTCACGAAATCCTATGTTGGGATATGTTGAGTCAAAATAGGTTCTTAACCCGTAGCGTAAAATTGCATTTGGGTTCCCCGCATTTTAACGCTTTAAAGAAAATACGGCGTAACTTACGGTCTCCCCAATGTGATATACCCCACCTATCAAAGGAAAGCCTTTTATAAACTAAGGCATTTCTGCAAAGTCTTTCAAATGTTTGACAAGTTAATTTCGCCATAACTAAATGTGCTGATGAATTCTGACCGACTCTAGACAAGATTTCCTCAATCATATCCTCTGGTAGGTCTTCTAAAATATTCGGTTGTCTATCCTTAACGTCCATTTTGTTTTTATACTGTAAAATAGACAAGGATTAGATTCGTAATAACAAACAATACAAGCAATTTTTACATAGAACATAAAAGTACAAGCACACTACAATACATATAATACACAACATGATTACAACCCTCTAATCTGAATCACTGGTTTCTTCTTCTTCGGACTTGGTTCGTTTTCCTAATTTTCTAGGAATATATGGTGTTCCTCTAATACGAGCCGTCGTTTTCCATAATGGTTTAGAAAAACCTGGTGGTTTAGAGGTTTCCGGGTCATTGTTACATTTTAGGAAATACAGATGTTGTCGATACATATAAAGTTCATGGGGGTTGGAATCGGGTTTCTCTATTTTTATAACTTTCCCTTATTATTTTCTTTCGCTTTATTAAATTGGGTCGAGGTAATTTCAATAACATCATCGGAATCCTCATCGGGATCTGATTCATCAGAAAATTGGTAATCTTCCCAATATTTTGCTTCCTCGGCGGAAACACCATTGACCATTATTAACTTTGGTCCGTTGGTTGAGGATTTTCTTTTATTTAATCGATTTACTATAGGTATCAATATTTCTTCCTTCAGAACCTCTTCTTCTTCTGGTTCCTCCTCTTCCGATTCCTCCTCTTCTGGTTCCTCCTCTTCCGGTTCCTCCTCTTCCGGTTCCTCTTCGGGAATTTGTGAATCTTCCCAAAATATATTCGACTCTTCATTATTATTAGGTGAATCGATGGGATTTGTACTAGTGGTAGACATCTATCACACAATATCAAACACATTAAGAGGTTAATATATCACATAATATTTACATGTTAATAATATATAGTTTCCAACAAAAAAATGTTAAGCAATCGTTTTTTAAGAAAAACACGGTCGAAGTCCAGACTCACTAATGCATCCTAACAAACTCGGGAGACACACTAATACAATTTTCTGGTTCTCTAAGACCAACGCTCGGATACTAACTGAAATGTCCCGTTCATATTGATTATAAACGTTCCATATTAATTGATTTCATCGCGAGGTT
Source organism: Rutidosis leptorrhynchoides (assembly GCF_046630445.1). Taxonomy (NCBI): domain Eukaryota; kingdom Viridiplantae; phylum Streptophyta; class Magnoliopsida; order Asterales; family Asteraceae; genus Rutidosis; species Rutidosis leptorrhynchoides. The sequence continues at coordinate 120,632,860 of NC_092338.1, read as the reverse complement.
TTGACCTCTATATGAGACGTTTTTCAAAGACTGCATTCATTTTTAAAAACAACCATAACCTTTATTTTATCTATAAAGGTTTAAAAAGCATTACGTAAATTATCAAATAATGATAATCTAAAATATACTGTTTACACACGACCATTACATAATGGTTTACAATAAGAATATATTACATCAAAAATAAGTTTCTTGAATGCAGTTTTTACATAATATCATACAAGCATGGACTCCAAATCTTTTCCTTATTTTAGTATGCAACATCGGAAGCTCTTAATAATCACCTGAGAATAAACATGCTTAAAACGTCAACAAAAATGTTGGTGAGTTATAGGTTTAACCTATATATTATCAAATCATGATAATAGACCACAAGATTTCATATTTCAATATACATCCCATACATAGAGATAAAATTCATTCATATGGTGAACACCTGGTAACCGACATTAATAAGATGCATATAAGAATATCCCCTATCATTTCGGGAAATCCTTCGGACATGATATAAACGAATTCGAAGTACTAAAGCATCCGGTACTTTGGATGGGGTTCGTTAGGCCCAATAGATCTATCTTTAGGATTCGCGTCAATTAGTAGATCGGTTTACTAATTCTTAGGCTACCAAGCAAAATGGGCATATTCGGCTTCGATCATTCACCCATATAATGTAGTTTCATTTACTTGTGTCTATTTCATAAAACATTTATAAAACTGCATGTATTCTCATCCTAAAATAATGATTTTAAAAGTGGGACTATAACTCACTTTCACAGTTTTTTTACTTCGTCGGGAAGTAAGACTTGGCCACTGGTCGATTCACGAACCTATAACAAATATGTACATATATATCAAAGTATGTTCAAAATATATTTACAACATTAATAATACGTTTTACTGTTTTAAATTTATTAAGTCAGCTGTCGTCGTTAGTAACCTACAAGTAGTTGTCCACAATTAGATGTACAGAAATAAATCGATATATATTATCTTGAATCCATCCACGACCCAGTGTATACACGTCTCAGGCTAACTCAAAGTATATATATTTTTGGAATCAACTTCAACCCTGTATAGCTAACTCCAACATTACTGCATATAGATTGTCTATGGTTGTTCCAAATAATATATATACATGGATCGATATGATATGTCAAAACATTTGCATACGTGTCTATGGTATCCCAAGATTACATAATATATTAGAATACAAATATAATACAATATAAGTTAGCTAGGATATGATTTGTATAGAATTGTTACAATATTTCCCGTAGATACAATAATCAAAAAAAATATCCAATCTTGTTTTACCCATAACTTCTTCGTTTTAAATCCGATTTGAGTGAATCAAATTGCTATGGTTTCATATTGAACTATATTTTATGAATATAAACATAAAAAGTATAGGTTTATAGTTATAAATATAAGTTACAAGTTGTTTTTGTAAAGGTAGTCATTTCAGTCGAAAGAACGACGTCTAGATGACCATTTTGGAAAACATACTTCCACTTTGAGTTTAACCATGATTTTTGGATATAGTTTCATGTTCATAAGAAAAATCATTTTCCCAGAAGAATAACTTTTAAATCAAAGTTTATCATAGTTTTTAATTAACTAACCCAAAACAGCCCGCGGTGTTACTACGACGGCGTATATCCGATTTTACGGTATTTTTCGTATTTTCTGGTTTTAAATCATTAAGTAAGCATATCATATAGATATAGAACATGTTTTTATTTGATTTTAAAATTCAAGTTAGAAGGATTAACTTTTGTTTAAGAACAAGTTTAGAATTAACTAAACTATGTTCTAGTGATTACATGTTCAAATCTTCGAATAAGATAGTTTTATATGTATGAATTGAATGATGTTATGAATATCATTACTACCTCAAGTTTAGTAGGTAAACCTACTGGAAGTGACAAGAAATGATCTAGCTTCTAAGGATCTTGGATGGCTTGAAAGTTCTTGAAGTAGAATCATGACACGAAAACAAGTTCAAGTAAGATTATCACTCGAATTAAGATAGTTATATTTATAGGAATTGAATCAAAGTTTGTATATGAGTATTACCTTAATTTAAAATGATATCTTACTGTAAACAACAAGGAATTCTTGAGGTTGGATGATCACTTTACAAGATTGGAAGTGAGCTAGTAAACTTGGAAGTATTCTTGATTTTTATAAAACTAGAACTTGTAGATTGAACTTGAGAGAGATCAATTAGATGAATAAAATTGAAAAATGAAAGTTTTTGTAGGTGTTTTTGGTCGTTGGTATATGGATTAGATATAAAGGATGTGTAATTTTATTTTCATGTAAATAAGTCATGAATGATTACTAATATTTTTGTAATTTTATGAGATATTTCATGCTAGTTGCCAAATGATAGTTCCCACATGTGTTAGGTGACTCACATGGGCTGCTAAGAGCTGATCATTGGAGTGTATATACTGTGACAACCCGGAAATTTCCAATCAAATTTAAACTTTATCTTTATATTATTCCGACACGATAAGCAAAGTTTGTTAAGTTAAATCTCAAGAATTTTAAACTGTGTTCATACATTTATTATAACCTCGACCAAATTCTGACGATTCATGAACCGTTATATATAAATAGATATGTATATATATGTATATATATATATATATATATATATATATATATATATATATATATATATATATATATATATATATATTATAACTTGAGAATATTAATAAAGTATTAAATGTATATTACTTTACACGAACGCATTTGTTTCAATATGTTTATCGATGGAATTAGAAGATAATATCAAATGATTGATTTATCAGATACATTGTGATATGATTACGGGTCTATGTTATGAGGTCCACTGTGATTTAAGAAATCTATTCTTTTTGACAACATTCGGAAAATGGTAAAGTGATTTATAAGTAAGAACGTGGAGTGTAAATAACTTAGATGTTGGATATCGACAAGTTAAGTAACTCGACATTTTTCATACGTTTATTTAACCTTTGGACTTTATCCCATGCTTCACCAACAGACCGTAATTTAAAAACTTGAAACCTATTATGAATATATATGATTCTACTTTTCTAAAACGTTTTATGATATAACGATTTCCATTATTTTAACCTTTTAACAAAATGGTTCTTAAATATATTTAGTTTTGGAAAACAAAATTATCATATTTATTTGATTTATTTTCAAACGTACAAAAACGTTTTTAGTTTAAAAAGAACTTTATTATTAAAACGTATATAACTTTTATAAATATCTAGAACCACTTTTGACAACTCATTACTTAACCAGTATGATAAAGATAACGATATTTATATTTTATTTTATTAAATATAAATAATGATTTAAATTAATTATATATATTTATACGCGTATTATACGTACATAGTTTTATACTTTTACTATACTTTAACTTTACCTTTACTTTACTTTTACTTTACTTTAACTTTAATAATTTACTTTAATAATTCATACTTTAATAATTCACTTTAATAATTTATACTTTAATAATTCACTTTAATAATTCATACTTTAATAATTCACTTTAATAATTCATACTTTAATAATTCACTTTAATAATTCATACTTTAATAATTCACTTTAATAATTCATACTTTAATAACTCACTTTAATAATTTAAAAATCTATTATAAATAGAGTTTAATAGGTTTCATTATTTCATAGAAACTTGAAATATATTTCTCTAAACTCTATCAATCGACTTACATATATATATTTACTCAGTATTATTTCAAGATATTATTAGTATACATAAAATACTACGACGAGGTCATGAGCGTATTATTTCAAAATGGATTTTTCGAGCGGGATAGAGCTAAGGAAAACATGGGTTATAGCTATGGAGGTGATGGGTATGGTTCATGGGTATGCTTGTGCGGTCAATCTAGTGTTTATCGTCTCCGTTGCGTCTACGTACCTTTCCTGTAATATTGAATCTTAATATTGATACGTGAGTACTCGTAAATTATTTTTACATATTAATAGTGTATCCCTGACTAGTGCTCGAGAATATAGGATTATGCATGCTTGTACTTTTGATATTGCCCTTAGATAGGTTATGTTGAATCCTGAATTAGTTACACTTGCGGTTGAGATAAGGTATAAGATATGCATGTCCTTGGGAGGCTAGCGAAAAATTGAGAACTTTTCATTTAGATATCGAATGGGTTCGATGAACGGATTAGAAGTAATAGTCAATTGAATTTTTATAAAAATGATTATTATTATCGTCGTTATTATCGTCGTTCTAGTTTTATCTTATTATTATCATTATTAATAAAAGGAATTATCATTAAAAATTGTTATTTTTATTATTATTACTATTGTTATCATCGTTAAAGTTATAATTAGTATTATTATTATTATTATTATTATTATTATTATTATTATTATTATTATTATTATTATTATTATTATTATTATTATTATCATCATCTTATTATTATTATTATTATTATTATTATTATTATTATTATTATTATTATTATTATTATTATTATTATTATTATTATTATTATTATTATTATTATTATTATTATTATTATTATTATTATTATTATTATTATTATTATTATTATCATTATTAATATATATATCACTATTTAAAAATGGTTATTGTTATTGTTATTATTATTATTATTATCATTAAAATAGTTATTAGTATTATTAATAATATCATAGTAATTATCATTATTAGTATTATTGTAATTAAAACTAATATTAGTAACACCTAATTCTTTTTAGTACTATTATTATTAGTATTATAAACACAATATAAAAGACGATTAAAAGCTATTAAACGAAACGATTAAGAAATAATGAGTATGAGTATCATGATGAAATTAAAATATTATAAGATATTGATCTAGATAAAATTATCATTCTTATTATTTTTATCATTACTATTATTATTAAAAGTATCGTTAGTATTAAAACTATCATTTTAACAAAAAATATCATTTTAATAGAAATGTCATTGTTATTATAAAATATCATTATTATTATCATTTTAAATAGAATTATTATTTTAAAGTTAATATTAAAAAGTATCATAAATATTAAATTTATCATAATTAGAATTATCATTTTATTATAATATCATTATTAGTAAATATAAATATTGATATTTTTAAAAGAATAATAATAATTATTATTGCAAAATAATACAACTTTTACTTATTATTATTATCAATGTTATTTTATCAAATAAATATGTAATACAAATAATATAATTACCTTAATAAAACCTATCATAATATTTTTTTTAAATTAACTTTATAAATTTTATTACTTAAGATATATAAAAGTATATTTTTATATAAAATTTTATTTATTAATAAATGAATTATATTATTTACTCTATTAAATCTTTTAAAAATATTTAAAAATATAAAACGACGATATTTAAACTATATAATAATCATGTATAAATTTTGGAAATCATTTTGAGTCAAATTAACTTTTGTTGATCTTTGCATATTAGTCTCGAGCATTAGGATTGTGGTACACTATGACTTGACCTAATTTGTTAGACAAATATTGACCAGCACATATATATACATAATTAATTTAGGTTCGTGAATCCGAGGCCAACCTTGCACTTGTTCAATGACGTTATATGTATTTTTACTACGAAATACAGTATGGTGAGTTTCATTTGCCTTTTTACCCTTTATATTTTTGGGCTGAGAATACATGCACAATTTTTATAAATGATTTACAAAATAGACACAAGTACGTGAAACTACATTCTATGGTTGAATTATCGAAATCGAATATGCCCCTTTTTATTAAGTCTGGTAATCTAAGAATTAGGGAACAGACACCCTAATTGACGCGAATCCTAAAGATAGATCTATTGGGCCTAACAAACCCCATCCAAAGTACCGGATGCTTTAGTACTTCGAAATTTATATCATGTCCGAAGGAGGATCCCGGAATGATGGGGATATTCTTATATGCATATTGTTAATGTCGGTTACCAGGTGTTCAATCCATATGAATGATTATTTTTGTCTCTATGCATGGGACGTATATTTATGAGAACTGGAAATGAAATTCTTGTGGTCTATTAAAATGATGGAAATGAATGATTATGATAAACTAATGAACTCACCAACCTTTTGGTTGACACTTTAAAGCATGTTTATTCTCAGGTATAAAAGAAATCTTCCGCTGTGCATTTGCTTGTTTTAAAGATATTACTTGGAGTATTTCATGGAATATTTCGAAGAACGTTGCATTCGAGTCATTGAGTTCATCAAAGATTACTATTAAGTTAATTTATAATTGGATAGTGGATATTATGAAATGGTATGCATGCCTGTCAATTTTCGATGTAAAGAAAGTTTGTGTTTTAAAAACGAATGCAATGTTTGTAATATGTATCATATAGAGGTCAAATACCTCGCGATGTAATCAACTATTGTGAATCGTTTATAATGTATATGAACGGGTCCTTTCATATACCAATAGTACATACATCTAAAAGCTGTGTATTGTAAGAGTACGAATACAGGTGCATACGAGTAGAATTATTGATGAAACTGAACGAGGATGTAATTGTAAGGATTCTTGTTAAGTAGAAGTATTTTGATAAGTGTCTTGAAGTCTTTCAAAAGTGTATGAGTACATATTAAAACACTACATGTATATACATTTTAACTGAGTCGTTAAGTCATCGTTAGTCGTTACATGTAAATGTTGTTTTGAAACCTTTAGATTAACGATCTTGTTAAATGTTGTTAACCCATTGTTTATTATATCTAAAGAGATGTTAAATTATTATATTATCTTGATATTATGATATATTAATATATCTTAGTATGATATATATATACAGTTAAATGTTGTTACAACGATAATCATTACATATATGTCTAGTTTCGAAATTCTTAAGTTAGTAGTCTTGTTTTACATATGTAGTTCATTGTTAATATACATAATGACATGTTTAATTATCATTTATCATGATTAAACATAGTGTAACAATATCTTAATATGATTCATATGTAATTAGTAAATCGTTGTTATAACGATAATCGTTATATATATCGTTTCGAGTTTCTTAATTCAATAAATACAATTTTATGTATATAACTCATTGTTAAAATACCTAATGAGATACTTACTTATCATAATATCATGTTAACTATATATATAATCATATATATGTCATCATATAGTTTTTACAAGTTTTAACGTTCGTGAATCACCGGTCAACTTGGGTGGTCAATTGTCTATATGAAACCTATTTCAATTAATCAAGTCTTAACAAGTTTGATTGCTTAACATGTTGGAAACACTTAATCATGTAAATATCAATTTCATTTAATATATATATAAACATGGAAAAGTTCGGGTCACTACAATTAGGAACTTAGCTTATCTACTTAAAATTTAAAACAAGAGGGCATACTCAGCGTACAAGCCAAACCTAATAGACCAGGACCGTTGTTATTCGTACCTAATCTAGATGCAATAATCTCTAAAGCACGCAAAGAAGAACGAATCTGAAATCGAATGGCGTTACGCGTTACTCTAGCAGAAAACACCAAACCCTCGATTGAAGGTTGATGAGGACCAATCAGATTTCCAGAGATTCAAGGACACTCGTTCGAGTTAAAACATCATATTATACAGCTCATCCAAAATGGCTGTCAATTTCATGGATTACCGAATGATGATCCTAACTCACACCTTGATAAATTCATTTCTCTTTCGAACTCCTACAAACAGCCAGGGATAGGACAAGATATAGTCCAGCTATACTTGTTCCCCTATTCTCTCACTCATCATGCATAAACATGGTTTGAAAGATTAGAAAAAGATTCCATCACGTCATGGACGGAGATGGCTACTAAATTCCTAACCAAATATTTCTCTCCTTCTAAACAAACCAAACTTAAGAATGACATCATTAACTTTAAACAAAGTGTAACACCCTGAGTTTTTATACATCAGAAGTATTATCAGAAAGTGTCAGTAAAAGTGTGCATCAGAAAGTGCAACTGAAAGTCAACCTAACACTTATGCATTTTCAGAATTTACATTAGAATCAGAATCTGTCAACCTCAGTCCCTGAACTTTTAAATGGAAGTCGAGAACTGCAGTTATCGCGTTTGGAGCATACATGCCGCGTTTTGGTACGTCGCGGAACTCGACAATCATGGTCAAAACGCGATAGCCTTAAAAACCTGGTCCTGGTCAATTTGTTGCGTTTTGGTCGGGTGAGGACTGATCTAGAGCTTAACCTTAGCTCATTTCTCATCCACACAAACACTCTCATCCATTTCTAGAGAGAGGAACCCATTATAGAGAGAGAGCTTGGTTTGAGGAAGAAGAAGAGTGAATCGGGTAAAGTCGCGAGAGTTAAAGTTGTTCACCTCGTTCACGGCTACGTTGTGGTAGTGTTGGTAAGTTCTAACTCTGAATTTAATTATTTAAGGTTCTTGTTCATGTTTGGGGTTTAAGCTAGTTAGGGTTATAAACCCCATTTCTCATGAAATTGGGGGTTTTGTTGTATGTATTGTGTAAGTAAATCCGATTATTATGGGTTTAGGGTCTGATGATGAATTTGGAAGTATTTATCTTGGAAATGAGTGTTAGTCACTACTTTGTAAGTGTATTGGTGGTTTTGATGTTCTTAAGAACAAGTATTAGTCAAAATGGGTGTTGACTTTGGTTTGGTGTCAAAGTGAGTTTTGAGACGACCCGTCCTAATCCATAAGGACGAATACAATAACATATGATTACATTGCGAGGTATTTGACCTCTATATGATACATTTTACAAACATTGCATTCGTTTTTAAAAGACAAACTTTCATTACATCGAAAGTTGACAGGCATGCATACCATTTCATAATATATCAAACTATCAATGACTTAATAATAATCTTGAAGAACTCAACGACTCGAATGCAACGTCTTTTGAAATATGTCATGAATGACTCCAAGTAATATCTCTAAAATGAGCAAATGCATAGCGAAAGATTTCTTTCATACCTGAGAATAAACATGCTTTAAAGTGTCAACCAAAAGGTTGGTGAGTTCATTAGTTTATCATCAACAATCATTTTCAATAATATAATAGACCGCGAGATTCTCATTTTTCCATAAATATCATTAAACTCGCAAGTGCATAAAAATCATTCATATGATGGACACATGGTAACCGAACTAACAAGGATGCATATAGAATATCCCCCGCATACTCGCAAGTATGCTATATAACGGTAATCGCAATCACCTTTTTAAATCGAAGTACTAAAGCATTCCAAATTCCAGAATGGGGTTTATTAGGCCCATAGATCTATCTTTAGGATTCGCGTCAATTAGGGGCCATTTCCCTAATTCTTAGGTTACCAGACTTGAAGTGGCGATATTCGGTTTAATAATCCAACCATAGAATGTAGTTTTAAGTACTTGTGTCTATTTCGTCAAACATTTATAAAAGTGCATGTATTCTCAGTCCCAAAAATATATATTGCAAAAGCATTTAAAAAGGGAGCAAATGAAACTCACGATACTATATTTTGTAGTAAAAATATGCATACGACGGAACTGAACAATGCAGGGTTGGTCTCGGATTCACGAACCTATATTAATTGTATCTATTAACACATGTATTTGTAATCGAACAAGTTTATATATATTTATATATTTATATATATATATATATATATATATATATATATATATATATATATATATATATATATATATATATATATATATATATATATATATATATATATATATATATAAAATTATTAGTTATCTCATTTTTATATTAATAACCTATATGTTTCATGTATTCGTTTTATATATTTTACATAAAAACGTTAATATAGCTATATTAATAATAATTATAATAATAATAATACTAATAATTATAAATTGATATTAATACTATTATTAATGAAAATAATAATAATAAATTTTGTTATTATTTTCCTAATAATAATAATAATAGTAATAATAATAATAATAATAATAATAATAATAATAATAATAATAATAATAATAATAATAATAATAATAATAATAATAATAATAATAATAATAATAAGGTTAGAAAGGCTACCTTAATGTATAAGCCCAAAAAAAAAAAAAAATGCCCCTGCAGAGCTTGAACCAGAGACCTCTCGCTCACCCATAACACTCCTAACCAATCCGCTGACAATTCATTTCTAATTTCACTCTCAAAATTCAAAATATAAACCGTATTTCAATATGTTTATTTCTTCTTCTTTAAACTACAGCTCATCATCATCAAGTAGTACCATCACCAATTTAGAATTTGTTTTCCAGAGAAGAATAAGCTGGGTTTCGGTTGAAACAGAAATCAGTTGGGCTTTTGTTACGGCCCAAGAGTAGCCCAATTATTAGCCCAACGTTGCAAGTCCACTTAGATATAATTGGCCCAATATAAACTCTAGTACTATTACGGCCCAACAGGCCCACAATGTAACCCACATAACTTAAATCGGATAGCAGCCAGTTGTGGGTTTCTAGTCGACAGATGGAAAAAAAATATAGAAACTATACAGAAAAATAAAAGTGGGGTTTTTCTTTCTTTCTATTTTGTATTTGTCGGCCAGTATCAAATTCAAAACAGAAAAGAATAATAATAATTATTGATGGGGGTCGTTGTTCGAACAAGAAAAAATATATATAAAAGTATTTTTTTTATATAGCAGCCATTCTTTACTGTTTTGGGTGGCTTTCGAATGTAATAGAAACATGATCAACCGAATAGTAGGAAGGTGATGTGGATTAAGGTGGTTCGAACAAGTTGGCGGAAACAATCCATGGATCGTTGGGTGTTGTAGGGTTTGAATTGTCACAACAACAAGAGGAATTCGCAGGTGGGTGTTGTTTGTTAAATCATTAGAAGCAGAAAGAAACATATAGCAGCACTAGCTATATTGGTGACGATTTTTGGGCCTTGATTTAACTCGCACAGGATGTGTAACTAATACGGTGACAAACTTGCGTGGTGTTCGAGCTTCAAACATAAACTATTAACAGCTGTTACAGTAGTGGATAATGAGGGTTGCAGGTGGTTTCTTAGGTGGCGAATTGATCCAACAAACTGCCGTAGGTATAGCTTAAAAAAATTAGCGTTTGTTCTTTGTTGAAGTGGGTTTAAAGAGGGTGGTGATGTGGTAGCGTGGGGGTACGTGATAGTACTATATTTTACTACGAAATACGTTACAAATTACACAAGTTTTAATTATTTATTTACAAATGGGATATACCTAAACCTTGCTACAACACTATAGGCAGTGTACCTAATCGTAGAGTAGTATAGTTTTTAGTAAGTCCGGTTCGTTCCACAGGGAACGGGCTTATTGCACACTATATTTTAAACAATTATATTCGTACAAAATATATTATATTAATAATATATAAAAGGTGGTTTTACCGTTTAATGACCGGTTTGTCGATTTTATATTTTAAACGAAGCGTAAAGTAAATGACGATATTTAACTAACAATATAAAATAAATAACAATAATTAAAATGACAATAAATAAAAGTACGAGGAAAAATGAAATAAAATATATTATGCTTATTTAAACTTCCGTAATCATGATGTTTGACGTGTTGATTTTAGTTTTATGCCCATGGGTTAATTGTCCTTTATCCTGGATTATTTAATATGTCCGTCTGGTTTTTGTCCATAACAGTCCATCGGTCATAAATTTAAAGTGCGAGTGTCCTCGTCAAATTATCCTTATACCCGAAGTCAAATATTCCAACTAATTGGGGACTTAAACTGTAACAAGGTTTTAATACTTTGTTTAATAATTACACCAGGTTATCGACTGCGTGTAACCCAAGATTTTAATATTTTGTTATCAATTATGCCAAGTGTCCTTGTACATAATTTCACCCCTGTTTTAATAATTCCATAGACTATTAATCCATTCCCATATCCGGTTAAATGAACGATTATTCGTACATATAAATATCCCGCCCATCGTGTCCGATCGAGTGTATGTGGTTATTTATAGGTACGTCCAATTGTAAATCTTTATATTAAAATTAACAAACTATCATTTAGTTAAACAAATATAAAGCCCATTAATAGCCCATAGTCTAATTTCCACAAGTGTCGTTCTTTTGTCCAAACCCCAATTATGGTACAAAGCCCAATTACCCCGTCTTTAATATTTAGTCCACATCATGATTACTTTGGCTCAAATAAGCATAATAATAACTTAAGTACGAGACATTAATTTAAAAAGGAGAACATAACTTACATTGAGTATTTATCGCGTAGTGTTACACGGACAGAATTTCGACTTCAAAAACCCGTAAAAATAACTTTTACATAACCCGAACTAATCTAATATAAAACTACCCTATACTATATATATTATATATATATATATTTATTTATTTATTTATTACAGAGTATTTGAAATGTCCCGTTCTTAGTGATTAAAAACGTTCCATATTAATTGATTTCGTTGCGAGGTTTTGACCTCTATATGAGACGTTTTTCAAAGACTGCATTCATTTTAAAACAAACCATAACCTTTATTTCATCAATAAAGGTTTAAAAAGCTTTACGTAGATTATCAAATAATGATAATCTAAAATATCCTGTTTACACAAGACCATTACATAATGGTTTACAATACAAATATGTTACAACAAAATAAGTTTCTTGAATGCAGTTTTTACACAATATCATACAAGCATGGACTCCAAATCTCGTCCTTATTCAAGTATGCGACAGTGGAAGCTCTTAATAATCACCTGAGAATAAACATGCTTAAAACGTCAACAAAAATGTTGGTGAGTTATAGGTTTAACCTATATATATCAAATCATAATAATAGACCACAAGATTTCATATTTCAATACACATCCCATACATAGAGATAAAAATCATTCATATGGTGAACACCTGGTAACCGACATTAACAAGATGCATATATATAAGAATATCCCCATCATTCCGGGACACCCTTCGGATATGATATAAATTTCGAAGTACTAAAGCATCCGGTACTTTGGATGGGGTTTGTTAGGCCCAATAGATCTATCTTTAGGATTCGCGTCAATTAGGGTGTCTGTTCCCTAATTCTTAGATTACCAGACTTAATAAAAAGGGGCATATTCGATTTCGATAATTCAACCATAGAATGTAGTTTCACGTACTTGTGTCTATTTTGTAAATCATTTATAAAACCTGCATGTATTCTCATCCCAAAAATATTAGATTTTAAAAGTGGGACTATAACTCACTTTCACAGATTTTTACTTCGTCGGGAAGTAAGACTTGGCCACTGGTTGATTCACAAACCTATAACAATATATACATATATATCAAAGTATGTTCAAAATATATTTACAACACTTTTAATATATTTTGATGTTTTAAGTTTATTAAGTCAGCTGTCCTCGTTAGTAACCTACAACTAGTTGTCCACAGTTAGATGTACAGAAATAAATCGATAAATATTATCTTGAATCAATCCACGACCCAGTGTATACGTATCTCAGTATTGATCACAACTCAAACTATATATATTTTGGAATCAACCTCAACCCTGTATAGCTAACTCCAACATTCACATATAGAGTGTCTATGGTTGTTCCGAAATATATATAGATGTGTCGACATGATAGGTCGAAACATTGTATACGTGTCTATGGTATCTCAAGATTACATAATATACAATACAAGTTGATTAAGTTATAGTTGGAATAGATTTGTTACCAATTTTCACGTAGCTAAAATGAGAAAAATTATCCAATCTTGTTTTACCCATAACTTCTTCATTTTAAATCCGTTTTGAGTGAATCAAATTGCTATGGTTTCATATTGAACTCTATTTTATGAATCTAAACAGAAAAAGTATAGGTTTATAGTCGGAAAAATAAGTTACAAGTCATTTTTGTAAAGGTAGTCATTTCAGTCGAAAGAACGACGTCTAGATGACCATTTTAGAAAACATACTTCCACTTTGAGTTTAACCATAATTTTTGGATATAGTTTCATGTTCATAATAAAAATCATTTTCTCAGAATAAAAACTTTTAAATCAAAGTTTATCATAGTTTTTAATTAACTAACCCAAAACAGCCCGCGGTGTTACTACGACGGCGTAAATCCGGTTTTACGGTGTTTTTCGTGTTTCCAGGTTTTAAATCATTAAGTTAGCATATCATATAGATATAGAACATGTGTTTAGTTGATTTTAAAAGTCAAGTTAGAAGGATTAACTTTTGTTTGCGAACAAGTTTAGAATTAACTAAACTATGTTCTAGTGATTACAAGTTTAAACCTTCGAATAAGATAGCTTTATATGTATGAATCGAATGATGTTATGAACATCATTACTACCTTAAGTTCCTTGGATAAACCTACTGGAAAAGAGAAAAATGGATCTAGCTTCAACGGATCCTTGGATGGCTCGAAGTTCTTGAAGCAGAATCATGACACGAAAACAAGTTCAAGTAAGATCATCACTTGAAATAAGATTGTTATAGTTATAGAAATTGAACCAAAGTTTGAATATGATTATTACCTTGTATTAGAATGATAACCTACTGTAAGAAACAAATATTTCTTGAGGTTGGATGATCACCTTACAAGATTGGAAGTGAGCTAGCAAACTTGAAAGTATTCTTGATTTTATGTAACTAGAACTTGTAGAATATATGAAGAACACTTAGAACTTGAAGATAGAACTTGAGAGAGATCAATTAGATGAAGAAAATTGAAGAATGAAAGTGTTTGTAGGTGTTTTTGGTCGTTGGTGTATGGATTAGATATAAAGGATATGTAATTTTGTTTTCATGTAAATAAGTCATGAATGATTACTCATATTTTTGTAATTTTATGAGATATTTCATGCTAGTTGCCAAATGATGGTTCCCACATGTGTTAGGTGACTCACATGGGCTGCTAAGAGCTGATCATTGGAGTGTATATACCAATAGTACATACATCTAAAAGCTGTGTATTGTACGAGTACGAATACGGGTGCATACGAGTAGAATTGTTGATGAAACTGAACGAGGATGTAATTGTAAGCATTTTTGTTAAGTAGAAGTATTTTGATAAGTGTCTTGAAGTCTTTCAAAAGTGTATGAATACATATTAAAACACTACATGTATATACATTTTAACAGAGTCGTTAAGTCATCGTTAGTCGTTACATGTAAATGTTGTTTTGAAACCTTTAGGTTAACGATCTTGTTGAATGTCGTTAACCCATTGTTTATTATAACAATTGAGTTTGTAAATTGTTATATTATCATGATATTATGATATATAATATATCTTAGTATGATGTATATACAGTTAAATGTCGTTACAACGATAATCGTTACATATATGTCTCGTTTCGAAATCCTTAAGTTAGTAGTCTTATTTTTACATATGTATTTCATTGTTAATACACTTAATAATATATTTACTTATCATTTAACATAATTAACCAAGTGTATCAATATCTTAATATGATTCATATGTACCTAGTAAGACGTTGTTATAACGATAATCGTTATATATATCGTTTTCGAGTTTCTTAAATTAATAGTCTCATTTTTATGTATATAACTCATTGTTAAAATACCTAATGAGATACATACTTATAATAAAAACATGTTAACTATATATATAACCATATATATGTCATCGTATAGTTTTTACAAGTTTTAACGTTCGTGAATCACCGGTCAACTTGGGTGGTCAATTGTCTATATGAAACATATTTCAATTAATCAAGTCTTAACAAGTTTGTTTGCTTAACATGTTGGAAACAGTTAATCATGTAAATATCAATCTCAATTAATATATATAAACATGGAAAAGTTCAGGTCACTACAGTACCTACCCGTTAAATAAATTTCGTCCCGAAATTTTAAGCTGTTGAAGGTGTTGACGAATCTTCTGGAAATAGATGCGGGTATTTCTTCTTCATCTGATCTTCACGCTCCCAGGTGAACTCGGGTCCTCTACGAGCATTCCATCGAACCTTAACAATTGGTATCTTGTTTTGCTTAAGTCTTTTAACCTCACGATCCATTATTTCGACGGGTTCTTCGATGAATTGGAGTTTTTCGTTGATTTGGATTTCATCTAACGGAATAGTGAGATCTTCTTTAGCAAAACATTTCTTCAAATTAGAGACGTGGAAAGTGTTATGTACAGCCGCGAGTTGTTGAGGTAACTCAAGTCGGTAAGCTACTGGTCCGACACGATCAATAATCTTGAATGGTCTAATATACCTTGGATTTAATTTCCCTCGTTTACCAAATCGAACAACGCCTTTCCAAGGTGCAACTTTAAGCATGACCATCTCTCCAATTTCAAATTCTATATCTTTTCTTTTAATGTCAGCGTAGCTCTTTTGTCGACTTTGGGCGGTTTTCAACCGTTGTTGAATTTGGATGATCTTCTCGGTAGTTTCTTGTATAATCTCCGGACCCGTAATCTGTCTATCCCCCACTTCACTCCAACAAATCGGAGACCTGCACTTTCTACCATAAAGTGCTTCAAACGGCGCCATCTCAATGCTTGAATGGTAGCTATTGTTGTAGGAAAATTCTGCTAACGGTAGATGTCGATCCCAACTGTTTCTGAAATCAATAACACATGCTCGTAGCATGTCTTCAAGCGTTTGTATCGTTCTTTCGCTCTGCCCATCAGTTTGTGGATGATAGGCAGTGCTCATGTCTAGACGAGTTCCTAATGCTTGCTGTAATGTCTGCCAGAATCTTGAAATAAATCTACCATCTCTATCAGAGATAATAGAGATTGGTATTCCATGTCTGGAGATGACTTCCTTCAAATACAGTCGTGCTAACTTCTCCATCTTGTCATCTTCTCTTATTGGCAGGAAGTGTGCTGATTTGGTGAGACGATCAACTATTACCCAAATAGTGTCAAAACCACTTGCAGTCCTTGGCAATTTAGTGATGAAATCCATGGTAATGTTTTCCCATTTCCATTCCGGGATTTCGGGTTGTTGAAGTAGACCTGATGGTTTCTGATGCTCAGCTTTGACCTTAGAACACGTCAAACATTCTCCTACGTATTTAGCAACATCGGCTTTCATACCCGGCCACCAAAAATGTTTCTTGAGATCCTTGTACATCTTCCCCGTTCCAGGATGTATTGAGTATCTGGTTTTATGAGCTTCTCTAAGTACCATTTCTCTCATATCTCCAAATTTTGGTACCCAAATCCTTTCAGCCCTATACCGGGTTCCGTCTTCCCGAATATTAAGATGTTTCTCCGATCCTTTGGGTATTTCATCCTTTAAATTTCCCTCTTTTAAAACTCCTTGTTGCGCCTCCTTTATTTGAGTAGTAAGGTTATTATGAATCATTATATTCATAGATTTTACTCGAATGGGTTCTCTGTCCTTCCTGCTCAAGGCATCGGCTACCACATTTGCCTTCCCCGGGTGGTAACGAATCTCAAAGTCGTAATCATTCAATAATTCAATCCACCTACGCTGCCTCATATTCAGTTGTTTCTGATTAAATATGTGTTGAAGACTTTTGTGGTCGGTATATATAATACTTTTGACCCCATATAAGTAGTGTCTCCAAGTCTTTAATGCAAAAACAACCGCGCCTAATTCCAAATCATGCGTCGTATAATTTTGTTCGTGAATCTTCAATTGTCTAGACGCATAAGCAATCACCTTCATTCGTTGCATTAATACACAACCGAGACCTTGCTTTGATGCGTCACAATAAATCACAAAATCATCATTCCCTTCAGGCAATGACAATATCGGTGCCGTAGTTAGCTTTTTCTTCAATAACTGAAACGCTTTCTCTTGTTCATCATTCCATTCAAATTTCTTCCCTTTATGCGTTAATGCAGTCAAGGGTTTTGCTATTCTGGAAAAGTCTTGGATGAACCTTCTGTAGTAACCAGGTAGTCCTAAAAACTGGCGTATGTGTTTTGGAGTTTTCGGGGTTTCCCACTTTTCAACAGTTTCTATCTTTGCCGGATCCACCTTAATACCTTCTTTGTTCACTATGTGATCGAGGAATTGAACTTCTTCCAACCAAAATGCACACTTTGAAAACTTAGCGTACAATTCTTCCTTCCTCAATACTTCTAACACCTTTCTCAAATGTTCACCGTGTTCTTGGTCATTCTTTGAGTAAATAAGTATGTCATCAATGAAAACAATGACAAACTTGTCAAGGTATGGTCCACACACTCGGTTCATAAGGTCCATGAACACAGCTGGTGCATTAGTTAAACCAAACGGCATGACCATAAACTCGTAATGACCGTAACGTGTTCTGAAAGCAGTCTTTGGAATATCATCTTCTTTCACCCGCATTTGATGATACCCGGAACGTAAGTCAATCTTTGAATAAACAGACGAGCCTTGTAGTTGATCAAATAAGTCATCGATTCTCGGTAGTGGGTAGCGGTTCTTGATGGTAAGTTTGTTCAACTCTCGGTAGTCGATACACAACCTGAATGTACCATCTTTCTTCTTGACAAACAAAACAGGAGCTCCCCACGGTGATGTGCTTGGTCGAATGAAACCACGCTCTAAAAGTTCTTGTAATTGGCTTTACAGTTCTTTCATCTCGCTGGGTGCGAGTCTGTAAGGAGCACGAGCTATTGGTGCAGCTCCTGGTACAAGATCTATTTGAAATTCAACGGATCGATGTGGGGGTAATCCCGGTAATTCTTTCAAAAATACATCGGGAAATTCTTTTGCAATGGGAACATCATTGATGCTCTTTTCTTTAGTTTGTACTTTCTCGACGTGTGTTAGAACAGCATAACAACCTTTTCTTATTAGTTTTTGTGCCTTCAAATTACTAATAAGATGTAGCTTCGTGTTGCCCTTTTCTCCGTACACCATTAAGGGTTTTCCTTTTTCTCGTATAATGCGAATTGCATTTTTGTAACAGACGATCTCTGCTTTCACTTCTTTCAACCAGTCCATACCGATTATCACATCAAAACTCCCTAACTCTACTGGTATCAAATCAATCTTAAATGTTTCGCTAACCAGTTTAATTTCTCGATTCCGACATATATTATCTGCTGAAATTAATTTACCATTTGCTAATTCGAGTAAAAATTTACTATCCAAAGGCGTCAATGGACAACTTAATTTAGCACAAAAATCTCTACTCATATAGCTTATATCTGCACCCGAATCAAATAAAACGTAAGCAGATTTATAGTCAATAAGAAACGTACCCGTAACAAGCTCCGGGTCTTCCTGTGCCTCTGCCGCATTAATATTGAAAACTCTTCCGCGGCCTTGTCCATTCGTGTTCTCCTGGTTCGGGCAATTTCTAATAATGTGGCCCGGTTTTCCACATTTATAACAAACTACATTGGCATAACTTGCTCCGACACTACTTGTTCCGCCATTACTCGTTCCGACACCATTTGTTCCTTTCGTTCTATTAACCCCTGGTCCGTAGACCTCACACTTCACCGCACTATGACCATTTCTTTTACACTTGTTGCAAAATTTGGTGCAGAACCCCGAGTGATGCTTTTCACACCTTTGGCATAGCTGCTTCTGATTGTTGTTGTTGTTGCGGTTATTATTGTTGTTGGGATGATTGTTGTAGTTGCTGTTGTTGTTGTTGTTGTTGTTGTTGTTGTTGTTGTTGTTGGGCCGTTTGTTGTAGTTGCGATTGATGTTGCGATTGTTGGGATAATTGTTGCGATTATTGTTGTAATTGCTGTTGTTGTTGTATTGGTGATTCTTATCACCGTTTTCCTCCCACTTTCTTTTGACTTGCTTCACATTGGCCTCTTCAGCAGTCTGTTCTTTAATTCTTTCTTCAATCTGGTTCACTAGTTTGTGAGCCATTCTACATGCCTGCTGTATAGAGGCGGGCTCGTGTGAACTTATATCTTCTTGGATTCTTTCCGGTAATCCTTTCACAAACGCGTCGATCTTCTCTTCCTCATCTTCGAATGCTCCCGGACACAATAGGCACAATTCTGTGAATCGTCTTTCGTACTTGGTAATATCAAATCCTTGGGTTCGTAACCCTCTAAGTTCTGTCTTGAGCTTATTGACCTCGGTTCTGGGACGGTACTTCTCGTTCATCAAGTGCTTGAATGCTGACCACGGTAGTGCGTACGCATCGTCTTGTCCCACTTGCTCTAGATAGGTATTCCACCATGTTAACGCAGAACCTGTGAAGGTATGCGTAGCGTACTTCACTTTGTCCTCTTCAGTACACTTACTTATGGCAAACACCGATTCGACTTTCTCGGTCCACCGTTTCAATCCGATCGGTCCTTCGGTTCCATCAAATTCCAAAGGTTTGCAGGCAGTGAATTCTTTGTAGGTGCATCCTACACGATTTCCTGTACTGCTAGATCCAAGGTTATTGTTGGTATGTAGCGCAGCCTGTACTGCGGCTATGTTTGAAGCTAGAAAAGTACGGAATTCCTCTTCATTCATATTCACGGTGTGTCGAGTAGTCGGTGCCATTTCCTTCAAAATTGTCAAATGGAACAAGTTAATCATACAGAATATTAAGAGTAGTTAATAGTATTTCGTAGCATAATATGAACTCATTTATAAAAGCTTTTTCTTCATATTAGCGTTTTATAAGTTTAAATTCGGGTAGTACCTACCCTTTAAGTTCATACTTAGTAGCTAATATACAATTCAACTACTACAATTCTATATGAAAAACTGATTATAATAATATTTCGCGTTCAAACTTTTATACAATATTTTACAAACTTACAATACCGCTTATTTTACATAAAGCATGAAATATAGCACACAATAACTTTGATACAAGATAGTTGTGAAGATAATTCTAGCTAGTACACAAGTCGTTCAGCAAAGGCAATAAAGACACGTAATTCATACGTCCAGAAACAAGTCATGCATTCTGGTTTTACTAGGACTACTTCCCATCCTTGGTCTTATGGAACATAACCGTTATGGCCGTTGATAAGACAGCGTGTTGTAACGTCGTCAAAGGGACGAGGGTTACGTAATGTCCAACAGTCCCGTAACAATCTAAAAACCTCATTTCTTACCCCAATTACCGACTCCGTCACTTGTGGAAACGTTTTGTTTAATAGTTGTAGCCCGATGTTCTTGTTCTCACTTTGGTTAGAAGCAAACATTACTAATCCGTAAGCATAACATGCTTCTTTATGTTGCATGTTAGCCGCTTTTTCTAAATCATGAAGTCCAATATTCGGATATATTGAGTCAAAATAATTTCTTAACCCGTTGCGTAAAATAGCATTTGGGTTCCCCGCAATATATGCGTCAAAGTAAACACATCGTAACTTATGGGTTTCCCAATGTGATATCCCCCATCTTTCAAACGAAAGTCTCTTATAAACCAAGACATTCTTGGAACGTTCTTCGAATGTCTTACAAACTGATCTCGCCTTAAATAGTTGTGCAGAGGAATTCTGACCGACTCTAGACAAGATTTCATCAATCATGTCTCCGGGTAGGTCTCTTAAAATATTGGGTTGTCTATCCATTTTGTGTTTTTATACTGTAAAATAGACAAGAGTTAGATTCATAAAAAAAATACTTATTAATACAAGCAATTTTTACATATATCATAAAGCATAAGCACACTATATTACATATATTACACCACACGAATACAACTATCTTATTCCGACTCGCTCGTTTCTTCTTGTTCGGTTTTGGTTCGTTTTGCCAAGTTTCTAGGGATATATGATGTTCCCCTAATACAAGCCGTCGTTGTCCACATTGGTTTAGAAAAACCTGGTGGTTTAGAGGTTCCCGGTTCATTGTTACAACTTAAGGACTTCGGGGGTTGACGATACATATAAAGTTCATCGGGGTTGGAATTAGATTTCTCTATTTTTATGCCCTTTCCCTTTTTATTTTCTTCTGCCTTTTTAAATTCAGTTGGGGTAATTTCTATAACATCATCGGAATTCTCGTCAGAATCCGACTCATCGGAGAATTGGTAATCCTCCCAATATTTTGCTTCCTTGGCGGAAACACCATTGACCATAATTAACCTTGGTCGGTTGGTTGAGGATTCTCTTTTACCTAACCGTTTTATTATTTCCCCCACCGGTCCTATTTCTTCTTCCGGTTCTGATTCTTCTTCCGGTTCCGATTCTTCTTCCGGTTCCGACTCTTCTTCCGGTTCCTCTTCGGGAACTTGTGAATCAGTCCACGAATCATTCCAATTTACATTTGACTCTTCATTATTATTAGGTGAGTCAATGGGACTTGTTCTAGAGGTAGACATCTATCACATAATATCAAACACGTTAAGAGATTAATATATCACATAATATTCATATGTTAAAAATATATAGTTTCCAACAAAAATGTTAAGCAATCATTTTTAAAGAAAACACGGTCGAAGTCCAGACTCACTAATGTATCCTAACAAACTCGATAAGACACACTAATGCAAATTTTCTGGTTCTCTAAGACCAACGCTCTGATACCAACTGAAATGTCCCGTTCTTATTGATTAAAAACGTTCCATATTAATTGATTTCGTTGCGAGGTTTTGACCTCTATATGAGACGTTTTTCAAAGACTGCATTCATTTTAAAACAAACCATAACCTTTATTTCATCAATAAAGGTTTAAAAAGCTTTACGTAGATTATCAAATAATGATAATCTAAAATATCCTGTTTACACAAGACCATTACATAATGGTTTACAATACAAATATGTTACAACAAAATAAGTTTCTTGAATGCAGTTTTTACACAATATCATACAAGCATGGACTCCAAATCTCGTCCTTATTTAAGTATGCGACAGCGGAAGCTCTTAATAATCACCTGAGAATAAACATGCTTAAAACGTCAACAAAAATGTTGGTAAGTTATAGGTTTAACCTATATATATCAAATCATAATAATAGACCACAAGATTTCATATTTCAATACACATCCCATACATAGAGATAAAAATCATTCATATGGTGAACACCTGGTAACCGACATTAATAAGATGCATATATATAAGAATATCCCCATCATTCCGGGACACCCTTCGGATATGATATAAATTTCGAAGTACTAAAGCATCCAGTACTTTGGATGGGGTTTGTTAGGCCCAATAGATCTATCTTTAGGATTCGCGTCAATTAGGGTGTCTGTTCCCTAATTCTTAGATTACCAGACTTAATAAAAAGGGGCATATTCGATTTCGATAATTCAACCATAGAATGTAGTTTCACGTACTTGTGTCTATTTTGTAAATCATTTATAAAACCTGCATGTATTCTCATCCCAAAAATATTAGATTTTAAAAGTGGGACTATAACTCACTTTCACAGATTTTTACTTCGTCGGGAAGTAAGACTTGGCCACTGGTTGATTCACAAACCTATAACAATATATACATATATATCAAAGTATGTTCAAAATATATTTACAACACTTTTAATATATTTTGATGTTTTAAGTTTATTAAGTCAGTTGTCCTCGTTAGTAACCTACAACTAGTTGTCCACAGTTAGATGTACAGAAATAAATCGATAAATATTATCTTGAATCAATCCACGACCCAGTGTATACGTATCTCAGTATTGATCACAACTCAAACTATATATATTTTGGAATCAACCTCAACCCTGTATAGCTAACTCCAACATTCACATATAGAGTGTCTATGGTTGTTCCGAAATATATATAGATGTGTCAACATGATAGGTTGAAACATTGTATACGTGTCTATGGTATCTCAAGATTACATAATATACAATACAAGTTGATTAAGTTATAGTTGGAATAGATTTGTTACCAATTTTCACGTAGCTAAAATGAGAAAAATTATCCAATCTTGTTTTACCCATAACTTCTTCATTTTAAATCCGTTTTGAGTGAATCAAATTGCTATGGTTTCATATTGAACTCTATTTTATGAATCTAAACACAAAAAGTATAGGTTTATAGTCGGAAAAATAAGTTACAAGTCGTTTTTGTAAAGGTAGTCATTTCAGTCGAAAGAACGACGCCTAGATGACCATTTTAGAAAACATACTTCCACTTTGAGTTTAACCATAATTTTTGGATATAGTTTCATGTTCATAATAAAAATCATTTTCTCAGAATAAAAACTTTTAAATCAAAGTTTATCATAGTTTTTAATTAACTAACCCAAAACAGCCCGCGGTGTTACTACGACGGCGTAAATCCGGTTTTACGGTGTTTTTCGTGTTTCCAGGTTTTAAATCATTAAGTTAGCATATCATATAGATATAGAACATGTGTTTAGTTGATTTTAAAAGTCAAGTTAGAAGGATTAACTTTTATTTGCGAACAAGTTTAGAATTAACTAAACTATGTTCTAGTGATTACAAGTTTAAACCTTCGAATAAGATAGCTTTATATGTATGAATCGAATGATGTTATGAACATCATTACTACCTTAAGTTCCTTGGATAAACCTACTGGAAAAGAGAAAAATAGATCTAGCTTCAACGGATCCTTGGATGGCTCGAAGTTCTTGAAGCAGAATCATGACACGAAAACAAGTTCAAGTAAGATCATCACTTGAAATAAGATTGTTATAGTTATAGAAATTGAACCAAAGTTTGAATATGATTATTACCTTGTATTAGAATGATAACCTACTGTAAGAAACAAAGATTTCTTGAGTTTGGATGATCACCTTACAAGATTGGAAGTGAGCTAGCAAACTTGAAAGTATTCTTGATTTTATGTAACTAGAACTTGTAGAATATATGAAGAACACTTAGAACTTGAAGATAGAACTTGAGAGAGATCAATTAGATGAATAAAATTGAAGAATGAAAGTGTTTGTAGGTGTTTTTGGTCATTGGTGTATGGATTAGATATAAAGGATATGTAATTTTGTTTTCATGTAAATAAGTCATGAATGATTACTCATATTTTTGTAATTTTATGAGATATTTCATGCTAGTTGCCAAATGATGGTTCCCACATGTGTTAGGTGACTCACATGGGCTGCTAAGAGCTGATCATTGGAGTGTATATACCAATAGTACATACATCTAAAAGCTGTGTATTGTACGAGTACGAATACGGGTGCATACGAGTAGAATTGTTGATGAAACTGAAAGAGGATGTAATTGTAAGCATTTTTGTTAAGTAGAAGTATTTTGATAAGTGTCTTAAAGTCTTTCAAAAGTGTATGAATACATATTAAAACACTACATGTATATACATTTTAACTGAGTCATTAAGTCATCGTTAGTCGTTACATGTAAATGTTGTTTTGAAACCTTTAGGTTAACGATCTTGTTGAATGTCGTTAACCCATTGTTTATTATAACAAATGAGTTTGTAAATTGTTATATTATCATGATATTATGATATATAATATATCTTAGTATGATGTATATACAGTTAAATGTCGTTATAACGATAATCGTTACATATATGTCTCGTTTCGAAATCATTAAGTTAGTAGTCTTATTTTTACATATGTATTTCATTGTTAATACACTTAATAATATATTTACTTATCATTTAACATAATTAACCAAGTGTATCAATATCTTAATATGATTCATATGTACCTAGTAAGACGTTGTTATAACGATAATCGTTATATATATCGTTTTCGAGTTTCTTAAATTAATAGTCTCATTTTTATGTATATAACTCATTGTTAAAATACCTAATGAGATACATACTTATAATAAAAACATGTTAACTATATATATAACCATATATATGTCATCGTATAGTTTTTACAAGTTTTAACGTTCGTGAATCACCGGTCAACTTGGGTGGTCAATTGTCTATATGAAACATATTTCAATTAATCAAGTCTTAACAAGTTTGTTTGCTTAACATGTTGGAAACAGTTAATCATGTAAATATCAATCTCAATTAATATATATAAACATGGAAAAGTTCAGGTCACTACAGTATTATTATTATTATTTATTATTTTTTTTTATTTTTACTCGGCAGAATGCATGGCCTTTTATAGGAGTTTTGATTTCTGACAGCTCCGCGAGTCGTGGAGTTTTTGGCCTTCAAACTCCGCGAGTCGGGGAGTTTGAAAATTCAGCTCAGGATCATTTGTCTCATAGCTTGTCGACATAATTTTTAAATATATATAATATATAAATAATTTATATAATTATTTAAATATTATATTATATTCTTGTGCATAGTTGACTTGTAATTTTTGGTCCGTTGCGTCGGGTGTTGATAGTTGACTCATGTCCCGGTTCCGGATTTTCGAACGTCCTTGCGTACAATTTAATATCTTGTACTTTGCGTTTTGTAACTTGTACTCTTGTCATTTTTAGACATTTCTCATCAATAAATTGAACCTTTTGAATTGTATCTTGTACATTTGAACTTTTTGGACGTTTGTGTCTTCAAATCTTCGTTTTCGCCTTTTGTCTTCGCACTTATTTATTTAAACAATTACAATGAAAATATAATACATTTACATATGAAAACCTATTATTTAGGAGGGATATTGCTATGAAATATATGTTCCTTTTTAGCCTTATCAGGTGGTGATGAGGTGATTTGAGTGGTGTTACTATTGTGGTTGTGGTGGTAAGGAGGTTCATGATGGTATCTTTGGTCAGCAATAGAACCGGAATAACATAAACAGAAACAAGTTTATTATATAACTTTTTGTGACGTATGATGATTGATCGAAGGGAAGAAAAAGAAGGTGGCTCTTGGTGAAAGGAAATCGAATATGGTGATGGTGTAGTTCAAACACGAAGGTATGGATGTGGGTTTCAAGGTGGTGAGTATATCTTCAAATCAAACAGAAACCAAACGAGTGTCTCCGGTGGTAGAGTGGTATTCTTGGTTAGTTCTAGTTAAAAGAAAGAAGGATTTGAGAATAAGAATAACATATATGTAAAGGTGTATGATACTCGATGTATGCAGGTGTGTTCTTCAGTGTGTTGACAACAACATATATGTATAAATCCATTTACCATTATTAAAGGTAAAGGATAAGAAGACAAATAGATATAGATAGTGGGGAGCATTCAACAACCAATAAAGTATTAATTTACATCTCGTGAATCTAATTTGGTTATATGTTAGTTAACTATAAAAAATAAATAGAAAGTGGGATGTACCAAAATATGGTGAGTAGTAAAGCAAAGAGAGATATTTCATCGTGCAAATTAAAGTTAGTCTAAACATGCAACAGTTAAACAAGCCAATTATTTAGGACTCATGTTCAAAAAGTTAGATTTAAACCTGATGTCTTTTTTCAATACAACTGTTGGAATGAAACGACCTAATATTTATCCCAGTTTAGATTAATCAAAGGTGGTGATAGATAACACAAATAACAAGTGGGTGATGTTTATATATATCTCTATCGTATATGCCTATAATTTGTATAAATATATAGAATTAGATTTAAATAGATAGAAAAGCAACACGATAATCCTAATTACAATAATATACAGTTGATTGAATGGTGAAGTCAACCAAAAACAAGAAAGATATGATAATGTTTTCAATTTCTATATCTATGTGTAGATTCAATTCATGGAACCATTTGAAATAGAAATATATATAATAATATAAATAATATAATAATAATAATAATAATAATAATAATAATAATAATAATAATAATAATAATAATAATAATAATAATAATAATAATAATAATAATAATAATAATAATAAACGTGTGATTAAGTTAGCTGCCACCTTTCACGGACTGAATTTTGCTCCCTGTCGTTAAGCAGTGGTGGATAAAAGTCTTTAGAAGGATCCCAAATTTTTAAATTAAATATCTTTATTTATTTTAGTCATTATGGTCTAAAGTTGGTCATTAATTGTTTTAAAATTTATAAATAAAATTTAAATCACTATCCGCACTCGATCCCAGGTAAAAGTGTTAAATTTTAATAATTAGATCCTAAATACATTTCTAATAAGCCTATATTTTATATTACTCATTTTTGAATCACCGTTTATTTTAAAATCATAAAAGTTTGAATTTAACTTACTTAATATCAATCGGGACATCAAATGAGTATTACAATTATTTAATATTTATTTTTAATATACTTTATTTATATATATAGATATTTTTTAAATAATAATTATTATAATATCCTATTTTTATTTTATTTTACATAATTAAATTTTAATAGCAATAACATATAATATTTCAAATTATATTCTCAATTACCATATATATATATATATATATATATATATATATATATATATATACACACACACACACACACACATATCTATTTACAATTAATTGTTCGTGAATCGTCGAAACTGGTCGAAGGTAATTGAATACATAAACATAGTTCCAAAATTTTTGAGACTCAACATTATAAACTTTGCTTATCATGTCGGAAACATATAAAGATCAAGTTTAAATTTGGTCGAAAATTTCCGGGTCGTCACAGTACCTACCCGTTAAAGAAATTTCGTCCCGAAATTTGATTGGGATGGTCATGGCTGACAATAAGTATGTTTTCATGACGCATACGAGCTAGAAATTAAAGTTTTATCATCGGCAAGTAATATGGATAAAACAATTTACTTAAGTGAAGTGTACGAGTGAAGTTATCATAAAAGAGTGAAATGAGTAAGTGTAAATTCGTCATATCTTTTGATGTAGATAGGATTGATCTCCAGAGTTTAAGGGATTTGGAGAAAATCTTCGTAATAAGATTTGATTCTTCGGTAATTAAGGAAATTACGATCCGCTTTGGTTAAATGCGATAATCTACCTTGATTGTTCTGTCGGATATTTCACTATAAATCCACCCTCTTTGTTTCCTTTATATTTTGGAGTTCCCTCCTTTTGTTTTCTCTTCCCGACTTTAAGTCAAGCTAATAATGGTCCAGAATTCGTATGTATGAAGTTTCGAATGAATATGACTAACGTTCTAAGAGAGAAATTGTAATAGCACGATCTTGATTAGTTAAATTACCAGTATTTAAGAGAAAAGATAGAACTATCAAGAAGATATGTTCTCGATGTGTTTAGAGATTTGATAGAATGTAAGAGTCGTGTAACATGGCACATGATGACGTTATGATCTGTGAATCATCATGTTCCATTAGAAACTCAGCATGACTTACTGTAATATAATCACATTGATTAAGTGTCATTATATTATACTAACTCATGCTTCAGTTCCCAACACTACTTCAAAAAAATTCATATTTTAAATTTGAATATTTCAGAATTTAGAAACTAAAACAGTTTCCTTTCTGATGTAACACTGATATTGCGAAGAGATAAACGATTTCAGATAAGAATAATTATGAAAATATCTTTGGAAATATCGAGGATTTTTTTGATTAAAAGATACGATGATATCTTAGAATTTCTAATATCGATGAATGATGAAGAAGATTTGCCCGTAAAGGTTTAGAGTCAGGAGCAAGGTATTTGTTAATGACTTCAGCAGATACTGAATCATTTGGATTCTTTGGAGGCAGGTTTAGTCTTTGGGATTTATCCACAGCCTCCTTCATAGTTTGCTCAATTCGTTTTCCAATTCCAAACCTTCTCTTTTTCTGAGCTTTGAAAACACATTATTCTTTATCATCAAACTTCTGACTGTTAAAGTCGTTTACAGTTTTTGTTGCTTCATTCAGCTTTTTCAAAACTCATAAAAGTGATTCATAGGCTAAAGCGCTTTTCAAAATTCAGAGTTGAAGTTCGTAAATCCAGGATATAGAAGTCATATATATATATATATATATATATATATATATATATATATATATATATATATATATATATATATATATATATATATATATATATATATATATATATATATATATATATATAATTGTTTTCGTATAATCGCTGAGAAATTCGAGATTATCGATTGATGCCTCTCGGTATTTGGTATGGTAATTATCGTTACAAGATGCCGATGAGTTCATGATATGATTTCAATAGATAAATATAGTGATTTTTCGGAGAGATTTAAGCCAAGGAGCAACGAGGTTGCTGGTACGTCTGCTGGTAATATGGTGTAATATAAAAGGTTCTCCGGTAACAATGACATATAGGGCAACGTATATATCAGGGTTATAATAAAGCTAATCCAAATGAAAAGTTGAAGTTGTCTTGCTGGAGCTGTGACAAAATTGGCTAATTTGAAAAAGAATTGCAATGTTATTTTCGGTAATAACAATGCCAAAAGAGCTAGTACAGATATGTGTTAAACGTTTACTCAGGTTCTGATGTTATGCGAGGTGTATACGAAATAGTTATATTTTTATTGCGAAATACTATTAAATACGATACAATTTTACACAAGTTATTTATTTATTTATAGAGTGGATATACCTAAACCTTGCTACAATACTATAGGCAGTGTACCTAATCGTAAAGTAGTGTAGTTTTTAGTAAGTCCGGATCGTTCCGCAGGGAGCTAGCTGAGTTTAACGCTATATTTAATTTAAACTATATTTGTATAAAAATATATATAAGTAATATTATTATTATTATAAAAGGAGGTTTTTACCGTTTAATGACCGGTTTGTCGATTTTATGTCTTAAGTCGCAATTAAAACCTAATGTAAAATATTAAATAAAAATACAACTTAATTTAAAGCGTAAAATAAATGACGATAAATAAAAATGCGATAATTAAAAGTATAATAATTAAAATGACGATAAATAAAAGTGCGATGAGATATAAAATAAAGGAATTATGCTTATTTAAACTTCCGTAATCATGATGTTCGACGTGTTAATTTTAGTTTATTACCATGGGTTAATTTTCCTTTGTCCTGGATTATTCGATATGTCCATCTGGTTTTGTCCATAATAGTCCATTAGTCATAATTATATAGTGCGAGAGTCTTCGTCAAATTAACCTTATACCCGAAGTCAAATATTCAACTAATTGGGGATTCGAACTGTAACAAGGTCTTAATACTTTGTTTAATGAATACACCAGGTTATCGACTGCGTATAATCCAAGGTTTTAATACTTTATTAACAATTTCACCAATTACCCTTGAATATAATCCAACCCTGTTTTAATGAGTCCAGTGACTATTAATTCATCCCTGTGTCCGGTCAAATGAACAATAATTCGTATTTATAAATATCCCTCCCACCGTACCCGATTAAGCGTATGTGGTTATATATAGATACGTCAAATTGTAACCTTTATATTAAATTAACAAGGTATCGTTTAGTTAATATAAAGCCCATTAATAACCCATAGTCTAATTTCCACAAGTGTCGATCTTTTGTCCAAACCCCAATTATGGTACAAAGCCTAATAACCCCGTATTTAATATTTAGCCCAACATCACGATTACTTCGATTTAAATAAGCATAATAATAATTTAGCTACGAGACATTAATTTAAAAAGGTTGAACATAACTTACAATGATTATTAATAGCGTAGTGTTACACGGACAGAATTTCGACTTTAAACCCCGTAAAACATTCGTTACAATAACCTAAATTATTATTAAACTTAAATTAAACTTAATATTAAATATAAATTATAAATATATATATAGATTGACCAGAGAGATAGATAGAAAAGGGATGATGGATTCGGCAGAAGCTCGTGGATTTTATAGGAGATTTCTGACTTTGGCTGCTCCGCGAGTGCGGTACTTTTGTGCCTTACAGCTCCGCGAGTGCGGAGCTTCGGATTTCAGCTCACCACTTTTTGGCCATTTGCTTGTCGACATAATTAATAAATATATATAATTTATATATAATTTATATATAATTTATATAATTATTTATATATTATATTATATTCTTGTGCATAGTTGACTTGTACTTTTAGCTCCGTTGACTCGTACATTGATATTCAGTTTATGTCTCGGTTTTGGATTTTCGAACGTCTTTTCGTACGCGTAGATATCTTGTACTTTGCATTTTGCGGCTTGTACTCTTGTAATTTTTAGACGTTTCTCATCAATAAATTGAACCACTTGGATTGTATCTTGTACATTTGAGCTTTTTGGTCATTTGCGTCTTCAAAACGTTGTTTTCTTCTTTTGTCTTCGCACTTATTTATTTAAACGATTATTACAGAAAAATAGAACAATAATAACTAAAAGCTTTACATATTGGAAGGATATTGCTATGAAATATATGTTCATTTTTAGCATTATCAAATATCCCCACACTTGAACGTTGCTTGTCCTCAAGCAATACAGAACTTGAAAATAAATCACACTTCACTCGAATCACTTTTTTATTCTTACACTTTATACATCAGTGATTTTGATACAGCGGTATAAACAATGATAGTAACAATATGGTTTACAGTCCCACATGACTATGAAAATTTAGATCCTTTAAGAAATTGGATCTTTATGAAAACATTTGATCTTTTGAAAATTCATTCTAGCTTTTACCCTAGATAAGTTTTCCGGAATAACCCTTCACCGGTGTTTACAAAATATTTTTGTGGGTTTTGTGGGTTTCAGATTTGAAAATTTTAGCTCAAAACTTATGGTTTTGTGTCACCCACTTGCTAATCCTTGTATTAGGAAATCAACACGTCCAGTATACTTGCTCCGTATATTACCTTTCGGTAAACTACCGTCCGGTTGTAAAGGAAAGCGATGAACAAGCAACTGTTAATGCAATGTATAATGACATGCAGATGTTCATGGTCCACAATGTGTCGGATGCAATTACTATCCTTTGTAGGAGAAATAGTAAATATCACCCTATAATTTTTCGGTCTGGCACAAGGTCCTGTCTTCGACCATGCTATGCAACCACCGTTCTTATGGTTGACACCCGATTTGGTTCAGGTGACCTAATGAATTCCGGTGAATTCTCAGGATTTTACGTTCAATGGTAATGAACGCATTGAAAATAGGTTTTTCAGAAAATAAATCAGTTTTAATTTGATCAAAATATTTTCTCGTTCAAGCTCGAGTTTAGATATCATCGAATTCTATGAGTTTGTAATTCTCAATCTTTAAGGTCAATCTCAAGGATTGAGTAATATCAGGCTTAAAAGCTGATTGTTAATCTTTAAGGAGATTATCCTTTCTGGGGTTCTGATTCATTAGTCTTATCAAGCTAATTTGCATGGCGCCCTCCCCATTTTACGAGACAGATCCTCTCATGGTTAGGATAAGTCTGACCACTTGGCGACCCTGTTTGATGCTGAGGTCCGTGGATTTCCAGCTAATTTTTGAGAAGACTTTTCAAGGTTTTTCGTAGACTCTACAACTGGTCTGGACGACAACTCCTAACCTAAATCAAGAAGCGTGTGTCTTTTTCAGAAGACTTTACTTCCTTTTAATGATGGAATTGATTCATCGTGTAGATCCATCTTTGTTTTAAATATATTACAGTAAATCGGGCAAAACTGATTATTATCGTCCAAAACAAAAGTACAAGCAATAATCTTGTACAAAATATATGATATATGCTTTAAAGAACTTGGTAAATTCTTCCCACAATTAGCTTTTATTTATTTCTTTCTTTGCCTTTTTATTCTCCTCTATTCCATTTTAAATGAATTCAAGCGTTTTGGGTTGTTTCTCAATTTATGTTCTTTTCGAGGTAACAATAGTTTCGGTAATAAAACCTAGTTTTATCGTTCATAAATATGTATAAACATGAATTTGAATTCATTTCATTGAAATTTTTTCAAATTTTCACAAAATTTGGCAAAAAAACTAACTGTAAACCCGAGAGAATTTATAACCCTTCCCCACACTTGAGATCATGCAATGCCCTCATTTGCAAGAAATCAGTAAAAAATTAAATTCATGAGGGTGATTAGTGTAGAAAAGTGATTAAAAATGCCGAGTTTGCTAACATATTATTTTATATCACATTTGATATTTTGCGTCTTGTCGTCAAAATTAGTAGCTTTTGCTGAACTTTAATGCCAGTCTTTGAAAGTGCGCTGTTTTACCCTGTTTTGTACATAAGATAAACTACAAACATACATAATATTTTTATTATATTTTTTTTATAAAACCTTTATTTATTAAAATAATTTAAATGAATAATTTTTTTAAAATTTTGTTTCCTTTTACTTTAGGTAGTTTCGGTATGTTTACCTAGTCCGTCCCTCGACAAAATTTAAAATTTGTCATTTTTAAAGCGATTGTTTTAAAAGCAAAGATTTTTGGGTTTTTTAATTTGTTTTGGTATACTTTAGATCAATAATATTAAAATAATGATAATAAAATTTTTTGCCCCGCCTTCGGGTAAAACAATTTCGGTTTCATGACCTAGTCTTTAACTTACGCCGAATTTTAGAAATCATTTTTTAAAACTTAATGAAATAAAGCAATTTTTTGTTTTTAAATTCACACAAAACTTAAATTTAAAAATGCATATAAATTTCATATAAAACTTATAAAACAAAAAATTTAGAATGGGGGGAAAAAACTAGTTCTTTAGGGTCTGCTAGCGGAAAAGACCAATCGAATTCCATTCTCGGAACTACACGAGAACAGAACATCTAACTCTAGACATCTTTTAAAAAAAAAAAACATTTGAATCTCCCCACACTTAGGTAGCTGTGGTGTCGAATTTGTGATTAACTTCATCGTCAATTTATTTTGGACCATAATCAACTTGCATATCTGTGACTTTTGCTTTAAGCCATTGGTCGGATTCCTGTGTAATATTCACAAATTCAACCAGTTTCGCATTTTATTTAGGCGATAGATTGGATACTTACCGGTTACATAATGTAAAGTTCCCCTTGGTTCTAGCATCGCTAATCCGTTTAATAAGTTTCTTCATTGAACTATTAACAATGGGATCATTTAATTTCGTATCAACAACGGGGTTCTTTGTTATCAAGTCATCATTAGGTGTTACTTCATTTTCCCCACACTTAGGCGTTTTATTATTGTTAAGCACTACCGTTGGAGTTGGTAAAACAACATGGTTCTTACCAATCATTTTTGTTGGTTCAACGGTTTTGGTTGGTGGAGATTTAGACTTTCGACTCACAAAGGTGATCGATTTTTCATTATTACTAAGTGTTATTCGACCCTCTCTTACATCAAATAACGCCCCGGTGGATGCTAAAAATGGTCGACCTAAAATTAGAGGAATGTTTGAGTCCTCTTCTATGTCAATGACAATAAATTCGACTAGAAATGTTAAATTACCCACTTGAACGGGTAGGTTGTCATCAGTTCCAACTGGGTGCCTAATGGTTTGATCAAAGAGTTGAACACTCATTTCCGTTGGACTTAGCTCACCTACTCCTAATCTCTTATATAATGAAAGAGGCATAACACTCACACTCGCACCTAAATCTGCTAGTGCATCATACATGACACAATCACTAAGTAGACAAGGAACAATAAATTCACGCAGATCACTCAACCTGGGTGGAGGTTTTGGTGGAACTGTCTTCACCGGGTTTACTTCTACGGTTTTTGTTTCTTGTATTTTTTATTCTTTTTCTTCTTTCCAGAGGTATCACAAACTTTATTACCTATCACTTGCTCATACTCAACTCCTTTTCTTGGAAATGGGATGGGTGGTCTGTATGGTGTCACCACTGGCTTTACATACTCGAGTAGTGGTGGTGGTGGTGTAACTTCTTCATTGTTACTCACATTGAAAACCTTCCCATCTTCTGATGAAGGTTTTTCAGAATTCGTTGATACCATATTAACATTCTCATTCTGAGGATTTACTTCAGTATCACTCGGTAGCTTTCCTTGTTCCCTCTCACTCATCATGCTAGCAAGAGTACCTACGTGTTTTTCTAGATTCAAAATAAAAGCTTATTGAGTTCTTAATGACTGATCAAACCTCTCATTTGTTTGGGTTTGAGATGTAATAAATTGTGTTTGAGATTCCATTAGCTTTGCCATCATTTCTTCCAGATTTGGCTTTTTCTCTTCGGTTTGTTGTGGTGGTTTATATAAGCCAGGTCTTTGTTGATTGAAAATGTTGTTTTGAGTTGATTGGTTATTCGAACCTTGTTGGTTGTATGAGTTATTGTTGGGTCCATTTGGATTGTAAAGAATGTTTTGATTTCGATTAAAGTTTGGCCTTGGCTGTTGATAATTATTTTGATAATTATTTCCCGGCCTTTGGTTCATGTAGGAAACATTCTCACGTTGTTCCATCGTTTGCTCAATGTGACAATCTTTCGTTAAGTGTGGTCCACCCCATTGCTCACAACTGATTCGTATTGCGTGAATATCTTTAGTCATCTTTTCCATTCGTCTCTCGAAAGCATCTATTATTGCAGAAACGAAATCAAAGTCATGGCTAGAATCGGCTCTAGCCACTTTAGATGAATGAAAAATATCTTTTTCCTGGTGCCACTCATGTGAGTGGGAGGCTGTGTTATCAATAATTTTGTGAGCTTCGGTTGTGGTTTTCTTCATAATGGAACCACCAGCTGCTGTGTCGATGTCTTTTCGTGCAGCAACGTCGACACCTTGGTAGAATATTTGTACTATTTGATAAGTGTCTAAACCGTGCTGAGGACATCCTCTCAACAACTTTCCGAATCTTGTCCACACCTCATATAATGTTTCATTTGGCTTTTGCGCGAACGTAACAATTTCTCCTTGAAGTCTCACGGCTTTAGATGCCAGAAAGAATCTTTTAAGAAATTTCTCAACTAAAACATCCCATGTGTCAATCGCACCTTCGGGTAACGATTCTAACCAATCTTTGGCTTCTCCCTTTAAAGTCCAGGGAAACAACATGAGATAGATTTGTTCATCCTCAACTTCTCTGATTTTGAATAGAGTACAAATTCTATTAAAGGTTCGAAGATGTTCGTTTGGATCTTCTTTTGGCATACCACTATATTGGCATTGATTAGTTACCATGTGTAGGATTTGTCCTTTGATTTCATAATCTGGCGCATTAATGTCTGGCTTAATAATGGCGTGTCCTTGGCCCGTGCGTGTGGCTCTCATTCGATCTTCCATACTTAGAGGTTCTGTAACTTCCATAATTGAATTTATTGAATACGAATCACTAGAGGATTCTGATTTAATGGTTTGTGGTTCAGGAGGAATGATTAGTGGTTCAGGATCTTGGAATTGTCCTTGAATATCCTCCGGGTTCTCAATTGTGAGGTCGGGTTCAAAAAATGGATTATCAGAAATTTGAATTGGAGTACTTGGTCGACTAGATGACGATTCTAAAGAAAAATCAACGGCGACAATATTGGCTAGATGTCTTGATCGAGTTACAGGTGGTGAACATATGAAAGGTGGTGAACGTTTTGCTCGGTGCATTCACTGAATATCCTATTAGTTATAAAGATAAAAATTATATAAGTTATCAAATTAATAGACTTTTCTGCTTTTGCCCACGTTTCGAATAGCCAAAAGATGCAGCATGGAGCCAGGATCCTTTAAGTTTGAAAATCCACAACACAGCCACTAACGAATCCAACTATTACTACGAAGCAGAAAATTTTGAATGTCTATCAATTTAACCGCTTAAAATAATTTTTCGTCGAAATTTGTAGAAGATAAAATCTATGTCCTAAAAACTAGAGCGTCGAAATGAAAAAGAAAAGTGCGTCGAAAAATAAGAGGTCGAAAAACAAGCGTCGAAAAATAAAAGATCGGAAAATAATAATAAGAAAGTAAAGCGTCGAAACTTAAAAGTCTAAAAACTAAATATTAAAAATTACATCTAAAGGAATTAAAGCTTAAAAGGAATTCTATATCCAAAACGGCAATAACTTAATTAGGCACTAAATATTAAAGCGATAAGTGACGTCGTAAAATTCTAAAGCGTCTAAATCTTAATCTAAAGAAAAAGCACTTAAGGGATTTTACGGCAATGCTTAAAAATCTAAAAATATAAAATACTACGGCAAAAACTAAGTTTAAACTAAATACGAACGATAAATATACAAATTACGATTAAACGAAATAAAAAGATACAAAATATAAAATAAAACTTAAAGTTATAAAAATACAATTTTTATAAAAATATTATTTTTATCTTATTATTTTATAAAAGTAATAATTTTATAAGTAATAAGCTAATTAATACTTAATATTACTAACTATAAACTAAAATTAAAAACTAATTAAATACTTAAACCCTAATTAGGTTTAATCAATAATAATAAAAATTAATAAAACCTAAACTGTAATTAATGCTGTACCAGGTATGAGCGTGTCAGAGAGCTCCGCGAGTGCGGATTCTTGCTGCCCAAAAGCTCCGCGAGTGCGGAGGATGCAGGTTCAAATGAGCTGCAGGCTCAAATTATGCAGGTTCAACGTGTTTTTAATTTTTTTTTACTTAGATTTAATTTTCTGATTTTAAATTTTATAAAATATAACTTAAATAAAACTTATATTTTAACAATTACTTATTAGTTTTTGTAACTAAAAATAAAAACTTTTTAATTTTAAACACTTAAAAATATAGATATATAAATATATATATATATATATATATATATATATATATATTCTTTTTTATGTTTTTATATATATTTTTTAAAACTAATAACTTATATAAATATTTTTTTTTACAAAAATAACTTAAAAACTAATTTTTTTATAGCGTTTCGCTTCGGCGTTTGAGTAGTCCCCTGCAACGGCGCCAAAATTACTTGATGTTATGCAAGGTGTATACGAAATAGTTATATTTTTATTGCACAATACTATTAAATACGATACAATTTTACACAAGTTATTTATTTATAGAATGAATATACCTAAACCTTGCTACAACACTATAGGCAGTGTACCTAATCGTAAAGTAGTGTAGTTTTTAGTAAGTCCGGTTCGTTCCGCAGGGAGCTAGCTGAGTTTAACGCTATATTTATTTTAAACTATATTTGTATAAAAATATATATAAGTAATATTATTATTATTATAAAAGGGGGTTTTTACCGTTTAATGACCGGTTTGTCGATTTTATGTCTTAAGTCGCAATTAAAACCTAATGTAAAATATTAAATAAAAATACAACTTAATCTAAAGCGTAAAATAAATGACGATAAATAAAAATGCGATAATTAAAAGTACGATAATTAAAATGACGATAAATAAAAGTGCGATGAGATATAAAATAAAGGAATTATGCTTATTTAAACTTCCATAATCATGATGTTCGACGTGTTGATTTTAGTTTATTACCATGGGTTAATTGTCCCTTGTCCTGGATTATTCGATATGTCCATCTGGTTTTGTCCATAATAGTCCATCAGTCATAATTATAAAGTGCGAGAGCCTTCGTCAAATTAACCTTATACCCGAAGTCAAATATTCCAACTAATTGGGGATTTGAACTGTAACAAGGTCTTAATACTTTGTTTAATGAATACACCAGGTTATCGACTGCGTGTAATCCAAGGTTTTAATACTTTGTTAACAATTACACCAATTACCCTTGAATGTAATCCACCCCTGTTTTAATGAGTCCAGTGACTATTAATTCATCCCCGTGTCCGATCAAATGAACAATAATTCATATTTATAAATATCTCGCCCACCTTACCCGGTTAAGTGTATGTGGTTATATATAGATACGTCAAATTGTAACCTTTATATTAAATCAACGAGGTATCGTTTAGTTAATATAAAGCCCATTAATAGCCCATAGTCTAATTTCCACAAGTGTCGATCTTTTGTCCAAACCCCAATTATGGTACAAAGCCCAATAACCCCGTCTTTAATATTTAGCCCAACATCACGATTACTTAGATTTAAATAAGCATAATAATAATTTAGCTACGAGACATTAATTTAAAAAGGTTGAACATAACTTACAATGATTATTAATAGCGTAGCATTACACGGACAGAATTAAAACTTTAAAACCCGTAAAACATTCGTTACAATAACCCAAATTATTATTAAACTTAAATTAAACTTAATATTAAATATAAATTATATATATATATATATATATATATATATATATATATATATATATATATATATATATATATATATATATATATATATATATATATATATATATATATATTATCAGAGAGATAGATAGAAAAGGGATGATGGATTCGGCAGAAGCTCGTGCCTTTTATAGGAGATTTCTGACTTTGGCTGCTCCGCGAGTGTGGTACTTTTGTGCCTAAAAGCTCCGCGAGTGCGGAGCTTCGGATTCCAGCTCACCACTTTTTGGCCATTTGCTTGTCGACATAATTAATAAATATATATAATTTATAAATAATTTATATAATTATTTATATATTATATTATATTCTTGTGCATAGTTGACTTGTACTTTTAGCTCTGTTGACTCGTACGTTGACACTCGGTTTATGTCTCGGTTCCGGATTTTTGAACGTCTTTTCGTACATGTAGATATCTTGTACTTTGCGTTTCGTGGCTTGTACTCTTGTAGATATCTTGCAGATATCTTGTACTTTGCGTTTCGTGGCTTGTACTCTTGGATTGTATCTTGTACATTTGAGCTTTTTGGTCATTTGCGTCTTCAAATCGTTGTTTTATTCTTTTGTCTTCGCACTTATTTATTTAAACGATTATTACATAAAAATAGAACAATAGTAACTAAAAGTTTTACATATTGGAAGGATATTGCTATGAAATATATGTTCCTTTTTAGCATTATAAGGTTCTGAGTGTTTTCAGGTGCATAACTATATGCATCAATCTTTTCTTCCGTAGATGAAGTGCGGTTGGTTCATCCTCTCGATTGAGGTGCTTTCAAAAATCATGAAAGGTTTGAACGCAGATTGTAATTGACAAGATAGAAATGAGGTTTAAGATGAAATCAAGTGGCAAACTTGAAGAAATATTTAGTTTCATATGTTATAATCAATATTTTAATTCATTTTAATTGTCCAATGTTAGTAGTCCACAGTTAGTAGTTCAATAATTCATATATAGTTTAATATATAATATTCGAATTAATTAATACTTATCGTGACCCATTGTATACATGTCTCAGACTCGATCACAACTCAAAGTATATATATTATTTTAGAATCAATCTCAACCCTGTATAGCTAACTCGATCATTACCGCATATAGAGTGTCTATGGTTATTCCAAATAATATATATAGATGACGCCGATATGACATGTCAAAACATTGTATATGTGTCCCAACGATATTTAAAGTGCGTAAAATAAATAACAGAAATTAAATGACGATAAATAAAATTACGAGAATTAAAATTGCGATAAATAAATTGCGATAATTAAATTGCGATAATTAAAAATGTGATAATTAAACTGTAATAGGGAATTAGCAGTTAGCTAGGAACAGTTAGCTAGGAACAGTTAGCTAGGAATAGTTAGCGTGGATTCTTAACAGAATTTCTCATAGTTAATTTATTTGTTTCTAACAAATTTTATTTTGTCTAATGTTTTCTTCATTATGCCACTTGTTGGATTCTGATATGTCAAGATCCAAATATGAAATTGAAAGAAAATGATTATTCTGCGGTGAACGGATACGTATATCTGTGGATGTAAGTAGGATAGTAAATGACTGTTGAATCAGATTCGAAGAATGTACAGTGTAACTTATTATTGTGAAATCTAAATATTCTTCGGGTATTACCTACCCGTTAAAATATTTTCACCATTAACAGTTTGTACAAGAGAATTTTTAATTACAATCTTTATGAAAATATACTTACATATATATTTTCTTCAGATGTAATCATGGATTTAATGTGTCAATAGGATATTGACCTCATTTGATTTTTCGTTAGAACTAGAATATATAATCTCTAAAACATTAGAGATTACATAATCGCCATGTAGAACGACGATAAATGATGTATAAAGATATGTAGAACGAAGATTGTTGATGTATAACACGATGTAGAACGATGGTTATGTTTGAGATATAGATTGTGATGTTGAGGCATGTGATGTTGAAACTTGTGTTATTGGTGGTACTGGTGTTGATGTTGATGGTACTGTTGGTGCTGGTGATGTTGCTGAAGCTGGTAAGTTTTGCACCATATTCTCCAAATTGATTACTCGAGCGCGAAGCTCATTGACTTCTTTCATTATTCCGGGATGATTGTCGGTCGGAACGAGCGGATGAATAAGGTTTAGAATTGTGGATAGAATATAATCGTGTTGAGCTACTCTAGAAATGAGGCTGAAAATGGTGTTTCGGATAGGTTCGCTGGTAAATGCTTCAGGTCCTTCGCCAAAAGGGAAATGTGGTGGATGGAAGGGATCGCCTTCTTCGCATCTCCATTGATTAAGTCGACCACGAAACCATCCCCAATTCATCCAGAATATATGATGGCTAATTGGTTGAGCCATTCTGGTCACATTGCTTTCAGAGCTCGAGCGAAACTCCATATCGGAATCCGAGGGACTTGAATTAGTGGCGAGTTCTATTTCGTACAATTGAATAAAGGATTTTTCGATATGACATGATTTCCAGCTATCGGATAGTATTCTAATTACGTAGAATATCTATATATATAGCACAAAAGATTTCGTAGATTACAGAGGAATTTACGGAATATGTTAGGCAAAGTTTACAGTAACGGATACGCTACGATATGAATTTTGTCTATACACTATCCATGCAGTCAATGCAGTAAAACATGTCTAGACTAAGAATAATAAGCAGGTAATTTCCTAAGGATGATAAACAGATGATTTCCGACTAGAAATGATAAGCAAAACTTTTGACATGCGGACACGATCGAAGTCCAGTCTCATTAATGCATCCTAACAACTACTAGTTAGACACACTAATGCAAGACCTGGTTCGCTAAGACCACCGCTCTGATACCACATGAGTTGACCCGTCCTAATCCATAAGGATGAATACAATAACATATGATTACATTGCGAGTATTTGACCTCTATATGATACATTTTACAAACATTGCATTCGTTTTTAAAAGACAAACTTTCATTACATCGAAAGTTGACAGGCATGCGTACCATTTCATAATATATCAAACTATCAATGA
This sequence comes from Rutidosis leptorrhynchoides, assembly GCF_046630445.1. NCBI lineage: Eukaryota > Viridiplantae > Streptophyta > Magnoliopsida > Asterales > Asteraceae > Rutidosis > Rutidosis leptorrhynchoides. The sequence continues at coordinate 120,589,952 of NC_092338.1, read as the reverse complement.
CTTAATAATAATCTTGAAGAACTCAACGAATCGAATGCAAAGTTTTTTGAAATATGTCATGAATGACTCCAAGTAATATCTCTAAAATGAGCAAATGCACAGCGGAAGATTTCTTTCATACCTGAGAATAAACATGCTTTAAAGTGTCAACCAAAAGGTTGGTGAGTTCATTAGTTTATCATCAACAATCATTTTCAATAATATAACAGACCGTAAGATTCTCATTTTTCCATAAATATCATTACACTCGCAAGTGCATAAAAATCATTCATATGATGGACACATGGTAACCGAACTAACAAGGATGCACATAGAATATCCCCCGCATACTCGCAAGTATGCTATATAACGGCAATCGCAATCACCTTTTTAAATCGAAGTACTAAAGCATTCCAAATTCCAGAATGGGGTTTGTTAGGCCCATAGATCTATCTTTAGGATTCACGTCAATTAAGGACCATTTCCCTAATTCTTAGGTTACCAGACTTGAAGGGGCGATATTCGATTTAATAATCCAACCATAGAATGTAGTTTTAAGTACTTGTGTCTATTTCGTCAAACATTTATAAAAGTGCATGTATTCTCAGTCCCAAAAATATATATTGCAAAAGCATTTAAAAAGGGAGCAAATGAAACTCACGATACGATATTTTGTAGTAAAAATATGCATACGACGGAACTGAACAATGCAGGGTTGGTCTCGGATTCATGAACCTATATCAATTGTATATATTAACACATGTATTTGTAATCGAACAAGTTTATATATATATAATTTTATTAGTTATCTCATTTTTATATTAATAACCTATATGTTTTATGTATTCATTTTATATATTTTACATAAAAACATTTATATAGTTATATTATATTAATAATAATTATAATAATAAAAATAATACTAATAATTATAAATTGATACTAATACTATTATTAATGAAAATAATAATAATAAATTTTATTATTATTTTCCTAATAATAATCATAGTAATAATAATAATAATAATAATAATAATAATAATAATAATAATAATAATAATAATAATAATAATAATAATAATAATATAATAATAATAATAAGGTTAGAAAGGCTACCGTAATGTATAAGCCCCAAAAAAATTAAATGCCCCTGCAGGGCTCGAACTCGAGACCTCTCGCTCACCCATAACACTCCTAACCAATCCGCTGACAATTCATTTCTTATTTCACTCTCAAAATTCAAAATATAAACCGTATTTCAATCTGTTTATTTCTTCTTCTTTAAACTACAGCTCATCATCATCAAGTAGTACCATCATCAATTTAGAATTCGTTTTCCACAGAAGAATAAGCTGGGTTTCGATTGAAATGGAAATCAGTTGGGCTTTTGTTACGGCCCAAGAGTAGCCCAATTATTAGCCCAACGTTGCAAGTCCACTTAGATATAATTGGCCCAATATAAACTCTACTACTATTACGGCCCAACAGGCCCACGATGTAACCCACATAACTTAAATCGGATAGCAGCCAGTTGTGGGTTTCTAGTTGACAGAAGGAAAAAAATATAGAAACGATACAGAAAAATAAAAGTGGGGTTTTTCTTTCTTTTCTATTTTGTATTTGTCGGCCAGTATCAAATTCAAAACAGAAAATAATAATAATAATTATTGATGGGGGTCGTTGTTCAAACAAGAAAAAAAAAATATAAAAGCATTTTTTTGATACAGCAGCCATTCTTTACTGTTTTGGGTGGCTTTCGAATGTAATAGAAACAGGAGCAACCGAATAGTAGGAAGGTGATGTGGATTAAGGTGGTTCGAACAAGTTGACGGAAACAATCCATGGATCGTTGGGTGTTGTAGGGTTTGAATTGTCACAACAACAAGAGGAGTTCGCAGGTGGGTGTTGTTTGTTAAATCATTAGAAGCAGAAAGAAACATATAGTAGCACTAGCTATATTGGTGACGATTTTTGAGCCTTAATTTAACTCGCACAGGAAGTGTAACTAATACGGTGACAAACTTGCGTGGTGTTCGAGCTTCAAACATAAACTATTAACAGCTATTATAGTAGTGGATAATGAGGGTTGCAGGTGGTTTCTTGGGTGGCGAATTGATCCAACAAACTGCAGCTGGTATAGCTTAAAAAAAATTAGCGTTTGTTCTTTGTTGAAGTGGGTTTAAAGAGGGTTGTGATGAGGTGATTTGAGTGGTGTACTGTCGTGGTTGTGGTCGTAAGGAGGTTCACGATGGTATCTTTGGTCAGCAATAGAACCGGAGTAACATAAACAGAAACAAGTTTATTATATAACTTTTTGTGACGTTTGATGATTGATCGAAGGGAAGAAAAAGAAGGTGGCTCTTGGTGAAAGGAAATTGAATATGGTGATGGTGTAGTTCAAACATGAAGGTATGGATGTGGGTTTCAAGGTGGTGAGTATATCTTCGAATCAAACAGAAACCAAACGAGTGTCTCCGGTGGTAGAGTGGTATTCTTGGTTAGTTCTAGTTAAAAGAAAGAAGAATTTGAGAATAATAATAACATATATGTAAAGGTGTATGATACTCGATGTATGCAGGTGTGTTATTCAGTGTGTTGACAACAACATATATGTATAAATCCATTTACCATTATTAAAGGTAAAGGATAAGAAGACAAATAGATATAGATAGTGGGGAGCATTCAACAACCAATACAGTATTAATTTACATCTCGTGAATCTAATTTGGTTATATGTTAGTTAACTAAAATAAATAAATAGAAAGCGGGATGTACCAAAAGATGGTGAGTAGTAAATCAAAGAGAGATATTTCATCGTGCAAATTAAAGTTAGTCTAAACATGCAATAGTTAAACAAGCCAATTAGTTAGGACTCATGTTCAAAAAGTTAGATTTAAACCTGATGTCTTTTTTCAATACAACTGTTGGAATGAAACGACCTAATATTTATCCCAGTTTAGATTAATCAAAGGTGGTGATAGATAACACAAACAACAAGTGGGTGATGTTTATATATATCTCTATCGTATATGCCTATAATATGTATATATATAGAATTAGATTTAAATAGATAGAAAAGCAACACGATAATCCTAATTACAATCATATACAGTTGATTGAATGGTGAAGTTAATCGAAAACAAGAAAGATATGATAATGTTTTCAATTTCTATATCTATGTGTAGATTCAATTCATGGAACCATTTGAAATAGAAATATATATAATAATATAAGTAATATAATAATAATAATAATAATAATAATAATAATAATAATAATAATAATAATAATAATAATAATAATAATAATAATAATAATAATAATAAAGGTGTGATTAACTTAGCCGCCGCCTTTCACGGACTGAATTTTGTTCCGTGTCGTTAAGCAGTGGTAGATAAAAGTCTTTAGAAAGATCCCATATTTTTAAATTAAATATCTTTATTTATTTTAGTCATTATGGTCTAAAGTTGGTCATTAATTGTTTTAAAATTTATAAATAAAATTTAAATCACTATCCGCGCTCGATCCCAGGTAAAAGTGTTAAATTTTAATAATTAGATCCTAAATACATTTCTAATAAGCCTATATTTTATATTACTCATTTTTGAATCACCGTTTATTTTAAAATCATATAAGTTTGAATTTAACTTACTTAATATCAATCGGGACATCAAATGAGTATTACAATTATTTAATATTTATTTTTAATATACATTATTTATATATATAGATATATTTTAAATAATAGTTATTATAATATCCTATTTTTATTTTATTTTACATAATTAAATTTTAATAGCAATAACATATAATATTTCAAATTATATTCTCAATTACCATTTATATATATATATATATATATATATATATATATATATATATATATATATCTATATATATATATATATATATATATATATATATATATATCTATATATATATATACACACACACACACACACACATATCTATTTACAATTAATTGTTCGTGAATCGTCAAAACTGGTCGAAGGTAATTGAATACATAAACATAGTTCCAAAATTTTTGAGACTCAACATTATAAACTTTGCTTATCGTGTCGGAAACATATAAAGATCAAGTTTAAATTTGGTCAAAAATTTCCGGGTCGTCACAAGTTTTGAGTCAAGTTTTGGTGAATCAAGTATGTAAATACTCGATTTAGGTGTTAATTGGTGTTTTGGAAATATAATCACTAGCCGATAGTGATTATCGGGCGTTTTTATGGCTTTGGTCAAAACGGGTAAATTGAAATGGGTCAAAATTGGTAATGACACTAGTCTTGGTCCAATAGATGTTTAGACACATGTGTTCAGTGTTAAATGGAGTTTTTGGAAGTAATCGCGCATGAGAAGTGGTTTCGGGTCAAAGTGATGTTTTAAACATAAGTCAAATGTGGTCAAACGCAATATGGGTCAATATTGTACGTGTTGGGGTTTTGGTGTAAATGACGTTCGAAATGATTACTACCTAAGTATTAATTTAGTGTTAAGACCTAGGTTGGTCTAATTGGTGTAAAGTATAAATTGTGTTAAATTGTACTTTGTAGAGTGGGTTTGAATTACCTCCCGAAGTGGTAATTGGTTTGTGTCCATTAGGTGTTAAATGGGCGGGTTTTGGCGAGCAAGGTGTAATCCCTCGGTTAAGGGATGTTTGTGTCGAGTTCTCTTTTAGAGAATGGCTATTTATGTGTATATTGTACCTATGTGTGATATAGGTGGTTACTTGTTTAGATTTGAGGACGGAGATCATGTTATACATGACTTGTGCAGGCATTCCAAGGTGAGTGGAATATCTATGTATGTATGTATGTATGTATATGATTTATTTGCCCGTATTAATTGTGCACATAGCCGTTTTTGTGCATATGGTTGTGAGTAATAGCCGGTTTTTACTCACACGTTGATTAAGTGATACGATAGCCATTTTTTGTACTTGGGGGTGATACCATAGCCGTTTTTGGGACACCTCGGGGTTAGCATACCATAGCCGTTTTTGGGCGCTAACGGTTATTATGAGTTTTTACTCATACGTTGATTAAGTGATATGATAGCCGTTTTTCGTACACTTGGGGTGATACCATAGCCGTTTTTGGGACACCTCGGGGTTAGCATACCATAGCCGTGTTTGGGCGCTAACGGTTGTTATGAACACCGATGACTCGTTCGCGAGGTCATTCCCTTGCGATTTTGGTTAACCATGGTTTATACTTGTTGATGTTTAGCATTTCATTATTATTATGATTATTATGCTAATGATGTTGCTAGTTGTAAGTTTTGATGATACTAGCTCTCGTTATGAAATGGTATGTGATTATATGCATTGTATGAGTTCGTAGATGCGAGTAGGTAAATTGTATATACATGTACATATTTATTGCATTCACTAAGCTTTATGCTTACCCCTCTCGTTGTTTACCTTTTTACAGGTATTGTGATTGTGAAGCTAGCTAGTTGTTAGACTAGATACGTGGGAGCGCTTGGGCTCGATGGGGTAACTTTTGGATAATTGGACGTGGATTGGGGATTTGGTAGTCCCCGTGATTATGCTCTTGGTATCGGGTTGGGTTATTGAGTATTAACCCGTAATTCGTGTGATTGAGTCATTATTGCAAAGACTTTTGTAATATGTCATTTGTGTACCAAGAGTCATATTAAAATGTTAAATGTGTCATTATGATAATGCGTATTCGGTTAAAACTATTTGGAATGGTTTATATAAAGTGGATGTTTAATGGGACCTAACTTATAAAAAAAATGTGCTTCGTTTTTGGTGAACTGATTTGGGGTCGTTACACAAAGTTATGATGAATCTCTTTACACCGCATGGGAACCCTGCTAAAGAAATGCCTTAATCACCAGTTAAAATGGTCAGCCCAAATATGTACCTTCTACAATGGTCTTACGGTAAATCATAGGATGACGATCGATGCAGCAGCTCAAGGGAATCTGATGAACCAAACCGCAGACGAAGCATGGGAGTTGCTCGAGAACATTACAATGCATCATCATGACTGGAATAGTGGTGAAACAACTTCATCATATGTTCCACTCTCCACACTTAATAATCAAACGGAGGCCATCAAATCCTTCACAGACAAGATGGAGTCTCTTGCCAAACAACTCGGAGAATGAAAGATGCAACCCCAGCAGGTTAACCAGGTTCAGGCTTGTGTTAATAACCCACTGAAGCATATCAAGTTGAGTACGAGAATCCTGACGCTTCAGTCTGTTACGTTCAATACCCAGCTCGTCAATTAAATCCCGGAATCAATCAACAACCTAGGGTTAACCAATTTCAAAGAAACAACCAGCCTTTTTGCAATCATTACCCACCTTATCCCCCCAACAATCTCAATTGACCTACGATCAACCAGTTCCACTCACTGGTCCACCAGCTGAGGAAAATTCCCAACCACCCAACTTACGAAAGTAACCAACCATGCTCTCGGGCTTGAAGATCAGTTGACTCAGTTCATTCAAGAACAACAACAGCTGAATCAGAGGACTGCATCTATACAAGACCATACGGAGATCCTCATACGAAACCAATTGGCTCAGCTCAAACGTCTAGAAACGCAGCTCGGACAGTTATCACAATTCCTTGAAACCCGACCACAAGGAAGATGACCTAGTAATACTATCCAAAATTCCCACATAGAGGAAGCTAAATAAATGGACTCCATAGAGGAACCACGGAGAAGGTCAGCTAGGCTCAAGAACAAATCGACATATACTCAGAAGATGCACACTCAAACTCTAGTTCGTGTACCTTATCCTGCAAGGCTACAGGAAGAACCATCCAAGCTTTATACCTACAAACTTGATGGAAGATTCCTGGACACCATGTCCAAAGTTCCCAACCAGAAGAGATACATCCAAAGGCTTCTCTCTACAAAGGAAAGGATACCAGATTTCAACAAAATTCCATTGAGTGAAGAATGCTCGGCATTACTCAGGAACTCTCTACCGTAAAAGCTATGAGATACGGGCCGATTCATTTTCCCGTGTTCGATCTACCAATCTGGAACCATTCATGCGTTAGCAGATTTAGGAGCAAGTATCAACCTAATCCCCTACTCTCTCTACAAGAGATTAGAGTTAGGAGACTTATCGCCAACTAAAATGACAATCCAACTTACCGATCACACAATTCGATATCTTAAGGTCATAGTTGAGAACGTCTTGGTGAAAGTCGACAAATTCTTGAATCCTACGAATTTTGTAGTGATGGAAATCAAGGAAGACCTTCATACGCCGATAGTGTTAGGGAGACCTTTCATGAATACGGCTAGGACTGTCATTGATGTGTACAATCAAACCTTGATCTTGCGATCACATGGGGAGAGCGTTACCTTCAAAATTGACCGACCTACCGATCTTTCTGGACAGGCAGAGATGTTGCTATTTCCACTGAACGGATCATTTCCGATGATGAGTCTCCACCACCAGCCGATGATATCGAGATGAGTGTCAAATCACAGTCTGATGATGACCCAGAAATGGAAGAAGAGGATCCCATCAAAGAAATAGAGGAAGAAGAAGAATCTGAGGGGGAAGAGGAAATAGGAGAAGTAAAAGAAACTACGATAATACCTTCTCTAAGCTCGGAACATCACGAAGAATTAATGAGGCTAGAGTCAGAGGATCACCGTTTAATTATTCGTTTCAAAAAGAAGATGGATAAGGCTGAGGTTAGAGATATAGAGATTGACCCAGCAAGTGTCGAAATGAAGAACCAGAATACTGAAGAAACCCGTTCATCATACGAATCCACAGACTCAAGCTATACCAATGATGACGAGGAAGAGTAAAATGAAGACATTCTGGATGATTCAGATTCTCCACCCGAACCAGATCAGGAGGAGCCGGACTCTTCTTCAGATCAGATTCCGGTCATATCTAATCACGCCGACATGATAACCTTCATCAATAACACCGATGAATTTGAAGATATTCTTGAAGCCATCCGTAAATCAACAATGGCTTTTACACCACGCTTAAAGGAACGAATCAAGGGTATCGAAGATGAATACAACCTCTATCTATCAAAAGAATATGATAATGTTGAAATCTTAGAAAGGCGTATTCAAGACTTTATCAATACTCTTCACGATCATATCTACCATGAAGAAAGACAACGAGAGCACAATTCAGTGTTTCGCACTATTCTCGAGACAAGATTTTGTCGAGATCAGAAGATCATTTACTCTAAGGTTTACAACGCCTTAGCCAGATCTGCACTTCCGTTCTCAGCAAAACCAACGAGCACTACTGACTCTCATCCGGAAGCAAATGGATCTTTCCACCGGACGCCCGACTTATCACTCTAATTTGAAAATGATCGAAGATATTCACGGCCTCTTCATTCTCTTGGAAAAAGATAATTTCGAAAGCACACCAGACAGGCTAGTGATTTATGCAACAATTGATCACCACGCAGATCTGATTATCAAGGAATTGCAAGACGTAGTAGCAGAAGAAGGAAGATGCAACAACTCGTTCTCACATGTAGAACCAGACCGAGTGTGACGACCCGGAAATTTCTGATCAAATTTAAACTTAAATCTTATATGATTTCGACAAGATAAGCAAAGTCTGTATTATTGAGTTTTAAAAAATTCTAAACTATATACATAGATTCAATTACCCTTTAACTATTCCCGACGATTCACGAACTATTATTTGTAAATAAATATGTATATGTATATAAATGTATGTAGATGTAACAAATTGAAATTTAAAATATAAATTAATCATTAGAGTTAATTATGTAAAATAGTATACTAAATAATTAAATTGCTTTTAAAATAAATATCTATACAAATATATATATATATATATATATATATATATATATATATATATATATATATGATTCTATACAAAAATTAAGATTGTATGTTTATTATAGTATATAAAATGTATAACTATTAAATGGCATATATAGAAATTGAAACATACAAATTATTGTTATTAGTATTGTTATTAAACAATATTATTAATAGTTATTATATTAAAATTATTATTAATCTCATTATTATTATTAATAACAGATTTGATACATGTAAATTGTTATATCCTTATTAATATTATTGTTATCATTATTTGTATCATTATTATTATTAGTAAAGTTATAATCCTAGTTATTATTATCATTATTCTTATTATTATTTATATGATAATAATATCATCATTATAATTATTATTTCTATTATAATTATTATTATTATTAGTTTCATTGTTATTATTAATATTAATGTTTATATTATTAATAACATTATGTTTCCATAATATATAGAATACATATATATTCAGATATACAAAATATTATACAGATATATATACCAATTACATATATACAGTTATATATAAATATATAAATACATTAGTTACACAAATAAATACTGTAAAGGGAGCATCCAGCTACCCATCGATTTCATACTGTAGTAAATTGTTTATCTGTCAATTTATCGTAAAAATCAGTGCGGAATATTAGGAACGAATCCAAATTCTGTTAACATTCATTATCTCCTTTTATTTTTTTTGTATTCTTCCTCTTGGCTAAATATTCTGTCAACTTTAAAATTTCTAATAAGCTTAACCAAATCCAATAAATGATACCAGACGACCATACACCATCAACCTTCATGTACAACTATCACTACCTTCCTTTAAATTTTTCTTTCATCATGAAACCACAATTGTTGTCACTTCAAAAAAACCTTGATCACTAACACCAAACCACCACCATTAAACTGCTACAGCTGGTTGGTCTGTTTCTGTTTGAACCAATCACGACAACACCTGCTTCTATGCAGCTACAACCTATTCAAAACGGCAACTGCAGCTAAAAATCGTGAGCTTTTAAAAGTTAAGGCTAAAGATGATGTATGTGTTTGAGGATGCGTTGAAGAAGATAGCCACCACTACCACGTTATTAGATTGGTACTGCTAGGAGTACCCCACAACCCAAAGGCATTTGATTTCTTTTAATGCATACTTAATCTTTAAATTATTGCTACTACTTATTCCACTCTCCCTGGCTGACACCTTTTTAAAAGATAAAGAGAAAACCTAACCCACTTGGTTTATTAAAGGTCTAATATGATGATAGGGATAAAGCAAGAATTAAATAATAATGGTGAGGGTTAGGAAACGAAAACATTTATGATGATAGCTTATGGTATAGGTTATGATAAGTGATGATGATACACGATCACGATGATAACTATAAACTGATTACCTGCTATTCGTATATTTTCTGTTTCAGCTGTAAACTATACCCAAACCACCACCATTACACGAATCACCATCAATAAATCCTTTCATCTGCAGGTTTCGGCTTCATGATGCAACCCTCACCTTCCTTCAAACCATTACACCCATCGAACCATCACTAAACTTTCGAACCACCATCAAGTACTGCTGCTACCCTTTTTTCTGTTCTCTTCTAAATTTTGTGTGATAAAGTAACAAAGATGGTCATGTTCCTATTCTATTAAACAGCGAAGACTTATACTACTGTTTTAATGGTTCAAACCATCCTCTTGTTGCTGTTTAAACTACTGCTGCCATGTTGCTTAGATTCAAAAAGTATTACAGTTGATGTGCCCTTTTCCTTCTGTTTTCAAACAAAAACAATGATGATTTAATTAAATGATTAAGATAATAGATAATAAAACAAATATTGAATGAGTGGGTTCTCCATTGTTGACCGACACTCACAAAAAGAAAATACCCCCACTTGCTTTTAAAGATAAAGAAATTGGATGCTAGGGTCACGAAGGGGAGCAGGTTAAATGACGTGTTTTTATTTGGAATCCTAGGTTCCTTGTACAGCATCGTATTTGTATTAAACTATTATGGATGTTAAATTAGGCCGTGATTTATAGTCCAATTAAAAAGTTTAAGTGCAAGTTGGGCTGTGTTCCTAGGACAGAAAACGTTTCAATTGCTATTGAAGTAACGAGGTTGATGATTCAAGAAGATGATGATAAATTGTGATGTTATGATTTATTGATGATGAGGTAGTGATGATGAAACTCATTGATGATGTTGCAAATAATGTTATTAAATGATAATGATATCATGCAATGATCATTATGATGATAATCGAATAATAAAGTGGTGATTTGATGATTAGAATGGATGATATTCGATGATTATGAGTTATGATAATCAATGATGAATATGATAATAAAGATAAAGGCTTATTATAATAATAAAATGGGTTAAATATATAATCTATGCGAATTATAACAGAAGCACATGATAGCTCGGATGGTTTGGTATGTTATCGGGTTAGCGGGACGTTGCGGGTTCGAACCCGGGCAATGTCAGTTTTATATTTTTTGAGCTTTTCTCTCTTAAGGTAGTATTTACCATTATTATTATTATTATTATTATTATTATTATTATTATTATTATTATTATTATTATTATTATTATTATTATTATTATTATTATCATAATTAGTGTTATTATTAATCATTATTAGTATTAGGTATTACTATCAATATAATTGTTTTTATTATACAAATAAAATAATTTATTATTATTATTATTCATATTATCCTTATCAAGATTTTTATATATTGTTATCATTATTCTTACTATCAATACTATTATATATTATTACTATTATTATTAGTATTATTATTATTATAAAAATATTACAATTTTCTATTATCAATATTATTTTACCAACTAAAGTATTAGTTATATAAAAATATATTATTATTTTTTTACATATATATATATATATATATATATATATATATATATATATATATATATATATAAAGTTACCAACCTTAATACATTATATAATATAAATAAACTCAGTTGATTAAATGTGATATATGTTAATATATATATATACATAAATGATATAGGTTCGTGAATCCGAGGCTAACCCTACACTTGTTCAATGCCGTTATATGTATTTTTACTACAAAATACAATAGGTGAGTTCATTTGCTCCCTTTTACTCTTTATATTTTTGGGACTGAGAATACATGCGCTGTTTTTATAACTGCTTTATTAAATGCCTTTGAATTATATTTTGAACTACGAATACATGAAATGCTTTTATAAATGTTTGACGAGATAGACACAAGCAAAACATTCCTCGAATGAATTATTATGCAGACATAAGTTCTGTGGATTATTATTGAATTATGTGGATATGATAATTGCCACCATTGAATTATGTGGACATGATAATTGCCACCATTGAATTATGTGGACATGATAATTGCCACCAATTGAAGTGAATGTTATGTATCGAGAGAATGATTTTATACACAGGTTATGTGTATATTATTTTTGTGCACGAGATATGTGTACGGTTACTAAGATTTATGAAAAAAGGATTTCGTACACGAGAAAGGTGTACTGTATTTAAAATATACCGCATGTACATTACAGGTGGGTATAGGATTCGGGCCCATTTGTACCATGCAGCATTTAAATCTTGTGGTCTATCAAAATGATGAATTTTATTGTTTTATGATAAACTTATGAACTCACCAACCTTTTGGTTGACACTTTAAAGCATGTTTATTCTCAGGTACGAAAGAAATCTTCCGCTGTGCATTTGCTCATATTACATAGCGTCGTTCATGGCATATAGAGGTCAGAACCTCGCAATGGGACCAACTGTTGAAGACTTTTTCCAGATGGATTAGGACGGGTCCTTTCAGTTGGTATCAGAGCGGTGGTCTTAGCGAACCAGGTCTGTATTAGTGTGTCTAACTGATAAGTCGATAGGATGCATTAGTGAGTCTGGACTTCGACCGTGTCTGCATGTCAAAAGTTTTGCTTATCATTTCTAGTCAGAAATCATCTGATTATCATCCTTAGGAAATCACTTGCTTATCGTTCTTAGTCTAGACACGTTTTACTGCATTGACTGCATGAATATAGACAAAATTCATATCTTAGCGTATCTGTTACTGTAGACCTTGCCTGATATCTCTCGTAAATTTCTCCTTAATATAAGGGATCCTGGTACTATATATATCTATGCAAATTATGCATTTAGAATAACATCCAACTATCAATTGCGGTCACTAAACTCTTCATACCAAAAATCTTTCCTGAGATCACGTAAGATGGCCTCTACGAATCGACCAAGTCCCTCTGACTCTGAAGACAGCGTGACAGGAGCACACCAACCAATCAACTACCGTGATTACCGGAGAAAATGGGGGTGGGTTCGCGACATACTCACCCTATGGAGAAGGGAAGAAGGTACTCCATATCATGAATCGAATATACCACCTAACCTTGGAGTACTTGACCCGCTCACCGGCGAACCCGTTCGCAACACCGTTTATACCCTATTCGCAAGAATTTTTCATCTTGAAGCTACCATTAACGGAACTAGAGAAGATATCCGATCTCTACCTCACACTAATAATCAACCAGGGTTAGTAGAAGAAGTTAGAGAACTCCGAGCTCGAGTATTAAATTTAGAGAGCACGGTATACAATTTGCAAGCACCAGCAGTATCACCAACACCAGTAACATCACCAGCCTCAGCACCAATGGCACCAGTACCACCAACAACCCAAGTTTCAACAATCTATGCCTCAACATCTCATTCTGTACCTTGAGTATAATCATCGTTCTTTGAATCATTCTACATCATTTATCTTCGTTCGACATGGCGATTATGTAATCTCTAATGTTTTAGAGATTATATATTCTTGTTCTAACGGTAAATCAAATGAGTTTAATATCATATTGACTCATTAAATCCATGATTATATCTGAAGAAAATATATATGTATATATGTTTTCATAAAGATTGTAATTAAAAATTCTTTGTACAAACTGTTAATGGTGAAAATATTTTAACGGGTAGGTAATACCCGAGGAATATTTAGATTTCAGATTAATAAGTTACACTGTACATTCTTCGAATCTGAATCAACGGTTAATTACCATCCTACTTACATCCACAGATATACGAATCTGATTCACCACAGAATAACCATTTTCATTCAATTTCATATTTGGATTTTAATCTATCAGAATCCAACAAGTGGCATAATGAAGAACACATTTGACGAAATAAAAATTTGATAGAAACAAACAAATTAATTATGAGAAATTTTGTTAAGAATCCACGCTAACTATGCCTATCTAACTGTTCCTAGCTAACTGATTACATTTTATTTATCGCAGTTTATTTATCGCAATTTAATTATTGCAATTTATATTCTCGCAATTTTATTTATTGTCATTTAATTTCTGTTATTTATTTTACGCACTTTAAATATCGGGACATATATACAAGGTTTTGACATATCATATCGACGCATTTATATATATTATTTGGAATAACCATAGACACTCTATATGCAGTAATGATCGAGTTCTCTATACAGGGTTGAGGTTGATTCTATAATAATATATATACTTTGAGTTGTGATCGAGTCTGAGACATGTACATTGTAGTGACCCGAACTTTTCCATGTTTATATATATTAATTGAGATTGATATTTACATGATTAAATGTTTCCAACATGTTAAGAAATCAAACTTGTTAAGACTTGATTAATTGAAATATGTTTCATATAGACAATTGACCACCCAAGTTGACCGGTGATTCACGAACGTTAAAACTTGTAAAAACTATATGATGACATATATATGGATATATATATAGTTAACATGATACTATGATAAGTAAACATATCATTAAGTATATAAACAATGAACTACATATGTAAAAACAAGACTACTAACTTAATGATTTTTAAACGAGACATATATGTAACGATTATCGTTGTAAAGACATTTAATGTATATATATCATATTAAGAGATATTCATACATGATAATATCATGATAATATAATAATTTAAAATCTCATTTGATATTATAAACATTGGGTTAACAACATTTAACAAGATCGTTAACCTAAAGGTTTCAAAACAACACTTACATGTAACGACTAACGATGACTTAACGACTCAGTTAAAATGTATATACATGTAGTGTTTTAATATGTATTTATACACTTTTGAAAGACTTCAATACACTTATCAAAATACTTCTACTTAACAAAAATTCTTACAATTACATCCTCGTTCAGTTTCATCAACAATTCTACTCGTATGCACCCGTATTCGTACTCGTACAATACACAGCTTTTAGATGTATGTACTATTGGTATATACACTCCAATGATCAGCTCTTAGCAGCCCATGTGAGTCACCTAACACATGTGGGAACCATCATTTGGCAACTAGCATGAAATATCTCATAAAATTACAAAAAATATGAGTAATCATTCATGACTTATTTACATGAAAACAAAATTACATATCCTTTATATCTAATCCATACACCAACGACCAAAAACACCTACAAACACTTTCATTCTTCAATTTTCTTCATCTAATTGATCTCTCTCAAGTTCTATCTTCAAGTTCTAAGTGTTCTTCATAAATTCCAAAAGTTCTAGTTTCATAAAATCAAGAATACTTTCAAGTTTGCTAGCTCACTTCCAATCTTGTAAGGTGATCATCCAACCTCAAGAAATCTTTGTTTCTTACAGTAGGTTATCATTCTAATACAAGGTAATAATCATATTCAAACTTTGGTTCAATTTCTATAACTATAACAATCTTATTTCAAGTGATGATCATACTTGAACTTGTTTTCGTGTCATGATTATGCTTCAAGAACTTCGAGCCATCCAAGGATCCGTTGAAGCTAGATCCATTTTTCTCTTTTCCAGTAGGTTTATCCAAGGAACTTAAGGTAGTAATGATGTTCATAACATCATTCGATTCATACATATAAAGCTATCTTATTCGAAGGTTTAAACTTGTAATCACTAGAACATAGTTTAGTTAATTCTAAACTTGTTCGCAAACAAAAGTTAATCCTTCTAACTTGACTTTTAAAATCAACTAAACACATGTTCTATATCTATATGATATGCTAACTTAATGATTTAAAACCTGGAAACACGAAAAACACCGTAAAACTGGATTTACGCCGTCGTAGTAACATCGCGGGCTGTTTTGGGTTAGTTAATTAAAAACTATGATAAACTTTGATTTAAAAGTTGTTATTCTGAGAAAATGATTTTTATTATGAATATGAAACTATATCCAAAAATTATGGTTAAACTCAAAGTGGAAGTATGTTTTCTGAAATGGTCATCTAGACGTCGTTCTTTCGACTGAAATGACTACCTTTACAAAAATGACTTGTAACTTATTTTTCCGACTATAAACCTATATTTTTTCTGTTTAGATTCATAAAATAAAGTTCAATATGAAACCATAGCAATTTGATTCACTCAAAACGGATTTAAAATGAAAAAGTTATGGGTAAAACAAGATTGGATAATTTTTCTCATTTTAGCTACGTGAAAATTGGTAACAAATCTATTCCAACCATAACTTAATCAACTTGTATTGTATATTATGTAATCTTGAGATACCATAGACACGTATACAATGTTTCGACCTATCATGTCGACACATCTATATATATTTCGGAACAACCATAGACACTCTATATGTGAATGTTGGAGTTAGCTATACAGGGTTGAGGTTGATTCCAAGATATATATAGTTTGAGTTGTGATCAATACTGAGATACGTATACACTGGGTCGTGGATTGATTCAAGATAATATTTATCGATTTATTTCTGTACATCTAACTGTGGACAACTAGTTGTAGGTTACTAACGAGGACAGCTGACTTAATAAACTTAAAACATCAAAATATATTAAAAGTGTTGTAAATATATTTTGAACATACTTTGATATATATGTATATATTGTTATAGGTTCGTGAATCAACCAGTGGCCAAGTCTTACTTCCCGACGAAGTAAAAATCTGTGAAAGTGAGTTATAGTCCCACTTTTAAAATCTAATATTTTTGGGATGAGAATACATGCAGGTTTTATAAATGATTTACAAAATAGACACAAGTACGTGAAACTACATTCTATGGTTGAATTATCAAAATCGAATATGCCCCTTTTTATTAAGTCTGGTAATCTAAGAATTAGGGAACAGACACCCTAATTGACGCGAATCCTAAAGATAGATCTATTGGGCCTAACAAACCCCATCCAAAGTACCGGATGCTTTAGTACTTAGAAATTTATATCATATCCGAAGGGTGTCCCGGAATGATGGGGATATTCTTATATATGCATCTTGTTAATGTCGGTTACCAGGTGTTCACCATATGAATGATTTTTATCTCTATGTATGGGATGTGTATTGAAATATGAAATCTTGTGGTCTATTATTATTATGATTTGATATATATAGGTTAAACCTATAACTCACCAACATTTTTGTTGACGTTTTAAGCATGTTTATTCTCAGGTGATTATTAAGAGCTTCCGCTGTTGCATACTTAAATAAGGACGAGATTTGGAGTCCATGCTTGTATGATATTGTGTAAAAACTGCATTCAAGAAACTTATTTTGTTGTAACATATTTGTATTGTAAACCATTATGTAATGGTCGTGTGTAAACAGGATATTTTAGATTATCATTATTTGATAATCTACGTAAAGCTTTTTAAACCTTTATTGATGAAATAAAGGTTATGGTTTGTTTTAAAAATGAATGCAGTCTTTGAAAAATGTCTCATATAGAGGTCAAAACCTCGCAACGAAATCAATTAATATGGAACGTTTTTAATCAATTAAGTATTTTTTTTTATGAATCTAACTCTTGTCTATTTTACAGTATAAAAACACAAAATGGATAGACAACCCAATATTTTAAGAGACCTACCCGGAGACATGATTGATGAAATCTTGTCTAGAGTCGGTCAGAATTCTTCGGCACAACTATTTAAGGCGAGATCAGTTTGTAAGACATTCGAAGAACGTTCCAAGAATGCCTTGGTTTATAAAAGGCTTTCGTTCGAAAGATGGGGGATATCACATTGGGAAATCCATAAGTTACGACGTGTTTACTTTGACGCATATATTGCGGGGAACCCAAATGCTATTTTACGCAATGGGTTAAGAAATTATTTTGACTCAATATATCCGAATATTGGACTTCGTGATTTAGAAAAAGCGGCTAATATGCAACATAAAGAAGCATGTTATGCTTACGGATTAGTAATGTTCGCTTCTCACCAAAGTGAGAACAAGAACATCGGGCTACAACTATTAAACAAAACGTTCCCACAAGTGACGGAGTCGGTAATTGGGGTAAGAAATGAGGTTTTTAGATTGTTACGGGACTGTTGGACATTACGTAACCCTCGTCCCTTTGACGACCTTACAACACGATGTCTTATCAACGGCCATAACGGTTATGTTCCACAAGACCAAGGATGGGAAGTAATCCTAGTAAAACCAGAATGCATGACTTGTTTCTGGACGTATGAATTACGTGTCTTTATTGCCTTTGCTGAACGACTTGTGTACTAGCTAGAATTATCTTCACAACCATCTTGTATCAAATTTATTGTGTGCTATATTTCATGCTATATGTAAAATAAGCGATATTGTAAGTTTGTAAAATATTGTGTAAAAGTTTGAACACGAAATATTATTATAATCAGTTTTTCATATAGAATTGTAGTAGTTGAATTGTATGTTAGCTACTAAGTATGAACTTAACGGGTAGGTACTACCCGAATTTAAACTTATAAAACGCTAATATGAAAAAAAAGCTTTTATAAATGAGTTCATATTATGCTACGAAATACTATTAACTACTCTTAATATTCTGTATGATTAACTTGTTCCATTTGACTATTTTGAAGGAAATGGCACCGACTACTCGACACACCGTGAATATGAATGAAGAGGAATTCCGTACTTTTCTAGCTTCAAACATAGCCGCAGTACAGGCTGCGCTACATACCAACAATAACCTTGGATCTAGCAGTACAGGAAATCGTGTAGGTTGCACCTACAAAGAATTCACTGCCTGCAAACCTTTGGAATTTGATGGAACCGAAGGACCGATCGGATTGAAACGGTGGACCGAGAAGGTCGAATCGGTGTTTGCCATAAGTAAGTGTACTGAAGAGGACAAAGTGAAGTACGCTACGCATACCTTCACAGGTTCTGCGTTA
The DNA here is from genome assembly GCF_046630445.1 of Rutidosis leptorrhynchoides. Taxonomy (NCBI): domain Eukaryota; kingdom Viridiplantae; phylum Streptophyta; class Magnoliopsida; order Asterales; family Asteraceae; genus Rutidosis; species Rutidosis leptorrhynchoides. The sequence continues at coordinate 120,570,859 of NC_092338.1, read as the reverse complement.
ACATGGTGGAATACCTATCTAGAGCAAGTGGGACAAGATGATGCTTACGCACTACCGTGGTCAGCATTCAAGCACTTGATGAACGAGAAGTACCGTCCCAGAACCGAGGTCAATAAGCTCAAGACAGAACTTAGAGGGTTACGAACCCAAGGATTTGATATTACCACGTACAAAAGACGATTCACAGAATTGTGCCTATTGTGTCCGGGAGCATTCGAAGATGAGGAAGAGAAGATCGACGCGTTTGTGAAAGGATTACCGGAAAGAATCCAAGAAGATATAAGTTCACACGAGCCCGCCTCCATACAACAGGCATGTAGAATGGCTCACAAACTAGTGAAGCAGATTGAAGAAAGAATTAAAGAACAGACTGCTGAAGAGGCCAATGTGAAGCAAGTCAAAAGAAAGTGGGAGGAAAACGGCGATAAGAATCACCAATACAACAACAACAGCAATTACAACAATAATCGCAACAATTATCCCAACAATCGCAACATCAATCGCAACTACAACAAACGGCCCAACAACAACAACAACAACAACAACAACAACAACAACAACAACAACAACAACAACAGTAATTACAACAATAATCCCAACAACAATAATAACCGCAACAACAACAATCAGAAGCAGCTATGCCAAAGGTGTGAAAAGTATCACTCGGGGTTCTGCACCAAATTTTGCAACAAGTGTAAAAGAAATGGTCATAGCGCGGCGAAGTGTGAGGTCTACGGACCAGGGGTTAATAGAACGAAAGGAACAAATGGTGTCGGAACGAGTAATGGCGGAGCAAGTAGTGGCGGAGCAAGTTATGCCAATGTAGTTTGTTATAAATGTGGAAAATCGGGCCACATTATTAGAAATTGCCCGAACCAGGAGAACACGAATGGACAAGGTCGCGGAAGAGTTTTCAATATTAATGCGGCAGAGGCACAGGAAGACTCGGAGCTTGTTACGGGTACGTTTCTTATTGACAATAAATCTGCTTACGTTTTATTTGATTCGGGTGCGGATAGAAGCTATATGAGTAGAGATTTTTGTGCTAAATTAAGTTGTCCATTGACGCCTTTGGATAGTAAATTTTTACTCGAATTAGCAAATGGTAAATTAATTTCAGCAGATAATATATGTCGGAATTGAGAAATTAAACTGGTTAGCAAAACATTTAAGATTGATTTGATACCAGTAGAGTTAGGGAGTTTTGATGTGATAATCGGTATGGACTAGTTGAAAGAAGTGAAAGCAGAGATCGTTTGTTACAAAAATGCAATTCGCATTATACGAGAAAAAGGAAAACCCTTAATGGTGTATGGAGAAAAGGGCAACACGAAGCTACATCTTATTAGTAATTTGAAGGCACAAAAACTAATAAGAAAAGGTTGCTATGCTGTTCTAGCACACGTCGAGAAAGTACAAACTGAAGAAAAGAGCATCAATGATGTTCCCATTGCAAAAGAATTTTCCGATGTATTTCCGAAAGAATTACCGGGATTACCCCCACATCGATCCGTTGAATTTCAAATAGATCTTGTACCAGGAGCTGCACCAATAGCTCGTGCTCCTTACAGACTCGCACCCAGTGAGATGAAAGAACTGCAAAGCCAATTACAAGAACTTTTAGAGCGTGGTTTCATTCGACCAAGCACATCACCGTGGGGAGCTCCTGTTTTGTTTGTCAAGAAGAAAGATGGTACATTCAGGTTGTGTATCGACTACCGAGAGTTGAACAAACTTACCATCAAGAACCGCTACCCACTACCGAGAATCGACGATTTATTTGATCAACTACAAGGCTCGTCTGTTTATTCAAAGATTGACTTACGTTCCGGGTATCATCAAATGCGGGTGAAAGAAGATGATATTCCAAAGACTGCTTTCAGAACACGTTACGGTCATTACGAGTTTATGGTCATGCCGTTTGGTTTAACTAATGCACCAGCTGTGTTCATGGACCTTATGAACCGAGTGCGTGGACCATACCTTGACAAGTTTGTCATTGTTTTCATTGATGACATACTTATTTACTCAAAGAATGACCAAGAACACGGTGAACATTTGAGAAAGGTGTTAGAAGTATTGAGGAAGGAAGAATTGTACGCTAAGTTTTCAAAGTGTGCATTTTGGTTGGAAGAAGTTCAATTCCTCGGTCACATAGTGAACAAAGAAGGTATTAAGGTGGATCCGGCAAAGATAGAAACTGTTGAAAAGTGGGAAACCCCGAAAACTCCGAAACACATACGCCAGTTTTTAGGACTAGCTGGTTACTACAGAAGGTTCATCCAAGACTTTTCCAGAATAGCAAAACCCTTGACTGCATTAACGCATAAAGGGAAGAAATTTGAATGGAATGATGAACAAGAGAAAGCGTTTCAGTTATTGAAGAAAAAGCTAACTACGGCACCTATATTGTCATTGCCTGAAGCGAATGATGATTTTGTGATTTATTGTGACGCATCAAAGCAAGGTCTCGGTTGTGTATTAATGCAACGAACGAAGGTGATTGCTTATGCATCTAGACAATTGAAGATTCACGAACAAAATTATACGACGCATGATTTGGAATTAGGCGCGGTTGTTTTTGCATTAAAAACTTGGAGGCACTATTTATATGGGGTCAAAAGTATTATATATACCGACCACAAAAGTCTTCAACACATATTTAATCAGAAACAACTGAATATGAGGCAGCGTAGGTGGATTGAATTATTGAATGATTACGACTTTGAGATTCGTTACCACCCGGGGAAGGCAAATGTGGTAGCCGATGCCTTGAGCAGGAAGGACAGAGAACCCATTCGAGTAAAATCTATGAATATAATGATTCATAATAACCTTACTACTCAAATAAAGGAGGCGCAACAAGGAGTTTTAAAAGAGGGAAATTTAAAGGATGAAATACCCAAAGGATCGGAGAAGCATCTTAATATTCGGGAAGACGGAACCCGGTATAGGGCTGAAATGATTTGGGTACCAAAATTTGGAGATATGAGAGAAATGGTACTTAGAGAAGCTCATAAAACCAGATACTCAATACATCCTGGAACGGGGAAGATGTACAAGGATCTCAAGAAACATTTTTGGTGGCCGGGTATGAAAGCCGATGTTGCTAAATACGTAGGAGAATGTTTGACGTGTTCTAAGGTCAAAGCTGAGCATCAAAAACCATCAGGTCTACTTCAACAACCCGAAATCCCGGAATGGAAATGGGAAAACATTACCATGGATTTCATCACTAAATTGCCAAGGACTGCAAGTGCTTTTGATACTATTTGGGTAATAGTTGATCGTCTCACCAAATCAGCACACTTCCTTCCAATAAGAGAAGATGACAAGATGGAGAAATTAGCACGACTGTATTTGAAGGAAGTCGTCTCCAGACATGGAATACCAATCTCTATTATCTCTGATAGGGATGGCAGATTTATTTCAAGATTCTGGCAGACATTACAGCAAGCATTAGGAACTCGTCTAGACATGAGTACTGCCTATCATCCACAAACTGATGGGTAGAGCGAAAGGACGATACAAACGCTTGAAGACATGCTACGAGCATGTGTTATTGATTTCGGAAACAGTTGGGATCGACATCTACCATTAGCAGAATTTTCCTACAACAACAGCTACCATTCAAGCATTGAGATGGCGCCGTTTGAAGCACTTTATGGTAGAAAGTGCAGGTCTCCGATTTGTTGGAGTGAAGTGGGGGATAGACAGATTACGGGTCCGGAAATTATACAAGAAACTACCGAGAAGATCATCCAAATTCAACAACGGTTAAAAACCGCCCAAAGTCGACAAAAGAGCTACGCTGACATTAAAAGAAAAGATATAGAATTTGAAATTGGAGAGATGGTCATGCTTAAAGTTGCACCTTGGAAAGGCGTTGTTTGATTTGGTAAACGAGGGAAATTAAATCCAAGGTATATTGGACCATTCAAGATTATTGATCGTGTCGGACCAGTAGCTTACCGACTTGAGTTACCTCTGAAAGTTTTTCATATGCCCGAGAGACATATTAAATTAATGTGGCTAATATGTTATGATCCAAGTCGGGTCATACCCAATAACAAGCTTACCGACACCTTAATCGTATTTAATCTTAATGAATGGATCATTAAATGAATACGCGACGCTTGGATTTTAGAAAATCGGTTTTCTAAAATATTATTACTTGAGATAAATTATTTGGATAATTTATACATTAAGGATTTAATTATTTATAGGTTTAAATAATTATATTGTGTTATATTTTATAAATGATTTATAAAATATGTAAGTAACTTAACAATACATGGGCTATTGATTTAGTTTTATAAAAAAAAAGGGGATTTTTTTTTAAACCTCCTTGGTGGACCCTTTTTTTGGTCTCCAAGGTAGACAAACCAATGCCCTTTTGTTACTTTTAAGATAATATTCTTAATGTGCATGCAAGGTTTTAAAAACCAATGTTTGACTCAAGTAAGTGGGGATATTAGACATAAAAAACTGCATTTTTGCTTGCCCTTGTTGGTTGATTTAGGCCGTGAGCTACCAAGTAATAGGAAGGCAGTTTTTTTACTTGCTAATTACTTCAATTAAGTGTCCTAAATCCTAACCAAACAAAAGTGGGTGTTGGTGATTGATTTCTTGGGGTATAACACACTTGAGGCTTCAAGTTAGAGGCTACATTCTCATCATCTCCTTCATAAGTTTCTGCACTTTTCAGAGGTGCTGCTGTTCGGTTTTTACAAAGAGAAGAAAGAGGGTTTGAAGCTAGGATTCAAGGTGATTAAAGTCTAGCCAATACAAGGGTGTGTTGGTACTTTGTTTCATCATCTTTCTCATCATCATTCAAGCAATTTTCAGCCCTTAAACTTAGTTTAAGGAGGTATAAAACTCTATCTTTTCTTGTTAATTAGTAAGCATAATATTCACAACTTGATCCAAGAAGGGATTTAGCTTTAATTGGTTTAAAGATAACAAGTTTAAATTGGTAAATTACACGCTTCCGTTTATTATGTTTCATAAAAGGTTTTAAGACTTATCAAACTTGTTAAATCCCAACAATGGTATCTAGAGCCGAAGTTGTTGAAATATGCTTCGAATTGTTGTCTTTAAACCCACTATATTTGCATTCCAAGTACATGCATGAAAATGGAATACAAAAATTGTCGGGTTTGGGTGGGTTTGATATGATGGCCGAAATTTTGGATGTTCCAAAAGGGGTTTGGAACTTGTCATTTTGGTCATTTTTGGTTGCATGTTAAAGTTCACAATCCTAGCCTTGACCTTGTGTTGATTGCATGCTATATTTGGTTGATTTGTTATATTCATTTGGTATGTAATATTATTCATTCAATTGGCATGTAATAATTATTATTTTGGCTATGTAATTTGTTTTACATTTGGTATGTAAAATAGAATAGGTTGTATTTCATTTTCTAGATAAAAATGTATTAGGATACATATTTTGTAAAAATGAAGAACAAGATCATGAAGACTTGAAGAACACAAGGAGCATTTGGATGCAAGGTTAAGTGGGAGATTGGAAATCTCTTGCTTTGTGTTGAAACCCCTTAACCGGTGACGTTTGTTTTCGGCTAAACAAACGTCCACCAAAATGGCTAGATTGTGAACATACTTATTTTGCATGTGTGGTTGTTTGTATGTTTATGGATTGTATGTTTGATTGCTACAATTAATCACAAAATAACAACAAACAAAACGACAATTTAATTGGTTAAATTAGATGTTCTAAGTACATGCAAAACGGCAATTTAAATGGTTAAATTAAAATAGCAACCAAAAACCTTAATAAATGGTTATTAAGAACAAGAAAAGGATAACGTATATAAAATGGTTTATATCAAGTAATTGGCTCAATTACAAAACATGAAATTGGTTTTTCATAAGTACCATACACTAAATGCATGTTGGTGTATGGCATAAAAGTTTTCTTAAACTAGAATTAACGAAAACTTAAAATCCCTTTTACAAACAAGGTAAACAAGTTTAACGCCATCCTATTGTGTGACACTTAAAAGTATTAGGGAACTCATGATGGGATAAAGGTCACCTAACCGTTATGAGCAAACTAATATGATTAAGGTAAATTTCGCATGCTTGTGGGATAAAGGTCACCTAACCACTTGTATGTTAAATTTACAAGTCTATACAAATAGGACGACTTGATTTGGGAATCATGAACTTAGGGTCACCGAAGCATGATGAACAAATAGGCGTTGATGGGATAATATGCCATGCAAAAGGATTGCATGATCCCATAACTTAGAAGTTGCAAAGGATTGCAATTGTCATATAATGACTACCTAGCTAAATCAAATAACGGGATAAAGGTCACCTAACCGAAATTTGGTTTACCGTTGGATTCTAAAATTTAATAAATATCAATCAAATTAAAAGGGTATTGTTTATTAAATCTGAAATCGATACTTAAAATAAACTTTGTTGAATTTTGTAGATGGCCGCTAATAATAACAACAACATGCAAAACGCACCACTTAACATGAACAACCTATCATTACGGTCTCTCCTCGAGAAAGACAAACTTAACCATACCAACTTTATGGATTGGTTCCGCAATCTTCGGATTGTCCTCAAACAAGAGGATAAAGCGTATGTACTTGAGGACCCCATTCCCGATCAACCGGATGAGAATGATGTGGAAGCAATGGCCTCTTATGATAAGTATTGCCACGACTCCCTTCAAGTCTCATGCTTAATTCTTGGGACTATGATACCCGAACTCCAAAAGGATTTCGAGCATCATAGTGCATACGACATGATAACGCAATTGAAGGAGATGTTCCTCCAACAAGCGCGTGTCGAGCGTTTCGAAACGGTTCGGGCGCTACATGCTTGTCGTATGGACGATACCCAATCGGTTTCATCTTATGTACTTAAGATGAAAAGCCTTATCGATCGTGCTAACCGTCTTAACCTAAACATATCAAATGAGTTAGCCACCGATCTTATCCTTAACTCCCTATCAAAAAGGTTTGATCAATTTGTAATTAATTACAATATGAATGGGATGGATAAGAGCATAGGTGAGCTTCACGGTATGCTTAGAACGGCGGAAACTAGCATGGGTAAAAGGGCTTTACCCGTGTTAGCAATCGATCAAGGTGGGTCAAAAGGTAACACCTCTAAGCCAAAGGTGGCCAAGAGAAAAGGACCCGCCCATCAAGGCAAAGGGAAAGGGAAGATGGTTACCCCAACCATCAACAAGGCTAAGAAGCAAAAGGTAGCCGAGAAGGCAAACCCCAAAGAAGACCCATGTTTCGGTTGCGGTGAGATGGGTCATTGGAAACGAAACTGTCCGGTCTATCTTAAGGAGTTGAAGGACAAGAGGGATGCAGGGCAAACCTCAGGTAATATGTATATGGTATATATAGAGCTTAGTATTACTTCTTCTAATACATGGGTATTAGACACGGGATGTGGAACTCATATTTGCAATTCTTTGCAGGGGTTCAAAAGAAGTGATCATAAGGCGGGAACATCAAGTCTCTATATGGGCAATGGTACAAAGGTGCATGTTAAAGCTCAAGGAGATTTTATTTTGAAGCTTCCAAGCGGATTGGAACTTATTTTAGAAAATGTTTTGTATGCTCCGGATTTGTGTAGAAACATTATTTCTATTTCTCGCTTAAAACAATGTGGTTACGTTGTTAATTTTATTGATGATGATATTCATGTTTTTAAAGATAATGTATTCTATTTCAAGGCTTCGCCTTCAAATGGAATTTATGAATTGGTTCATGATGACACATCATCGAACTCTATATACCATACTAGCACCAAGAAACTCAAAAGGGATTTGAGTGATTCCTACTTATGGCATTGTCGCCTTCGTCACATAAACAAGAACCGAATGCATACACTTCAAAAGAATGGACTCTTGAAATCAAATGAGATGGACTCGTTTGATGTGTGTGAATCTTGTTTACAAGGCAAAATGACTAAAGCACCTTTCAAAGGGACCAATGAAAGGGCTAAGGACTTATTGGGATTAATACATTCGGATGTATGTGGACCCTTTAAGCCCATAGCTAGGAATGGTGAAAGATACTTCGTTACTTTCATTGATGACTTCAGTCGTTTTGGGTATGTCTACTTGTTAAGACATAAGGACGAAACTTTTGAAGCATTCAAAGAATATCAAAGCGAAGTACAAAATCAACTCAATAAGACAATCAAGGTACTTCGTACCGATAGAGGAGGTGAATACCTAAGCGATGCTTTCCAAGATCATCTTAGGAGTTGTGGGATTATCTCACAACTTACTCCACCTGGAACACCCCAACTTAATGGAGTTTCCGAAAGGAGGAACCGAACCCTAATGGATATGGTTCGATCTATGATGGCTACAAGCACGTTACCTCTATCATTTTGGGGTTATTGTCTATGCTCCGCGGCTCGTATTTTAAATATGGCCCCAACCAAGAAAGTGGAACGAACACCTCATGAGATGTGGTTTGGAAAACCTCCATCCCTATCATACTTAAAGGTATGGGGATGTGAAGCTTATCCTAAGCGTTACATCCCTAATAAGTTGAATGCTCGATCCACGAAGTGTATCTTCATAGGATATCCCAAGGATAATATGGGATATTATTTCTATGATCCATCTGAGCAGAATGTATTTGTTGCTCGGAAGGCGGAATTCCTTGAAACTAAGTTCCTAATGGAAGGAAGTAGTGAAAGGAAGATAGATCTTGAAGAGGTTCAAGATCAAATAGATGATACACAATTGGTTGACACTAGCACTCAACATGAAAATGTTGATAGTGATCAAATGGATGATCAAAATACACAAGACATTCGTAGATCTGGTAGGATTAGCAATCCTCCTGAGAGATATGGTTTTCTCATAGATGGTTGCTATACAGTTGATTTGGATGAACCAACAAACTACCAAGATGCTTTATCAAGGATTGATAAAGATAAATGGCAGGAAGCCATGAAATCTGAGATGCAATCCATGTATGACAACCAAGTTTGGGAACTTGTTACACAACCTCCTGGCTCTAGGCTAGTTGATTGTAAATGGCTTTTCAAAATGAAAACCGACATACATGGAAACTTGGATACATACAAAGCTAGACTTGTAGCAAAAGGTTTCACTCAAACTCAAGGGATTGATTATGATGAAACTTTCTCGCCAGTGGCAATGCTAAAGTCTATTAGGATATTATTTGCCATTGCTGCTCACTATGACTATGAAATATGGCAAATGGATGTCAAAACCGCTTTCCTAAATGGATATCTTGAGAAAGATGTTTATATGGTACAACCAGAAGGTTTTGTTGATCCGAAAAATCCTAAAAAGGTATGCAAGTTAAAGAAATCAATCTACGGATTGAAACAAGCATCTAGAATGTGGAATCATCGTTTTAATGAAGAGGCAAAGATATTTGGCTTCATTAAAAATGGTGATGAAGCTTGTGTATACAAAAAGGCTAGTGGGAGCTCTATAATGTTCCTTGTGCTATATGTGGATGATATATTATTGTTTGGGAATGATATAACCACAATGCAAGAGGTCAAAACTTGGCTAAAAGGTTGCTTCTCCATTAAGGATCTTGGAGAAGCGCAATACATATTGGGGATTGGGATCTATAGGAATAGATCCAAGAGATTGATAGGTTTAAGTCAAAGTACATACATTGACAAAATCTTGAAAAGGTTCAAGATGGAAAACTCTAAGAAAGGTTTGGTACCTATTCAAAGAGGAACCGTTCTCAGTTCATCTCAGTGTCCTACCACGAAAGATGAACAAGAGAGAATGAAGAAAGTCCCATACGCATCTGCTATTGGGTCTATCATGTATGCAATGATATGTACTAGACCGGATGTGTCATGCGCTCTAAGCTTGACAAGTAGATACCAGAATAACCCAGGAAACAGTCATTGGATTGCTGTTAAAAGTATATTGAAATACCTTAGGAGGACTAAGGATATGTTTCTAATATATGGGTCTGGTGAGGAGGAACTCGCTGTAAAAGGTTACGTGGACGCGAGTTTCCAAACTGATCGAGATGACTCTCGATCACAATCCGGCTATGTCTTCACATTAAATGGAGGTGCGGTCTCTTGGAAGAGTTCAAAACAGGATGTTGTTGCTCTATCCACTACAGAGTCAGAGTACATCGCCGCATCATTGGCAGCTCAGGAAGCTGCATGGATGAAGAAATTCATCGACGACTTAGGAGTAGTCCCTTCCATTCAGGACCCTCTTGAGATCTTTTGTGACAACGAGGGTGCGATTGCTCAAATCAAGGAACCTCGTGCTCATCAAAAGACCCGTCACATTGAGCGGAGATTCAACTACATAAGGGATGAAGTTGAAATGGGGAAGATATGTATTCGCAAAGTTCACACAGATCTTAATATGGCGGATCCTCTCACGAAGCTCTTACATGGACCAAAACATGCAGGACATGTTTGTGCATTAGGGCTTCGATATTCTAGTGATTGGTCATGATCTATTTTAAGTATTGTAACGGAACGAAATTGTTCAAACTCATTAATATAATTATAGTATTAATTTATTTTGAGTTATGTTCCTATTTTGCATATTTTATCCAAGAATAAGTAATTATTCTGAATTCCGTAGTCGATCACATTTGTGGGAGCAAATGTGAGGTTTAGACTATTATGAACTTGGATTGGTATACATTCACGGGATGAATGTGGGGCAAGGATGCAACCAAGGTTCATAGATATTTGTAGGATACAAATATTGGAAGACCCGCTCTCAAGATTTACTAAATGGAGCCTTTGTGGTTGATCACATGTAATCTTGAGTAAAGGAGAATATCATTGTATCCTCTGACCTGAGATACATATTGGGTTCGGATATTCACCAAGTATTGTGCCTTGATTATTTCCTTCGCTATTCTGAAATATGGTAGTACATAAGGGAGAACTCAGGTATAATTCAAAGTGTATATCTAGGACGTATGTAGTCAAGATGGAATTTGTCCCTCTTATTCATTGAGAGTCAGATGTCTAAGGCCTGATAAAGTTAAATCTATAAGAGAGTGATCACTCTGTATCTCTTGGATTTGACATGACATCTAGGATGAAAGGATATAATGAAAGATTCACCTATTCATATTCGAGATGGAACTCGAAAGGGATGATGTTATTGAATGGCACAAAGTCATAACATATTGGGGGTGATGGGCGGTCGTTAGGTGGTATCCGTCACTTGCATTAATTTCTTATGTTTCTCGTGCAAGTGGGAGATTGAAAGTTTTTCGTATGCCCGAGAGACATATTAAATTAATGTGGCTAATATGTTATGATCCAAGTCGGGTCATACCCAATAAAAAGCTTACCGACACCTTAATCGTATTTAATCTTAATGAATGGATCATTAAATGAATACGCGACGCTTGGATTTTAGAAAATCGGTTTTCTAAAATATTATTACTTGAGATAAATTATTTGGATAATTTATACATTAAGGATTTAATTATTTATAGGTTTAAATAATTATATTGTGTTATATTTTATAAATGATTTATAAAATATGTAAGTAACTTAACAATACATGGGCTATTGATTTAGTTTTATAAAAAAAAAAGGGATTTTTTTTTAAACCTCCTTGGTGGACCGTTTTTTTGGTCTCCAAGGTACACAAACCAATGCCCTTTTGTTACTTTTAAGATAATATTCTTAATGTGCATGCAAGGTTTTAAAAACCAATGTTTGACTCAAGTAAGTGGGGATATTAGACATAAAAAACTGCATTTTTGCTTGCCCTTGTTGGTTGATTTAGGCCGTGAGCTACCAAGTAATAGGAAGGCAGTTTTTTTACTTGCTAATTACTTCAATTAAGTGTCCTAAATCCTAACCAAACAAAAGTGGGTGTTGGTGATTGATTTCTTGGGGTATAACACACTTGAGGCTTCAAGTTAGAGGCTACATTCTCATCATCTCCTTCATAAGTTTCTGCACTTTTCAGAGGTGCTGCTGTTCGGTTTTTACAAAGAGAAGAAAGAGGGTTTGAAGCTAGGATTCAAGGTGATTAAAGTCTAGCCAATACAAGGGTGTGTTGGTACTTTGTTTCATCATCTTTCTCATCATCATTCAAGCAATTTTCAGCCCTTAAACTTAGTTTAAGGAGGTATAAAACTCTATCTTTTCTTGTTAATTAGTAAGCATAATATTCACAACTTGATCCAAGAAGGGATTTAGCTTTAATTGGTTTAAAGATAACAAGTTTAAATTGGTAAATTACACGCTTCCGTTTATTATGTTTCATAAAAGGTTTTAAGACTTATCAAACTTGTTAAATCCCAACAACCTCAACAACTCGCGGCTGTACATAACACTTTCCACGTCTCAAATTTGAAGAAATGTTTTGCTAAAGAAGATCTCACTATTCCATTAGATGAAATCCAAATCAACAAAAAACTTCAATTCATCGAAGAACCCGTCGAAATAATGGATCGTGAGGTTAAAAGACTTAAGCAAAACAAGATACCAATTGTTAAGGTTCGATGGAATGCTCGTAGAGGACCCGAGTTCACCTGGGAGCGTGAAGATCAGATGAAGAAGAAATACCCACATCTATTTCCAGAAGATTCGTCAACACCTTCAACAGCTTAAGATTTCGGGACGAAATTTATTTAACGGGTAGGTACTGTAGTGACCCGAACTTTTCCATGTTTATATATATTAATTGAGATTGATATTTACATGATTAAATGTTTCCAACATGTTAAGAAATCAAACTTGTTAAGACTTGATTAATTGAAATATGTTTCATATAGACAATTGACCACCCAAGTTGACCGGTGATTCACGAACGTTAAAACTTGTAAAAACTATATGATGACATATATATGGATATATATATATATAGTTAACATGATACTATGATAAGTAAACATATCATTAAGTATATAAACAATGAACTACATATGTAAAAACAAGACTACTAACTTAATGATTTTTAAACGAGACATATATGTAACGATTATCGTTGTAAAGACATTTAATGTATATATATCATATTAAGAGATATTCATACATGATAATATCATGATAATATAATAATTTAAAATCTCATTTGATATTATAAACATTGGGTTAACAACATTTAACAAGATCGTTAACCTAAAGGTTTCAAAACAACACTTACATGTAACGACTAACGATGACTTAACGACTCAGTTAAAATGTATATACATGTAGTGTTTTAATATGTATTTATACACTTTTGAAAGACTTCAATACACTTATCAAAATACTTCTACTTAACAAAAATTCTTACAATTACATCCTCGTTCAGTTTCATCGACAATTCTACTCGTATGCACCCGTATTCGTACTCGTACAATACACAGCTTTTAGATGTATGTACTATTGGTATATACACTCCAATGATTAGCTCTTAGCAGCCCATGTGAGTCACCTAACACATGTGGGAACCATCATTTGGCAACTAGCATGAAATATCTCATAAAATTACAAAAAATATGAGTAATCATTCATGACTTATTTACATGAAAACAAAATTACATATCCTTTATATCTAATCCATACACCAACGACCAAAAACACCTACAAACACTTTCATTCTTCAATTTTCTTCATCTAATTGATCTCTCTCAAGTTCTATCTTCAAGTTCTAAGTGTTCTTCATAAATTCCAAAAGTTCTAGTTTCATAAAATCAAGAATACTTTCAAGTTTGCTAGCTCACTTCCAATCTTGTAAGGTGATCATCCAACCTCAAGAAATCTTTGTTTCTTACAGTAGGTTATCATTCTAATACAAGGTAATAATCATATTCAAACTTTGGTTCAATTTCTATAACTATAACAATCTTATTTCAAGTGATGATCTTACTTGAACTTGTTTTCGTGTCATAATTATGCTTCAAGAACTTCGAGCCATCCAAGGATCCGTTGAAGCTAGATCCATTTTTTTATTTTCCAGTAGGTTTATCCAAGGAACTTAAGGTAGTAATGATGTTCATAACATCATTTGATTCATACATATAAAGCTATCTTATTCGAAGGTTTAAACTTGTAATCACTAGAACATAGTTTAGTTAATTCTAAACTTGTTCGCAAACAAAAGTTAATCCTTCTAACTTGACTTTTAAAATCAACTAAACACATGTTCTATATCTATATGATATGCTAACTTAATGATTTAAAACCTGGAAACACGAAAAACACCGTAAAACCGGATTTACGCCGTCGTAGTAACACCGCGGGCTGTTTTGGGTTAGTTAATTAAAAACTATGATAAACTTTGATTTAAAAGTTGTTATTCTGAGAAAATGATTTTTATTATGAACATGAAACTATATCCAAAAATTATGGTTAAACTCAAAGTGGAAGTATGTTTTCTAAAATGGTCATCTAGACGTCGTTCTTTCGACTGAAATGACTACCTTTACAAAAACGACTTGTAACTTATTTTTCCGACTAAAAACCTATACTTTTTCTGTTTATATTCATAAAATAAAGTTCAATATGAAACCATAGCAATTTGATTCACTCAAAACGGATTTAAAATGAAAAAGTTATGGGTAAAACAAGATTGGATAATTTTTCTCATTTTAGCTACGTGAAAATTGGTAACAAATCTATTCCAACCATAACTTAATCAACTTGTATTGTATATTATGTAATCTTGAGATACCATAGACACGTATACAATGTTTCGACCTATCATGTCGACACATCTATATATATTTCGGAACAACCATAGACACTCTATATGTGAATGTTGGAGTTAGCTATACAGGGTTGAGGTTGATTCCAAAATATATATAGTTTGAGTTGTGATCAATACTGAGATACGTATACACTGGGTCGTGGATTGATTCAAGATAATATTTATCGATTTATTTCTGTACATCTAACTGTGGACAACTAGTTGTAGGTTACTAACGAGGACAGCTGACTTAATAAACTTAAAACATCAAAATATATTAAAAGTGTTGTAAATATATTTTGAACATACTTTGATATATATGTATATATTGTTATAGGTTCGTGAATCAACCAGTGGCCAAGTCTTACTTCCCGACGAAGTAAAAATCTGTGAAAGTGAGTTATAGTCCCACTTTTAAAATCTAATATTTTTGGGATGAGAATACATGCAGGTTTTATAAATGATTTACAAAATAGACACAAGTACGTGAAACTACATTCTATGGTTGAATTATCAAAATCGAATATGCCCCTTTTTATTAAGTCTGGCATTCTAAGAATTAGGGAACAGATACCCTAATTGACGCGAATCCTAAAGATAGATCTATTGGGCCTAACAAACCCCATCCAAAGTACCGGATGCTTTAGTACTTCGAAATTTATATCATATCCGAAGGGTGTCCCGGAATGATGGGGATATTCTTATATATGCATCTTGTTAATGTCGGTTACCAGGTGTTCACCATATGAATGATTTTTATCTCTATGTATGGGATGTGTATTGAAATATGAAATCTTGTGGTCTATTATTATTATGATTTGATATATATAGGTTAAACCTATAACTCACCAACATTTTTGTTGACGTTTTAATCATGTTTATTCTCAGGTGATTATTAAGAGCTTCCGCTGTCGCATACTTAAATAAGGACGAGATTTGGAGTCCATGCTTGTATGATATTGTGTAAAAACTGCATTCAAGAAACTTATTTTGTTGTAACATATTTGTATTGTAAACCATTATGTAATGGTCGTGTGTAAACAGGATATTTTAGATTATCATTATTTGATAATCTACGTAAAGCTTTTTAAACCTTTATTGATGAAATAAAGGTTATGGTTTGTTTTAAAAATGAATGCAGTCTTTGAAAAACGTCTCATATAGAGGTCAAAACCTCGCAACAAAATCAATTAATATGGAACGTTTTTAATCAATAAGAACGGGACATTTCATACACGGGTTACGATACTTATTAATTAATTCGAATATTATATGTGAATTATTGAATTGCTAACTGTGGACTATCAACTGTGGACTGCCAACATTGAACAATTAAAATGAATTAAAATATTGTTTATAACATATGAAACTAAACAATTCTTCAAGTTTGCCACTTGATCTCATCTTAAACCTCATTTGTATCTTGACGATTATAATCTGCTTTCAAACCTTTCATGATTCTTGAAAACACCTCAATCAAGAAGATGAACCAACCACACTTCATCTACGGAAGGAAAGATTTATGTATATAGTTATGCACCTGGAAAATTCTCGAAAACTGAGTAAACGTTTAACACGTATCTGTGCTAGATCCTTTGGCGTTATTATTACCGAAAATAATTTTATAATCCCTCTCCAAATTAGCCAATTTTTTCACAGCTTCAGCAAATCAACTTCGATTTTTCCTTCGAAACAACCTTGTTATAACCTTGACATATATGCGTGCTCTTTTATTGCTACCGGGGAACCTTTTATATTCCACCATATTACCAGAAATCGGCGTTTAATCATCTAAAAACATAATTCTCTTGAAACCCCTCGGTCTGATAACCAATGATCCAGATCCGTTAACTTTGAAAATGCTGACGAAGCAGCATGTAGTAAATGGTCTTAATGGCCAAAAGTGATGATAAAAGAATGGAGTGTTTGGAACACTCGATTAAAAATTTGGTACTGAAAAACGAATTAAGCCAAACCATAAAGGAGACCAAGGACAAATACAAGGACCAAACCATATATTCAAAGAATCCAGGTAATTCTGGATCCGATGAAATCTTTAGAGAATATCTTGCTCCGAATTCATGTTAAAATCTTGCTAAAAAATTTTCTTCATCAACCTACGAACTTAGAAATTCCAAAATATCATCATAAATATCTTCGATATTTCTGAGGATATTTTCATAAATATTCTTGTCCGAAATTATCTACCTCTTCGTGTTTTCTGTATTCCGTTATATTGGAAATTTCTGTAAAAATCTAAGTATAAATTATGAATGAATTGTGGAGAAGTGTTGGGAATTGAAGCATGAGTTAGTATGATATAATGGCGCTTGGCCAACGTGATTATATTACAGTAAGTCATGCTGAGTTTCTAATGAAACGTGATGATTCACAGATCTTAACGTCATCATGTGCCATGTTACATAACTTTTTCATTCTAATTAACCTCTGAACATATCAAGAAAATATATTCTTGATAGTTCTATTCTCAGTGATTCTGGTAATTTGACAAATCAAATCGTGCTATTACGTTCTTTCTTGATTAGAACATTAAGTTCATTTGAAACTCCATACTTACGAATTCTGGACCGTTACTCGCTTTACTAGAGGTCGAGAAGAGAAGAAAAAGGCAAAGAGCTCCGAAACATAAGGGAAAATATAAAACCCGATAATAACACAGAAATCACAAACCATGTACATCAATACGAATAGCAATATAAAGACACGGGAGTATGATAAACACAATAACCCCAAGGTAATAGTAGAAGTAAACAGATTTTTCTGGTGAAAAATTGAAAAGAAGGATGACAGAAGTGATAATTAGAAAAAATATCAAGAATTAGAACGGGATTAAGCATTTTCACAATCTTTTGGATGTAAGAATTAAGAAAGAAAGAATAGGAATGGTGAGAATAGTGGAACGGAAGAGTTTAATTTATAATGGAAATATCAGACAGAGTAATCGAGGCGGTCACCGTATTTAATTATAGAAATCTTAATTTCCTTATTCGCTGAAGAATCAAATCTTTTAGATTTCGAAGATTTCTTTAAATCCCTTGAATTCCGAAATTCAATCATGACTAGTGAAGAGTTATGATGAAACTTGTCTATCTCATTTCACTACTAAGTGATAGCTTCACTCGTACTCTTTGAGTAATCGAATTAGTTTATCTTTATTACTCAATGGTAATAAAACTCTATTTATCAGCTTATATGAGTCATGAAAACATACTTATTGTCAGCCATGACCATCCCAATCAAATTTCGGGACGAAATTTCTTTAACGGGTAGGTACTGTGACGACCCGGAAATTTCTGATCAAATTTAAACTTAAATCTTATATGATTTCGACAAGATAAGCAAAGTCTGTATTATTGAGTTTTAAAAAATTCTAAACTATTTACATAGATTCAATTACCCTTTAACTATTCCCGACGATTCACGAACTATTGTTTGTAAATAAATATGTATATGTATATAAATGTATGTAGATGTAACAAATTGAAATTTAAAATATAAATTAATCATTAGAGTTAATTATGTAAAATAGTATACTAAATAATTAAATTTCTTTTAAAATAAATATCTATACAAATATATATATATATATATATATATATATATATATATATATATATATATATATATATATATATATATATATATATATATATATATATATGATTCTATACAAAAATTAAGATTGTATGTTTATTAAAGTATATAAAATGTATAACTATTAAATGGCATATATAGAAATTGAAACATACAAATTATTGTTATTAGTATTGTTATTAAACAATATTATTAATAGTTATTATATTAAAATTATTATTAATCTCATTATTTTTATTATTATTAACAGATTTGATACATGTAAATTGTTATATCCTTATTAATATTATTGTTATCATTATTTGTATCATTATTATTATTAGTAAAGTTATAATCCTAGTTATTATTATCATTATTCTTATTATTCTTTATATGATAATAATATCATCATTATAATTATTATTTCTATTATAATTATTATTATTATTAGTTTCATTATTATTATTAATATTAATATTAATGTTTATATTATTAATAACATTATGTTTCCATAATATATAGAATACATATATATTCAGATATACAAAATATTATACAGATATATATACCAATTACATATATACAGTTATATATAAATATATAAATACATTAGTTACACAAATAAATACTGTATTTCATACTGTAGTAAATTGTTTATCTATCAATTTATCGTACAAATCAGTGCGGAATATTAGGAACGAATCCAAATTCTATTAACATTCATTATCTCCTTTTATTTTTTTTGTATTCTTCCTCTTGGCTAAATATTCTTTCAACTTTAAAATTTCTAATAAGCTTAACCAAATCCAATAAATGATACCAGACGACCATACACCATCAACCTTCATGTACAACTATCACTACCTTCCTTTAAATTTTTCTTTCATCATGAAACCACAATTGTTGTCACTTCAAAAAAACCTTGATCACTAACACCAAACCACCACCATTAAACTGCTACAGCTGGTTGGTCTGTTTCTGTTTGAACCAATCACGACAACACCTGCTTCTATGCAGCTACAACCTATTCAAAACGGCAACTGCAGCTAAAAATCGTGAGCTTTTAAAAGTTAAGGCTAAAGATGATGTATGTGTTTGAGGATGCGTTGAAGAAGATAGCCACCACTACCATGTTATTAGATTGGTACTGCTAGGAGTACCCCACAACCCAAAGGCATTTGATTTCTTTTAATGCATACTTAATCTTTAAATTATTGCTACTACTTATTCCACTCTCCCTGGCCGACACCTTTTTAAAAGATAAAGAGAAAACCTAACCCACTTGGTTTATTAAAGGTCTAATATGACGATAGGGATAAAGCAAGAATTAAATAATAATGGTGAGGGTTAGGAAACGAAAACATTTATGATGATAGCTTATGGTATAGGTTATGATAAGTGATGATGATACACGATCACGATGATAACTATAAATCGATTACCTGCTATTCGTATATTTTCTGTTTCCGCTGTAAACTATACCCAAACCACCACCATTACACGAATCACCATCAATAAATCCTTTCATCTGTAGGTTTCGGCTTCATGATGCAACCCTCACCTTCCTTCAAACCATTACACCCATCGAACCATCACTAAACTTTCGGACCACCATCAAGTACTGATGCTGCCCTTTTTTCTGTTCTCTTCTAAATTTTGTGTGATAAAGTAACAAAGATGGTCATGTTCCTATTCTATTAAACAGCGAAGACTTATACTACTGTTTTAATGGTTTAAACCATCCTCTTGTTGCTGTTTAAACTACTGCTGCCATGTTGCTTAGATTCAAAAAGTATTACGGTTGATGTGCCCTTTTCCTTCTGTTTTCAAACAAAAACAATGATGATTTAATTAAATGATTAAGATAATAGATAATAAACCAAATATTGAATGAGTGGGTTCTCCATTGTTGACCGACACTCACAAAAAGAAAATTCCCCCACTTGCTTTTTAAAGATAAAGAAATTGGATGCTAGGGTCACGAAGGGGAGCAGGTTAAATGACGTGTTTTTATTTGGAATCCTAGGTTCCTTGTATAGCATCGTATTTGTATTAAACTATTATGGATGTTGAATTAGGCCGTGATTTATAGTCCAATTAAAAAGTTTAAGTGCAAGTTGGGCTGTGTTCCTAGGACAGAAAATGTTTCAATTGCTATTGAAGTAACGAGGTTGATGATTCAAGAAGATGATGATAAATTGTGATGTTATGATTTATTGATGATGAGGTAGTGATGATGAAACTCGTTGATGATGTTGCAAATAATGTTATTAAATGATAATGATATTATGCAATGACATTATGATGATAATCGAATAATAAAGTCGTGATTTGATGATTAGAATGGATGATATTCGATGATTATGAGTTATGATAATCAATGATGAATATGATAATAAAGATAAAGGCTAATTATAATAATAAAATGGGTTAAATATATAATCTATGCGAATTATAACAGAAGCACATGATAGCTCGGATGGTTTGGTATGTTATCGGGTTAGCGGGACGTTGCGGGTTCGAACCCGGGCAATGTCAGTTTTATATTTTTGGAGCTTTTCTCTCTTAAGGTAGTATTTACCATTATTATTATTATTATTATTATTATTATTATTATTATTATTATTATTATTATTATTATTATTATTATTATTATTATTATCATAATTAGTGTTATTATTAATCATTATTAGTATTAGGTATTACTATCAATATAATTGTTTTTATTATACAAATAAAATAATTTATTATTATTATTCATATTATCCTTATCAAGATTTTTATATATTGTTATCATTATTCTTACTATCAATACTATTATATATTATTACTATTATTATTAGTATTATTATTATTATAAAAATATTACAATTTTCTATTATCAATATTATTTTACCAACTAAAGTATTAGTTATATAAAAATATATTATTATTTTTTTTACATATAATCATATATATATATATATATATATATATATATATATATATATATATATATATATATATATAAAGTTACTAACCTTAATACATTATATAATATAAATAAACTCAGTTGATTAAATGTGATATATGTTAATTTATATATACATAAATGATATAGGTTCGTGAATCCGAGGCTAACCCTACACTTGTTCAATGCCGTTATATGTATTTTTACTACAAAATACAATAGGTGAGTTCATTTGCTCCCTTTTACTCTTTATATTTTTGGGACTGAGAATACATGCGCTGTTTTTATAACTGCTTTATTAAATGCCTTTGAATTATATTTTGAACTACGAATACATGAAATGCTTTTATAAATGTTTGACGAGATAGACACAAGCAAAACATTCCTCGAATGAATTATTATGCAGACAGAAGTTCTGCGGATTATTATTGAATTATGTGGATATGATAATTGCCACCATTGAATTAGGTGGACATGTAATTGCCACCATTGAATTATGTGGACATGATAATTGCCACCAATTGAAGTGAATGTTATGTATCGAGAGAATGATTTTATACACAGGTTATGTGTATGTTATTTTTGTGCACGAGATATGTGTACGGTTACTAAGATTTATGAAAAAGGATTTCGTACACGAGAAAGGTGTACTGTATTTAAAATATACCGCATGTACATTACAGGTGGGTATCGGATTCGGGCCCATTTGTACCATGCAACATTTAAATCTTGTGGTCTATCAAAATGATGAATTTTATTGTTTTATTATAAACTTATGAACTCACCAACCTTTTGGTTGACACTTTAAAGCATGTTTATTCTCAGGTACGAAAGAAATCTTCCGCTGTGCATTTGCTCATATTACATAGAGTCATTCATGGCATATAGAGGTCAGAACCTCGCAATGGGACCAACTGTTGAAGACTTTGTCCAGATGGATTAGGACGGGTCCTTTCACCGAGTAGACATTGCCACCTATGTTTCAAAGCAGATAACACGTATCTTCCAGGAATCCACGAATCCTAGTTTCACATTCAAAGCTGGATGTCAGGAAATATATTCTGAGATGGTGACATTAATGCTTGGGTCAGGACTGCTTTTCACTTTTTTTCAGCTTCGCCTCTTGACAAATTTGTGCAAAGCTACAGACTCCTACTGTGGAGATCACCGTTCAAAAGATTTTGAGATACTGAAGATACAATTTCTGACATTATTTGAAGACCTCCGAAATGAGCACCCTGTCAGAGAAACAATCACTACGAGCACTGCCTCAATGATTGACATTCATGGATTAATTAGCAGAGCCGTAGATCATAACCTTATCGGACTTCAAGATTTGTCACGAGCTGAAACCGCACATTATCTCTCATTCAGAAGATCTTCAAGAGAAATACCATACCTTCTACCACTCTTGGTCTGGCACTTTCTCCGAATCTATCCAACAAGACTCACATTCCCTCAAGAAGACCACAATAACAACTATCAGAGGGGAATGTCTGCTTTTTAGGCATCATTACGGTCGAGCCAAGGACCTTAAACAAAAGTGCTTCTCGGGAGGCAACCCGTGCAATAAAGTAGAGTAGAAGAATAAAGGATAACAAATGAGGCGATCAATAAAGGACGTAACTTCCCAGATTGCTGAAACAACCTGTCTTCACAAGCCAGCCAATTTTTTCACAAGCAACCACGACTATCCACTGGGGTACTCCTTTTTCCTCGTTACTAGCTCGAATTCTTAATTATGCCGTATCCCATCTTATAGCTAAGTGTGGGATTCCAACCCAAATAAACACTAGACAAATATTCCCTAATCTTTAACTAAAACTTTTAAGTGTGGGATACACTATGAACATTGGAGACAATGTTCGTCTAAGTGTGGGATATTGGTATAATCTTTTTATGCTGAATTTAAATAACCCCATTACAAAGATTCCGAATTCTTAAGCCAAATTTAAAATATTTTAACAAAAGAAAGCCTTTTAGAAAAAGTACTTTTGAAAACCTGAAACGTTTGTAATTAAAATTAAGGCTTAAGCAAGGTAGAAATCTTGTTGGGACAAACCGAATCTCTAATAGAGCACTGCATGACTAAGCATTATCGACCTAAATTGATTATGGTGAGGCACCCAAATAAGACCATATGAGCATTCATCTTTAATGCTTCACTATTTTCCGTTGAGAGTGCCGATGTCTGTACTCAAAATCGGAACTTGCTCTAGATCTGCATTTCCAAGTAACGAAATGTGATTCGTGTATAATCAAGAGATAGCCATTTGTCAAAATAAGCCTTTCACACCTTCATCACTTCTACCACATCAAATTCTCATCCACATCATCTTTACTATCACTCGAAAAATCCATAAAATGAGATTCCTTCCGAAAACCCGATGTTATAAACCTCTCAAGTATCATGGCAAAGGTCTTGAAAAAAGTTTAGCGGCAGAAAGTTTCTCGAGATAAAATCTCCAAAAAAAATTATGTATTTTCAAAGTTCTGAGAAAAGGAGCAGAACTTATAAAGAGAAACGCCGAGGAAGAACTTGACCACAAATGCCTATCACCCCAAAGGAGAAAAAGTCAAAGTGCTTCTCAAAAATATCAGCACTCCTATCTATCTTATATTTCCAAAATTACGAATAAAAGTCTTTAAAAAGACTACAGCTTTCTCACCCTCCTTAAAACAACTTCACTACCACTCAAAAATTCCTTTCCATCATTTCAAATGACAAATGACCTAAAAGCTATGGTTATTACCGTTTTCATACTAGTAGCAAGGATTTGAGTCATTATCAAGCCTATGACAATGGGTGCAACATGACTGGCTATGAGTGAATTCAATTCTTAGATCTATAGGGAACCCTAAACACTTGTGTGATTTGAGTGACCCGTGAAAGCTAGCCTAAGTCATGTAACCTCCCCACATGCTTGCAGAGATAGTTTCAACCCTCACATAGATAACTCATCTCATTTTTCGCCCTTATAATAAAAAGAAAACCGCTTAGGTTATTAGAAAGGAAACTCCAAAAAGATTCCTTAAGGTAAAAAAGAGAAGTTTGCTTAAGGACAAGCAAAGTCTAAGTGTGGGATATTTGATATCGGCTAAAAAGTCACGTTTTCACTCGGGTATTGAGGCTCAAAAATAATAAATTTTCAAGCTTTATCGCCAAAATACCCGCTTTGTCAGAAGAAATTGAAGATTAAGTAATTGTAAAGACGGTGCAAAAAGAATCAAGAGAATTGGAGCTAAAACGAAGATTCTAGAGCGAAAACGGTGAAAGACGAGAAACCAAGTTACGATCAAGGAAATCAAGTTACGATCCAGTGAAAACAACAAACCAGGGCAGGCCAAATGGCTTGCCATACGGCCTGCCAGTGTGAAAAACGTTCTACCATACAGCATGGGCAAACAGCCATGCAAAACGGCCTGCCATCCCAAACGGCCTATAAAAACGGCCTGCCATACGGCCTGTCAGCCGTATGCAGGCCATTTCTAAGTCTATTTAAAGGGCCTTTTGTCATCCATTTTTACACACACTTCAATTCACTTCTCTCTCTCTCTCTCTCTCTCTCTCTTTCTACAATATTAGT
Source organism: Rutidosis leptorrhynchoides (assembly GCF_046630445.1). Taxonomy (NCBI): domain Eukaryota; kingdom Viridiplantae; phylum Streptophyta; class Magnoliopsida; order Asterales; family Asteraceae; genus Rutidosis; species Rutidosis leptorrhynchoides. The sequence continues at coordinate 120,546,039 of NC_092338.1, read as the reverse complement.
CATACTTTCAAGGTCTTCGACTACATGCGGGAAACCTAGTACCCGAAGAAGAACGCTGAAGATTGTATTAGGAGCGGTCTGGAGTTTAAAGTTGTCACTTTTGTATTCAGAGCTCGTTTAATTTACTGGTACTTCTATCCTTTGTCTTTATATAATGTCTTTCATTATTATGCCTTGTGATATTGTTGACATGATTAGCGAGTAGTTATCTTTAGTGTATGCTATGATGTAGTCAGTTATAATGCCCAAATAATATTATGGTTTGTGTATGTTGTCGAGATTCTTTTCGATTATGCTTTAAACTCAATTGCTTTTCCAACTAATAGAACGTAGTTATTGGCTTTGTTATTGGAAAGTCGCGAACCCCAATTCAGAGTACAGTATATGTGTCACCCCTTGGTAAGAGAAGTCTATCGGATACAACGTAAGTTTGACAGAGGCACACCGGTTGTAGTAAGCCCACCGAGCCTTGGATTCTGACCGAGGACTCATTCGTAGTGAAACATCTAACTAGACCCCTAGTACATTGTCGGTCCCAGACCATGCTAGTGTAGTCACCAAGCATATAAACTTCGTACGTGTACGCTGAAGCATAGCAGTTGTTGTAAGCTGTACCTTTGCTAAGTAATGCCATAGAACCTGGTCAGTGTTGATTAGTACACTTCACAATAATACGGTCTCAAGCATTGCACCTCGCTTGAGGGATTCTTAGTTAATTAAGGAAATATTTATTTAAACACATAAAGGATTGGACCGTTAGGATAACCGGACATGTTCATGGAAGTCAAACCTGACTTGGCCATGGTGTTCTTTGTGGTTGAACTCTTTTTAAGGGCCTAACTATCTTTTTAAACCCAATCATTAACGAAAGCATCAAAGCACATCACGTCTCTCGGATACGGCACACCCTGTATTCTATTATGCTTAAGAAAGTTTAGACCATTGTGGAATGTAAATACGTCACCCAACCGAGTCGCTCGTTTGGATGAGCCATCTGAACGTGTATGCCTATAGTCAGACTGCACAGACGTCGGGGGTAAGGGACGTTGCTGTCTATTCAGAATCTTCAAGCCTAACGCATTACCTAGTGACATGTCTTATGATAGGGGCGTTTAGGACTAGTGTAATGAATACAAGGTCACTATCTATTCATGAGCCAGCATCCCATAATCTCGGCAGAGTAACTGACGAAACCATAGTATGCACTTTCTTTAACCTTATCTAATTTACAAATTTTATCGCATTTACTTTATTTTATCTTATAAACCAGAAAACCCAAAATTAGGTAATAAACCACTACTCCTTTACTTTAGGATTATCTTAAGCTTTAATTATAGGTTCAATTCTACTGATATCTTAAAAATACGACCCTAGGTCATACTTCCCTTACTCACCATAATAAGGAGTAGTATGATTTAGGCCCCACTAAATATAAATTTAAAACTATTACCTCCTCTCCCGATAGCTGATTCTGACGCCTTGCGGCCTAACGACATCGCACAAATAAAACCGTCCATTTCGGTCATATCAACTTGTAACCGTACGGATGCATCTGCAACCGTACGGATGTAGATCAGTCATTGTTGTTTAATTTGGCTGTTTTCTAGCCGTTATGCTCCTCACGTGTCTTATGATAATCAGGATGTAAATTCTGAAAATGCATAAGTGTTGGGTAGACTTTTAGTGGCACTTTTGATACTAATTTGCTGTATTGTGCTATTTTGTGCTAACGGACAGAAACTAACTTGATTTTCCTTATGTTCAGGTGATAAGGATAAGGAAGCAACTCAGTGATAGATTATCTGAGCTAGTTGTTGGTATTATGTGAGTGGGTCTATCTCCGAATAGAGTATTAAGTAGCTGACACACTACTTGTTCAGACTCTTTATTATTATGTTTATGCTCAGTATGAATACCATGTGTATATTTCCATGCTAGTTAATATGATTGCATGATTGATTATTTGTGATCTTATGTGCGCACTGTTAGTTGGACACCAACCGAGACGACAAGGTTGGGAACCTACTGAGGCGGCAAGGTAGGGTTGGTGTGAGGTCTACCGTGGTAGCCTGGTCGGGTTATGATGTTACTGACTGTTCAGTATAGTATAGAAGCACACATGTGTTGCATCTTGACGGTTATGCAATGGATTCAGTAATGCAGACTATCAGTAGACTGTAGCCTGATCAGCTAAGTCGTGTGCTCGTACAAGCCACCGATCCTCATATTTTCAGTTGTTGTTTTATGCTAGTTCAGGACGTTAGCATATTTTGTGACCCTTGCATGTTCAGTTGCTTATGCTTGGTCTGTTAGATAGTATCCATTCACTTAGCAGTTGTGCTAATTCCCCCACATTTTCACCCCTTGCAGGTTTAGGTATTTCTGCTTAGGATGGGTGTTGTGGACGGGGTAGAAGACATGTTTGACTATGAGTTTACTCTGATGTTTTCTTATCTAGTACTGTTTTCACGTAACACCGTTGTTGTATAAAGTTGGATTGTAACATTAAGTAAGGATATTTTGGTAATAACATGTACTTCCGCTGTGTTTTAAAAAAAAATAGGGTGTTACATCGCCAACCCTTTAAAAAATGGGATTCTTACCTACAATTGTGTACACCAATATCATCCTCTTCATAGTTTCAATGTTCATCAACATCTGTCTAACACAATCGAATACATGCATTGCGCATGATTCATAATTTTTCTTTCGAGAGTCTTAAGATAACCCATCCTCTTGGTCCATCCTCAACCAAGTATGTTTCCTTTGTTTTGTATTGCATCGTGTATTTCAACATAAATTTTAAGAAATGGGGAGTGTCCAATTACATTTATGACTTCGTTCGATCATGAGGTGAAAGGTATCTTGTTGTATCAGACGATGATAGATGAGGTAAATCGAGCTATAAACAATACATGGTCAAGTGGCGTAAATTACCCGATATGAAGCAAGTTGGGAGGCTGAAGATTTGTTGTGGCAGTTCGCAAACAAGATCGAGAAGCATAATGAGGATGGAACAACGAGGACTTCGCAAATTTAGGTGGGGACAATGTCATAAACTATTAACTTTGTCGCCTAATTTTGGGATTTCGAACCAAAATCAAAGAAGGCCCAAGAATCCTATGGATGTTATGTTCTCAAGTAGTTTACTATGTTGGATTCTTTAGAGTTAGGGCTGGAAATTTGAAGTTCGATGCATTCTCGAATTTTTATTAGGATGGATATGAAAGGAATTAAGTGGCTTTAAATATATTAAGCATTCTTAAGTTTTAATTTTAAGTGCAAAGGAAAAGAAATAAGAGGATTAGAAAGGAGAGTACTTATAATTTTTATTAACAACACTTTCCGCTTATATTTAGGCGAATTAGAAGGGAAAGTGACATGTTCATCTTAATACTACCTCTAATCCTCGTATTATCTCAACACCAACATTATTCTTGTTGTATGCAACATAAAATGGAAAAATTCATCGAGTCGTCTTTTTATACTTTTTTCAACTTAAACAAATATTAATAATAATAATAAAAATAACAATTAAGTACTGCTAGATGTTATATACTTATGAACTACGAATTATTTTTACATATATACAAGATCATGCAGACTAGACTTTCACTTCTAACTGACCTGAAGCTAAAACATGACCCAGAACAGAAGCATACTATCGAGTAACACAAAAACTAACAGACTCTTCCGATGACTCCACATGCTCGATTACTGTAAGCCTATTTCCTTGAGAGATATCAACCGATTCTGAATTTCATTTAAAGACATTACGCCACTTATATTCTGAGCAGCCAATATGTTGGTTGAATGTGGGTCAATACACTAAAAGATAAACTTAAGTATGATTAACCAAAGTGTAATTAACCAAAGAATATGTTTTGATGATGACACATACATATGCATAAGTGATGACTGACATCTTAACATAAAACACGCAAGGTCACTAATCCATACTTTATCTTGCAAACGACCAAGTCAAACATAGGATTAAGAATGAAATTAAAAGTTCAGGTAAACACACGGTCGAGGTACGGTCGACCGCATAGTCAACCGTGAAACCCCAAACTGAATTGCAACGCAGTTTTGTGAAAACAAGTTACACGGTCGCCACCACGGTCAACCGCAGTGCGACTGCAGTTTCTTCTGTCACCGTTTTTGACCAAATAAAGTTTGACTAGTTCCTGACATCTATAATTCATGAAAACTTTCTCAACATGCTTAGAATAGATGCCTTCTCCATACTCAATTGAGTTTTGGTCATAAAAACACTAATTGTGATTAATTACGCCTAATGACATCTTAATGACAAATTAACCAAGATTAGGCATAACACATAAGTGTTAATCAACAACTTGTGATCTTAATTCTTATCTAGATATCCTTAGTATGATCATCAAGTACCAACACACTTAAGACAATATCACTAGAACAATAATTGCTATTAGAAATGACTTAGTGATTAATTAATGCTAAATGAAGAACAATGCTCTCAAGGTTAAACTAGAAATGACTTGTAATCCTAAAACACACTTAGATACATTTAGGATGGTCACCAAGTCCCAACTAGAGATTGCTCTTCCATTGTGCATGTGTTGGACATTAATGTGTGCTTACACATTAATCATGTAATGTGTTATATTGCACATTAAAATTATTAAGTGCTTGAATTATAAGTTGTGCACGTATCTATATGATTGATCCTAGAATAACTATCTCTTGCTATGTGAGTATTACTTGCTACTTGCTAATAATTAATACTCATAAACTTGTCAACTTGATTAATATGTTTGCCATGTGCTCATTAGTTAGGATTCAAGTAACTAACCTACTCCAATAGATTAAGTGTAAAATGGTTCACAATGAAACTATAGTCAATTGTCTATTTGGTCTAGTCTAAGTAACTAAGTGTGATTGCTTGTTCAAGGATAACTTAACCTTAATGTCTCTACATACTTCATGATTATCTTATAGACACATTATTCAATTAATCCCTAACTAAACTCAAATGAAACATGACTTGTGATTAATTGGAACTAGGAAGTTAATGATATAGTGACTAGCCTTTAGAATTGAACCAAGAGCATTAATGTGACTAACTAAGTCTTGACCAAACTGAAATTTCCCTAAATATCAATCAAGACACTTCTCCAAGAATGTTGGGTTTGCCACTTTTGGAATGATTAGTCACTTTCATGCAATAAGACCAAATCTCACACACTTAATGCATATAGTACTTGTATAGGATGTTTGGTTTCTTTTGCAGGTGCTAGAAGGAGTAAAGGTGCCAAAATGTGGTGTTCAAATCTGAGTCAAATGGCTATACAACGGATACCAATTTTAGACTGGAGCACGCACGGTCGCACCACGGTCGACCGTGCAGGTAACCGTGTGTCAACGGCTATTTTTTGAATCCCACTATAAAAGGCAAACATTTAAGAGCATTTAAAGCTGACCCTCTTGCACATTTCAAAGGCTTATCTCCAGTGATCACAAGTGCATCAACTACTACTCAAATGTGATCAAGCAAGAGAAGATTCTATGATCTTATAGATATAGAATTGGTTTGTTGTAAACTTACTAATCAAAATCATTTATCTTGTGAGTTTACTTAATGTAATGTGTGTCCTAGTATGGTGTTTGGATCATCATTGTAGAGTGTATAAGTCTTGTAACTTCAATTAGTAGAAGCATAGGCTAGCTTAGTGATCTACCTCCTTAAAGGGACTTAGGAAGTTGATTAATCTTATTTGGAGATTAATACTTGTCCAAGGTGAAGACAAGTTGATCTAGGTTGGAGTTGATCTTTCAAAGGGATAGAAAGATTAGATTTGTTGTCTACTAAAGAAGATTGAAGACTTGTAAACTGGATCTCCACCGGGTTTGGAGAAATGTGCTTAGTGAAGCAACAAATCCCGATTAGTGTAATCGGGGAGTGGATTAAGGTGGATTAGTTAACATCCACCCGAACCACTATAAATTCTTGTGTCTATGTTCTTTACATTACTTCATTTATCATTTGAACATATACACTACACACATCAAGTTTGAGTTGAGTTGGTTGATCAAAGTAAAATCGAATTTGGTGATCAATCGAAAAATTGGTAAAAACGTATTAAGTAACTATTCACCCCCTCTAGTTACTTACAATTGGTATCAGAGCGGTTGCTCAAATCATTTCACTACAAACGATCGTGAAAGCGTCAAAATTCGTTTTGTGCAAAAACTTAAGTCAACGATTCTCGGATCAACTCAAACTATGGGATATTTGGAAGAATTGGTGAAAGAAGCACCAATCTTTGATAAGATGAATATTGATGTGTGGAAATCAAGATTTGACTCTTATCTCAAATCCAAGGATTACTACTTGTGGAGAATAATCAAAGTAGGAGACTTTGTACCACAAGCTATTTCAAGACTAGTGAAGTCAACTTTTCAAAACAATGATGTTTTGAAACAATTTGATGCAATTTCACAACTTCATGGAATTCTTCCTAGTGAAGAAAAATTAAAGATAATCTCATGTGAAAGTGCAAAAGAATGTTGGGACTCACTATGTTCTCAAGAAGATTTAAACTCTAGGAGTTTAAAGGGTAGAGGAATAGAGAAGGGTTTGAAAAAGGTTGGTAATTTTCAAGCAAAAGGGTTAAATGAAGATGAAGAGTTTTGCCTCATGAGTTCTTGGAATGATGTGGATCAAGATCGTCAAAGTGAAGAAGAGGTTGAATCTCCATTCAAAGAAGATGATGTCTCAAGTATGGATTGCAATGAGGTACATGTACTCTATCCTTCTAATTATGAAGAATTGTTAGATGATTACAAGACTATTAAATTTAAATATTATAGTAGTCGTGACAAAGTAAAACTTTTGGAGAAAGAATTACACAAAGTTAGACAACTTAACAAAGTTTTAATTAATGAAAATAACTCTTTGAAAAGAAAACTTGAAAGGATAACTATTTGTGATTCATCAAGAGGTAAACATGAAATGAATGTATGTCACGACTCTAGCAAACACAAATCTTGTAACCAAAGTCCATTGTCTATTATTAGGAAAATTGAAAACATGGGGAAAATGGACCAAGCTAGCAATTTCATGGTAGGGATAAGTCAAGGATTGAGTAATCTTAAAATCAATCAAAATCAATGATCAAAATGCTAATGAGAATAACCTTCTCACAAGACTTTGTATAAATGAAAGGTTTTTCTTACAAATGCAAATTTTTTTTTGAAAAATGATTTTAAAAGATCAAGTGTAGGAAGCTTACTTGCCTTAGGATTGTGTGTTTATATGAAAACATGTATTGCATGCTAAATACTAGATTGATACGTTTTGTGTATACTATATGCGATTGAATATATATATATATATATATATATATATATATATATATATATATATATATATATATATATATATATATATATATATATATATATATATATATATATATATATATATATATATACATATATACATATAGATATAGTATATTACGTGTCATTGATGATTAAACATCGGAAGGATGTAATCATTCAATGTTAGGAAAAGAAAACTTGTCCTTAAGTATTCTATAGAACCTAAGAATCGTCAAAAAGCATTTGAAGAAAGAAGAAGTGAAGAAACAAATGATCAGAAGGATCCACGGCAGCACCACGGCTGACCGTATACTCGACCGCAGACTCCTGTCCCGTGCGTGGAAAAACATCTACACGGCTAACACCACGGTCGACCGTGCGTGGTCTGATTCTGTTTTAAATTAAATTAAACCCTCACTTTTATTTCTTTTCAACACACTTCAAAACACACACACCTACACACGGCACGAAGAAGAACGCTCATTCCCTCAATTTCAATTCCTACTTTCGGTATGATTAGTCCTTGCTTACCTAACATTCAATTGTGTTTGTATGATGAATTAGAGTTATGAAGAAACCCTAACTAGAATGAATCAAAACCTAAATTGATGCAAACAATTGAAATTGTTCTTGAAGAACAATTTAGAAAAGATTGTAGTAATGATTATTGTATGCATTGATTTAACTTTGGATAATTCTAGGGTTCATTATACATCTAGGTTAGATTTTCATAGAAGCATTGTTCATATGATATGAATGACATTGTTGCTAATTGAGTGTAATAATGTTGAATGTCAAAACATGTGTTGATGATGATTTCAAAAGTCTAGAACACATATGAATTTTGTGAAAATCTTAATTTAGTTGCAAACTCATTGACACTAATGAAGAGTGAAAATGTGAAGAACATTAACATCAAAATGTCTAAGTATTAATGATAATTAAAGTTTGCAAAACTTGTTGCCTACAATTGAAATTATACACTTTTAACTAATCTGAAGTATCATTGTGTAGAAAATGGCAAGAGGAGACGAACCAAAAAGAAAGGACTCGTACAACCCACCTTCGGATCCTACAGAGAGAATTAGGTACAATGCTTGGTTTCTCTCTAGACGTCCTATCACTGAAGGAAGAAAAGTTGCCCACGATCAAATGCCAGAACTTGTGAGACAATTCAAAACTCTTAAATGGGAAGTATTTCTCACTCTTAATGGTCCCATTTATCCATCTCTCATTTGCGAATTTTATGCAAATTTCAACTTCATGAACAATGAAGTCTCCTTCAGTCTTCAAGGCACCAATTACCACTACTCACTTGAGGATTTCGGACGCATTCTTCAAGTTCCAACAGATGGTGAAGAATTCTTCAGTTCACATCATGGACTGGCATATCTTCTAAGTTTTATCTCCAACAAAATTGCAGTAATAGATGCACTGTGCAAAGACAGTGTTCCTCGCTCTGAAATTGAGAGATCTGGAGTACTGATAGATATCTCTCTTCTAAGTATGAAGTTTGGAACAAAGTCATTGACTACAACATCTACTGCAGATCAGGAAATTACTCAAACTTTCATGCTACTCAAGTTGCTCTCTTGTGGTGTTTGGAAAGTGGAATCAAAGTAAATATTGCCTATCTGATGGCAACCAGGATGAGTGGACTCATCACCGAAACAACTCGAGGATTTCCTTATGGAATGCATCTAAACAAACTGTTTAGGCACCTCAAAATCACAAGTGATGACTTTCTTTCACTCACTCATAATTCAATCCTACCACCAAAAATAACAGGATGATCAACCTCCAAATGAAGAAGAACTACCAATGAGGTAGGAACGAGCAGATGAGCTATTGAGATATCAGACAGTGAAAACGAAGAAGAAAATGAACCGATGAGGGATCTTGGGGTCAATGCCAAGATGGATAAGATCTATCAGACTTAAATCAAAAGTCTGAAAAAGGAATCAAAAATGAAGAAGTTACTTACAAGAGTGATCAGAAGCTTGACGTGTAGGTCAGGAAATGAGGAGGATGATGATTCAAGTGAAGAATTCTAACAAACTCTCGTGAAAACTTTCTATGGTTGAACGGTTGAATGTTTAAAACAAAATGTTTGGAGAACTTTAATATGTGTGTTTAATGAAGTATTTGTGTGTGCTTATTACATGCCTTTAATCAAAAATACCAAGCATGTTAGATTTATATAAGGCTGAACTATGGTCGACCGTGAGCCCAACCGTGTGTGTTCTGTACCAACGGCAAGTTTAAATTTTTCCAAAACAATTAATCCACGGTTTACATCACGGACGACCGAAGCTCAACTGCAAAATAAACCTTGCATAAACTAACAAATCATTTTGTCCTATTAGGCTCAATAACTTCTCTCAAGTGAAATTTGACTTGTCAACCAAAAGACTTTACTCATTTAACCTACCTCTCTTGTGAAAAAGTAAAAGTAGTTCCTAGTAGGTCTCTATAAATACTAGCACACTTAAATAAAACTCATACCCACCTTCACAATCCCTAAAAACCCACAACCAAATCATGAGACAAATTGCCGAAGGAAGAGAAGTGTCAACCCATCAACTCTCAACCTATTCGCTGGCCAACTTCTCTAGTGTGAATTGGAATGTCTTTCTCAATCTTCGAGGACCTCTATATCCTCTTCATGTGAATGAGTTCTATGCAAACTTCCAATTCCATGATGATATGAAGATATCATTCACTCTCTATGGCAAAAGCTATTTCTTGACACTTGAAGAATTTGGAAAAATCATAGATATTTCAAGTTACGGGATCAAATTTTTCCTTAGCCCAAACTCATTTGATGAGTTTCCGGAATGGTTGGAAAAAGAATGTGTTCTTGAAACACTGAGTGAAGGACCACTCAAATTTGAATCCGTCAACAAAGAGGGTTTCTTAGTGCATCACCTTGCTTCAACATATGATCTATGGCAACAGATCATCTCCATAAACGTATATGGAAAGGGTGAATTACTTTGGAGAATGAATGCAAATGAGGTTACTCTTTTGTGGTGTCTTATACACTCACTTAAGGTAAACATAGCATTTCTGATGGCATCTAGAATGCAACAGGCAGCTCAAGAACCCTTTTTGAAACTACCTTATGGCCTTCAATTAACTAAACTCTTTGCTCATTTAAAATTGACGACTTCCTATCACTACGCTGCTCAAGTCTCATCATACCCGATTTGAAGAGCTTCAACCAGACCATTTGTTGAACCTTCTCTTGATAACCCTCCAAACTTTAACCTCCTTGTGACCACAAAACAAATCAGTGTCATTCACGAAAATATTCTAAAAATCGGACGACATCTAAACAAGCTAGAAGGAATTATAAGAGACACTCATCACTACATTCACCTCAAGAAATAGGCTAAGGCAATTTGAAGAATGCCTATCTATACATCCAATTTATGTGTCTTCCATGTATATTTTCATATATGCATCACTATGTTTCGTGCTCACTTTGAATAAAATGTGTGCTTGTTGTGTTTTAATATATATGTTTTTCCAAAGTGCATAATTTAAGGGGGAGTTTTGTTCTAAAGGCGAGCTTAGTTCTAGGGGGAGCTAACCTTTTTGCTTCGACAAAACAGGGAGAAAGATGGATACAAGTGATTGTTAACACTTACGTATTTATAGCAAAATGTCCCTCATCACTTGTATGCTTGTCATCATCAAAAAGGGGGAGAATGTTGGTTGAATGTGTGTCAATACACTAAACGATAAACTTAAGTATGATTAACCAAAGTGTAATTAACCAAAGAATATGTTTTGATGATGACACATACATGTGCATAAGTGATGACTGACATCTTAACATAAAACACGCAAGGTCACTAATCCATACTTTATCTTGCAAACGACCAAGTCAAACATAGGATTAAGAATGAAATTAAAAGTTCAGGTAAACACACGGTTGAGGTACGGTCGATCGCATAGTCAACCGTGAAACCCCAAACTGAATTGCAATGCAGTTTTGTGAAAACAAGTTGCACGGTCGCCACCACGGTCGACCGCAGTTTCTTCTGTCACCGTTTTTGACCAAATAAAGTTTGACTAGTTCCCGACATCTATAATTCATGAAACCTTTCTCAACATGCTTAGAATAGATGCCTTCTCCATACTCAATTGAGTTTTGGTCATAAAAACACTAATTGTGATTAATTACGCCTAATGACATCTTAATGACAAATTAACCAAGATTAGGCATAACACATAAGTGTTAATCAATAACTTGTGATCTTAATTCTTATCTAGATATCCTTAGTATGATCATCAAGTACCAACACACTTAAGACAATATCACTAGAACAATAATTGCTATTAGAAATGACTTAGTGATTAATTAATGCTAAATGAAGAACAATGCTCTCAAGGTTAAACTAGAAATGACTTGTAATCCTAAAACACACTTAGATACATTTAGGATGGTCACCAAGTCCCAACTAGAGATTGCTCTTCCATTGTGCATGTGTTGGACATTAATGTGTGCTTACACATTAATCATGTAATGTGTTATATTGCACATTAAACTTATTAAGTGCTTGAATTATAAGTTGTGCAAGTATCTATATGATTGATCCTAGAATAACTATCTCTTGCTATGTGAGTATTACTTGCTACTTGCTAATAATTAATACTCATAAACTTGTCAACTTGATTAATATGTTTGCCATGTGCTCATTAGTTAGGATTCAAGTAACTAACCTACTCCAATAGATTAAGTGTAAAATGGTTCACAATGAAACTATAGTCAATTGTCTATTTGGTCTAGTCTAAGTAACTAAGTGTGATTGCTTGTTCAAGGATAACTTAACCTTAATGTCTCTACATACTTCATGATTATCTTATTGACACATTATTCAATTAATCCCTAACTAAACTCAAATGAAACATGACTTGTGATTAATTGGAACTAGGAAGTTAATGATATAGTGACTAGCCTTTAGAATTGAACCAAGAGCATTAATGTGACTAACTAAGTCTTGACCAAACTGAAATTTCCCTAAATATCAATCAAGACACTTCTCCAAGAATGTTGGGTTTGCCACTTTTGGAATGATTAGTCACTTTCATGCAATAAGACCAAATCTCACACACTTAATGCATATAGTACTTGTATAGGATGTTTGGTTTCTTTTGCAGGTGCTAGAAATAGTAAAGGTGCCAAAATGTGGTGTTCAAATCTGAGTCAAACGGCTATACAACGGATACCAATTTTGGACTGGAGCACGCACGGTCGCACCACGGTCGACCGTGCAGGCAACCGTGTGTCAACAGCTATTTTTTTAATCCCACTATAAAAGGCAAACATTTAAGAGCATTTGAAGCTGACCCTCTTGCACATTTCAAAACTTATCTCCAGTGATCACAAGTGCATCAACTACTACTCAAATGTGATCAAGCAAGAGAAGATTCTATGATCTTATAGATATAGAATTGGGTTGTTGTAAATTTACTAATCAAAATCATTTATCTTGTGAGTTTACTTAATGTAATGTGTGTCCTAGTACTGTGTTAGGATCATCATTGTAGAGTGTATAAGTCTTGTAACTTCAATTAGTAGAAGCATAGGCTAGCTTAGTGATCTACCTCCTTAAAGGGACTTAGGAAGTTGATTAATCTTATTTGGAGATTAATACTTGTCCAAGGTGAAGACAAGTTGATCTAGGTTGGAGTTGATCTTTCAAAGGGATAGAAAGATTAGGTTTGTTGTCTACTAAAGAAGATTGAAGACTTGTAAATCGGATCTCCACCGGGTTTGGAGAAAAGTGCTTAGTGAAGCAACAAATCCCGATTAGTGTAATCGGGGAGTGGATCAATGTGGATTAGTTAACATCCACCCGAACTACTATAAATTCTTGTGTCTATGTTCTTTACATTACTTCATTTATCATTTGAACATATACACTACCCACATCAAGTTTGAGTTGAGTTGGTTGATCAAAGTAAAATCGAATTTGGTGATCAATCGAAAAATTGGTAAAAACGTATTAAGTAACTATTCCCCTCCCCCTTCCAGTTACTTACACAATACTTTTTTTTATTGTTGGTCCATATTGTATATCTCCTATTCAATTCTACCGATTGCCAAATTTGTTTACCTTGAACCGCTATCGCTTGGCTACCATTTAACACAAGAAGCTTCGACAATATTTAAGTTGTTGAATTGCCCCAAATTCAACCATCTATAAACTCACTGGTGAATCCAGGATGATAATCCAATGGGGTCTTCTTTTTTTCTTTTCTTTTCAAAACTAACTATATTTGAAGGGTACTTTACTGTTTGTTTACCTCTAAAAAATTATAAATTTTAAAAATATATGAGGTTATATAGTTAAATCTAGTGGTGTTCTTGTTTGTTGGGTTGGTTCACGTGCGCGCAAACGAGCACCGGCCGCAACAGCAGGAAACTATGACCAATAGAGTCAGACACTTAGCTACATCCGCACGCAAAAGGAATGTGGTTCTGGTTGAGGCTTTCTTTTCCTTATTAGTAAAGGGGCTAGGGACGTTGGCAGAGTCCGTGCCTTCCGTACCACCGAAGGTCGTTCTTGGGCGGATCCCGCTCCTAAACATAAAGGATATGGGTCCTGGGGCCGGGCCTACCATATCAAAAGGGTCGTAGAAAAAGAACCCAACCACCTATTTCATTCGACGAAACATTTCGAAATTACTAGGGTCCTTAGACCCCACAACACAGCACATAAACTCGTCATTGTATAAACTCGATTCCGAATCTCCTTCGCATGAATTGCCCCAATTTTATTAAAATATTGGAAACTGTTAATTTTTAAAATGTTTATTTTGTTTATGTACATTTTTTTTTCTTTTAACTCAAGAATACATACATCTTATTTTATAAGTATTACATTTATAATTTATATTTATATTTATATTTATATTTATACCTATCTTTTTTTAGTCTTCTTCTTTTCAAATCATTACTTTCCACTTTAAAAGAACTCACACACAAAGGTTGTGATTATTTTTTGCATTGAAGACCTTATTAGGTCTTATGTCTGCGGTCGAACAGATATCATGATTGTAGGCCGTTTATTTTCTTGAAAATATAATACAAAATAAGACCTTAAAATATCTTCTAATTTGCATTGAAGACCCTATTAAATCATATCTAACGGTATGTCATTAGCCTATGTCATTTTTCAAACTCAGAAGATACCATAAGGACCATCCATTCTTTTATCTTCTTTCTAAAGAAAATTTATATTTATGTCTTCATTTTTGCATAAGAATTGGTGGGTCAAGAATGTTTTATTGGTGGAATTTTTCTCTCTTTTAAAACAATACCTATGTTTAATGTTATTTATCATTATTTAATAAAAATAATAATAATATATTATGAGCGAGTCCGGTCTATATTTAGAAATATATTTATGGTTGGTAGTATTATGTCCTTTTTAGTCTTTCGACGACATGTTGACGTAGGGATGATGTGAAGTTCCGTCTGTCTTTCTAAAGAAGCATGTTTGGGCTTGGTGTTGGGTCATATTTTTCTATATAATATTAGGCATACCGCATGCCTTCAGATGCCTTTTTTTCTTCGAAAGATTGTAAACAGTGACGGAAGATTGTAAGGGTAGGGGGTGTCATGGTCCCCCAAAAAGTTTTGTCCTTACTAGCAATTTGTATAGATTTATGGACTAAATATGTTAAAATTCAATCTTGGCCTCATCAAATTAATATTTGAATGTCTAGCATCAAGGTTGGAGAATTCGGATCTCGGGGAGATCTCGTTTGGACTTTTTTAGAGAGATCTCGGCATCTCGGAATAATCCCGGGGAGATTTCGGACGTTGACTTACGTCGACTTTAAGTTTTTTTAATAAAAATATACATAAATATATGTATATTTATATACGTTTTTACGATATTTTACAAAAATACCCGAGAAATGATCGAGAAAATCTTAAAAATTACGAATTTTACAAGAAAATCTTACAAATTAGCAAGAAAATCCGAGAAGTCGTGGGTTTGACTAGCTAAGTTTGACCCCGTCGAAAAATCTCGGGAAATGAACATCTCGTCTCGGTTGTCTTCTAAAAACGAGATCTCCGATCTCGGGAGATTTACAACTCAGCATAGAGTTTATCATTGTTATCAAATTAAGAGAATAATTTTTGATTGAGTTTTCTTGGACCACTCATTACAAGTGTTCAAGCTTCGTCACTGATCGTTGTAGTCCAGTTACGTTTATTGGTATTTTGGGTCAGTTGGCTCACCCATAGTTACTAGTTACGGAGTATATCTCGAGCGGAACTGGGAACCGGGAAGATTTGGTGGTATCGTTCGGTTCGGAACTGGGAAGAATTGGTGGGAAATTAAGAGGAGGTACGTTTACTACATAATTTTGTCCTATATTTTTCATGTTAGGGTTTATTTGAATTTGAATTGAATGATGTGTGAAGGCCGTTATGTTACTAGTTAATTACCTAATTAATTATATTATTATTGTTAGGGTTAGGGTTATAAACTACAGTAATTGTGCTATCAGACTGAGTTTAGTTGTTTGAAACTATGATGACTTCATCCTTCAAGAATTCGAGTTTAGCAGCTGCGACTAACAACGAGGCTATGGTGATGAATTACCCTCCTGACGATGTTTTGTGTAACAACATCTTCATAAGGTTACCTGCAAAACAATTAGCTCTATTGAGATCCCTTTCTAAAACCTGGAATCTTGTTCTATCCGACTCTTCTTTTGTTGAATCTCATCTTCATCATTCAATGCACAACAACAAATACAAATACGACGGCAATCAGACTGATATTATCGCCTTCTACTTTGCATTCCGTGATAACAGTATATCTACATATTTCACACTAAGCGCCTCTCGATCCTCTTATCAGGAACACTGCAATCATATAAAACTCCCATCATCTGGATTAAATTATGCTATTGGTTCTGTTAACGGCTTAATATGCTTTTATAACCACCGTTATGTTCACCTTTGGAACCCTTCTCTCTCTACAGCCTTAATACCTATCTGTGATAGTATTTCCGAAAGTCACTTGGTATGTCCTGATTTCAGAATCGGGTATGATCCCAAAACTGACGATTACAAGGTTGTCATCCTTAGATACTATTATAAGAGGAAACCACAACAAATGATTGAGGAATGGCTTCCCGTAAAAGTATATAGTGTTAGAAAGGGTTGTTGGGAATCGGTTAACGGAAAGTTTCCATCCCACATTATAAAACCCAATGGAAAAAAAGTTCTTCGAGATGGATATGATGGCCGTGTTCATTGGCTTTGCGATGTAGATGATCCCAACGACAAGAATATTAAAGAAACAATAGTGGCATTTGACTTGAGTCTTGAAACTTTCAGTGAGATTTCACTTCCACCAGATTTTGTCAAGTGTACATGTAAGAGGACTAATGTTTTGGGGGTTTTGTTTGAAAAGCTTTGTGTGATGTCATGCATTGATGGGGGTGATTGTGAGGTGTGGGTAATGGAAGAGTATGGGGTGGCTACTTCATGGGTCAAACGTGTACTTTCAAGCTTGTCTAATCGTGATCCCGATCTAGTTGGATTCTCATTACGTGGCGACCTCCTAATTAGAAGTTATCGCCATGGTCTAGCTTTGTACGATCCAAACGCTGACCAAATTAAGTTACTCAATACGCGTAGGGTTCATGAAAGAATTGGTTATAGCGCTTTTTTTGACTACGTTGACAGTCTCGTTTGGTTAAGTGTGTCAGCAAGCAGATTGAAAATTGAAAACTGAGTAATAGTTGGAAGGTGAATTATCAGTAAGATCAGAGAAAGTTTAATCTTTATTTATATGATATGTTTTGTAGTTTTTACTTGGTTCAAACAAGAATTCATGGTTGATAATCTTGTTTGATTATCTTTTGTGAAGTATATACCATGTATGTTGATGTTGATGTTGATATTCTGGTATTAATGTTAACATGCATTTTTCTCTTGTTATTAATATATGTATATGTAATGAACTACTAAGTTGATACTTGATAGTGATGCCCGTAGTTACTTGTGTGCTTAGTTTTTTGTTTTCTATGATTTACGCTATAATCCCTTTACTGAAAAAAGATAGTTCTCATGTAGATATATATACGAAGCCTCGAAGGGTAAAGAGTTTAAATAATAATCGGCCATGCATATAATCGGGCATGCATAACAACACATGAGGGAGACGTTAGCAGCACGCTAAAATGTTATCATGTGGGATTTTGTAAACGGATTGTTCTGGCACTACTCAATAAACATTCATGTTCATGGTACTAACATGTTATAATCGTAACGGTACATTGCATTTCATAGTGAGGATTGGGGTGCTTTGCATATTGTTAGGAACTGGTGGCAGAATTTTATTTTGTTTGTTTGTTAAAACAACCATATATGTTGATGCTTCTGGAGCATTTTTGGTTTACTAGGAGGAATCCCCTCTGAACTTTTAACAAATTGGACTATTTATGCCAACAAGGTTTAGCCTAATAATAAACTCATTTTGCACCCCAAAGTTTTTCCTTAATAAAACCAAAAATTTAAAACTCAACCTTATTGTAATTGTAATAGATGAAGATGATTTATATTCAGGTTGCTGCATTGTCAACTCTCATTCTCATCATTTTTATAAACATCGTCTTTGGGATTATTCTTCCACACGCAAATAACTATCCACATATTAGAGGATTTCTCACAACACAAATAACTATGCACATATTAGATGATTTTTCACCGGATTTTGCTTGGGTTTGTCACTTTAATTCGTACAAAGTTTAAATGGTACTTTTCATTGTTTTTGTAGTTGCTCTGTGTTTAGGGTAAGTTCATATATTCATCTAGTTTGGTTAGCTTGTTTTTCACAATTTTTTGCTTTATACTAGTGTTTGGACATCAAGTTGTGTATTTATGTTGATTAGTTCACTTAATCGTAGATTTTCAGTTGGTTTGATTTTGTTATCTCACGGGGTTGATGGAAACCACTATTGTTGTTGGTGCCATTATTTGACTTGTATTCCTACTTTTTTATGAAGTTGTGATTCACATTGTAAGGTATGAGTTCTAAGATTTATTTTGGGTTTATTTTGACACCTTCTCTTTTATGGTAACCAACACATATTAGACTGAGCATTTATTTAGTATATATGGCATATATGCTATTTTTTGCAGTTAGACAAGCAAGTGAATATGACATGTGTAGACGGTCCGGTTCATATACACTTGTAAACACTAATGGCATCACTGACATACATAGCTTTTTTTATTTATCTAAAATTTTGTTAGTTTGTTTGGTCAGCTCCATGAAGTGCGCAATCCAAACACCGTAGTGTATATCAAATTAGGTAGAGAATTGTAAACTTAAGTTGCATCCCCGATTGTAGGAAGTCATTAAACTATGTATTATTCAAGTATGTAGGTTGAAAATTGAGCTATGGGGTATTAACCTATGCATAGGTGATGCAGCCACTCATTAACCTTTGTAGGTAGAAAACTGAGCAAACACAACCTGACTCCAAAAGTTTCCTGTATTAAGCTATCTGTCTACGTACTTCGGGGATCAGATATTCACGTTGTTGTCTAACAGAATAAGACCTACATCAATCATGCATTAAAGCATTATACTTTTCTTTCATTAATTGATTCTAACTACTTTTTTGACACTCAAATTAGGAGAAAAATGATCCCAAAACTGAAAATTGTATAGTTACTGTACTCTACCCACAAAATACCAATGAAAGCCACCAAATTAGAGTCCCAATCATACCCCCAAACCTAAGGGTTTCATATGTTAAGTTACTGTACTCCAGAGTCCAGATTATCAAATTCTAGTAGAAACTGTTGTCTTCAAGTTTGTTTTCATCGTCCGTGTAATCTCCATTGGTTATGAAGAAATTCAACACGGTCTTGCAAGGTTGCGTTTCTGTTCTCCTTGTTGTGCCATAACTCAAAAACACATGATATCTACCACTGGGGTTGTACTTATTCAATTCATTCACATCAGTCACAACATTATATCTTTCTCCATAACGTTCAGCCTTTAACCTTACTTATCATTTCTTAGTAATAAATTAAATGAGATCATCTTTAGACTAGTTATACCTATATTTAATTGTGGCAAATGGTGTCACCATTTGATTGGTTGACACCATGTGTTAATAGTAACTCTCTTTTTTTTTTTTTCAAAACATGATTACCCCTCAAACCATCAACCCAATACCACCCGGATCCCCTGACCCGCTCCACCAACCCGACCCGAATACCAGCTACTGTAGCTACAGTACCTTTTTTTTCCGAAACCAACCCGCAGCGAAAGTGCGGGCCAAAAAACTAGTGTTTTTTAATAGCGGTTTTGGGATCATCCAAGGGGACTAAACCACCCACGCGTTCATCTCCCGCAGTTGCATAATCCGCCCCCAACTGCTGCTCAGGAGGAAACCCGACCCAATCTGAGGGCATGGGCGATAAAACCCCCCCTCCCCTAATGCCCTGCAACGCGATGTGCGAAAGACACCATTAGGTGGAATTCAAGGGTTAAGGGGCAACCTTCGGTGCAATGCTGCACCCTACGGGAGTCGAACTCCTGACTTCTTGCTAAAAGATGCAAGCAACTACCACGTGAGCAGTGAGCTACAACACGAGGTTCTTTAGAGTAGTGTTACCACTGAATTAGAAAAAAAAAAAAAAAAAAAAAAAAAAAAAAAAAAAAACTGTCAGGCACAACGTTATAGCCTCACAAGTCACAACAATATGAATGTGTCATTTTTGAGATATGTTCAAATGGCGAATAAAAGTTTGGTATTAGTCACTCTTGATCATCTCAACTGCTGCTGATGATCTATGTTATGTACTTGGTCAATTGTTAAAATGAATAATATTATTACTACCTTTTATACTTGCTCAGGTACCAACATCGTAAAAAAATTTTAATTAAAATAAATGTTAGTAATTAGGGAATAAAAAAGAAGCTGGAAAAAATTATAATTTATCAGATATTTGAACATCTAATTGTTAGAAATATGTTCTCGGGTTGGCTACGGTTCGATCGTGGTTTGACCGTGGTACATATATTCCGAAGATATGCCCATGACATTAAATAATAAAAGTCCATTTATCCTATTCGGTCACACATAAAGGCCAATCGTAAATTGTTTGATATACTTTCTAATCGGAAATTAATTTATTAATCATTAGTTAATGATTTAATAAATTAAGTAAGTTTTTTTTATGTGTGTACATATACTTACAAATCTAAATATATAAGATTTGATTTGATATAAATAAGATTTGATTTGATTTGTAAATCTTATTTTATATAAAGATTTGTACTATAATCATATTTTATATAATATATAAGATTTGATTTGATTTGTAAATCTTATTTTATATAAAGATTTGTACTATAATCATATTTTATATAATATATAAGATTTGATTTGATATAAATAAGATTTGATTTGATTTGTAAATCTTATTTTATATAAAGATTTGATTTTGCAAATCTTTTAAAATCTTTCCAAATCTTTATATTTGTATTATATGTATCAATTTTATTCTATATAATACCAAGTCTTGGTATTGAAAATATATATGTAACTTGAGATACAAAAACACACATACAAAATGCTATTTCTCTTTCTCATTTTCAAGTAACCAAAATACTTGAGATCTATAATTGTGTTCGGGTTTTGGTGGAAATAAGGAAAAGAAAAGATCCGTTAAGTAGAAGGTATAGATCGAAGCAAGGTTGAAACTTTGGGTGTCTACCGTTTAGAGGAACTCTTCTTTGGGTTTTCAAATTCGATCTTCAAAATGGCTACAAAGGTTGTATTCTAATCTTCTCTTGTTCAGTTTCGTTAATTTGTTTTGTTTACTAAAGTTTTGTACAATGATCCGTGGAAGAGTATGATTTTGTAAAGTTTTAAAAATGCTTCCGCTCGCTTTGAATTTGTATCATACTCCAACAGTGGTATCCGAGCCATCTTGTACAAGTTTTAGCAAACTTTTCTTATGATATTTAGTTTTGATGGATGCGTTGTGCATGATTCTTGGAGATGATCATGCATAACAAACATGCAAAACAAGTATCATGATTTATGTTTTATGTTTCCTAAATACTAATTTGAATCTTGGATTTTGGCAAAATGTAAAATGGGTTAAATTCATTTTTTTCATTTAAGAAATTTTTTTCAGCCTGGACAGTCCGTATTTGATGGACTGTTTCGGGGCTTTAAACTCAATATTATTGTATGAGACCAATTGCATTTGAAAGCTAACTGAAAGAACTTAAATTTGAAAAAAAAAATTATCGAAAACGGATTAGAAATGTGTAAGATATGACCATTTAAAGTTACATATATGAATCTGCCAAAATCCGAAAATTTTAATGGTAACTTGCATGTTGACTATTAAAGATTCAATGTTTAGGAAAATAAAGTACATGAATTCTTTTCATGTTTTACATGAAATGAGAAAATTAAAATTATTAATTTTTGACTTTATGCTTTGGTAAAGTGAATAAATCTCCAACATGTTTTGATTCACTTAATATGTTTATTTGGATGGTTTTGGCATGAAAACCATACTTACAAAATATGAAGTGGGTTTACATACATATGTTATGTAAACAAGGATTGAATATTATAAGTGCCATTAAGTGTTGTTTAAATCAATCCTTATCGAAACATGTTATATGAAAATGGACGGTTGGCACTCCATTTGTTATGTATGTGATTGTTATATGAAATCGGTAGTATTTGCCTCAATAAGACCCTTGTGTGGATGTTTGGTTGTATGATTTAATTTATTATTTATTCGGGATGAATGTAATAATTTATTAAACGACTTGCATGTCGTCTTTCTATTTATATTGTATTTGTAATAGTATAGAAAATAGAATAGTTATTTTGTAAGATAATGCAACCAAGATTGAAATCAAGAAGACGATGTTCACAAGGCGGCCCTTCCGAGCATATAATGGAGATGGCGGTTTTAGTGGGAGTCAATTCTCACACAAGGTTATGTCCCTAGTTGACCATGTTTTTCCGTGTGTTGGCTCACCGGAAAAACGCATAGGACTCGAGGCATACTACCGATAATTGTGTGTCATGATTATTATTGTTTTATTATTTGTCTATGCCATGCTAGCTAGAAAATGTTTTAAAAAAAACAAAAGGGACAATAATCATATAAAACGGTTTGGTTAAAATTAGTTTAACAAACGCAACACGCAATACATAATTAGCAAATGTTTTAAAATGGTGTAAACTACTTTTGCTAAAAGAAAACAAAAACCCGTTTTAAATGTAAACTTTACGCTATCCATGAGTAGTACACACATCCGAACCTTCTACCTGTTAGAGTTCGCGATACCCGAGAGTCTTGGGCCGGACTTTAATTGGGTGTTGGGAAGGGTGAGGTGAATTTCGCGATACCCGAGAGTCTTGGGCCGGATTTCACGTGTATCTAACTGTGACGACCCGAAAATTTTCGACCAAATTTAAACTTTAATCTTTATATTATTCCGACACGATAAGCAAAGTTTGTTAAGTTAAATCTCAAGAATTTTAAACAGTGTTCATACATTCATTATAACCTCGACCAAATTCTGACGATTCACGAACCGTTATATATAAATAGATATGTATATGTATATATATATATTATAACTTGAGAATATTAATAAAGTATTAAACGTATAATACTTTACCCGAACGTATTTGTTTCAATATGATTTTTGACGAAATTAAAAAATATATATTAAATGATTGAATTATCAGAAACATTGAATTATGATTACAAGTCTCTATTGAGAGGTCCACTATGATTTGAGAAAATCTATTCCTCTTAACGATATTCAGAATAATTTGTAAAGCTATTTATAAATAAAAACATAAAGTGTCATTTACGAAAGTTAGACAAAAGTTAGTGAAGAATTGGTTTCCATAATATTCTATTAATCTATTTTCAAACGTACAAAGACGTTTTCAATTTAAAAAGAACTTTATTATTAAAACGTATATAACTTTTATAAATATCTAGAATCACTTTTGACAACTCATTACTTAACCAGTATGATAAAGATAACGATATTTATATTTTATTTTATTAAATATATATAACGATTTAAATTAATATTATATATATTTATACGCGTATTATACATACATAGTTTTTATACTTTTACTATACTTTAACTTTACCTTTACTTTACTTTTACTTTACTTTAACTTTAATAATTCATACTTTAATAATCCACTTTAATAATTCATACTTTAATAATTCACTTTAATAATTCACTTTAATAATTCATACTTTAATAATTCACTTTAATAATTCATACTTTAATAATTCAAAAATCTATTATAAATAGAATTCAATAGGTTTCATTTTTTCATAGAAACTAGAAAATATATTTCTCTAAACTCTCTCAATCGAATTACATATATATATTTTCTTTGTAGATATTATTAGTATACATAAAATACAACGACAGAGTTATACTCAGACGATTTCAAAATAAGTTTTCAAACGGGATAGAGCTAAGGAAATTATGGGTTATAGCTATGGAGGTTATGGGTATTAATCGAGGGTATTGTTCGTGAGGTCAACCTAACGTTTATCATTTTCGTTGCGTCTACGTACTTTCCTGCAATATTGAATCACAATATTGATACGTTCGTGAATCCGAGACAAACCCTGCACTTGTTCAGTGCCGTCATATACATAATTGCTACGAAATACAGTATTGTGAGTTTCATTTGCTCCCTTTTTAATGCTTTTGCAATATATATTTTTGGGCTGAGAATACATGCGCTGTTTTATAAATGTTTTACGAAGTAGGCACAAGTACTAAAACTAATTCTATGTGGGTTTAAACCAGAAATATATCCTTAGCTTGGTAACATTAAACTACTTGTCTATGTACGGTAGGCGCGAATCCTAAAGATAGATCTATTGGGCCTGACAAACCCCATCCTGACTATGGGATGCTTTAGTACTTCGAGGTTATTTTAAACACACCTGATCTGGTGTACTTCAGAGGGTAAAACATGAATGTCAAGGCTTGTTACCGGGTGCCTACAACTTATAGAATACTTTTAAACACTTGCGAGTGTATGGATATTTATGGAAACTGAAATCTTGTGGTCTATTACTATTACGGAAATGATTGATTATGATAAACTAATGAACTCACCAACCTTTTGGTTGACACTTTAAAGCATGTTTATTCTCAGGTATTAAAGAAATCTTCCGCTGTGCATTAGCTCATTTTAAGGATATTACCTGGAGTCATTCATGACATACTTTGAAAGACGTTGCATTCGAGTCATTGAGTTCATCAAGATTAATATTAAGTCAATTATAGTTGGATGTAATATGAAATGGTATGCATGCCGTCAATTTTTGATGTAAAGAAAGTTTGTCTTTTGAAAACGAATGCAATGTTTGTAAAACGTATCATATAGAGGTCAAATACCTCGCGATGTAATCAACTATTGTGAATCGTTTATAATGTATATGAACGGGTCATTTCAGTTGGTATCAGAGCGGTGGTCTTAGCGAACCAGCTCTTGCATTAGTGTGTCTAACTGATAGTTTATAAGATACATTAGTGAGTCTGGACTTCGACCGTGTCTGCATGTCAAAAGTTTTGTTTATCATTTTTAGTCGGAAATCATCTACTTACCATCCTTAGAAAATTACATGCTTATCATTCTTAGTCTAGACACGTCTTGCTGCATTGATTGCATGAATAGTGTATAGACAAAATTCATATCTTAGCGTATCTGCTAAATCATATCTTATCGTATCTATTACCGTAAACTTTGCCTGACATATTCCGTAAATTCCTCCGTAATCTACGAAACCTTTTGCTCTATATAATTAGAATACCACCCGATAGCCGGAAAATCATTTCATATCGAAAAATCCTTTATCAAATCATACGAAATGGAATTCGTCATCAGTTCAAGTTCCTCGGATTTCAAAATGAAATCCCACTCAAGTTCCGAAAGCAGTGTGACCGGAATGGATCAACCAATTAGTCATCATCTATTCTGGATGAATTGGGGATGGGTTCGTAGCCTCCTTAATCATTGGAGACAAGAAGAAGGTGATCCTTTCCATCCACCACATTGCCCTCTTGGCGAAGAACCTGAAGCACTTACCGGCGAACCTGTTCAAAACACCATTTTCTCTCTCATTTCCAGAGTATCTCGTCATGATTATATACTACACCAAATTCTAGATCTTATTTATCCGCTCATCCGAACCGACAATCACCCTGGTGTAATAGAAGAAGTCAACGAGCTTCGCGCTCGGGTAGTGGCTTTGGAGAATATGGTGCAAAGGTTACAAACACCAGCAGCAGCACCAGCAACATAACCAGTACCACCATCAACAACATCAACAGTACCATTACCACCACCAACAACAACCGCATCGCAAACCTCAACTTCACAATCTGTCCCATGAGCATCGATGTCATACGCCCTGTAGATACTAAGGAATACCACAACGATGAAGTATTGATTCATAACTTCATTGGGAAAACATTCTACGACGATTATGTAATTTCTAAAGTTTAGAAATTATCTATCCTAGCCTTAACCATAAATCAAGTGAGTTTAATTTAATATTAACTCATTAAATCTATATTACATCTGAAGAAATATACACATATATTTCCATAAAGACTGTAATAAAATTCTTTTGTACAAAATATTAATTGTGATATTTTTTTTAACGGGTAGGTAATACCCGAGAGATATATAAATTCACAATTAATACATTACATTCTTCGAATCTGATTCAGCAAATCATCAACTATACTCCCTACTTTCACAACAATATCCATTCTTTCATATAAATCAAAACAATCATACTCATTCAAATTCAATTACATATTCTGATTTTGAAATCGCATAATTCAATTCGAAATATAACCAGTATCATCACTCTTAGATTCCTATATCTTTCAAAGCTATACTTTGACTTCAAAACTGTGTTAGAACATCATATGTATTAACGATTACAATATGTGGTCAAACCCTTCGAAATTCCTGAAGACACTTCAACTAAGGAACAATTGAGATGATGATCCAACCACATGTTACCCACAGTTATACACCTGAAAAACTCTCAAAACCCAAGTCATAGTTCGACACGTATCCGTGTTAGACCCTTTGGCATTTACTAGCTAAAATAACTTTTCAATTCCGTTTCAAAATAGACAGTTTTGTCACAGCTCCAGCAAACCAACTTCAATTGTTCATTCGAATAAGCCTTATTATAATGATTACCCCTTTATCATTATTACCGAGGAACCTTTCATATCTCGCCACATTAGCAGTAAACTTATTAACAACTTCATTGATCTTTGAATTTCCGAAAAATCTTTATATTTATCAAAACCCCATCATTTACTCATCTGCATCTTGTAACGAGAATTGCCATACGAATCATCGAAAATTAGCAATCAGTATTTTGAAGTCTCGCAGCATGTCTACGCCAACAATTATATGTGTCTATCTTCTGGACTTATATACTTTGAATGTGAAGTTTCTGAAAAACACCCTAAACTGCGAACCAGTTCACAAAATTTTGAAAAATGCTGATGAAGCAGCAAAAACTGTAAATGACCTTAACAGTAAAAAGTTGGATGATAAAGGATAGTATATTGGCAAAGCTCAGAAAAAGAGAAGCTTTGGAACTGGAAAACGGATTGAGCAAAGTATGAAGGAGGCTGTGGACAAATCACAAAGGCTGAACCTACCTTCAAAGAATCCAAATGATTCAGTACTTGCTGAAGTCATTAACGAATACCTTGCTCCTGACTCTAAACCCCTGCGGACAATATCCTTCATCATCCTCTGATATTAGACATTCTAAGATATCATTGTATCTTTCATTATAAATATCCTCCATATTTCTGAAGATATTTCCATAATTATTCTTATCTGAAATCATTTACCTCTTCGTGCTGTCTGTATTACATCATAAAAGAAACTATTTTAGTTTCTAAATTCTGAAACTTTCGAATTTAAAAAAGGAATATTTTTGAAGTAGTGTTGGGAACTGAAGCATGAACTAGTATAATATAATGACACTTGATCAACGTGATTATATTACAGTAATTCATGCTGAGTTTCTAAATGGAACATGATGATTCACAGATCATAACGTCATCATGTGCTATGTTACACGACTCTTGTATTCTCTTTGATCTCTAAATATCAAGAAAATATTTCTTGATGATTCGGCCTTTTCCGAGGTATTCTGGTAATTTGACAAGTCAAGATCGTGCCATTACAATTTCCTTCCTAGAACATTAACAATGTTCATTCCGAAATTTATATCTGCGAATTCTGGACCATTACAAGCGATGCTTAATCGCAAGAAGAAGAAACGAAAGGACAAAGCTCCGAACTAGAAATGGGAGTATAAATCATAGCAAACAGAAGAGAGCATTAACTGTGGATGACAATGATTATAGAAGAAGCAAGGACTTTGAAATATAAGGGAAGATATAAAACCCAACAACAACCCAGAAATCACAAACCGTATATATCAATGCATATAGCAATATAAAGACACGGGAGAACTAAAAATACTATAAAACCAAGAGTATAGTAGAAGTAAATAGATTCTTCCAGAGGCAGATGAAAAAGAAGAGCGACAGATATGAAAGTGAGGAGTATATCAAGAATCAGCACTGGATGAAGCGTATTGACAAATAATTTTAAAGTAAAAATTGAGGGAGAAAGAATAGAAGGTGTGAATTAAAAGGAAACGAAAGAGGTGGATTTATAGTGAAATATCCGACAGAAAAATCGAGATGAATCATCGCATTAAATCGAAGGGGATCATAATTTCCTTAATCATCGAAGAATCAAATCCTATATAGATTACAAAGATTTTCTTTAATCCGGAGATCAACCGTAATGATGTCAAAATATAAGACGAATCCCTATTTTCTCATTTCACTCTTTTACGATAGCTTCACTCATACGTTTCGAGTAATCGAATTATTTTATCCATATTTCTCAATCATGATAAAACCCTATGAATCAACTTATATTCATCATAATAACATTCTTATTGTTAGCCATGACGACCTCGATCAAATTTCGGGACGAAATTTCTTTAACGGGTAGGTACTGTGACGACCCGAAAATTTTCGACCAAATTTAAACTTTAATCTTTATATTATTCCAACACGATAAGCAAAGTTTGTTAAGTTAAATCTCAAGAATTTTAAACTGTGTTCATACATTCATTATAACCTCGACCAAATTCTGACGATTCACGAACCGTTATATATAAATAGATATGTATATGTATATATATATATTATAACTTGAGAATATTAATAAAGTATTAAACGTATAATACTTTACCCGAACGTATTTGTTTCAATATGATTTTTGACGAAATTAAAAAATATATATTAAATGATTGAATTATCAGAAACATTGAATTATGATTACAAGTCTCTATTGAGAGGTCCACTATGATTTGAGAAAATCTATTCCTCTTAACGATATTCAGAATAATTTGTAAAGCTATTTATAAATAAAAACATAAAGTGTCATTTACGAAAGTTAGACAAAAGTTAGTGAAGAATTGGTTTCCATAATATTCTATTAATCTATTTTCAAACGTACAAAGACGTTTTCAATTTAAAAAGAACTTTATTATTAAAACGTATATAACTTTTATAAATATCTAGAATCACTTTTGACAACTCATTACTTAACCAGTATGATAAAGATAACGATATTTATATTTTATTTTATTAAATATATATAACGATTTAAATTAATATTATATATATTTATACGCGTATTATACATACATAGTTTTTATACTTTTACTATACTTTAACTTTACCTTTACTTTACTTTTACTTTACTTTAACTTTAATAATTCATACTTTAATAATCCACTTTAATAATTCATACTTTAATAATTCACTTTAATAATTCACTTTAATAATTCATACTTTAATAATTCACTTTAATAATTCACTTTAATAATTCATACTTTAATAATTCACTTTAATAATTCATACTTTAATAATTCAAAAATCTATTATAAATAGAATTCAATAGGTTTCATTTTTTCATAGAAACTAGAAAATATATTTCTCTAAACTCTCTCAATCGAATTACATATATATATTTTCTTTGTAGATATTATTAGTATACATAAAATACAACGACAGAGTTATACTCAGACGATTTCAAAATAAGTTTTCAAACGGGATAGAGCTAAGGAAATTATGGGTTATAGCTATGGAGGTTATGGGTATTAATCGAGGGTATTGCTCGTGAGGTCAACCTAACGTTTATCATTTTCGTTGCGTCTACGTACTTTCCTGCAATATTGAATCACAATATTGATACGTTCGTGAATCCGAGACAAACCCTGCACTTGTTCAGTGCCGTCATATACATAATTGCTACGAAATACAGTATTGTGAGTTTCATTTGCTCCCTTTTTAATGCTTTTGCAATATATATTTTTGGGCTGAGAATACATGCGCTGTTTTATAAATGTTTTACGAAGTAGGCACAAGTACTAAAACTAATTCTATGTGGGTTTAAACCAGAAATATACCCTTAGCTTGGTAACATTAAACTACTTGTCTATGTACGGTAGGCGCGAATCCTAAAGATATATCTATTGGGCCTGACAAACCCCATCCTGACTATGGGATGCTTTAGTACTTCGAGGTTATTTTAAACACACCTGATCTGGTGTACTTCAGAGGGTAAAACATGAACGTCAAGGCTTGTTACCGGGTGCCTACAACTTATAGAATACTTTTAAATACTTGCGAGTGTATGGATATTTATGGAAACTGAAATCTTGTGGTCTATTACTATTACGGAAATGATTGATTATGATAAACTAATGAACTCACCAACCTTTTGGTTGACACTTTAAAGCATGTTTATTCTCAGGTATTAAAGAAATCTTCCGCTGTGCATTAGCTCATTTTAAGGATATTACCTGGAGTCATTCATGACATACTTTGAAAGACGTTGCATTCGAGTCATTGAGTTCATCAAGATTAATATTAAGTCAATTATAGTTGGATGTAATATGAAATGGTATGCATGCCGTCAATTTTTGATGTAAAGAAAGTTTGTCTTTTGAAAACGAATGCAATGTTTGTAAAACGTATCATATAGAGGTCAAATACCTCGCGATGTAATCAACTATTGTGAATCGTTTATAATGTATATGAATGGGTCATTTCACTATCACGGACGGTTTACAATCTGAAATCGTGGTTTGCGGCAAACCCGCCACGAGGAAGGATTAGTGTAGAAGGGATTAAACATGCCAAGTGAAATAATTGATTATCACTAAATCCCGCAGAACCTAAGAATTTCATAATGGATGAAATTGGTAATATAGTTACCTACCTAAATAGCTTATGGTTGGCGATCCGCAGCGAACCCGTCGTTAACATAAGTGAAATATGGATCTTAGCCTTGTTAATAATAATTGTTTGAATATTAAACACACTTGGGTAATTATCTTAACAAGGTTTAAACATATAAAACTAACTAATACAACTTACTTTAAAAATAAAATATGACAGATGTCTGCAACAAACACAAATCCTACTCCGTCATCAATCACTAATTTCTGCCTTAAAGGGCTCCTCGAAAAGGACAAGCTTACGGGCTTGAACTACATGGACTGGCTTCGCAACCTAAGAATTGCTCTTAGGATGGAAGGAAAGATCAGGGAAATTGAGAAACCCTTACCGGCAGAACCCGGATCGAGAGCTACTCAAGCGGCTAGGGACGAGTTTGAAAAACGGCGTTCCGAGTCTAATGAGGTAGCATGCTTGATGTTGGCGATCATGTCTCCAGAGCTCCAAAAGGGCATGGAGAGCTTAGGGTCGTATGACATGCTTAACCAACTCAAGGACATGTTCCAACAACAAGCAAATCAAGAAAGGTTTGACACCGTGAAAGCTCTCGTATCTTGCAAAATGGCAACGGGAAGTAGCGTTAGTGTCCATGTACTACAAATGAAAGGGTACATAGACCGGTTGGAGCGCCTTGGTTTTTCCATAAGTCGGGAGCTTGCAACAGATTTTATCCTGAACTCGCTGACTAGTGCATATGAAGGATTCATTATGAACTACAATATGAACAATATGGAGAAAACAATCATGGAGCTCCATGGCATGTTGAAAACCGCTGAGGCTAACATGGCCAAAGCTAAACCCGCAACTACCGTTCTAGCCATTCGTGAAGGTGGGATTAAGAAGAAGAAAAACAAAGCAAAGGGCAAGAACAAGGGCAAGGGTAAGGTTGGCACGTCCAACTTCAAACCTAAACCTAAGGGCATTACTAACTCTTCTACTTCAAAGATCCCGCAAACCAAGTCTCCTGAAGAAGCAATATGCTTTCATTGTGGGGATAAAGGACATTGGAGGCGCAATTGTACTAAGTACTTGAAGGAACTTAATGAACTACGGGCTAAGGGAGTCGCCGTACCTTCAGGTTTGTTCATGATTGAACTAAACAATACTACTATTTCTAATTCCTGGGTATTGGACACGGGATGTGGTACTCATATTTGTACAAATGTGCAGGGACTCGCATGAAATGTCCCGTTCTTATTGATTAAAAACGTTCCATATTAATTGATTTCGTTGCGAGGTTTTGACCTGTATATGAGACGTTTTTCAAAGACTGCATTTATTTTTAAAACAAACCATAACCTTTATTTCATAAATAAAGGTTTAAAAAGATTTACGTAGATTATCAAATAATGATAATCTAAAATATCCTGTTTACACACGACCATTACATAATGGTTTACAATACAAATATGTTACATCGAAATCAGTTTCTTGAATGCAGTTTTTACACAATATCATACAAACATGGACTCCAAATCTTGTCCTTATTTTAGTATGCAACGGCGGAAGCTCTTAATATTCACCTGAGAATAAACATGCTTTAAACGTCAACAAAAATGTTGGTGAGTTATAGGTTTAACCTATATATATCAAATCGTAACAATAGACCACAAGATTTCATATTTCAATACACATCCCATACATAGAGATAAAAATCATTCATATGGTGAACACCTGGTAACCGACATTAACAAGATGCATATATAAGAATATCCCCATCATTCCGGGACACCCTTCGGATATGATATAAATTTCGAAGTACTAAAGCATCCGGTACTTTGGATGGGGTTTGTTAGGCCCAATAGATCTATCTTTAGAGTTCGCGTCAATTAGGGTGTTTGTTCCCTAATTCTTAGATTACCAGACTTAATAAAAAGGGGCATATTCGATTTCGATAATTCAACCATAGAATGTAGTTTCACGTACTTGTGTCTATTTTGTAAATCATTTATAAAACCTGCATGTATTCTCATCCCAAAAATATTAGATTTTAAAAGTGGGACTATAACT
This sequence comes from Rutidosis leptorrhynchoides, assembly GCF_046630445.1. Lineage (NCBI taxonomy): Eukaryota > Viridiplantae > Streptophyta > Magnoliopsida > Asterales > Asteraceae > Rutidosis > Rutidosis leptorrhynchoides. The sequence goes on along the minus strand of NC_092338.1, from coordinate 120,513,199 downwards.
CACTTTCACAGATTTTTACTTCGTCGGGAAGTAAGACTTGGCCACTGGTTGATTCACGAACCTATAACAATATATACATATATATCAAAGTATGTTCAAAATATATTTACAACACTTTTAATATATTTTGATGTTTTAAGTTTATTAAGTCAGCTGTCCTCGTTAGTAACCTACAACTAGTTGTCCACAGTTAGATGTACAGAAATAAATTGATAAATATTATCTTGAATCAATCCACGACCCAGTGTATACGTATCTTAGTATTGATCACAACTCAAACTATATATATTTTGGAATCAACCTCAACCCTGTATAGCTAACTCCAACATTCACATATAGAGTGTCTATGGTTGTTCCGAAATATATATAGATGTGTCGACATGATAGGTTGAAACATTGTATACGTGTCTATGGTATCTCAAGATTACATAATATACAATACAAGTTGATTAAGTTATGGTTGGAATAGATTTGTTACCAATTTTCACGTAGCTAAAATGAGAAAAATTATCCAATCTTGTTTTACCCATAACTTCTTCATTTTAAATCCGTTTTGAGTGAATCAAATTGCTATGGTTTCATATTGAACTCTATTTTATGAATCTAAACATAAAAAGTATAGGTTTATAGTCGGAAAAATAAGTTACAAGTCGTTTTTGTAAAGGTAGTCATTTCAGTCGAAAGAACGACGTCTAGATGACCATTTTAGAAAACATACTTCCACTTTGAGTTTAACCATAATTTTTGGATATAGTTTCATGTTCATAATAAAAATCATTTTCTCAGAATAACAACTTTTAAATCAAAGTTTATCATAGTTTTTAATTAACTAACCCAAAACAGCCCGCGGTGTTACTACGACGGCGTAAATCCGGTTTTACGGTGTTTTTAGTGTTTCCAGGTTTTAAATCATTAAGTTAGCATATCATATAGATATAGAACATGTGTTTAGTTGATTTTAAAAGTCAAGTTAGAAGGATTAACTTTTATTTGCGAACAAGTTTAGAATTAACTAAACTATGTTCTAGTGATTACAAGTTTAAACCTTCGAATAAGATAGCTTTATATGTATGAATCGAATGATGTTATGAACATCATTACTACCTTAAGTTCCTTGGATAAACCTACTGGAAAAGAGAAAAATGGATCTAGCTTCAACGGATCCTTGGATGGCTCGAAGTTCTTGAAGCAGAATCATGACACGAAAACAAGTTCAAGTAAGATCATCACTTGAAATAAGATTATTATACTTATAGAAATTGAACCAAAGTTTGAATATGATTATTACCTTGTATTAGAATGATAACCTACTGTAAGAAACAAAGATTTCTTGAGGTTGGATGATCACCTTACAAGATTGGAAGTGAGCTAGCAAACTTGAAAGTATTCTTGATTTTATGTAACTAGAACTTGTAGAATATATGAAGAACACTTAGAACTTGAAGATAGAAATTGAGAGAGATCAATTAGATGAAGAAAATTGAAGAATGAAAGTGTTTGTAGGTGTTTTTGGTCGTTGGTGTATGGATTAGATATAAAGGATATGTAATTTTGTTTTCATGTAAATAAGTCATGAATGATTACTCATTTTTTTTGTAATTTTATGAGATATTTCTTGCTAGTTGCCAAATGATGGTTCCCACATGTGTTAGGTGACTCACATGGGCTGCTAAGAGCTGATCATTGGAGTGTATATACCAATAGTACATACATCTAAAAGCTGTGTATTGTACGAGTATGAATACGGGTGCATACGAATAGAATTGTTGATGAAACTGAACGAGGATGTAATTGTAAGCATTTTTGTTAAGTAGAAGTATTTTGATAAGTGTATTGAAGTCTTTCAAAAGTGTATAAATACATATTAAAACACTACATGTATATACATTTTAACTGAGTCGTTAAGTCATCGTTAGTCGTTATATGTAAGTGTTGTTTTGAAACCTTTAGGTTAACGATCTTGTTAAATGTTGTTAACCCAATGTTTATAATATCAAATGAGATTTTAAATTATTATATTATCATGATATTATCATGTATGAATATCTCTTAATATGATATATATACATTAAATGTCTTTACAACGATAATCGTTACATATATGTCTCGTTTAAAAATCATTAAGTTAGTAGTCTTGTTTTTACATATGTAGTTCATTGTTAATATACTTAATGATATGTTTACTTATCATAGTATCATGTTAACTATATATATATCCATATATATGTCATCATATAGTTTTTACAAGTTTTAACGTTCGTGAATCACCGGTCAACTTGGGTGGTCAATTGTCTATATGAAACATATTTCAATTAATCAAGTCTTAACAAGTTTGATTGCTTAACATGTTGGAAACATTTAATCATGTAAATAACAATTTCATTTAATATATATATAAACATGGAAAAGTTCGGGTCACTACAGTACCTACCCGTTAAATAAATTTCGTCCCGAAATTTTAAGCAGTTGGAGGTGTTGACGTATCTTCTGGAAATAAATGCGGGTATTTCTTCTTCATCTGATCTTCATGCTCCCAGGTGAACTCGGGTCCTCTATGAGCATTCCATCGAACCTTAACAATCGGTATCTTGTTTTGTTTAAGTCTCTTAACCTCACGATCCATTATTTCAACGGGTTCTTCAATGAATTGAAGTTTTTCATTGATTTGGATTTCGTCCAACGGAATAGTGAGATCTTCTTTAGCAAAACATTTCTTCAAATTTGAGACGTGAAAAGTGTTATGTACAGCCACGAGTTATTGAGGTTGCTCCAGTTGGTAAGCTACTGGTCCGACACGATCTATAATCTTGAATGGTCCAATGTACCTTGGATTTAGTTTCCCCCGTTTACCAAATCGAACAACGCCTTTCCAAGGTGAAACCTTAAGCATGACCATCTCTCTAATTTCAAATTCTATATCTTTTCTTTTAATGTCAGCGTAGCTCTTTTGTCGACTTTGGGCGGTTTTCAACCGTTGTTGAATTTGGATGATCTTCTCGGTAGTTTCTTGTATAATCTCCGAACCCGTAATCTGTCTATCCCCCACTTCACTCCAACAAATCGGAGACCTGCACTTTCTACCATAAAGTGCTTCAAAAGGCGCCATCTCAATGCTTGAATGGTAGCTGTTGTTGTAGGAAAATTCTGCTAACGGTAGATGTCGATCCCAACTGTTTCCAAAATCAATAACACATGCTCGTAGCATGTCTTCAAGTGTTTGTATCGTCCTTTCGCTCTGCCCATCAGTTTGTGGATGATAGGCAGTACTCATGTCTAGACGAGTTCCTAATGCTTGCTGTAATGTCTGCCAGAATCTTGAAATAAATCTGCCATCCCTATCAGAGATAATAGAGATTGGTATTCCATGTCTGGAGACGACTTCCTTCAAATACAGTCGTGCTAACTTCTCCATCTTGTCATCTTCTCTTATTGGTAGGAAGTGTGCTGATTTGGTGAGACGATCAACTATTACCCAAATAGTATCAAAACCACTTGCAGTCCTTGGCAATTTAGTGATGAAATCCATGGTAATGTTTTCCCATTTCCATTCCGGGATTTCGGGTTATTGAAGTAGACCTGATGGTTTCTGATGCTCAGCTTTGACCTTAGAACACGTCAAACATTCTCCTACGTATTTAGCAACATCGGCTTTCATACCCGGCCACCAAAAATGTTTCTTGAGATCCTTGTACATCTTCCCTGTTCCAGGATGTATTGAGTATCTGGTTTTATGAGCTTCTCTAAGTACCATTTCTCTCATATCTCCAAATTTTGGTACCCAAATCCTTTCAGCCCTATACCGGGTTCCGTCTTCCCGAATATTAAGATGCTTCTCCGATCCTTTGGGTATTTCATCCTTTAAATTTCCCTCTTTTAAAACTCCTTGTTGCGCCTCCTTTATTTGAGTAGTAATGTTATTATGAATCATTATATTCATAGATTTTACTCGAATGGGTTCTCTGTCCTTCCTGCTCAAGGCATCGGCTACCACATTTGCCTTCCCCGGGTGGTAACGAATCTCAAAGTCGTAATCATTCAATAATTCAATCCACCTACGCTGCCTCATATTCAGTTGTTTCTGATTAAATATGTGTTGAAGACTTTTGTGGTCGGTATATATAATACTTTTGACCCCATATAAGTAGTGCCTCCAAGTCTTTAATGCAAAAACAACCGCGCCTAATTCCAAATCATGCGTCGTATAATTTTGTTCGTGAATCTTCAATTGTCTAGACGCATAAGCAATCACCTTCGTTCGTTGCATTAATACACAACCGAGACCTTGCTTTGATGCATCACAATAAATCACAAAATCATCATTCCCTTCAGGCAATGACAATATAGGTGCCGTAGTTAGCTTTTTCTTCAATAACTGAAACGCTTTCTCTTGTTCATCATTCCATTCAAATTTCTTCCCTTTATGCGTTAATGCAGTCAAGGGTTTTGCTATTCTGGAAAAGTCTTGGATGAACCTTCTGTAGTAACCAGCTAGTCCTAAAAACTGGCGTATGTGTTTCGGAGTTTTCGGGGTTTCCCACTTTTCAAGAGTTTCTATCTTTGCCGGATCCACCTTAATACCTTCTTTGTTCACTATGTGACCGAGGAATTGAACTTCTTCCAACCAAAATGCACACTTTGAAAACTTAGCGTACAATTCTTCCTTCCTCAATACTTCTAACACCTTTCTCAAATGTTCACCGTGTTCTTGGTCATTCTTTGAGTAAATAAGTATGTCATCAATGAAAACAATGACAAACTTGTCAAGGTATGGTCCACACACTCGGTTCATAAGGTCCATGAACACAGCTGGTGCATTAGTTAAACCAAACGGCATGACCATAAACTCGTAATGACCGTAACGTGTTCTGAAAGCAGTCTTTGGAATATCATCTTCTTTCACCCGCATTTGATGATACCCGGAACGTAAGTCAATCTTTGAATAAACAGACGAGCCTTGTAGTTGATCAAATAAGTCATCGATTCTTGGTAGTGGGTAGCGGTTCTTGATGGTAAGTTTGTTCAACTCTCGGTAGTCAATACACAATCTGAATGTACCATCTTTCTTCTTGACAAACAAAATAGGAGCTCCCCACGGTGATGTGCTTGGTCGAATGAAACCACGCTCTAAAAGTTCTTGTAATTGGCTTTGTAGTTCTTTCATCTCGCTGGGTGCGAGTCTGTAAGGAGCACGAGCTATTGGTGCAGCTCCTGGTACAAGATCTATTTGAAATTCAACGGATCGATGTGGGGGTAATCCCGGTAATTCTTTCGGAAATACATCGGGAAATTCTTTTGCGACGGGAACATCATTGATGCTCTTTTCTTCAGTTTGTACTTTCTCGACGTGTGCTAGAACAGCATAGCAACCTTTTCTTATTAGTTTTTGTGCCTTCAAATTACTAATAAGATGTAGCTTCGTGTTGCCCTTTTCTCCGTACACCATTAAGGGTTTTCCTTTTTCTCGTATAATGCGAATTGCATTTTTGTAACAAACGATCTCTGCTTTCACTTCTTTCAACCAGTCCATACCGATTATCACATCAAAACTCCCTAACTCTACTGGTATCAAATCAATCTTAAATGTTTCACTAACCAGTTTAATTTCTCGATTCCGACATATATTATCTGCTGAAATTAATTTACCATTTGCTAATTCGAGTAAAAATTTACTATCCAAAGGCGTCAATGGACAACTTAATTTAGCACAAAAATCTCTACTCATATAGCTTCTATCCGTACCCGAATCAAATAAAACGTAAGCAAATTTATTGTCAATAAGAAACGTACCCGTAACAAGCTCCGGGTCTTCCTGTGCCTCTGCCGCATTAATATTGAAAACTCTTCCACGGCCTTGTCCATTCGTGTTCTCTTGGTTCGGGCAATTTCTAATAATGTGGCCCGGTTTTCCACATTTATAACAAACTACATTGGCATAACTTGCTCCGACACTACTTGCTCCTCCATTACTCGTTCCGACACCATTTTTTCCTTTCGTTCTATTAACCCCTGGTCCGTAGACCTCACACTTCGCCGCGCTATGAACATTTCTTTTACACTTGTTGCAAAATTTGGTGCAGAACCCCGAGTGATTCTTTTCACACCTTTGGCATAGCTGCTTCTGATTGTTGTTGTTGTTGCGGTTATTATTGTTGTTAGGATGATTGTTGTAGTTGCTGTTGTTGTTGTTGTTGTTGTTGTTGTTGTTGGGCCGTTTGTTGTAGTTGCGATTGTTGGGATAATTGTTGCGATTATTGTTGTAATTGTTGTTGTTGTTGTATTGGTGATTCTTATCACCGTTTTCCTCCCACTTTCTTTTGACTTGCTTCACATTGGCCTCTTCAGCAGTCTGTTCTTTAATTCTTTCTTCAATTTGGTTCACGAGTTTGTGAGCCATTCTACATGCCTGTTGTATGGAGGCGGGCTCGTGTGAACTTATATCTTCTTGGATTCTTTCCGGTAATCCTTTCACAAACGCGTCGATCTTCTCTTCCTCATCTTCGAACGCTCCCGGACACAATAGGCACAATTCTGTGAATCGTCTTTCGTACGTGGTAATATCAAATCCTTGGGTTCGTAACCCTCTAAGTTCTGTCTTGAGCTTATTGACCTCGGTTCTGGGACGGTACTTCTCGTTCATCAAGTGCTTGAATGTTGACCACGGTAGTGCGTACGCATCGTCTTGTCCCACTTGCTCTAGATAGGTATTCCACCATGTTAACGCAGAACCTGTGAAGGTATGCGTAGCGTACTTTACTTTGTCCTCTTCAGTACACTTACTTATGGCAAACACCGATTCGACCTTCTCGGTCCACCATTTCAATCCGATCGGTCCTTCGGTTCCATCAAATTCCAAAGGTTTGCAGGCAGTGAATTCTTTGTAGGTGCATCCTACACGATTTCCTGTACTGCTAGATCCAAGGTTATTGTTGGTATGTAGCGCAGCCTGTACTGCGACTATGTTTGAAGCTAGAAAAGTACGGAATTCCTCTTCATTCATATTCACGGTGTGTCGAGTAGTCGGTGCCATTTCCTTCAAAATTATCAAATGGAACAAGTTAATCATACAGAATATTAAGAGTAGTTAATAGTATTTCGTAGCATAATATGAACTCATTTATAAAAGCTTTTTCTTCATATTAGCGTTTTATAAGTTTAAATTCGGGTAGTACCTACCCGTTAAGTTCATACTTAGTAGCTAATATACAATTCAACTACTACAATTCTATATGAAAAACTGATTATAATAATATTTCGCGTTCAAACTTTTATACAATATTTTACAAACTTACAATACCGCTTATTTTACATAAAGCATGAAATATAGCACACAATAACTTTGATACAAGATAGTTGTGAAGATAATTCTAGCTAGTACACAAGTCGTTCAGCAAAGACAATAAAGACACGTAATTCATACGTCCAGAAACAAGTCATGCATTCTGGTTTTACTAGGACTACTTCCCATCCTTGGTCTTGTGGAACATAACCGTTATGGCCGTTGATAAGACAGCGTGTTGTAATGTCGTCAAAGGGACGAGGGTTACGTAATGTCCAACAGTCCCGTAATAATCTAAAAACCTCATTTCTTACCCCAATTACCGACTCCGTCACTTGTGGGAACGTTTTGTTTAATAGCTGTAGCCCGATGTTCTTTTTCTCACTTTGGTGAGAAGCGAACATTACTAACCCGTAAGCATAGCATGCTTCTTTATGTTGCATGTTAGCCGCTTTTTCTAAATCATGAAGTCCTATATTCGGATACATTGAGTCAAAATAATTTCTTAACCCGTTGCGTAAAATAGCATTTGGGTTCCCCGCAATATATGCGTCAAAGTAAACACATCGTAACTTATGGGTTTCCCAATGTGATATCCCCCATCTTTCAAACGAAAGTCTCTTATAAACCAAGACATTCTTGGAACGTTCTTCGAATATCTTACAAACTGATCTCGCCTTAAATAGTTGTGCCGAGGAATTCTGACCGACTCTAGACAAGATTTCATCAATCATGTCTCCGGGTAGGTCTCTTAAAATATTGGGTTGTCTATCCATTTTGTGTTTTTAAACTGTAAAATAGACAAGAGTTAGATTCATAAAAAAATACTTATTAATACAAGCAATTTTTACATATATCATAAAGCATAAGAACACTATATTACATATATTACACCACACGAATACAACTATCTTATTCCGACTCGCTCGTTTCTTCTTCTTCGGTTTTGGTTCGTTTTGCCAAGTTTCTAGGGATATATGATGTTCCCCTAATACGAGCCGTCGTGATCCACATTGGTTTAGAAAAACCTGGTGGTTTAGAGGTTCCCGGGTCATTGTTACAACTTAAGGACTTCGGGGGTTGACGATACATATAAAGTTCATCGGGGTTGGAATTAGATTTCTCTATTTTTATGCCCTTTCCCTTATTATTTTCTTTTGCCTTTTTAAATTCAGTTGGGGTAATTTCTATAACATCATCTGAATTCTCGTCGGAATCCGATTCATCGGAGAATTGGTAATCCTCCCAATATTTTGCTTCCTTGGCGGAAACACCATTGACCATAATTAACTTTGGTCGGTTGGTTGAGGATTTTCTTTTACTTAACCGTTTTATTATTTCCCCCACCGGTTCTATTTCTTCATCCGGTTCCGATTCTTCTTCCGGTTCCGATTCTTCTTCCGGTTCCGACTCTTCTTCCGGTTCCTCTTCGGGAACTTGTGAATCAGTCCACGAATCATTCCAATTTACATTTGACTCTTCATTATTATTAGGTGAGTCAATGGGACTTGTTCTAGAGGTAGACATCTATCACATAATATCAAACGCGTTAAGAGATTAATATATCACATAATATTCACATGTTAAAAATATATAGTTTCCAACAAAATTTGTTAAGCAATCATTTTTCAAGTAAACACGGTCGAAGTCCAGACTCACTAATGCATCCTAACAAACTCGATAAGACACACTAATGCAAAATTCTGGTTCTCTAAGACCAACGCTCGGATACCAACTGAAATGTCCCGTTCTTATTGATTAAAAACGTTCCATATTAATTGATTTCGTTGCGAGGTTTTGACCTCTATATGAGACATTTTTCAAAGACTGCATTCATTTTTAAAACAAACCATAACCTTTATTTCATAAATAAAGGTTTAAAAAGCTTTACGTAGATTATCAAATAATGATAATCTAAAATATCCTGTTTACACACGACCATTACATAATGGTTTACAATACAAATATGTTACATCGAAATCAGTTTCTTGAATGCAGTTTTTACACAATATCATACAAACATGGACTCCAAATCTTGTCCTTATTTTAGTATGCAACAGCGGAAGCTCTTAATATTCACCTGAGAATAAACATGCTTTAAACGTCAACAAAAATGTTGGTGAGTTATAGGTTTAACCTATATATATCAAATCGTAACAATAGACCACAAGATTTCATATTTCAATACACATCCCATACATAGAGATAAAAATCATTCATATGGTGAACACCTGGTAACCGACATTAACAAGATGCATATATAAGAATATCCCCATCATTCCGGGACACCCTTCGGATATGATATAAATTTCGAAGTACTAAAGCATCCGGTACTTTGGATGGGGTTTGTTAGGCCCAATAGATCTATCTTTAGAGTTCGCGTCAATTAGGGTGTCTGTTCCCTAATTCTTAGATTACCAGACTTAATAAAAAGGGGCATATTCGATTTCGATAATTCAACCATAGAATGTAGTTTCACGTACTTGTGTCTATTTTGTAAATCATTTATAAAACCTGCATGTATTCTCATCCCAAAAATATTAGATTTTAAAAGTAGGACTATAACTCACTTTCACAGATTTTTACTTCGTCGGGAAGTAAGACTTGGCCACTGGTTGATTCACGAACCTATAACAATATATACATATATATCAAAGTATGTTCAAAATATATTTACAACACTTTTAATATATTTTGATGTTTTAAGTTTATTAAGTCAGCTGTCCTCGTTAGTAACCTACAACTAGTTGTCCACAGTTAGATGTACAGAAATAAATTGATAAATATTATCTTGAATCAATCCACGACCCAGTGTATACGTATCTTAGTATTGATCACAACTCAAACTATATATATTTTGGAATCAACCTCAACCCTGTATAGCTAACTCCAACATTCACATATAGAGTGTCTATGGTTGTTCCGAAATATATATAGATGTGTCGACATGATAGGTTGAAACATTTTATACGTGTCTATGGTATCTCAAGATTACATAATATACAATACAAGTTGATTAAGTTATGGTTGGAATAGATTTGTTACCAATTTTCACGTAGCTAAAATGAGAAAAATTATCCAATCTTGTTTTACCCATAACTTCTTCATTTTAAATCCGTTTTGAGTGAATCAAATTGCTATGGTTTCATATTGAACTCTATTTTATGAATCTAAACATAAAAAGTATAGGTTTATAGTCGGAAAAATAAGTTACAAGTCGTTTTTGTAAAGGTAGTCATTTCAGTCGAAAGAACGACGTCTAGATGACCATTTTAGAAAACATACTTCCACTTTGAGTTTAACCATAATTTTTGGATATAGTTTCATGTTCATAATAAAAATCATTTTCTCAGAATAACAATTTTTAAATCAAAGTTTATCATAGTTTTTAATTAACTAACCCAAAACAGCCCGCGGTGTTACTACGACGGCGTAAATCCGGTTTTACGGTGTTTTTAGTGTTTCCAGGTTTTAAATCATTAAGTTAGCATATCATATAGATATAGAACATGTGTTTAGTTTATTTTAAAAGTCAAGTTAGAAGGATTAACTTTTATTTGCGAACAAGTTTAGAATTAACTAAACTATGTTCTAGTGATTACAAGTTTAAACCTTCGAATAAGATAGCTTTATATGTATGAATCGAATGATGTTATGAACATCATTACTACCTTAAGTTCCTTGGATAAACCTACTGGAAAAGAGAAAAATGGATCTAGCTTCAACGGATCCTTGGATGGCTCGAAGTTCTTGAAGCAGAATCATGACACGAAAACAAGTTCAAGTAAGATCATCACTTGAAATAAGATTATTATAGTTATAGAAATTGAACCAAAGTTTGAATATGATTATTACCTTGTATTAGAATGATAACCTAATGTAAGAAACAAAGATTTCTTGAGGTTGGATGATCACCTTACAAGATTGGAAGTGAGCTAGCAAACTTGAAAGTATTCTTGATTTTATGTAACTAGAACTTGTAGAATATATGAAGAAAACTTAGAACTTGAAGATAGAACTTGAGAGAGATCAATTAGATGAAGAAAATTGAAGAATGAAAGTGTTTGTAGGTGTTTTTGGTCGTTGGTGTATGGATTAGATATAAAGGATATGTAATTTTGTTTTCATGTAAATAAGTCATGAATGATTACTCATTTTTTTGTAATTTTATGAGATATTTCTTGCTAGTTGCCAAATGATGGTTCCCACATGTGTTAGGTGACTCACATGGGCTGCTAAGAGCTGATCATTGGAGTGTATATACCAATAGTACATACATCTAAAAGCTGTGTATTGTACGAGTACGAATACGGGTGCATACGAGTAGAATTGTTGATGAAACTGAACGAGGATGTAATTGTAAGCATTTTTGTTAAGTAGAAGTATTTTGATAAGTGTATTGAAGTCTTTCAAAAGTGTATAAATACATATTAAAACACTACATGTATATACATTTTAACTGAGTCGTTAAGTCATCGTTAGTCGTTATATGTAAGTGTTGTTTTGAAACCTTTAGGTTAACGATCTTGTTAAATGTTGTTAACCCAATGTTTATAATATCAAATGAGATTTTAAATTATTATATTATCATGATATTATCATGTATGAATATCTCTTAATATGATATATATACATTAAATGTCTTTACAACGATAATCGTTACATATATGTCTCGTTTAAAAATCATTAAGTTAGTAGTCTTGTTTTTACATATGTAGTTCATTGTTAATATACTTAATGATATGTTTACTTATCATAGTATCATGTTAACTATATATATATCCATATATATGTCATCATATAGTTTTTACAAGTTTTAACGTTCGTGAATCACCGGTCAACTTGGGTGGTCAATTGTCTATATGAAACATATTTCAATTAATCAAGTCTTAACAAGTTTGATTGCTTAACATGTTGGAAACATTTAATCATGTAAATAACAATTTCATTTAATATATATATATAAACATGGAAAAGTTCGGGTCACTACATCGCAAGAAGTAGGAAGCTGAAGACCGGGGAGCTTAATCTAATCATGGGGAATAAGAATGTTGCCTCTGTTGACATGATTGGAGAATACAAGCTTTCTTTTGATTCTGGTTTATGTATTGTTTTATCTAATGTTTGCTACAGTGCCGAAATGGCAAGAAACATTATATCTTTTGATGCTTTATTTAATGATGGTTTTAATTTTAGTTTTGATAATGGATCAATACTTGTTCACAAAAATGGGATGTTTTATTTCAAGGCTAGTCCTTGTAAAGGCATCTTAGAAACCACAGCAAAGCTAAATGATAGTTCAATCTACAATGTTGATTCATCCAAAGATGTTTTGGATAAAACGTATCTACGGCATTGTCGTTTAGGCCACATAAACAAGAAACGCATAGCCAAACTCCAGTCAGATGGAATTCTAGAATCATTTGATATAATATCGTATGATGAATGCGAATCTTGCTTATCAGGAAAAATGACAAAGGCACCTTTCACAGAAAACTGTGAACGGGCAAAGGATCTGTTGGGGTTGGTACACACTGATGTGTGTGGTCCGTTCAGATCGCCTACCAGACACCAGGAACGATACTTTGTTACATTTACTGATGACTTCAGTAGATATGACTATGTTTATTTAATTAAACAAAAGTCTGAAACTTTTGGAGTGTTCAAGGCATACCAAAATGAAGTAGAAAATCAACTGAACAAAAGAATTAAGATTCTCCGATCTGATAGAGGTGGTGAATATCTTAATGATGAATTTCGTGATCATCTACGGGGTTGTGGGATAATCTCACAATTAGCTCCTCCTAGAACACCACAACATAATGGTGTGGCTGAAAGGAGAAATCGAACATTACTTGATATGGTTCGATCCATGATGAGCCGCACAATACTTCCAATCAGTTTTTGGGGTTACACCCTACAAACTGCCGCAAAGATCCTTAACCTCATCCCAACCAAGAAAGTTTCCAAAACACCTTATGAGATATGGCATGGTAAAACTGTGTCTCTCTCATATCTAAGAATCTGGGGTTGTGAGGCTTACGTTCGTCGTGAAGCTCAAGATAAACTTGAACCCATATCTGAAAAGTGTTTATTTGTTGGTTACCCGACTGATTCTTTTGGATATTTGTTTTACAACCCTACTGAGAACAAAGTCTTTGTGTCTCGAAGGGGAGTCTTCCTTGAAAAGGATCTCATATCGAAAGGAACTAGTGGGAGCAAAATTGACCTTGAAGAAATTCAAGAATCAACCGACATGGAAACCGATATTGGAACCGATTCTCCTCAAGAGGTCGACGAGCCTGCAATTGATAGAGAAACTGACCTACATTCACCACCCATACGTAGATCTGATAGAGTGCGTCGAACACCAAAGAAATATAGTTTACACATATTTGAGGGTGATGACGAAAATATAGATTCTGATGAACCTATTACCTATCAGGAAGCGATGACAGGCCCCGAGTCTGCCAAATGGAAGGAGGCTATGGACAACGAGATCCAATCCATGCATGATAATCAAGTCTGGATCTTGATTGATCATATACCAGGTATTAAAACTATTGGGTGTAAGTGGGTCTTCAAGAAGAAGACCGATATGGATGGAAATGTACACACATTCAAAGCCAGACTGGTGGCTAAGGGTTACACGCAACAATATGGTGTAGACTATGATGAAACTTTTTCACCAGTAGCTATGTTGAAATCTATTAGAATACTTCTTGCCATAGCTGCATTTTATGACTATGAGATATGGCAAATGGATGTAAAAACAGCTTTCCTTAATGGTAAACTAACAGAGGATGTGTTTATGACACAACCTGAGGGTTATGTACATCCTAAGTATCCTAATAGTGTGTGCAAGCTTCAAAGGTCCATTTATGGACTTAAACAAGCTTCTCGTACCTGGAATCTTTGCTTTAATGAGAAGATCAAAGAATTTGGTTTTATTAGAGGCGAAGATGAGCCATGTGTCTATGTTAGGTCTAGTGGGAGTGTTGTAGTCTTCCTTGTACTATATGTCGATGACATATTACTCATGGGAAACGATATCCCGACATTGAAAGATGTCAAAGCTTGGCTAGGGAAATGTTTCTCCATGAAAGACATAGGAGATGCATCATATATTTTGGGTATAAAGATCTATCGAGATAGGTCAAGGAGATTAATTGGGCTAAACCAAAGTGCATATATAGATAAGATACTGAAGAAATTCGGTATGCATAACTCCAAGAAAGGGTGCGTTCCTATGTACCCTGGAATGATATTGAGCAAGTCTCAATGTCCTAATTCTGACTTGGAATCGGCTACCATGAGTCGGACTCCATATGCTTCAGCTATAGGATCGATCATGTATGCGATGATATGCACTAGGCCTGACGTGTCGTATGCACTAAGCATGACTAGTCGTTATCAGGCCAATCCTGGTGAAGCTCATTGGATAGCAGTCAAGAACATTCTAAAGTATCTTAGGAGGACTAAAGAGATGTTCTTGGTCTATGGTGGGAATGACGAGCTGAGCGTCAAAGGATACTCAGACGCTAGTTTCCAATCAGATAGAGATGATTGCTCTTCACAATCAGGATTTGTATTTATGTTGAACGGTGGAGCCGTCACATGAAGAAGTGGCAAGCAAAGTACTATTGCTGATTCTACGACAGAAGCCGAGTATATAGCGGTAAATGAAGCTGCTAAAGAGGCCATGTGGATAAAGAAATTCATCGGGGATCTAGGAGTGGTTCCTACAATCCATGATCCTGTTGAGATTTTCTGCGACAATGTGAGTGCGGTTGTCTTGGCTCAAGAACCGAGGTCACAAAGCGCACACGGCACATACTCAGAAAGTACCATTACATCCATCAACTTGTAGCAGAAAATGACATATTATTAAGTAGAGTAGACACGACAAAGAACTTGGCTGATCCTTTCACCAAACCTTTGCCACAGACTAAGCATGATGCTCATAGCATGTCTATTGGCATTCGTGTCATCGATGATAAAGTTTGATTGTATTTATTATGTTAAGTTTGAAACTTTAAACATTGGGCAATAATATATGTTGCAATTGATCTGATGATTAATATATTGAGATTATATTATACGCACGATGCGATCATTTCATTGTATATTGCCATGTTTCATTTTGCATGTTTTAACTTCCAATGAATATTATTTCATAAACTTCCACAGTCGATCATTCTCTATGGAAGAGAGAATTGAATTAAGACTGCTATGAAGTGTAGTAATATAGGCTTATATGAAACTACATTCATGAGGAACTTGATAGTTGATTCAAGGTTCTGGAATGACCACACTTAGACATTACTTCATGGTTTTAAGTCACAAGTAAGCTCTAAGATGGCAATATCATTTATCCTAGAGTGGATATGTATGAGGAATCCTGACACAAACTATATTCTACTTTGACCTGTATTTAACGCTGTGCGTAAATGCCAGTCATAAGGGTGCAGATCAGGTACAATATGGGATGTGGTGGATGTCTATACAGTTGAAGCAATTTGTTCCTTCTTCTCATAGCAAGTTGAAGCGATATCTCTGGGCCCCTCGTTGATTTATGCTGCATTAAATGCATGGCCATGCTACGACTGAATTGATGCAATAGCAGTCTATTTGATCACCACAAATCTCTATCGGGAAACATAATCTTGAATGATGATGATTGACACTTAACCATGTCACACGTTCATATAGATATCTTGAACAAAAGGATGACTGATATAAATCAAAATATAAGAGTGTAACGTAGCAGACTAGTTGTTACACACGGTGTGTCTTTTAAGACAGACCAATATTATTAATGTCAGTGCAAGTGGGAGTCTGTTAGAAATATGTTCTCGGGTTGGCTACGGTTCGATCGTGGTTTGACCGTGGTACATATATTCCGAAGATATGCCCATGACATTAAATAATAAAAGTCCATTTATCCTATTCGGTCACACACAAAGGCCAATCGTAAATTGTTTGATATACCTTCTAATCGGAAATTAATTTATTAATCATTAGTTAATGGTTTAATAAATTAAGTAAGTTTTTTTTATGTGTGTACATATACTTACAAATCTAAATATATAAGATTTGATTTGGTATAAATAAGATTTGATTTGATTTGTAAATCTTATTTTATATAAAGATTTGTACTATAATCATATTTTATATAATATATAAGATTTGATTTGATATAAATAAGATTTGATTTGATTTGTAAATCTTATTTTATATAAAGATTTGTACTATAATTATATTTTATATAATATATAAGATTTGATTTGATATAAATAAGATTTGATTTGATTTATAAATCTTATTTTATATAAAGATTTGATTTTGCAAATCTTTTAAAATCTTTCCAAATCTTTATATTTGTATTATATGTATCAATTTTATTCTATATAATACCAAGTCTTGGTATTGAAAATATATATGTAACTTGAGATACAAAAACACACATACAAAATGCTATTTCTCTTTCTCATTTTCAAGTAACCAAAATACTTGAGATCTATAATTGGGTTCGGGTTTTGGTGGAAATAAGGAAAAGAAAAGATCCGTTAAGTAGAAGGTATAGATCGAAGCAATGTTGAAACTTTGGGTGTCTACCGTTTAGAGGAACTCTTCTTTGGGTTTTCAAATTCGATCTTCAAAAGGGCTACAAAGGTTGTATTCTAATATTCTCTTGTTCAGTTTCGTTAATTTGTTTTGTTTACTAAAGTTTTGTACAATGATCCGTGGAAGAGTATGATTTTGTAAAGTTTTAAAAGTGCTTCCGCTCGCTTTGAATTTGTATCATACTCCAACACTAATTGTATCAAATAAATCAAGTAATGCTAACAAATTGTTATAACTCAATATTAACCATATTAAAACTGTAATACTTCTAGAACTTAATTTGTTGTAAATGTATCTTTAACTTGATCTTAAATTTTAATGCAATACTCCGTATTTTATTATTGTAAAAATAGAGCCACACAAAAAGATATGAAAAGTCTAGGGGTTTATTATGACATATAAAACAATTTCTAGGGGGTGTTTGGAGTAAAAAAGGTGAAATTATTCCACCAAACCCTTGTTTTCTTTCGTCTTCTTCACCGAAAGTTTGCAGCCTCCATAAAATCTTAGTTGAATTGAATTTTGAGTTATCTATACATTAATACATCACTATAAATCATCTAAAATCAATGGTAGCGTGTGCTACCAGTGTCGTTACCTTAGATGCCCACACTAAAACCAGCCGCTAATTCTCTGCTATCGTTCGGAACTGGGAAGAATTGGTGGTTAAATTAAGAGGAGGTACGTTTACTACGTAATTTTGTCAATATGTTTTTCATTTTAGGGTTTATTTGAATTGATTTTGAATTGAATGATGTGTGAAGGCCGTTATGTTACTAGTTAATTACCTAATTAATTATATTATTATCGTTAGGGTTAGGTTTATGAAGTATTTGTGGTATCAGACTGAGTTTAGTTGTTTAAAACTACGAATCTACGATGACTTCATCCTGCAAGAATTCGAGTTTACCAGCTGCCACTAACAAGGATGCTATGGTGATGAATTACCTTCCTGATGATGTTTTGCGTAACGACATATTCATTAGGTTACCTGCAAAACAATTAGCTCTATTGAGATCCCTTTCTAAAACCTGGAATCTTGTTTTATCTGACTCATCTTTTATTAAATCTCATCTTCATCATTCAATCCACAACAAACAAGACGACAATCAGACTGAGATTATCGCCTTCTACTTTGCATTCCTTGATGACACGTCAGGTACTTATTTCACACTAAACGCCTCTCGATCCTCCTACCAGGAACACTGCAATTATATAAAACTCCCACCATCTGGATGGCATTATGTTATTGGTTCTGTTAACGGCTTAATTTGCTTTTGGAACTACAATGATGTTTACCTATGGAACCCTTGTCTCTCTTCTGCCTTAATACCTATCTCTGATAGTAATAATACTCCAAATATTTCCGAAAGTCGCTTGGATCATTCTGATTTGAGATTCGGGTTTGATCCCAAAACTGACGATTACAAGGTTGTCATGGTTAGATACTATTATAAGATGACACAAGTACCACATCAAATCATTGACGAATGGCTTCCAGTAGAAGTATATAGTGTTAGAAAGGGTTGTTGGGAATCAATTACGGCGAAGTTTCCATCCCACATAAATGCTATCAATGGAAAACATGTTCTTGGAGATGGGTATGATGGCCGTGTTCATTGGCTTTGCGATGTAGATGATCCCAACAACAATAATATTAAAGAAACAATAGTGGCATTTGACTTGAATCTTGAAATTTTCACTGAGATTTCACTTCCACCCGATATTGTGAAGTGTACACGTAAAAGGACTAATGTTTTGGGGGTTTTGTTTCAAAAGATTTGTGTGATGTCATGCATCAATGGGGGTGATTGTGAGGTGTGGGTAATGGAAGATTATGGGGTGGCTACTTCATGGGTCAAACGTGTACTTTCAACCTTGTATAATCGTGATCCTGATCTAGTTGGATTCTCATTACGTGGCGACCTCCTAATTAGATGTCGTGATCATGGTCTAATTTTGTACGATCCAAACACTGACCGAGTTAAGTTACTCAATACGCGTTTGATTGATAAATTTATACGTATTAGCCATTTTGCTGACTACGTTGACAGTCTCGTTTGGCCGGTAGCACCACGTGGTAAGAACCGTGTCAGCAACTCAGCAAGCAGATTGCAAGTTGAAAAGGAGTAATAGCTGGATGCTGAATTATCAGTTTCTATCAGGCTATCAAAGGAAGTTTAATCTCTATTAATTATAATTATCATGATATGTTTTGTACTTAATTTCTACTCGGTTCATACAAGAAATCATGGTTGTTGATTTTCTGGTTTGATTATCTTTCGTTCTAATTATATATGTATGTTGATGTTGATATTCTGGTTTAAATGTTAACATGCATTTTCTCATGTTATTACTATTACTATATATAATGAAATACTGAGTTGATAGTGATGGCCATAGTTACTTGTGTGCTTGGTTTATATTTTCTATGATTTACCGCTATAATCCTTGTACTGAAAAAAGATACTATTTCTCATGTAGAGATGTATACGAAGCCTCGAAGGGTAAAAAATTTAAATAATAATCGGCCATACATATAATCGGGCATGCATAACAACAAACAAGGGAGGCGGTTAGCTACACGCTAAAATATTATCATGTGGGATTAAATGGATCTTCACTTATACAGTTCTTGAGATTTATCTGATCTACTAGGAGGAATGCTATCTGAACTTTTAACAGATTCGACTGTTTATGCCAACAAGGTTTAGCTTAATAGTAATAATAAACTCATTTTACAATCAAAAAGTTTTACCTTAATAAAAGCAAAAATTTAAAGCTCAACCATATTTTCATTGTAATATATATTCATGTTGTTGCATCATCAACTCTCATTTTTATCATTTTTATTAACATAATCTTTGGGATTCTTCCACACGTAGATAATTACATATGCACATATTGGTGGATTTTTCACTGGATTTTTGCTTGGGTTTGTCACTTTAATTCGTCCGCAGTTTAAATGGATTAACCGAAAACACACCTCTTGGTATATCGGTTCCACCTCAAGAACCAAATACAAGAGTATCAATACATACTTTTGATTGTTTCTGTAGTTACTCTATCTGTAGGGTAAGTTCATGTATCCATCTAGTCTAGTTAGCTTGTTTTTTTTTCGCAATTTCTTGGTGTATACTAGTGTTCGGACATCAAGTTGTGTATTTATGTTGATTAGTTCACTTTATATTGATTTGTGATTCACCTTGTAAGGTATGAGTTTTAAGATTCATTTTGGGTTTATTTTGACACCACCTCTTTCAAGGTAACCAAAAGATACAAGACTTGGCATTTTTTATTATATATGACACATGCTTATTTTTATTTTCATGCGTAGCTAGTCAAAAGTAAGTATGGATCGTCTGAAGGGAGAAGTGTTTAAGTAGAATTAAATTAAATTATAATAGAGGGTTTTGAATATTGCTTTCTAAATTAAACTAAGACAACTAATATAAGTAATAAATAAACAATGGAAGAAAAGTGTGTTTACTTTGATTCTGCCTCCCTAGGTATGGATTGTTAAACTCGGTTATAATATTATACTAGTTATAGACCCGCGATTTCGCGGGATTTTTGAAGGGTGAAATCATTTATTAATATCATATTATATTGTATTTGTTATTTTGCTTTGAATTTGATTATCCAAACAATCTAAAGTATTTAATAATTACATGACTAAGGTTCAAAATAGAAAGAAACTAAATCCACAGATACATTATTCAACATATTCAATAACACTTCTACACAAACTAACGGTAAACCTGCATAATCAAAAGACTTTGATACCGAAACAAACTGTTACACCGGGTGAGTTCCATCTGAGACCATGATGAACATGAGTTCGTCACGCAGGAACACAATAAAACACTTGTCGTTCGGAATTTAGC
Source organism: Rutidosis leptorrhynchoides (assembly GCF_046630445.1). Classification (NCBI taxonomy): domain Eukaryota; kingdom Viridiplantae; phylum Streptophyta; class Magnoliopsida; order Asterales; family Asteraceae; genus Rutidosis; species Rutidosis leptorrhynchoides. The sequence goes on along the minus strand of NC_092338.1, from coordinate 120,492,409 downwards.
TACCCTTTAGAAACATACATTTTCTTTGATCTTTTTTTCTTGCTTCAAACCCCACATATGAGTTTTGTTGTTTAGATCGAGACACTAATAGTCACAATTACTTTGTAGTTCAGGTAGTTGAAGTTCTTCCGGCAGCCGCTAAATTACTTTCATATTTTAATCGTTAAAGAGTTCATAAACATTTGTCAATAACATGTTCAAAAAAAAAGAAAATTCTCAAATGTACTTATGAATGTGATCTATGAATGGTTAAATTATATTTGGTAAAGTATATTTTGTATGAAAATAAAAATTAACTCGCCCAAAGATTTGTTTTTCGGATCTTGAAGAAAACGTACGTAGTATGACCGCTAGTCTAGGAGTGGAGTCTTTCAGGTTCAGCGAGTTGTTCTTTAATATTCAGACTTGTATGATCGGATGCATCGGGATTTGTGGTGGCATTGAGAAATTCGGTCTTACTAATTTCTACAACATCCGAACTATCATCAGATAGTTCAGTGTCTTACAAATGTCTCTTGTGTGAAATCAATGGACCATGAGAAGTCGATCCCGTTTCCCATTTGTTTGGCTGAGAGGTCTGAGCAGTACATTCTGTACTTTTGGAAATAATTGTTACACGCACAATATATGAAGTAAATATTGAACTGAAATTAAATGTATACAAACAATATTGTATGATACTAAAGTGGACATGTATTGGTTAATTTTAAAGCTAAAAAAACAATTAAAGGTGTTGGCATATAAAGCCTAAACATTACAAAAGATCTAAACTGATGAAGACTTCTATAACCACTTCTTAATAATTTAAACAAAGTTAACAATTATAAAAAACCACACATTTTATATAAATGAAAATGCCAATGACTTCATGTATAAGTTATCATATAATCAAATATTAATCCAAAAAGATTACTGTTTTAATCAATAATTACGTTCATCGTGTGGATCTTCAAGCCATTACATGTGTTGAGATTCAATCAATATGTGCAAAAAAAGAAAATAAGTTGTATTTAGGGTGCAGATCGATTGGTTCATAAAAAGACATGACTAAAAAATGTTGTTATTATAAATCCTAAGCAAAATAATTAGTAATCCGGCTTTAAAGGGCACTATACAATCAGACTGTTGGCATATAAACCCTAAGCATCATAATCATAATTAAATAATATATAGACATGCAAAATGGAAACTGAACACCTGATATGAACTTTAATCTACAACACAGTTCACAGTATCACACCTGCATGTGTGAAGCTGTGACTGAAAAGATTGATATTAATCAGTCATTAAAAAGTGAGATTAATTAGATTTATGTGCAAATAAAGAACATAAATCCATATAAAGTGCAGATCAATTGGTTAATTTTAAAGTTGTTTAAATAAAAACTTGTGATGATAAACCTAACCCAAATTCATCAGGTTTTGAAATCGATAAACCCTATTATCAATGCAAAGTGTGTCGAATATTGTAAAACAAACCTAAGTGGAGATCAAGAAAACAGACAAAACTGATTACGTCATGGTAGAATGGAAGGTAGTTGAGAGGATTTTGTAAATAAATTAATGGTAGCAGGTGAAGAGATCTTTTGCTTGTGAAATATAAAATATATACTGCCTTTTTCGTTTACCGCCAGTTTAATTTGGGTCGGATCAAACTATCCACGAAATATTCTATATTCATCGGGCTACGAATTGGGCTTTAAACAACTATAAGATCATAAATATTGAATGTGGCCAACTAAGCAGTGTTTTGAAATACTCTATATTTATTGGGCTACGAATTGGGCTTGGACAAAACAACTATAAGATCATAAATATTAAATGTTGCCACAACTAAGCAGTGTTTTGAGTATGGTTTCCATTTGCATTCTAACGTATCAAGCAATTGAAATAAATCAATAGGAGTGAATGCTTATGTAAAACAAAAGTTTAAACTTTGTTTAAGCCATTAAATATACATTTTTCACCAGTTCATATTCGTATATTTGTTTAACATTATTCTTATATATCTCATTTTCACCGTCCATTATTAATAAGTCTATGACGAACATTAAAGTAAAGTTTTTTTATTGGCTAGACATTTTAATAGTTTTAAAATATACCAATGAAAATATAAAAAAAACAAAGCAGTGATTTAAAGTAGGGAAATGCTAATGACAACCCTAAGGGTTGTCATTAAGAAGTTTTTTAATCCAAAAAGAGTTGTACATTTGTAAGTTTGAGAGTAGTTATTTTCATGAAAGTAAGTAGTTATTAAAAATGTACAATAATGAAAACATACATGTTTAAATTTCTTAATGACAACCCTTAAGGTTGTCATTAGCATTTTCTTTTTAAAATAAATAAATCTTCTTGGTTTCTTGATGTTAACCCTAAACTCTAAACCCTAAACCCTATACACTAAACTCTAAACCCTAAACCCTATTATCTAAACACTAAACCCTAAACCTTAAACCAACCCTGAACCACCAACCCTTTACCCTACACACTAAACCATAAACCCTCTGAACTCTAAACCCTAAACCTTAAATTCTAAAATCTAAACCCTAAACCTTAAACTTTAAACCCTAAATCCTATACACTGAACCCTAAACCCTATATGTATACTCTAAACCATAAATTGTAAAAATTAAACCCTAAGCCCTAAACCCTATACCCTAAACCCCAAACCATAAATTCTAAAATCTAAACATTAAACCTTAAAGTCTAAACCATAAACACTAAACCTTAAACTTTATACCATAAACCCTAAACCATAAACCCTAAATCAACCAACAACAACAACAACAACAATACTCAATCCCATATGAGTGGGGTATGGGGAAGGTGGGATGTAGACAATCCTTCCTCTATCCTAGAATAAAGAGAAATCATTTCTCCACCCCGAGTTAAACACTCACAAGAGCGGAGAAAGTCCTCCCTCTCTCTATTCGACGGGTAAAGAGATTGCTTTCAAGGAGACCTCCGGTCATAAGGAATGAGAAAAAAAAATGAAAATAATTAGATAAATATATAAAAAATAGTAATAATAATAAAAAAATAAAATAAAATAAAATAAAAAGAAAAATAATAATAATAAACAGAGACGCCATGAAAAATGGTAGGATCAAATTTTCATAGGTTTTACAACGTGTCTGGTGTTCAATTTAGGCTCTAAGCGGCAGTCAAGTCGTCAATAAATCAACGCTTGCTAAGTCTCGCTTAATAGACCCGTGTATGAAAAATATATATATATATATATATATATATATATATATATATATATATATATATATATATATATATATATATATATATATATATATATATATATATAATTACACGTACCTTATACTGTTGTGCGGGGCTAAGGCAAATTGAGAAAAACTACACTAAAAGAGCAAAAAACATAAATGACCACAAACCAACAACCAGAAACACACATAAACATACATATCTACAAAACATAAACCTACATACAAACATCCATACATCCGCATAAGCATACATACATACATACATAAAACAGTACCTAAACAAAACATAAAACATACATACATGAAACATACATGCGTACATACATACATACACACAAAAACGCATACATACATACCCACTGCCATACCTATGCTGTTGTGCTGGGCTTAAGGCAAATTGAGAAAAGCTACACTAAAAGAGCAAAAAACATAAAAGACCACATACATACATACATACATACATACATACATACATACATACATACATACATACATACATACATACATACATACATACATACATACATACATACATACATACATACATACATACATACATACATACATACATACATACATACATACATACATACATACATACATACATACATACATACATACATACATACATACATACATACATACATACATACATACATACATACATACATACATACATACATACATACATACATACATACATACATACATACATACATACATACATACATACATACATACATACATACATACATACATACATACATACATACATACATACATACATACATACATACATACATACATACATACATACATACATACATACATACATACATACATACATACATACATACATACATACATACATACATACATACATACATACATACATACATACATACATACATACATACATACATACATACATACATACATACATACATACATACATACATACATACATAAAACAGTACCTAAACAAAACATAAAACATACATACATGAAACATACATGCCTACATACATACATACACACAAATACGCATACATACATACCCACTGCCATACCTACATCCCTAAACATACAAAACATAGAAACAGATATAACCATACTAACATATACATCCATACAAAATCAAACTTACAAACATCCATAAACATACACCAAGCAAACAAATAAGCACACATAAAAACAACCATAAACATACATAACCAAAAACATCCTAACCTAAACATGCAAGCGTCCAAACCTGAAACCCTAAACAAGCAAGCAACTATACCTGAAACTCAAAATATGCGTACCTACATACCTAAATCAACCCTAAACCCTAAACCACCAACCCTTAACCCACACACTAAACCCTAAACCCTAGACCCTAAATTCTAAAATCTCAACCATATACCCTAAACTCTAAAACATAAACCCTAAACCCTATATCTAAACCCTAAACTCTATACCATAAAAACTAAACTCTTAACCCTAAACCTTAAACATTAAACCGCAAACCCTATACACTAAGCCCTAAACCCTAAAGCATAAGTTCTAAAATCTTAACCCTAAATCATAAACTATAAACCATAAACCGTAAACCCTAAATAGCAATTCTGAAACCTTAAACCATTAACTCTCAACGTTAATCCTTTTTATCCATTAAGCATAAACCCTATACACTAAATTCTAAACCCTAAACCCAAAACCCAAAACCACCAATCCTTTACCCTATACACTAAACCCTAAACCTTAAACTCTAAACTCTTAACCCTAAATTCTAAACCCTAAATTAACCATAAACCACCAACCCTTTACCCTACACCCTAAACCCTGAACTCTAAACCCTGTACCTTAAGCCCTAAACCTTAAATTGTAAACCCTATACACTAAACCCTAAACATTCAGAACAAATCATAATACATGCAAAATACAAAGAGGCAGCGAAGACTTTATATTAGGCTCATGTGCACAAGACTTACATTTTCACATGTAGACGCTAAGACAGTATAAAACCATTATGCTAAATAGCCTCTCCATGATCATTATCAGAATCGATCTCAACAACAAAAATACATGCCATACATATCAATAAATACAGTAGAAACAAAATGTAAAGCAAATTATTGATGGACATGAAGATGTAAAAGTTATTATAGTATTAGCAACTACAACAAAACCATTATCATGAGCTGCAACATGTGCAACCACCATTATCATGGGCTACTTTTCCATAATTGTTATCAAAACTTGCTTCCAACAACTCAAATACAAAACATACATAGGTATGAGTAAATTAAGTACAAACAAAGAGACAAAAAACTCACCATTTGCAGTTACATCTATACCAATACACATCTGCGAATACGATGAAGGGTTATCGGTATTACGATACAATATCGACCGCCTATTAGCTATTTGTCTAGAAGTAACAGAGGTGCCTACCAAACCTGGAAGTTCATATCTATCAGGAGCAACATCTCTTTTTTTGTCTCTTTTTAGGCCAGATTACACAATGATCGAATACAATCTCTTACCCCACACGCCTATCTTGCTGATTCAACGATCTAAACAATGCATAAAGAGGACCATTTAGTATATCAACATCATAGCTGCAAGATATGTTTGTGCATAAAAGGAAACGGTTATTTACCTCGCTGTTATTCTTCTTCTAATGTTTTAAGATACAAAGTTGGGCATCCACCTTTTCTTATTTTTGGGTGTCAAATGTATAGCAATACCTTCATAAGCAGAGACATATTAATGTTGCTGCACTTCCTCACTATTTGTGCATCTCTAATAACTCCTGCACTTCATATATACGTCAATAACGATGGCAATAACAATAAAGTTTAATAAGAAGAAAAGAAGACAAAAAAGTAAGGTTAGAAATAATCATGATTAAAAACACATCAACTAAAAACATGAAGTAATAACTTACAGATGTGACCCCTTTTTCTCTATCCTTTTTTTAATTAATTAATTAAAAAAAAAAACTGAAAACCCTGTCTACACTCATTTGAGCACCAGACCATTTATCAAAATATTCAAATTAACAAAATGTCACCCACAAACATAGAACATGAAGAAGCACATGATAAGCACTAAATTCCTTTTTGAATACATTAATAAGGGTCCTATATCAAAATATAAAATCTAAGGTCACCAATGATTTTAAATTGACCTATTTTTCCATTACCAGAATAAACAAAAATAAGTACCAAATAAACATAAGTTGGGTCACTGATTTTATCACCAAAATATTGTTATCCGCAGTCAGGAGGGCTGCAATCAGGCACACCATTAGCTGCGATCAGTGAGAAACATGACAGCAATCAGACACGTAGCATGGCAGTAATCAGGCACGCCTATATGCTGCAATCAGGCATGGTTATATACTGCAATCATGCACACAGCAGGGCTGCTAGGGTCCATTCTTCTAGAGGGTTGCCATTTTCTAAGAACTGTAAAATCCAGGTTAATAAAAACTTTGCAACTTAATAGAAAAAAATATGTGGACATACCAAAAGTGTGTAACCTTTCAGTAGTAGAAAATGGCAAGAAATCACGGGATTTTATTTGTTATATTGAATGTTATTTACATGATGTTGATTTTATTTAACCACGGGTATTTATTTGACGAATCTTTTATAAAAGCATTATTTGACGAATCTTATTTTATATGTTATATAAAAGACAGACATTGAAACGTAACAAAAATGACCAAAATATCAAAAATCTCTATCAAAAACAACAATTCTTCCAACTTAAATGATATAACACAAACTATACATGCTACAACAACATACAATTTAAATAAGACTAATAGAAATGAGCAAAATCAGCCCACTGAAACCTACTTGGCTAAATGGAACTCGATGCAAAAAGGACAACTATTTGACAAAGAACATAACCTGACACAACCATTGTTAACACATCCCGCACAACAACCCAGAATTAGCAGCCCATGGGAACCCGACCCACCCACTTATTATGTTTTAATGAAGTTGTATACTCCCTCCGTTCCAAATCTATTGTGCCCAGACAAAAAACACACAGTTTAAGAAAAAGTACATGTCACATGTACCTTTTTGTCAACTTTCCAGTCTTCCCCTTACTTTTTACCTATCTTTTTGTCCTAAATGAATAAAGTAGGGGTGACAAAGATTTTTAGCACATTATTCTTTTCCATTTATGGAAGTGGACAATTAATTTGGGACATCCTAAAATGAAATAATAGACTATAAAATTGGGACAGAGGGAGTATAACCTTATACATTCAGTTCATGAATAAGTTGAGCACAAGCTAAATTTACTGGCCAAGTAGGTTTTTCTAGAAATTGATTAATATATAGAGCATTTATTTGGTTTGTAAATCTTTAATAGAAGCAATAAGCACTTGTCTCTATAAATAATCTTTTGCTCAACGGGAGGGTACCCAAACACCTATGTTGGACTAAATAATCTTTTGAATGTGAAAGAGACGATGGATATGGGTTATTCTCCCTACCAGCCAACTTAATACTTACCAAGTAAACAGTTAATGGGTTAACATATAGACACGTGAAGTCTTCCAAAAATTAGTACCCCAAAAAAGACCTAAGAATATCAAATAAGTAACAGACTTTAGGAAATTTAGGCTACTTTAATTTGAGGTGAACAACAAACAATTCATAGATAGAAATCCATCAAGATCTAAAATGGAAAGAACCCACAAACTAAAACCTCATCTGCAACGTAATCATTCAATGATGTTTACAAAATAAGTAAATAACACAATGAAGTCTCAGTTAAGCACAATATTCAGAAATATGATAACAAAGAACAAAGAACAACAACAAACATTGATAAATCCATTAACGATTAATGATCTATAGAGATTAATTGAGAATTATACCTGTTATTGATAGCGACGGCGCGGTTAGATGATAATCGCACAAACAAAAAGCCACAAAATCAAACGAATTGTAGATGGTAATGGATAAAGAAGATATAATAATAATGCATGAAGAAGACGAATTGAGAAAACGAAATGGATTAGCTATGGATTAGGTATCGAAGAAGACTCGTTGGATGGATGAAGAAGATGAATTCATCTGGCTTTACTCTGTATTTTCATCTGGCTTTACTGGTTGGAGGGATCCGAATAGAATTGTTAGGTCCGGGTATTTTATTTTTAATGGTTTTAGGTCCGCTTTTAAAAAAAAAAAAAAAAAAAAAGGTATTAAGGGTATAATTTTGGTTAATATTGATTTATTAACTAATATTTTAAAGGGATGATAAAGGACTGTTGGATCAAAGGGTATTGTAATGTAATTTTCTAATCTAACGGTAATTAAGGGAGTTTTGAAAACAATTATTAGCTAATCGAGACTCTCTTTTAATGTATATAGTGATAGTGATAGTGATAGTGATTGGTAAATAAACTTGTGATCACTTGTCGATGCTAAAAAGGCCGTTACTACCAAGATTTTATGAACTCATTAATCTATGCCTAATAGGTTGACTTATACCCGATTACCCGCAAGTGTGAATCAACCCGATTTCACTCTCATGAAACCGAAGTTACACCAGTCTCCCGGATTCAACTACACAATTATGCAAGCCAAATATGTCACCCACTTCCGACTAGGGGTGTTCATCGGTTCGGTTTTTGGTCTTTCAATTTACTCGGTTCGGTTTTTTTGATTTTAAAAATTATAAAATCAAAACCGAAAACCAAACTGAAACCATATCTAATATGAAAACCAAAACCGAACCGAAAACCGAATTTGATTTCGGTTTGGTTTCTGTTAAAACCGAAAATCCCTAAAAATAAAAATCCTAACCAGCATAATTACATACATATAAATTATGAATAATGGTTGTGGATCTAATTTAACTATAGAAGGTATATAACATGTTTATTGTTTAATAAAAAAAATAATACATCAAATATAATATAAATATAAATATTATAAATATTGTTATAATATATAGAATATAAATATAATAGAGTGGATAGTCAATTTTGATACACAAAATTAATGTTATTATATTACCTAAAGTACTTGAATTCTTGCTATAAATAGACCTTCAAGCAAGCATAATACTTGCTCATTCTTACAAGAAAATTTCTCTCTTTACTCATATACTCTTATTCATAAGTTTTTCAAAGTCTATATTCAAGAACCAATCCACTAAAGGTAGTTATAAGTCTACTGAATTATAACACACACTAGAGGTAGTTATAAGCCTACTGAATTATAACACACACTGAAGCGACCCGTCCTAATCCATCTGGACGAATACATTACATTTGGTTACATCGCGAGGTATTTGACCTCTATATGATACATTTTACAAACATTGTATTCGTTTTTAAAAGACAAACTTTCTTTTCATCGAAAATTGACGGCATGCATACCATTTCATAGTACAACCAACTATAAGTGTCTTAATAATAATCTTGATAAACTCAACGACTCGAATGCAACGTCTTTCGAAATATGCCATAAATGACTCCAAGTAATATCCTTAAAATGAGCTAATGCACAGCGGAAGATTTCTTTAATACCTGAGAATAAACATGCTTTCAAGTGTCAACCAAAAGGTTGGTGAGTTCATTAGTTTATCGTAATCAATCATTTCTATAATTTTAATAGACCACAAGATTTCCTTTATTCAATAATCATACACTCGCAAGTGTTTAAAAATCATTCATATGGATTGAACACCTGGTAACCGACATTAACATCATGCATATAGAATATCCCCAAAACAGAAATCCATCTGTATAATATAAACTCGAAGTACTAAAGCATACCATTTTCCAGTATGGGGGAGTTAGTGCCCGTAGATCTACCTTTAGGATTCGCGTCAATTAGGGTGTCTGTTCCCTAATTCTTAGGCTACCAAGCTAAAAGGGGTGATATTCGATTCGATAATCCAACCATAGAATGTAGTTTCGATTACTTGTGTCTATTTCGTAAAACATTTATTAAAGCAGCGCATGTATTCTCAGTCCCAAAATATATATTGCAAAAGCAATTAAAAAGGGAGCAAATGAAACTCACCATACTGTATTTTGTAATAAAAATACATATGACGTCATTTATCAAGTGTAGGGTTGGCCTCGGATTCACGAGCCTATGTCATTCGTATATATATTAAAACATATTCTTGTAATCGAACAGATATATATATTATTATTAGTGATATAATTTTTATATTATTAATTTATATATTTAATTATTACTATGTAAAAATATAACTTTTGTGACGCCCCGTACCAAATCATCATGTACGGACCATCAACAACAGGATCATTACAAGGTTAAGTACTATATGCGTTTTCAAAAAGAGTTTGCATTCATAATTAAAAGTGATGTCAAACCAACATCGAAAGTTTTACAATACTTTAGTATGCTTCACTAAGTAGAAGCAATAAATAAGTGTATGTGACCATAAAGGTCGTTACAAGTCATAATTCAAAAGTACAAATGTTTGAATGCAAAGTAAAGTAGTTCATGCGTTGACAACTCTAAGCAGCGGGTGTCTACAGCACAAACTAGTACACGGCGGAAGCAACCTCAAGCACCTGAGAAATACATGCTTAAAAATGTCAACACAAAGGTTGGTGAGCTATAGTTTAAGTATAACAGTAATGTAAGTAGGCCACGAGATTTCAGTGCTACAACGAGCGTTTCGAAAGTATGTAAAAGTATATGCTAACCGTGGGCACTTGGTAACTAACTTAACGTTTATACCCCCTGAAAGTACACTTGGCAAGTGCGTATGTTTACGAAGTATTAAACACTCGTTAAATGCTAGCGCTACTAGCCCGAGTGGGGATGTCAAACCCTATGGATCCATATCTAAGATTCGCGTTCACGGTTCAAAAACCAATGATTAAACGTTACCGAGCTAAAGGGAATGTTTATGCCGTTGTATAACCCACACATATATAAGTTTAAGTACTCGTGCCTAGTATGTAAAACATAAAATCTGCATGTATTCTCAGTTCCCAAAATAAGTTAAAGTAAAAAGGGAATGCTATAACTCACAATAATAATGTAGTCGTAAAGTCGGTTCGGAAAAGGTGTGCAAGTAATCGGTCCGAAGGTCCTCAACCTAAGGCAAATAGTACTAAGTCAGTAAATCGTCTTAATAGGTTTAAAAGTATGTAAATAAGGTCTTAAGGGTCATCATCATTCATCATCAAACAAAAGGCGTAAGGTAAGTTTCGTTTATGAAAGTAGTTTACAACAAAGGCTGACTTCGGTCATTCACCACGGCCTCTACCCTTACTGAATTAAGGTGAGACCAGTGGCCATGGCTCCGTCTATGAGTCTTTTAAGTGTGGTAAAATTTACAGAAGCAAACTCGTCTTGGTTTGACCGTCTATGAGTCTTTTAAGTGCGAGTAGGTCAGAAATTTCTGCACAACGTTAAAGGACATAGTAACGATCGGAGGGCCATAAATCCTAAACCGTAACTCGGATTAAGACGAGTCCTATATGAGAAGTTATCTACTCGAAAAGATCTATCTAAAAATCATGGTTTGAACAGCCTAGGTCTGCTGTTCTGTTACAGAAACAGCAGGTCAGTAGGTTTTGGACAGAAACAGTAAGTTTAAGTGAGTTCCGGTGGTCTTGGTGCTTGATGTTCATCATGGTTCTCATCCTTGATGCATATAGCTTAAAGTGTACAACTCATTGATGTATCTACATCATCTTAACCAAGTCTTGACCATCATAACCCTAGTGCAAGTCTAAGACATGAAGCACAACTCACTTAAGAGTTGCATGTAGTTTGATGAACCAAAGTTACATCAAAGTCTTAGGTTTGACACTTACATGAACTATAATAGAAATATTGAACTCTAAACTTGAAAATAAACTAACTAATCAAGATCTTAAGGTGTAGAACATGGTTCTTAGTTAGATCTTGAAGATCCAAGACCCAAAAGTCTAGATCAAGCATAAGTATACAAAGTTATATTTAAAGAAAACTTATTTGTGTGTTCTTGAACTTTCAAGGTTAACTTTTAGTTCAAGATTAATGAGATCAAGACTAACTTGTAGTACTTGACCATTTAAACTAATTACATGAAAGTAAAGTGTAAGAAGAAGTAAACTAAGTAAACAAGTAAATTATTCATGGTTGTTCATACTTTAAAGATTCAAACCAAAGTTTGATCTTTAGAAAGTAAACTTTAAAGTTACTTCATGAACTTTAAGTATGAATTTAATCAACACATGAACTTGCAATCTTTTAAGAAAGTATATGTAGAATCATAACTAGTAAGTTATGTTCTTGAGTGTTCTTGATAAATACAAGAAATAAGAAGAATCAAACTAGAAAGTTTATTCTTGGAAACTAGTAAGAAAAGTAACAAGTAATAAAGTAACAACAACTAACAACTACAAACATTTAACAACAAAGAACAAAGATGATGATGATTTAAGGGTGTTAGGTTCGGTTTTAATCACGAAAGAAGAAGAGAAAAACTCAAGATACTTACAAGACTTAGAGAGAAAAGTGAGAGAGAAAGTTGAGAGAATTAAGTGTGTGTTTTGGAATGAATGAAGTGTGAGAGAACTAGTAGCCAAGTTATCAAAATTTGAAAGCCAAAATCACCTCCCCATGAGGCCTAGCCCACGGTCAGTTGCAGAAAAGAAGAGGAGGGATTTGTTTGGTGGTCTCTAGCATGCAAAGAGGTTAAAAGTTGGTTAATAGAATGGGTAACATGGGAATTATAAGGTAACTAGATTCCAATTCTTTCAACTAACTAGTTAATGCTTCAAGTAATACTTACAAGTGGAAGAGTGGGCTAACTAAGTCCACTAATAATGTAAGGTGGGTTTATAAGCCCAAGTTCAAGAGTCCATTAACTTAAGACAATCCCAAGTTCCAATAATAATAAGTTAAGTCCAACAAAGCCCAAGTAACTATCTAATAGTCTTAGTTAATTAAAATGATTAATAAATTTAATCATGAATGTAAATAATATTCTAAAAATATTATTCGTGAAAGTTCCGGGTGTCACAAAGACGTTTCGGGCAATTAAAGTCAAGTTCGGGCAATCATGGCAACATGTAAATGTAATAACGTACATTCGTTTAATCACACGTATTAATAATAACAATTATTAATAAATAAACATTGGAAATTCCAGGGTCGTTACATTACCCACCTGTTAAAGAAAATTTCGTCCCGAAATTTAAGCTGAGGTAGATGGAGGAGTCTGGAAAAGGTGAGGATACTTCCGCATCATTTGATCCTCTCGCTCCCAAGTAAACTCAGGTCCTCGTTTGGAATTCAATCGTACTCGTACAATCGGAATCTTGTTGCATTTCAAATTTTTGATCTCACGATCCATAATTTCAACAGGCTCTTCCACAAAGTGAAGTTTGTCGTCAATTGTAAGTTCCTCAAGTGGTATGATAAGTTCAGGTGCAGCAAGACACTTCTTCAAGTTCGACACGTGGAAGGTAGGATGAACTGAGCTTAATTGTGCTGGTAGATCCAAACGGTATGCAACGGGTCCAACACGTTTCAAGATTTCGAAAGGACCAATGTATCGTGGGTTCAACTTTCCACGTTTTCCAAAACGGATCACACCTTTCCAAGGTGCAACCTTCAACATTACACGATCACCAACGTTGAATTCAAAGTCTTTACGTTTAAGATTGGCATAACTCTTTTGGCGGTCACGAGCAGTCTTAAGTCTAGCTTGAATTTGAGTAATCTTCTCCGTTGTTTCATGGACTACCTCGGGTCCGGTGATTTGTTTTTCGCCTACTTCGGCCCAACAAATAGGGGATCGGCACTTACGGCCATATAATGCTTCAAAAGGTGCAGCATTAATGCTCAAGTGATAACTGTTGTTGTACGAGAATTCGGCGAGTGGCAAATGCCTTTCCCAGGCCTTTCCGAAATCAATGACACATGCACGCAACATGTCTTCCAACGTCTGAATCGTTCGTTCACTTTGTCCGTCAGTCTGAGGATGATAAGCAGTACTCATGTCAAGACGAGTTCCCATGGCTTCTTGCAAAGAACGCCAAAATCTAGAAGCAAAACGGGGATCGCGATCGGAGATGATCGATAAAGGTACACCATGACAAGATACAACCTCCTTGATGTAAAGTTGAGCAAGCTTCTCCATTGTATCAGTTTCCTTCATCTCTAGGAAGTGTGCAGATTTGGTAAGGCGGTCAACAATAACCCAAATAGTATCGTATCCGCCCACCGTCTTTGGTAGCTTGGTGATGAAATCCATTGTTATCCGTTCCCACTTCCATTGTGGGATTTTTGGTTGTTGAAGTAACCCAGAAGGTCTCTAATGCTTGGCTTTAACCTTCGAGCAAGTCAAACACTTACCAACAAAAGTCACAACGTCCTTCTTGAGATTCGGCCACCAATACTGTTCTTTAAGGTCGTGGTACATTTTTCCCGCTCCAGGATGAATCGAATATCTCGATTTGTGTGCTTCATCAAGTATAAGGTTCCGTAGATCTCCATAAAGAGGTACCCAAATTCTTCCAACATAGCATCGGAGTCCAGACTCCCTAACCTCGAATCGAGAAACAAGTATGTTCAAATGTTCATGAGATATATTCTCCTCTTTGAGAGCCTCATCTTGGGCTACTCTGATCTGGCTGTTGAGGTTCGAATGGATGGTGATGTTCAGAGCCCTAACACGAAGAGGTGCCGTCCTCTTCTTCTGGCTTAAAGCGTCGGCTACCACATTGGCCTTGCCAGGGTGATAACGGAGTTCACAATCGTAGTCATTGAGCGTCTCGATCCATCGACGCTATCTCATATTCAGTTGCTTCTGATCAAAGATGTGCTGGAGACTCTTGTGATCGGTGAAGATAGTACTCTTAGTTCCATACAAATAATGTCTCCACAATTTGAGTGCAAAGACAACGGCTCCAAGTTCAAGATCGTGAGTAGTGTAGTTCCGCTCGTGAATCTTCAATTGGCGGGAGGCATAGGTAATAACCTTTGATCGTTGCATCAGTACACAACCAAAACCACTCTTCGATGCATCACAATAAACAACAAAGTCGTCACTGCCCTCAGGAAGTGATAGGATAGGTGCGGTGGTTAACTTCTTCTTCAAAGTTTGAAATGTTGATTCGTGTGCGGGTTCCCAAATGAACTTCTTGCCCTTGTGAGTCAGCGCGGTCAAAGGACGCGCAATCAGAGAAAATCCTTCGATGAATCTTCTGTAGTAACCGGGGAGACCTAGGAATTGGCGAATATGCGTCAGAGTAGTGGGGGTCTCCCACTTGCTGATGGCTTCAATCTTGGCGGGATCAACTTTGATACCCTGGTCGCTTACAACATGACCCAAAAATTGTACTCCCTTCAACCAAAATTCACACTTGGAGAATTTGGCGTAAAGTTGCTCTTGTCTTAAGAGTTCAAGCACTAATCGGAGGTGTTGCTCATGTTCTTCTTCGATCTTAGAGTAGATGAGGATATCATCTATGAAGACGATAACAAACTTGTCCAAGTAAGGCTTGCAGACACGATTCATGAGGTCCATGAACACGGCAGGTGCATTTGTCAAACCGAATGGCATCACGAGAAACTCATAATGACCATAACGGGTCCTGAATGCAGTTTTCATCACGTCACCTTCCTTCACCCTCAGCTGGTGATATCCGGATCGCAAATCGATCTTTGAATAAACGCTCGATCCTTGTAGTTGATCAAAAAGGTCGTCAATTCGTGGAAGAGGATACCGATTCTTGATAGTCAATTTGTTGAGTTCACGGTAGTCGATACACATACGGAAGGATCCATCCTTCTTCTTCACAAACAACACAGGTGCGCCCCAAGTCGAGAAACTTGGTTGGATAAATCCACGGTCTAACAGTTCTTGTAGTTGACTCTGTAATTCTTGCATCTCGGAAGGTACGAGTCTATAAGGTGCGCGAGCTACAGGTGCAGCTCCTGGCACTAAGTCAATCTGAAACTCTACTGCTCTTTGCGGCGGTAATCCAGGCAATTCCTCTGGGAAGACATCGGAAAATTTGTTCAAAATCGAACGTCATTCACGCTCTTCACCTCAGTTTCTACTGCTTTCACATGTGCTAGGACAGCAAAACGTCCCTTCTTCATAATCTTTTGCGCTTTCACGCAACTAATGAGGTTCAACTTTGAGGTACATCTCTCTCCATAGATAACCAGTGGTTCGCCATCTCCTTGTGGTATGCGAAGTGCTTTATCTCCGCAGATTATATCGGCCTTTATCTTGCTCAACCAATCCATACCGACGATCACGTCAAAACTTCCCAGTTTGATAGGTATCAAATCAATTTCGAAATCTGCACCAGCTATGTTGATAATAGCTCCACGACTAATATGGTCAACCTTTTCAAGTTTTCCATTTGCGACCTCGACAAGCATACTTTCTTTTAACGGGACTAATGACCAATTAATCTTATCGCAAAAATGTCTACATACATAACTTCTATCCGCACCAGTATCAAACAAGACAGAAGCTAAAAGATTGTTGATTGTGAATATACCTGTCACCAAGTCGGGGTTATCGCGTGCATCCCTTGCATTAACATTAAAAGCTCGTCCACAGGGTGGTCCGCCATCTTTTCGTTTGTTGGGGCATGCGTTTCTGAAATGGCCCGTCTGTCCGCATTCGTAGCACTTCTTCGGCCCATTGGTGTTTGGCTTCCCATTCAAAGTAGTGACCTTGCAGTCCTTCCCGATGTGCCCAGCCCGTTGGCACTTCTCACACACAACATTACAATACCCAGTATGGTGCTTGTAACACCGCTTGCATTGTGGTAAGGTTCCTTTGTAGTTTGGGTTGGTGTTGTTATTGGGATTAGGGTTTCCACCGTTGTTGTGCCTCTTGGCGTGGGTTTGATCGTAGTTTCTCCCCCTGTTGTTGTTGTTGTGGTTGCTGTCCCATTTCCTCTTTTAGCTACTACCAGCCTCAAAATTAGCCTTCTCCGGCTCATCAATAAGAATCTGATTTATGAGAGTATGCGCCATGCGCATTGCTTTGGGAACAGTCGGTGGTTTGGATGAGGTGACATTCCCCTTGATGGACTTAGGAAGTCCCCAAAAGTATCGCTCCATTCGTTTGAATTCGGGGGTGACCATATTTGGACACATCAGTGCTAACTCCAAAAACCTACGGTTGTAGCTGTCAAGATCGTTTCCTACGGCCTTATGTTGCATGAATTCAATCTCCATCTTTTGAACCTCGGTTCTCGGACAGTATTCCTCAATCATAGCACATTTAAACTCTTCCCAAGGCGTAGCATACGCCTCATCGATTCCTTGCGCTTGGGCCATGGTATTCCACCATGTAAGCGCGCCATCAGAAAGCGTGCAAGAAGCAAACTTGGTTTTATTATCCTCCGAACAGTTGCTAACTCGGAATACTGATTCAAGTTTCTCGAACCATCTGGTGAGACCAACCGGTCCCTCGGTGCCGCTGAAGTTATGCGGTTTGCAGCTCTGGAATTCCTTGTAAGTACACCCATTTCGAACGGGTGGGATAACTGGTGGTGGTGGCGGTGGAACTTGAAGATTTCTTTCTGATAGGGCTGCAGTGACCCGTTCGTTGATCATGTCCTCAATCTGGGCAGCGGTAGGTGTGGATCTTCTGTTAGCCATGGTATTCTAAACAAAAATTTTGACTCAAGTCAAAATCCAGTATGCAAGTAGTAATAATACAGTATATAGTGACCAACATGGAATCAAAACATCACATGTTATTAAATAATGCATCTAGGTACAAATACCACAGAATCATCGTACAGCAATGTAAATAGAACATTGTACAAGAATTTAATAACGCAAAGTTCCATTCATTAATAATAATAAGTTTCATACATCTGAATAAGTCCGTACAATACATGAGTAATACAATAAACTACAACTAGATTACATATCAAAATCTAAATACAAAAGTCCTACGGTGGAGGTGGGTGTAGGATGTCTAAAACCTGAGCCAACTGCTCCTCGAGCTCAGTAACCCGAGCTCGGAGGATTCCCACCTCCCTTGTCAATTCCTCGACTGTGGGAGATGGTGTGGCAGGCTGTACTGGCGGTGCAGGTGGTGTCGGTGGTGCGGGTGGTGCTGAAGTAGATGGTCCAGCTCCGAATGTAGACGGTATGTCCCTAGATGGGAATGGTCCGTATCTAAATCTAGGCGGTACGGTTCCAGGAATAGTCAATACGTAACGGGGAACCTTACGTATCTGTGGGTCGGCAGGGTATGGCACAACTCGTTTACGAGCAGTAACCCTACGACGATGGCCAAATGCGTCAGTAAAAGCACGACCTCCATTCACCCCTGGAATGACGGTGCCGTCGAAACGGTACCGCTTCTTCGGCGGGGTGGAGGGTGCCTGAATAGGTCTATCAGCAGGATCCTCATCATCGCTGGAGTCGTCTGATGATGAAGAATTGGCGGATGATGAGTCATCCGAATCGTGTGGTGGTGACACTGGTGGCTGAGCTGGTAATCCGAAGCGTCCGAAGGCGGCCAACATCTGTCTGTGTCTGCCTGGCGGAATCACGACTAAACGTCCGTCGGGAGTGCGTCGGCAAGGCGTGCGCATGTGGTTACGAAACGGCCCTTCCCCGAACTCGGCGAGGATCTCAATACCACCAATGCGGGGCTGTGACCTCGAGGGTCCGGGAGCAGACACTGGGGCAGGTGCACTAGTACCAGCTCCGGAAGTAGAAGCGCCGGGATCACTAGTGGGTGTCGGGGCCGGTGTATCGGCAGTAGCAGCAGCAGGTGTAGCAGTAGGTAGGGCGACGGGGTCTGAGTCTGTACTGCCCGAAATGCCAGTAGGTGGAACATCCGACATCTGAACAAGGAAAAATAAATTTTCCATGTCAGTATGTCATAAAGCAAGCAATTAATAGGCCAACAGTTTAAATCATGTATAACAGTAACTAGCATGGCAATAACAGCAATTCGTATGAAAGTAGCATGCAATCAAAAGCAAATAGCATCATGCAGTAGTGATATCATGTAGTAGCATACGGCATATAGCAGAAAAAGTAAGCATTAGCATGTAGTAAGCTCAGCGGAAACAAGTAAACTAGCAAGTTGTAGATTAGTCCTATTAGTGAATCCTACTCGGGTCGGTCTTAGACTCACTAATGAAACCTAATTCCCTACAACCAATGTTCTGATACCAAATGTGACGCCCCGTACCAAATCATCATGTACGGACCATCAACAACAGGATCATTACAAGGTTAACTACTATATGCGTTTTCAAAAAGAGTTTGCATTCATAATTAAAAGTGATGTCAAACCAACATCGAAAGTTTTACAATACTTTAGTATGCTTCACTAAGTAGAAGCAATAAATAAGTGTATGTGACCACAAAGGTCGTTACAAGTCATAATTCAAAAGTACAAATGTTTGAATACAAAGTAAAGTAGTTCATGCGTTGACAACTCTAAGCAGCGGGTGTCTACAGCACAAACTAGTACACGGCGGAAGCAACCTCAAGCACCTGAGAAATACATGCTTAAAAATGTCAACACAAAGGTTGGTGAGCTATAGTTTAAGTATAATAGTAATGTAAGTAGGCCACGAGATTTTAGTGCTACAACGAGCGTTTCGAAAGTATGTAAAAGTATATGCTAACCGTGGGCACTTGGTAACTAACTTAACGTTTATACCCCCTGAAAGTACACTTGGCAAGTGCGTATGTTTATGAAGTATTAAACACTCGTTAAATGCTAGCGCTACTAGCCCGAGTGGGGATGTCAAACCCTATGGATCCATATCTAAGATTCGCGTTCACGGTTCAAAAACCAATGATTAAACGTTACCGAGCTAAAGAGAATGTTTATGCCGTTGTATAACCCACACATATTTAAGTTTAAGTACTTGTGCCTAGTATATAAAACATAAAATCCGCATGTATTCTCAGTTCCCAAAATAAGTTAAAGTAAAAAGGGAATGCTATAACTCACAATGATAATGTAGTCGTAAAGTCGGTTCGGAAAAGGTGTGCAAGTAATCGGTCCGAAGGTCCTCAACCTAAGGCAAATAGTACTAAGTCAGTAAATTGTCTTAATAGGTTTAAAAGTATGTAAATAAGGTCTTAAGGGTCATCATCATTCATCATCAAACAAAAGGCGTAAGGTAAATTTCGTTTATGAAAGTAGTTTACAACAAAGGCTGACTTCGGTCAGTCACCACGGCCTCTACCCTTACTGAATTAAGGTGAGACCAGTGGCCATGGATCCGTCTATGATTCTTTTAAGTGTGGTAAAATTTACAGAAGCAAACTCGTCTTGGTTTGACCGTGGCGACGGTCTAAGTGCGAGTAGGTCAGAAATTTCTGCACAACGTTAAAGGACATAGTAACGATCGGAGGGCCATAAATCCTAAACCGTAACTCGGATTAAGACGAGTCCTATATGAAAAGTTATCTACTCGAAAAGATCTATCAAAAAATCGTGGTTAGAACAGCCCAGGTCTACTGGTATGTTACAGAAACATCAGGTCAGTAGGTTTTGGACAGAAACAGTAAGTTTAAGTGAGTTCCGGTGGTCTTGGTGCTTGATGTTCATCATGGTTCTCATCCTTGATGCATATAGCTTCATCTACATCATCTTAACCAAGTCTTGACCATCATAACCCTAGTGCAAGTCTAAGACATGAAGCACAACTCACTTAAGAGTTGCATGTAGTTTGTTGAACCAAAGTTACATCAAAGTCTTAGGTTTGACACTTACATGAACTATAATAGAAATATTGAACTCTAAACTTGAAAATAAACTAACTAATCAAGATCTTAAGGTGTAGAACATGGTTCTTAGTTAGATCTTGAAGATCCAAGACCCAAAAGTCTAGATCAAGCATAAGTATACAAAGTTATATTTAAAGAAAACTTATTTGTGTGTTCTTGAACTTTCAAGGTTAACTTTTAGTTCAAGATTAATGAGATCAAGACTAACTTGTAGTACTTAACCATTTAAACTAATTACATGAAAGTAAAGTTCAAGAAGAAGTAAACTAAGTAAACAAGTAAATTATTCATGGTTGTTCATACTTTAAAGATTCAAACCAAAGTTTGATCTTTAGAAAGTAAACTTTAAAGTTACTTCATGAACTTCAAGTATGAATTTAATCAACACATGAACTTGCAATCTTTTAAGAAAGTATATGTAGAATCATAACTAGTAAGTTATGTTCTTGAGTGTTCTTGATAAATACAAGAAATAAGAAGAATCAAACTAGAAAGTTTATTATTGGAAACTATTAAGTAAAGTAACTAGTAATAAAGTAACAACAACTAACAACTACAAACATTTAACAACAAAGAACAAAGATGATGATGATTTAAGGGTGTTAGGTTCGGTTTTAATCAAGAAAGAAGAAGAGAAAAACTCAAGATACTTACAAGACTTAGAGAGAAAAGTGAGAGAGAAAGTTGAGAGAATTAAGTGTGTGTTTTGGAATGAATGAAGTGTGAGAGAACTAGTAGCCAAGTTATCAAAATTTGAAAGCCAAAATCACCTCCCCATGAGGCCTAGCCCACGGTCAGCTGCAGAAAAGAAGAGGAGGGATTTGTTTGATGGTCTCTAGCATGCAAAGAGGTTAAAAGTTGGTTAATAGAATGGGTAACATGGGGATTATAAGGTAACTAGATTCCAATTCTTTCAACTAACTAGTTAATGTTTCAAGTAATACTTACAAGTGGAAGAGTGGGCTAACTAAGTCCACTAATAATGTAGGGTGGGCTTATAAGCCCAAGTTCAAGAGTCCATTAACTTAAGACAAGCCCAAGTTCCAATAATAATAAGTTAAGTCCAACAAAGCCCAAGTAACTAACTAATAGTCTTAGTTAATTAAAATGATTAATAAATTTAATCATGAATGTAAATAATATTCTAAAAATATTATTCGTGAAAGTTTCGGGTGTCACAAAGATGTTTCGGGCAATTAAAGTCAAGTTCGGGCAATCATGGCAACATGTAAATGTAATAACGTACATTCGTTTAATCACACGTATTAATAATAACAATTATTAATAAATAAACGTTGGAATTTCCAGGGTCGTTACAACTTTTGTTATGTAATATGTATCAAATATTTTATATGTATATATTTTATTTGTTTGTTAAAATAGTAATTATATTAATACTAAAATAATATTAGTAGTGATTAAAATAATGATAATGATAATACTAGTGTTACTAATAATAATAATAATATTAATGATTTTATTAATAATAATATTAATGATAGTTTTAAATAATAACTTTATAATAATGTTAATAACAGTAATTCTTATTTAAATGAAAAGTTTATTAATAATGATAATGAAAATAATAATTTTTATATTAATACCTAATACTTAATAATAATTATTATTATAGCAATTTCATTACTAGTGTTAATATTAATATCAATACTTATGTTAATCATAATCAAAATCTTCATGTTTAATTTGTGAATTAATAACTAAAACTTCTATATCATCAATTCGTAATCCAAGTCATAATAGTAGTACTTATTAATAATAATCATACTAATAATAATATTTAGTGATAATACTAGTATTAGTAATGATAATGATATTAATATTAATGATAATAATAATGCTAAATAATAATTCTAATACTTAATGATAATTATAATAATAACAATAATGATAAGTGTAATAATAATCACAATATTAGCAATAATACTCATAATAATAATAATAATAATAATAATAATAATAATAATAATAATAATAATAATAATAATAATAATAATAAAAGTAATAATGAAATCAAATAACTACCTCAAAATAGGCTTTTTACAAAAATAACGACCCAGCTAGGACTCGAACCCGAGACCTCTCATAACCCAACATATGCTCAGACCACTCCTATACCTTCTGCTTTTCTGATTTGCTTCCTAAATTAATTCTTTAAAACCCGTTTCTTTCATTTTGGCCCAACATAAACTCTAGTAACCCAGCGGCCCAATTAGAAATCCAATATATATATAAAATATACTGCCCAAGTAGCAATTCATGGCCCATTACTTGGATTAGTTAGTTTCCCAGTCCATTAAAACAAATGCAGACGTCGATGGTTGGCGATTTTGATGATTTCGTTTGAACCAGAAAACAAGCAATAGAAATAGATTGGTGGAAATGGGAAAACGAAAGGTGGTTGTGGGGGTTTACAGTTGTACAATAGCATCAAACATCTTCATTAATATTGTACCACTATCAAATTCCTTTATCATCATCTTCATTACAGCATCACCATTATCACGTCGTTAACATCGCTGTTAATCATCCTTGTATCTACTGTTCACCGTCTTCTTCGTTGGTATAATAGGAAAACAAACACAGAATAATAAACGCGACTACTCAACCGGATTCATGATCGTTTTCTTCATCGTCATCATAAATTTTTCTTGCAATTCTTTATTATATCATCATCATCATGACTTAAATTACAGCTTTACATCTAAAAGGGTCACCATTCATGATTCTGCTGTAGCTTTTTCGGGGGACACTATATCCATTCCAAGATTTTAAAATTGTATGAAAAGGTGATAATTTAAAGGCTTAAAGTAAAAAAAATATATGATATTAACATAGAAGGTTTAGGCTGTCGGTGGGGGAATATGAGCCCCTAGTATTGTTTATTTATTTATTTGCGGTTGTGAGTGTACATCAAGGCGCGTAGCATGATGTATTAATTTCATGATTAAAATACTTCATCACTGAAGGTTTGTTGCAGTAGGATGTAGACGATAATGGTGGTTTTCATCAATAGTGTATGAGTAAAGGAAAGTCGAAAATGATGGTTCTTGATGGTGAGATTGTGGGTTTTCTTTTGAGTTTGGGGTCGTCTAACAGAAAAATATAAATGGGTTTAAGGTGGTGTTATAGTGATGGGTAAATGGTGATCGTGGTTTGGTCGAGTAACATGGGTGACGGTTTTTGACCTTGGGTTCACGATGAAGATAATAAGAAGAAGGAAGAGAGAGAGAAAGGATGGTGGTGGTGATTGGTGTGGATTCACAATGATGGGTTAACCGTGGTGGTAGAGTGGCGGTGATCAAGTGCTCCGGTGGTGGTTTGTGGATATATCTCTTCCTATCTAGTATGCAAGTAACATGCATATATAAAATAGATTCATGTGTGTATTAGACAAAATAGCATAGTAATCCAATCATCCAATTATCCACAGTTTCTAATAGTAATAATAATATAATATTATTTATATAATTCAAAGTGGGTTTGCATTCAAAAACAGTATAAATCTCGTGACATTTATTTTGTTGCATACTACCGACAGTTCATGGACTATGTATCGTCCACTATTTGAAATCAGTGGCGGATAAAAGTGTTCAGAAAAATTCCATGTTTTTAAATTAACTATATTTATTTATTTTGGTCATTATGGTATAAAATTCGATCATTAACTATTAAATAAAAATTACATTAATTATTCACTCCCAACCCCAAGTAAAATATAAAAAATTTTAAAATTTAACAAATAGTTCCTAAATACATTTTTAATAAGTCGATAATTTGTAAAACTCATTTTCGAATCACAGTTTATTTTAAAATAATATAAGTTTGATTTTAACTTACTTATTATCGATCGAATGACAATTGAGCGTTATTGTTGCTTACAAAATAAATTCAAAACTATATATATATATATATATATATATATATATATATATATATATATATATATATATATTCATTATACATTATTTACATATATAGTTATATTTTAAATAATATTTATTATATATTATTTTATTTTACCTTATTAATTCTAACAATTAAGTCATATAATATCTGTGATGACCCGGAAATTTCTGACCAAATTTAAACTTTATCTTTAAATGATTTAATGTTTTCGACACGATAAGCAAAGTCTGTAATGTTGAGTCTCAAAGTTTTGGAACTATATTCATGTAATCAATTATTCTTTGACTAGATTCACGAACAATATATATATATATATATATATATATATATATATATATATATATATATATATATATATATATGATTTCAAGTTATTTAGTAAACGATAGTAACATTCGATTATTGATTCGATTGATATTTAGATAAGTTAACTAAAACGTTTAAGATGAACCAGTAAAACACTAATTTGCTACAGTATTTTCGAATTGCTACAGTACCCGAAAAAGCTACAGTGTTTTCGAAAATCACTATTTGCTACAGTAAAAAACTTTGCTACACTAACTTTGCTACAGTAAAACACTATTTCAAAATGAAAATGTATATATGTGTATATGTATATACTACGAGACGATAATTTATAGAAGTAAATGACCAAAACACTCAAATGTATAAGTTATATCTCGAGTGGTATAGTTTGTGGATAAATTAAGACTATATTTTGACAAAGGTACGAGTCATGAAATGTAAAGTACTAGTTATTTAAGCGTACGAAAGGACGTTCGAGAAACTGGAACCGGGACATAAGTCGAGTGACGACGTACGACTTATTGGAACAAAAATTACAAGTCAACTATGCATGTGAATTTAATATAATATATAATTAATTATATAAATTATATATATATTATATAAATTATATATTAATATGTCGACAAGCTAAATGTTAAACAAGATGTGAGCTGGAAAATGTTCCCATGTGATCGCATGGGAAATGGTCATGGAGACCATGCGATCGCATGGCAGTAGAATTCAGGCCACAAGTATAAAAGCTCGACTTCTGATTCAGTTTACACACATCTTTCTATCTCTCTCGTATTATATATTATTATTATTATTATTATTATTATTATTATTATTATTATTATTATTATTATTATTATTATTATTATTATTATTAATATTATTATTAATCTTATTATTATTAGTATTATTAATTAGTATTATACATAAAATACTACGACGAGGTCATGAGCGTGTCACTTTCAAAATGGGTTTTCATACGGGATAAAGCTAAGGAAATTATGGGTTATAGCTATGGAGGTTATGGGTGTTGTTCGCAAGTCAAACCTAGTGTTTATCATCTCTGTTGCGTCTACTTACTTTCCTGCAATATTGGATCACAATATTGATACGTGAGCATTCATATCTTATCTTTTATATATTAATTGTGTATCCATGTCTAGTGCTCGAGTATATATATTTATGCATGCTTGTATTCTAAATTTCATCGTTAAACAGTTATGATTAATCACGAAGTAAATACATATATTACTGATAAAAGGTATATGATATGCATATTTTTGGAAAGCTGGCGAAAAATCAATAACTTTTCATTTAGAAATCGCGTAATTTCGATGAACGAATTAAAAGATATGATCAACTGAATTATGATTGACATTAATTGAAATTGCTTTTGAAACTTGTTTGTAAGATTGATAAATTGGATTTTTGAATATTACCAGCCAAGTAAATGAATTCTTATATAAGGCATGTCTCGTTTTGTTGAATTATTGTCAAAATTGACTTTTTGAAACGACTTTGGATAACTTTTGTATGTCGATCTCGAGCATTAGGATTGTGATACACTATGACCTGACCTAGCTTTATAGACATTTATTAACCAACATATGTTCTCTAGGTTGAGATCTATGGTTATTTGGTAATCCGAGTTTCGGTCACATTTTGGTGAACGACTTTATATGCTGCTAAGGTGAGTTTCATTTGCTCCCTTTTTAATTGCTTTTGCAATCTATATTTTTGGGCCGAGAATACATGCACTTTATTTTAAACGCAATGG
Source organism: Rutidosis leptorrhynchoides (assembly GCF_046630445.1). Classification (NCBI taxonomy): domain Eukaryota; kingdom Viridiplantae; phylum Streptophyta; class Magnoliopsida; order Asterales; family Asteraceae; genus Rutidosis; species Rutidosis leptorrhynchoides. The sequence continues at coordinate 120,465,423 of NC_092338.1, read as the reverse complement.
ATACAAGTACATACTAAATTCTACACCGAGTTTGAACCAAAAATCCCTTAGCTTTGGTAACTAGTAAATGCCGGTTATAAGAACTGGTGGGCGCGAGTAGTTATATATGGATCCATAGGGCTTGACATCCCCGTCTATTCCAGGTTTAGAAACCCTAGCCTGAACTATTAAACAGACGTATGCTATTTGAGTTTAGTACACGTTGGTTTGCGTGTATTGTACATGTTGGTTGCATGTATGTTAAAACAGGGGTACTTATTATAACGTTAAAGCTTAGTTACCAGGGTGCTCAATATTGTAGAATATTTTGATAAACGTTTCTGGATGAAACAACTGAAATCTTGTGATCCACCTTTATGTACAGATTATGCAAAACATTAAAACTATGAACTCACCAATGTAATGCCCCGTACTAAATCATCATGTACGGACCATCAACAACAGGATCGTTACAAGGTTAAGTACTATATGCGATTTCAAAAAGAGTTTGCATTCATAAAAAAAGTGACGTCATAACCGACGTCGAATGTTTTACATCAAAAGTTTGCTTCACTAAGTAGAAGCAATTAATAAGTGTATGTGACCCCAATGGTCGTTACAAATCATCGTTTCAAAAGTACTAAAGTTTGAATGCAAAAGTAAGCGTTCATGCAGTGACATCTCTAAAGCAGCGGGTGTCTACAGCAAGACTAGTATAACAGCGGAAGCAACCTTAAGCACATGAGAAAAACATGCTTAAAAACGTCAACACAAAGGTTGGTGAGCTATAGTTTAAGTATAACAGTAATGTAAGTAGGCTACGAGATTTCAGTGCTACAAAGAGCGTTTCAAAACAGTAATCCAAATCCGTACGTTTAAGTATATGCTCAACCGTGGGCACTCGGTAATTAACTTAACGTTTAATAATATATTACCCCCTGAAAGTACACTTGGCAAGTGCGTATGTCTACGAAGTATTAAACACTCGTTAAATGCTAGCGCGACTAGCCCGAGTGGGGATGTCAAACCCTATGGATCCATATCTAAGATTCGCGTTCACGGTTCAAAAACCAATGATTAAACGTTACCGAGCTAAAGGGAATGTTTATGCCGTTGTATAACCCACACATATATAAGTTTAAGTACTCGTGCCTAGTATGTAAAACATAAAATCCGCATGTATTCTCAGTTCCCAAAATAAGTTAAAGTAAAAAGGGAATGCTATAACTCACAATGATCAAGTAGCGGTAAAGTATGACTCGGAAAGTAAGCAAGTAATGAAGGTTATCCAAACGGGTCCTCAACCTAAGTCAAATAATACTAAATCAGTAAATCATCTGAATAGGTTTAAAAGTATGTAAATAAGGTCTTAAGGGTCATCATCATTCATCATTAACAAAAAGGCGTAAAGTAAGTTTCGTTTATGAAAGTAGTTTAACACAAAGGCTGAGTTCGGTCAGTCGCCACGGCCTCTACACCTACTGAAATAAGGTGAGACCAGTGGCCATGGCTCCGTATATGAGTCCTTTAGTTGTGGTAAAAATTACAGAAGCAAACTCGTCTTCGTTTGACCGTGGCAACGGTCTAAGTGTGAGTAGGTCAGAATTTTCAGCACAACTTTAAATGGACATAGTGACGGTCGGAGGGCCATAAATCCTAAACCGTAACTCGGATTAAGACGAGTCCTATATGAAAGGTTATCTACTTGAACAGAGCTATCTGAAAATCATAGTTACAGTTGCCCAGGTCATACGGGTCAGACACAGAAACAGTAAAACAGTAGGGTCAGTAGGTTCCGGTGGTTCTTGGTGCTCGATGCTTATCATGGTTCTCATCCTTGATGCATATAGCTTCAAGTGTACAACACGTTGATGTGTTTGCATCATTTTCACCAAGGTTTGACCATCATAACCCAAGTGTAAGTCTAAGACATGAAGCACAACTCACTTAAGTGTTGCAAGTGTTTTGATGAACCAAAGTTACATCAAAGTCTTAGATCTAACACATACATGAACTTTAAAACTAATAATAAGTTACAAACTTGAAAGTAAACTTATGAAATCAAGATCTTAAGTTGTAGAACATAATTCTTAGTTTGATCTTGAAGATCCAAGACTTAAAAGTCTAGATCTAACATAAGTGTATCAAGTTATAATTAAAGAAACTTACTTACATGTTCTTGAACTTTTGAAGTTAATTTTAGTTCAAGATTAATGAGATCAAAGTTAACTAGTAACATTTGACCAATAACAACCAACAAACATAAATTTAAAGTGCATAATATGAAGTAATAAACTAAGTAAACAAGTAAATAATTCATGGTGGTTCATACTTTAAAGATTCAAACCAAAGTTTGATCTTTAAGAAAGTAAACTTTAAAGTTTACTAACATGAATTACAAGTATGCTTTCACAACACATGAACTTAAATCTTTTTAAAACAACAAGTGTAGAACATAACTAGAAAGCTTATGTTCTTGCTTGTTCTTGTAAATACAAGATAAGATGAAGAATAAACTAATAAGTTTGATTCTTGAAAACATGTAAGTAAGTAACACAAGTAAGTAAACAACTATATGTAATCAACAACAATCAAGGACAAGTAACAACAAACAACAAAGAATGACGATGATGAAGATCTAGGCCACGGTTTTTAACAAGAAAAGAAGAAGAGAAAATAAGTTCAAGTTACTTACAATCTAGAGAGAAAAAGGAGAGAAAAATGAGAGAAAAGATGAAGCAAGTATGTGTGTGTTTTTGGAGATGAGAGAATACAAGTGAAGATTAATACAAAAGTGAAACAAAATGCACCCTTCAAGGCCTTCTAGGCCATCGGTCACAAGGAAGGAAAGGGGGAGGGCAAGAGTCCACTAGTCTGATGCAAGTAAAGCTTAAAAGATCGGTTATTATGTGTGATTACATGGGAAGTAACATGTAACAAGATTCCAAGTGACTTCAACTAACTAGTTATATTCTAAATAATACTTACAAGTGTTAGTGGGCTAACTAGTCCACTAAGGAAGTAGGGTGGGCTCTTTAAGTCCACTAACATTAATTAAAGCCCAAGTCTAAGTATTTAACAACTTAAGTCCAACGAAGCCCAAGTAATTAATTAGTAACCTTAGTTAATTAAAATGATTAATAAACTTAATCATGAATGTAAATAATATTCTAAAAATATTATTCGTGAAAGTTTCGTGTGTCACAAAGACGTTTCGGGCAATTAAAAGTCATGTACAGTTAATCATGGCAACAAGTAAATGTAATAACATACATTTGTTTAATCACAAGTATTAATAATAATAATTATTAATAAATACGTTGGAAAATCCAGGGTCGTTACATTACCCACCTGTTAAAGAAAATTTCGTCCCGAAATTTTAAGGAGTGACCAACAATGGTACCGTATTCGAATAAGAAGGGGTGTATCAAAGTTCCGTGGGACTCATGGGTTCAGAAGTAAGTTGTTTACCTTGAAAGGTATTTCGGCGTACGAAAGTAAGAATAGGAATCTGCCGTTAATTAAGTCTCTTGTCCTAAGTGATCAACAAATTGATTCCGTTTCCGATTAACCTGAGTATGTCATCTGAATGTATATCCACAAAGGAAAGATGGTGTGTTTAGCCTTACAGGCATCTTGTAGTGACCCGAACTTTTCCATGTTTATATATATTAATTGAGATTGATATTTACATGATTAAATGTTTCCAACATGTTAAGCAATCAAACTTGTTAAGACTTGATTAATTGAAATATGTTTCATATAGACAATTGACCACCCAAGTTGACCGGCGATTCACGAACGTTAAAACTTGTAAAAACGACATGACGATATATATATGGATATACATATGGTTAACATGAGATTATGATAAGTAAGTATCTCCATAAGTATATTAACAATGAGTTATATACATATAAACAAGACTACTAACTTAAGGATTTCGAAACAAGACATATATGTAACGATTATCGTTGTAACGACATTTAAATGTATATATATCATATTAAGATATATTAATATATCATAATATCATGATAATATAATAATTTAACATCTCATTAGATATAATAAACAATGGGTTAACAACATTAATTGAGATCGTTAACTTAAAGGTTTCAAAACAACACTTACATGTAACGACTAACGATGACTTAACGACTCAGTTAAAATGTATATACATGTAGTGTATTTAGATGTATTAAAATACTTTTGGAAGACTTCAAGACATATATCAAAACACTCATACTTAACGAAAATGGTTACAGTTACTTTTCCATTCTTTTCTTTCATCAAGAATTCTAGTCGTATTCTTACCCGTATTATACACAGCTTCAAAACGTACTTACTATGAGTATATACCAATAGGAACTAGCATGGGATTCCACTCTTGATTATGTCATGTATGACTAATCAATTTTAACTTCTACCATGAGCTAGTCAACTAACTAGAACTCCTTTTAACCCCACTCACCACTCACCAATTACCACTCATCATTCACTCCATTTCACTTCCAATTCTCTTTCTAATTCTCTCTCAACACACACACACACTTTTATGAACGTATTTTTCCAGTAGTTAATCATCATCTTCATCAAAAATCACTTCAAGAATCAAGCTATAATCATCATAGGAAGAACACTTCAAGAACACTTCAAAAATCCCTTCAAGTTTACTAATTTACTTCCAAGCTTTCTAATCCATTCCAAGTAATCATCTAAGATCAAGAAACCTTTGTTATATACAGTAGGTTATCTTTCTTATTCAAGGTAATATTCATATTCAAACTTTGGTTCAATTTCTATAACTATAAACTATCTTAATTCGAGTAAAAATCTTACTTGAACTTGTTTTTGTGTCATGATCCTACTTCAAGAACTATCAAGCCATCCAAGATCCTTTGAAGCTAGATCATTTCTTGTCACTTCCAGTAGGTTTACCTACTAAACTTGAGGTAGTAATGATGTTCATAACATCATTCGATTCATATATATAAAACTATCTTATTCGAAGGTTTAAACTCGTAATCACTAGAACAAGGTTTAGTTAATTCTAAACTTGTTCGCAAATAAAAGTTAATCCTTCTAACTTGACTTTTAAAATTAACTACACACATGTTCTATATCTATATGATATGCTAACTTAATGATTTAAAGCCTGGAAACACGAAAAACACCGTAAAACCGGATTTACGCCGTCGTAGTAACACCGCGGGCTGTTTTGGGTTAGTTAATTAAAAACTATGATAAACTTTGATTTAAAATTTGTTATTCTGAGAAAATGATTTTTATTATGAACATGAAACTATATCCAAAAATTATGGTTAAACTCAAAGTGGAAGTATGTTTTCTAAAATGGTCATCTAGACGTCGTTCTTTCGACTGAAATGACTACCTTTACAAAAACGACTTGTAACTTACTTTTCCGACTATAAACCTATACTTTTCTGTTTAGATTCATAAAATAGAGTTCAATATGAAACCATAGCAATTTTATTCACTCAAAACGAATTTAAAATGAAGAAGTTATGGGTAAAACAAGATTGGATAATTTTTCTCATTTTAGCTACGTTAAAATTGGTAACAAATCTATTCCAACCATAACTTAATCAACTTGTATTGTATATTATTTAATCTTGAGATACCATAGACACGTATACAATGTTTCGACCTATCATGTCGACACATCTATATATATTTCGGAACAACCATAGACACTCTATATGTGAATGTTGGAGTTAGCTATACAGGGTTGAGGTTGATTCCAAAATATATATAGTTTGAGTTGTGATCAATACTGAGATACGTATACACTGGGTCGTGGATTGATTCAAGATAATATTTATCGATTTATTTCTGTACATCTAACTGTGGACAACTAGTTGTAGGTTACTAACGAGGACAGCTAACTTAATAAACTTAAAACATCAAAATATATTAAAAGTGTTGTAAATATATTTTAAACATACTTTGATATATATGTATATATTGTTATAGGTTCATGAATCAACCAGTGGCCAAGTCTTACTTCCCGACGAAGTAAAAATATGTGAAAGTGAGTTATAGTCCCACTTTTAAAATCTAATATTTTTGGGATGAGAATACATGCAGGTTTTATAAATGATTTACAAAATAGACACAAGTACGTGAAACTACATTCTATGGTTGAATTATCGAAATCGAATATGCCCCTTTTTATTAAGTTTGGTAATCTAAGAATTAGGGAACAGACACCCTAATTGACGCGAATCCTAAAGATAGATCTATCGAGCCCCACAAGCCCCATCCAAAGTACCGGATGCTTTAGTACTTCGAAATTTATATCATATCCGAAGGGTGTCCCGAAATGATGGGGATATTCTTATATATATGCATCTTGTTAATGTCGGTTACCAGGTGTTCACCATATGAATGATTTTTATCTCTATGTATGGGATGTGTATTGAAATATGAAATCTTGTGGTCTATTGTTACGATTTGATATATATAGGTTAAACCTATAACTCACCAACATTTTTGTTGACGTTTAAAGCATGTTTATTCTCAGGTGAATACTAAGAGCTTCCGCTGTTGCATACTAAAATAAGGACAAGATTTGGAGTCCATGTTTGTATGATATTGTGTAAAAACTGCATTCAAGAAACTGATTTCGATGTAACATATTTGTATTGTAAACCATTATGTAATGGTCGTGTGTAAACAGGATATTTTAGATTATCATTATTTGATAATCTATGTAAAGCTTTTTAAAACTTTATTTATGAAATAAAGGTTATGGTTTGTTTTAAAAATGAATGCAGTCTTTGAAAAACGTCTCATATAGAGGTCAAAACTTCGCAACGAAATCAATTAATATGGAACGTTTTTAATCAATAAGAACGGGACATTTCAGTTGGTATCCGAGCGTTGGTCTTAGAGAACCAGAAAATTTGCATTAGTGTGTCTTATCGAGTTTGTTAGGATGCATTAGTGAGTCTGGAATTCGACCGTGTTTTCTTTAAAAATGATTGCTTAACATTTTTGTTGGAAACTATATATTTTTAACATATGAATATTATGTGATAAATTAATCTCTTAACGTGTGTGATATTATGTGATAGATGTCTACCTCTAGAACAAGTCCCATTGACTCACCTAATAATAATGAAGAGTCAAATGTAAATTGGAATGATTCGTGCACTGATTCACAAGTTCCCGAAGAGGAACCGGAAGAAGAGTCGGAACCGGAAGAAGAATCGGAACCGGAAGAAGAATCGGAACCGGAAGAAGAAATAGAACCGGTGGGGGAAATAATAAAACGGTTAAGTAAAAGAGAATCCTCAACCAACCGACCAAGGTTAATTATGGTCAATGGTGTTTCCGCCAAGGAAGCAAAATATTGGGAGGATTACCAACTCTCCGATGAATCGGATTCCGACGAGAATTCCGATGATGTTATAGAAATTACCCCAACTGAATTTAAAAAGGTAAAAGAAAATAATAAGGGAAAGGGCATAAAAATAGAGAAATCTAATTCCAACCCCGATGAACTTTATATGTATCGTCAACCCCCGAAGTCCTTAAGTTGTAACAATGACCCGGGAACCTCTAAACCACCAGGTTTTTCTAAACCAATGTGGACAACGACGGCTCGTATTAGGGGAACATCATATATCCCTAGAAACTTGGCAAAACGAACCAAAACCGAACAAGAAGAAACAAGCGAGTCGGAATAAGATAGTTGTATTCGTGTGGTGTAATATATGTAATATAGTGTGCTTATGCTTTATGATATATGTAAAAATTGCTTGTATTAATAAGTATTTTTTTATGAATCTAACTCTTGTCTATTTTACAGTATAAAAACACAAAATGGATAGACAACCCAATATTTTAAGAGACCTACCCGGAGACATGATTGATGAAATCTTGTCTAGAGTCGGTCAGAATTCCTCGGCACAACTATTTAAGGCGAGATCAGTTTGTAAGACATTCGCAGAACGTTCCAAGAATGCCTTGGTTTATAAAAGGCTTTTGTTCGAAAGATGAGGGATATCACATTGGGAAATCCATAAGTTACGATGTGTTTACTTTGACGCATATATTGCGGGGAACCCAAATGCTATTTTACGCAACGGGTTAAGAAATTATTTTGACTCAGGATATCCGAATATAGGACTTCGTGATTTAGAAAAAGCTGCTAACATGCAACATAAAGAAGCATGTTATGCTTACGGGTTAGTAATGTTCGCTTCTCACCAAAGTGAGAACAAGAACATCGGGCTACAACTATTAAACAAAACGTTCCCACAAGTGACGGAGTCGGTAATTGGGGTAAGAAATGAGGTTTTTAGGTTATTACGAGACTGTTGGTCATTACGTAACCCTCGTCCCTTTGACGACGTTACAACACGCTGTCTTATCAACGACCATAACGGTTATGTTCCACAAGACCAAGGATGGGAAGTAGTCCTAGTAAAACCAGAATGCATGACTTGTTTCTGGACGTATGAATTACGTGTCTTTATTGCCTTTGCTGAACGACTTGTGTACTAGCTAGAATTATCTTCACAACTATCTTGTATCAAAGTTATTGTGTGCTATATTTCATGCTTTATGTAAAATAAGCGGTATTGTAAGTTTGTAAAATATTGTATAAAAGTTTGAACGCGAAATATTATTACAATCAGTTTTTCATATAGAATTGTAGTAGTTGAATTGTATATTAGCTACTAAGTATGAACTTAACGGGTAGGTACTACCCGAATTTAAACTTATAAAACGCTAATATGAAGAAAAAGCTTTTATAAATGAGTTCATATTATGCTACGAAATACTATTAACTACTCTTAATATTCTGTATGATTAACTTGTTCCATTTGACTATTTTGAAGGAAATGTCACCGACTACTCGACACACCGTGAATATGAATGAAGAGGAATTCCGTACTTTTCTAGCTTTAAACATAGCCGTAGTACAGGCTGCGCTACATACCAACAATAACCTTGGATCTGGCAGTACAGGAAATCGTGTAGGATGCACCTACAAAGAATTCACTGCCTGCAAACCTTTGGAATTTGATGGAACCGAAGGACCGATCGGATTGAAACAGTGGACCGAGAAGGTCGAATCGGTGTTTGCCATAAGTAAGTGTACTGAAGAGGATAAAGTGAAGTACGCTACGCATACCTTCATAGGTTCTGCGTTAACATGGTGGAATACCTATTTAGAGCAAGTGGGACAAGATGATGCGTACGCACTACCGTGGTCAGCATTCAAGCACTTGATGAACGAGAAGTACCGTCCCAGAACCGAGGTCAATAAGCTCAAGACAGAACTTAGAGGGTTACGAACCCAAGGATTTGATATTACCACGTACGAAAGACGATTTACAGAATTGTGCCTATTGTGTCCGGGAGCATTCGGAGATGAGGAAGAGAAGATCGACGCATTTGTGAAAGGATTACCGGAAAGAATCCAAGAAGATATAAGTTCAAACGAGCCCGCCTCCATACAACAGGCATGTAGAATGGCTAACAAACTAGTGAACCAGATTGAAGAAAGAATTAAAGAACAGACTGCTGAAGAGGCCAATGTGAAGCAAGTCAAAAGAAAGTGGGAGGAAAACGGTGATAAGAATCACCAATACAACAACAACAGCAATTACAACAATAATCGCAACAATTATCCCAACAATCGCAACATCAATCGCAACTACAACAAACGGCCCAACAACAACAACAGCAACTACAACAATCATCCCAACAACAATAATAACCGCAACAACAACAACAATCAGAAGCAGCTATGCCAAAGGTGTGAAAAGTATCACTCGGGGTTCTGCACCAAATTTTGCAACAAGTGTAAAAGAAATGGTCATAGCGCGGCGAAGTGTGAGGTCTACGGACCAGGGGTTAATAGAACGAAAGGAACAAATGGTGTCGGAACGAGTAATGGCGGAGCAAGTAGTGTCGGAGCAAGTTATGCCAATGTAGTTTGTTATAAATGTGGAAAACCGGGCCACATTATTAGAAATTGCCCGAACCAGGAGAACACGAATGGACAAGGCTGCGGAAGAGTTTTCAATATTAATGCGGCAGAGGCACAGGAAGACCCGGAGCTTGTTACGGGTACGTTTCTTATTGACATTAAATCTGCTTACGTTTTATTTGATTCGGGTGCAGATAGAAGCTATATGAGTAGAGATTTTTGTGCTAAATTAAGTTGTCCATTGACGCCTTTGGATAGTAAATTTTTACTCGAATTAGCAAATGGTAAATTAATTTCAGCAGATAATATATGTCGGAATCGAGAAATTAAACTGGTTAGCGAAACATTTAAGATTGATTTGATACCAGTAGAGTTAGGGAGTTTTGATGTGATAATCGGTATGGACTGGTTGAAAGAAGTGAAAGTAGAGATCGTTTGTTACAAAAATGCAATTCGCATTATACGAGAAAAAGGAAAACCCTTAATGGTGTACGGAGAAAAGGGCAACACGAAGCTACATATTATTAGTAATTTGAAGGCACAAAAACTAATAAGAAAAGGTTGCTATGCTGTTCTAACACACGTCGAGAAAGTACAAACTGAAGAAAAGAGCATCAATGATGTTCCCATTGCAAAAGAATTTTCTGATGTATTTCCGAAAGAATTACCGGGATTACCCCCACAGCGATCCGTTGAATTTCAAATAGATCTTGTACTAGGAGCTGCACCAATAGCTCGTGCTCCTTACAGACTCGCACCCAGCGAGATGAAAGAACTGCAAAGCCAATTACAAGAACTTTTAGAGCGTGGTTTCATTCGACCAAGCACATCACCGTGGGGAGCTCCTGTTTTGTTTGTCAAGAAGAAAGATGGTACATTCAGGTTGTGTATCGACTACCGAGAGTTGAACAAACTTACCATCAAGAACCGCTACCCACTACCGAGAATCGACGACTTATTTGATCAACTACAAGGTTCGTCTGTTTATTCAAAGATTGAATTACATTCCGAGTATCATCAAATGCGAGTGAAAGAAGATGATATTCCAAAGACTGCTTTCAGAACACGTTACGGTCATTACGAGTTTATGGTCATGCCGTTTAGTTTAACTAATGCACCAGCTGTGTTCATGGACCTTATGAACCGAGTGTGTGGACCATACCTTGACAAGTTTGTCATTGTTTTCATTGATGACATACTTATTTACTCAAAGAATGACCAAGAACACGGTGAACATTTGAGAAAGGTGTTAGAAGTATTGAGGAAGGAAGAATTGTACGCTAAGTTTTCAAAGTGTGCATTTTGGTTGGAAGAAGTTCAATTCCTCGGTCACATAGTGAACAAAGAAGGTATTAAGGTGGATCCGACAAAGATAGAAACTGTTGAAAAGTGAGAAACCCCGAAAACTCCGAAACACATACGCCAGTTTTTAGGACTAGGTGGTTACTACAGAAGGTTCATCCAAGACTTTTCCAGAATAGCAAAACCCTTGACTGCATTAACGCATAAAGGGAAGAAATTTGAATGGAATGATGAACAAGAGAAAGCGTTTCAGTTATTGAAGAAAAAGCTAACTACGACACCTATATTGTCATTGCCTGAAGGGAATGATGATTTTGTGATTTATTGTGACGCATCAAAGCAAGGTCTCGGTTGTGTATTAATGCAACGAACGAAGGTGATTGCTTATGCGTCTAGACAATTGAAGATTCACGAACAAAATTATACGACGCATGATTTGGAATTAGGTGCGGTTGTTTTTGCATTAAAGACTTGGAGGCACTACTTATATGAGGTCAAAAGTATTATATATACCGACCACAAAAGTCTTCAACACATATTTAATCAGAAACAACTGAATATGAGGCAGCGTAGGTGGATTGAATTATTGAATGATTACGACTTTGAGATTCGTTACCACCCGAGGAAGGCAAATGTGGTAGCCGATGCCTTGAGCAGGAAGGACAGAGAACCCATTCGAGTAAAATCTATGAATATAATGATTCATAATAACCTTACTACTCAAATAAAGGAGGCGCAACAAGGAGTTTTAAAAGAGGGAAATTTAAAAGATGAAATACCCAAAGGATCGGAGAAACATCTTAATATTCGGGAAGACGGAACCCGGTATAGGGCTGAAAGGATTTGGGTACCAAAATTTGGAGATATGAGAGAAATGGTACTTAGAGAAGATCATAAAACCAGATACTCAATACATCCTGGAACGGGGAAGATGTACAAGGATCTCAGGAAATATTTTTGGTGGCCGGGTATGAAAGCCGATGTTGCTAAATACGTAGGAGAATGTTTGACGTGTTCTAAGGTCAAAGCTGAGCATCAGAAACCATCAGGTCTACTTCAACAACCCGAAATCCCGGAATGGAAATGGGAAAACATTACCATGGATTTCATCACTAAATTGCCAAGGACTGCAAGTGGTTTTGATACTATTTGGGTAATAGTTGATCGTCTCACCAAATCAGCACATTTCCTGCCAATAAGAGAAGATGACAAGATGGAGAAGTTAGCACGACTGTATTTGAAGGAAGTCGTCTCCAGACATGGAATACCAATCTCTATTATCTCTGATAGGGATGACAGATTTATTTCAAGATTCTGGCAGACATTACAGCAAGCATTAGGAACTCGTCTAGACATGAGTACTGCCTATCATCTACAAACTGATGGGCAGAGTGAAAGGACGATACAAACGCTTGAAGACATGCTACGAGCATGTGTTATTGATTTCGAAAACAGTTGGGATCGACATCTACCATTAGCAGAATTTTCCTACAACAACAGCTACCATTCAAGCATTGAGATGACGCCGTTTGAAGCACTTTATGGTAGAACGTGCAGGTCTCCGATTTGTTGGAGTGAAGTGGGGGATAGACAGATTACGGGTCCGGAGATTATACAAGAAACTACCGAGAAGATCATCCAAATTCAACAACGGTTGAAAACCGCCCAAAGTCGACAAAAGAGCTACGCTGACATTAAAAGAAAAGATATAGAATTTGAAATTGGAGAGATGGTCATGCTTAAAGTTGCACCTTGGAAAGGCGTTGTTCGATTTGGTAAACGAGGGAAATTAAATCCAAGGTATATTGGACCATTCAAGATTATTGATCGTGTCGGACTAGTAGCTTACCGACTTGAGTTACATCAACAACTCGCGGCTGTACATAACACTTTCCACGTCTTGAATTTGAAGAAATGTTTTGCTAAAGAAGATCTCACTATTCCGTTAGATGAAATCTAAATCAACGAAAAACTCCAATTCATCGAAGAACCCGTCGAAATAATGGATCGTGAGGTTAAAAGACTTAAGCAAAACAAGATACCAATTGTTAAGGTTCGATGGAATGCTCGTAGAGGACCCGAGTTCACCTAGGAGCGTGAAGATCAGATGAAGAAGAAATATCCGCATCTATTTCCAGAAGATTCGTCAACACCTTCAACAGCTTAAAATTTCGAGACGAAATTTATTTAACGGGTAGGTACTGTAGTGACCCGAACTTTTCCATGTTTATATATATTAATTGAGATTGATATTTACATGATTAAATGTTTCCAACATGTTAAGCAATCAAACTTGTTAAGACTTGATTAATTGAAATATGTATCATATAGACAATTGACCACCCAAGTTGACCGGCGATTCACGAACGTTAAAACTTGTAAAAATGACATGACGATATATATATGGATATACATATGGTTAACATGAGATTATGATAAGTAAGTATCTCCATAAGTATATTAACAATGAGTTATATACATATAAACAAGACTACTAACTTAAGGATTTCGAAACGAGACATATATGTAACGATTATCGTTGTAACGACATTTAAATGTATATATATCATATTAAGATATATTAATATATCATAATATCATGATAATATAATAATTTAACATCTCATTATATATAATAAACAATGGGTTAACAACATTAATTGAGATCGTTAACTTAAAGGTTTCAAAACAACACTTACATGTAACGACTAACGATGACTTAACGACTCAGTTAAAATGTATATACATGTAGTGTATTTAGATGTATTAAAATACTTTTGGAAGACTTCAAGACATATATCAAAACACTCATACTTAACGAAAATGGTTACAGTTACTTTTCCATTCTTTTCTTTCATCAAGAATTCTAGTCGTATTCTTACCCGTATTATACACAGCTTCAAAACGTACTTACTATGAGTATATACCAATAGGAACTAGCATGGGATTCCACTCTTGATTATGTCATGTATGACTAATCAATTTTAACTTCTACCATGAGCTAGTCAACTAACTAGAACTCCTTTTAACCCCACTCACCACTCACCAATTACCACTCATCATTCACTCCATTTCACTTCCAATTCTCTTTCTATTTCTCTCTCAACACACACACACTTTTATGAACGTATTTTTCCAGTAGTTAATCATCATCTTCATCAAAAATCACTTCAAGAATCAAGCTATAATCATCATAGGAAGAACACTTCAAGAACACTTCAAAAATTCCTTCAAGTTTACTAATTTACTTCCAAGCTTTCTAATCCATTCCAAGTAATCATCTAAGATCAAGAAACCTTTGTTATATACAGTAGGTTATCTTTCTTATTCAAGGTAATATTCATATTCAAACTTTGATTCAATTTCTATAACTATAAACTATCTTAATTCGAGTAAAAATCTTACTTGAACTTGTTTTTGTGTCATGATCCTACTTCAAGAACTTTCAAGCCATCCAAGATCCTTTGAAGCTAGATCATTTTTTGTCACTTCCAGTAGGTTTACCTACTAAACTTGAGGTAGTAATGATGTTCATAACATCATTCGATTCATATATATAAAACTATCTTATTCGAAGGTTTAAACTCGTAATCACTAGAACATAGTTTAGTTAATTCTAAACTTGTTCGCAAACAAAAGTTAATCCTTCTAACTTGACTTTTAAAATTAACTACACACATGTTCTATATCTATATGATATGCTAACTTAATGATTTAAAGCCTGGAAACACGAAAAACACCGTAAAACCGGATTTACGCCGTCGTAGTAACACCGCGGGCTGTTTTGGGTTAGTTAATTAAAAACTATGATAAACTTTGATTTAAAAGTTGTTATTCTGAGAAAATGATTTTTATTATGAACATGAAACTATATCCAAAAATTATGGTTAAACTCAAAGTGGAAGTATGTTTTCTAAAATGGTCATCTAGACGTCGTTCTTTCGACTGAAATGACTACCTTTACAAAAACGACTTGTAACTTATTTTTCCGACTATAAACCTATACTTTTCTGTTTAGATTCATAAAATAGAGTTCAATATGAAACCACAGCAATTTGATTCACTCAAAACGGATTTAAAATGAAGAAGTTATGGGTAAAACAAGATTGGATAATTTTTCTCATTTTAGCTACGTTAAAATTGGTAACAAATCTATTCCAACCATAACTTAATCAACTTGTATTGTATATTATGTAATCTTGAGATACCATAGACACGTATACAATGTTTCGACCTATCATGTCGACACATCTATATATATTTCGGAACAACCATAGACACTCTATATGTGAATGTTGGAGTTAGCTATACAGGGTTGAGGTTGATTCCAAAATATATATAGTTTGAGTTGTGATCAATACTAAGATACGTATACACTGGGTCGTGGATTGATTCAAGATAATATTTATCGATTTATTTCTGTACATCTAACTGTGGACAACTAGTTGTAGGTTACTAACGAGGACAGCTGACTTAATAAACTTAAAACATCAAAATATATTAAAAGTGTTGTAAATATATTTTAAACATACTTTGATATATATGTATATATTGTTATAGGTTCGTGAATCAACCAGTGGCCAAGTCTTACTTCCCGACGAAGTAAAAATCTGTGAAAGTGAGTTATAGTCCCACTTTTAAAATCTAATATTTTTGGGATGAGAATACATGCAGGTTTTATAAATGATTTACAAAATAGATACAAGTACGTGAAACTACATTATATGGTTGAATTATCGAAATCGAATATGCCCCTTTTTATTAAGTCTGGTAATCTAAGAATTAGGGAACAGACACCCTAATTGACGCGAATCCTAAAGATAGATCTATCGGGCCCAACAAGCCCCATCCAAAGTACCGGATGCTTTAGTACTTCGAAATTTATATCATATCCGAAGGGTGTCCCGAAATGATGGGGATATTCTTATATATATGCATCTTGTTAATGTTAGTTATCAGGTGTTCACCATATGAATGATTTTTATCTCTATGTATGGGATGTGTATTGAAATATGAAATCTTGTGGTCTATTGTTATGATTTGATATATATAGGTTAAACCTATAACTCACCAACATTTTTGTTGACGTTTAAAGCATGTTTATTCTCAGGTGAATACTAAGAGCTTCCGCTGTTGCATACTAAAATAAGGACAAGATTTGGAGTCCATGTTTGTATGATATTGTGTAAAAACTGCATTCAAGAAACTGATTTCGATGTAACATATTTGTATTGTAAACCATTATGTAATGGTCGTGTGTAAACAGGATATTTTAGATTATCATTATTTGATAATCTACGTAAAGCTTTTTAAACCTTTATTTATGAAATAAAGGTTATGGTTTGTTTTAAAAATGAATGCAGTCTTTGAAAAACGTCTCATATAGAGGTCAAAACCTCGCAACGAAATCAATTAATATGGAACGTTTTTAATCAATAAGAACGGGACATTTCACATCTTCGGTAAGTTGGATGCGTGGAATGCATCATGAATATTTCTAGGCTCATCTAAAATATCGAGCTCTTATGTCGTAATACAAAGCTGACAGGTAGGATGGAAAACATGGTGATCACAACCATGCGATTTGATTTATGGATAGTGTTAGCCACGGATTTTTACTAACCCCTTGATTTTAGAAGGGGACCATAGGCATAAGGAATCCGATATTTAAGAACATTTCATTTGAATAAGTGAATTGAAATTTTAGCTAAAAGTGACAAGTCGGACTTTCAAGCCATAAATATTCATAGCGTCTTCAGAACGGTCTGAACGAACAATGAGGGATACCACCTAGTTTACCATACTGCAGGTGAACCTATCCTTGGATGAAATGAAAACACAGTTCCGTAATGTAACTTCATCCTTTCAGTTACATGTTGAAGTTAGGGTTAACGTTAACTAGAGCAACATACAATTGTAACCAATGAAGGAGGAACATATAGAGTATCCACATCAGTGCCGTAAATATTTTAAGCAGTCCCATCCAAAGGGATAACAAGATTCATAGGTTCTCAAAGTATCTTATATTACATTTCTGAAGGAAAGCCGCATGAAAGGTGTGGTCTTTGAACGAGAGTGAACTCTTCGAGTGGTTCGTTTTGAATTTTTCCGTGTACTTAAGGGGATGTGCGGATGTGGAGATACGTGAACCCTGGGTCCTAACGAATGGTTTACTCCGAGTGAAAAGAATCTCCAAAAATGATTCTTGTGTCTCAACATACTGATTCATAGAGATGAGGTTTACGAGGGTGTTGTGATTCGCCGTGAAGTATTGAGAACAGTAACCCACCTAGTACCTTTCCTACAATAGGGTGACCAATGAGTGTACCTCAGAAAACCGATTTATCGGCCCGCATTTTTGTCATGTCTAGCTTTAAAAAGAACATTTTATGGGTGTAAAGATTTTCTAACAAGTTTTATAAAACCGCCATCCAAAGTGGCTCAAGAGTTTTTTTTTTTTTTTTTTTTTTTTTTTTTTTTTAAACAAAAGATCTGAATAGTAAGTTTCATCTCTCAACAGAGGGCGAGTAAAAGTGTGTTCCATACATGGTGTAGTATAATACGAAAACCTTTAATAAAATAAACTAACGGAGTTTTGAAAAACAAAACCTTTAAATGTTTGTTGTGACAACGTAAACGGAACGAAGTTCCTAGTAAATTTAGAAGTAGGTACAACGTGTACCATTTTGCACAAAACTATTTGACTTAAGTTGAATAACTCGGTAAAGGAGCGGTTTTTAAATAATTTGAAGATATAACTTAGTATCAAAATAAGTAAGTATAAATTTATACATATACGATTTTACAAATTGTATAAGTGACAGAAAGGTTTTTAGTATTTTCATTGTCTGTAAATCTTGTGAGGACCGCACAAATAAACAACGTGTAAAAATTTTGATAAACATAGTTTTTCATATTTCAAAGGTTACGAGTTGAAAAAGATTGAGTGGAAAAGCTTTGAATCATTGGGTGACCAGTTACTAGGTAATGAAAACTAATGACATAAATGTAGTTTTGGTAATTATCTGGACACAAGTCTTTAGGCTGAAATATTCATGTGCAAAGCCATTGCTAAAAAGTGAGGTACGAAGGATAGAGCACGAGGATGAGAAGTTAATCGCTTCATGAATTTGCAAAATGCCAAACAGGTTGTGACTAATAATGGAGTCAGAATACCGATGGTGTTAATGTTACTAAATGAGAGTTTCTTGGAATGAGTTAGGACTTAGAGTTACGTAAGAAAGAGCATTGTTCCAACATGTGTGTGAAGTAAATCCACGGGGTAACGCAATAGTCTTGAATGGTTTATGTGGATTTCCGAAGGCCTTACATGACGTGGTAGTCAGTGCCTTTATCACATATACCCGAATCTCTCGATTTCGACGGTTATAAAGCCCTTATGATGACTTGGATACGAATAACACAAGAAGTTTTATATATAATAAGCAACGAAAGTTTTATAGAAATTGTTTATGTAAGAGAAGAAACGAAGTTCTTAGTAAATTAGGGTTATGTACAATACGTACTGTTCAAAGCATAATATCTTTTGAATGAAAGATTTGATTTGTAAAAGTGAAAGTAAAGTTTCATATGTACTTGTCAAAAATAAGTAATCATTTACTTCATTTTATATAACGGGTACGATTTCAAAAATTTGCATGAATGCCAAACAAAATAATTTATTTTTATAAAGCTTTGAGAGGATAGCACGGTAAAATAATGTGTGTAAAATTTTGGCAAATAAAATTTTCATATTTCGGAGGTTACAAGTTGGAAAAGATTGATGAGAATCGAGTAAAAGACTTTTGAAAATTTCGAGTGATATTTGAGGTAATGAAAACCATTGAATTTATATGTGATTGGCGACTATTAGTAGGGCATAAGTCTTTTGACCAAAAAAAAAAAAATGCTTAAGTGTGAAGTTGTTGCTTATAAGTGGGATACGATTGGAAGAGTACGAGGATGAGAGTTAACCACTCATTGATTTTAGGGAAATTTCGAACTGGTATGATGGGTATCGAGGTAAGAAGGATGATGTTGTGGTTATCATCGAATAAGAAATTCCTCGTAATAAGTTAGGATTTAGAGTTGCGTAAGAATGAGTATCAAATGAGATTCTCGGGTAATCTTTAGTATAGCGTTTGAACTGCTGAAGTGACGGAATACAATTTCCTTTAAGTATCGTTGTGCAAGTTTGTCCATTGTATCGGTTTCTCTTGCGGGTAGAAAGTGAGCAGATTTGGCGAGATGGTCAATAATAACCCAGATGATGTCCTAACCGCCTTATCGTCTTTGGTAGTTTAGTGATGAATTTCTTCCCATTTCCATTGTGGGATTTCGGCTTGTTGTCATGTAACTAATAAGGTTCAGTTTTCGGGCTACATCTCTTCCCATAATAGTTTCACCATTCTTGCGAGGTATACGAATAATTTCTCCTCATTATAAATGAATTCCGCTTTCATCCTTGAAAGTCAGTTCGTTCCAACTATTTCATCAAAGCTTCCTAACTTGATGAGTATTAGGTTAATCTTAAAGTTCATCCCAAATCAAATCTTACTGTACTACTGTGAAAAATTCTAACAATCTTCTCAAATAACATATGCCTGTACGTAGGTAACTAATCCTTTTCAACTACTACATTAAAACTCCCAAGTTTGGTTAATATGAGGTCATCTTCAAATGACCCACCTGTTAATCGTAAAGTACTACCTTAAATTATTCCTCTATCTTCCTCAGTTTACCATTTGCTTGTGTCCTATAGAATACTTAATTCCCATGGTTGTTAATGGTTTATTATTCATGATAATGCTAAGGTTCTTAGATATAAGGTTTCTATCATTCTAGTATTAAACAATTCCGAGACGATAAAACGTTGTGCCGAAACGTACCCTAACAAGAATCAGGATCCATGCAAGTTTCCATAATGTTTTCTTTACCGCAGGTAAGTTTAAAGTTTTTCCTATATGAGAACTTTCTCCTTAAATGTCCAGGGTGTCGATATTTATAACAAATTTTTGGGTTATCAATTCTGCAATCAAGGCCCTTCTTGTACAGTATCTACGCTACATGGTTATCCCTTCCCTACCTTTAACAGACTATGATGCGTATGCTCAAATGATCCCTGCAAAGATTTTCCCTGGATCACCCCATATTCCTCATGTAGTAACATTGGAACTTCTGCATGATTTACTTCAATATAATCACGCTGGCCTGGCATCATTATATTGTACCAAATCGTACGTTCATTCCAATATCATTTCATATGGTCAATGTAACGTGATCACTTCCAATTATACACAATTTCATCTAACGGTGCTTTATCTATGTCATCTCAAAACGGAATCGACATAACTAATCTCACAGTTTCTTGATGTAGGTGCGTAGGTTCCGTAGATCATGTATTAATGCCTAAGTGTGAAATGTCCCGTTCTTATTGATTAAAAACGTTCCATATTAATTGATTTCGTTGCGAGGTTTTGACCTCTATATGAGACGTTTTTTCAAAGACTGCATTCATTTTTAAAACAAACCATAACCTTTATTTCATCAATAAAGGTTTAAAAAGCTTTACGTAGATTATCAAACAATGATAATCTAAAATATCCTGTTTACACACGACCATTACATAATGGTTTACAATACAAATATGTTACAACAAAATAAGTTTCTTGAATGCAGTTTTTACACAATATCATACAAGCATGGACTCCAAATCTCGTCCTTATTTAAGTATGCGACAGCGGAAGCTCTTAATAATCACCTGAGAATAAACATGCTTAAAACGTCAACAAAAATGTTGGTGAGTTATAGGTTTAACCTATATATATCAAATCATAATAATAGACCACAAGATTTCATATTTCAATACACATCCCATACATAGAGATAAAAATCATTCATATGGTGAACACCTGGTAACCGACATTAACAAGATGCATATATAAGAATATCCCCATCATTCCGGGACACCCTTCGGATATGATATAAATTTCGAAGTACTAAAGCATCCGGTACTTTGGATGGGGTTTGTTAGGCCCAATAGATCTATCTTTAGGATTCACGTCAATTAGGGTGTCTGTTCCCTAATTCTTAGATTACCAGACTTAATAAAAAGGGGCATATTCGATTTCGATAATTCAACCATAGAATGTAGTTTCACGTACTTGTGTCTATTTTGTAAATCATTTATAAAACCTGCATGTATTCTCATCCCAAAAATATTAGATTTTAAAAGTGGGACTATAACTCACTTTCACAGATTTTTACTTCGTCGGGAAGTAAGACTTGGCCACTGGTTGATTCACGAACCTATAACAATATATACATATATATCAAAGTATGTTCAAAATATATTTACAACACTTTTAATATATTTTAATGTTTTAAGTTTATTAAGTCAGCTGTCCTCGTTAGTAACCTACAACTAGTTGTCCACAGTTAGATGTACAGAAATAAATCGATAAATATTATCTTGAATCAATCCACGACCCAGTGTATACGTATCTCAGTATTGATCACAACTCAAACTATATATATTTTGGAATCAACCTCAACCCTGTATAGCTAACTCCAACATTCACATATAGAGTGTCTATGGTTGTTCCGAAATATATATAGATGTGTCGACATGATAGGTCGAAACATTGTATACGTGTCTATGGTATCTCAAGATTACATAATATACAATACAAGTTGATTAAGTTATGGTTGGAATAGATTTGTTACCAATTTTCACGTAGCTAAAATGAGAAAAATTATCCAATCTTGTTTTACCCATAACTTCTTCATTTTAAATCCGTTTTGAGTGAATCAAATTGCTATGGTTTCATATTGAACTCTATTTTATGAATCTAAACAGAAAAGTATAGGTTTATAGTCGGAAAAATAAGTTACAAGTCATTTTTGTAAAGGTAGTCATTTCAGTCGAAAGAACGACGTCTAGATGACCATTTTAGAAAACATACTTCCACTTTGAGTTTAACCATAATTTTTGGATATAGTTTCATGTTCATAATAAAAATCATTTTCTCAGAATAACAACTTTAAAATCAAAGTTTATCATAGTTTTTAATTAACTAACCCAAAACAGCCCGCGGTGTTACTACGACGGCGTAAATCCGGTTTTACGGTGTTTTTCGTGTTTCCAGGTTTTAAATCATTAAGTTAGTATATCATATAGATATAGAACATGTGTGTAGTTAATTTTAAAAGTCAAGTTAGAAGGATTAACTTTTGTTTGCGAACAAGTTTAGAATTAACTAAACTATGTTCTAGTGATTACGAGTTTAAACCTTCGAATAAGATAGCTTTATATGTATGAATCGAATGATGTTATGAACATCATTACTACCTTAAGTTCCTTGGATAAACCTACTGGAAAAGAGAAAAATGGATCTAGCTTCAACGGATCCTTGGATTGCTCGAAGTTCTTGAAGCAGAATCATGACACGAAAACAAGTTCAAGTAAGATCATCACTTGAAATAAGATTGTTATAGTTATAGAAATTGAACCAAAGTTTGAATATGATTATTACCTTGTATTAGAATGATAACCTACTGTAAGAAACAAAGATTTCTTGAGGTTGGATGATCACCTTACAAGATTGGAAGTGAGCTAGCAAACTTGAAAGTATTCTTGATTTTATGTAACTAGAACTTGTAGAATATATGAAGAACACTTTGAACTTGAAGATAGAACTTGAGAGAGATCAATTAGATGAAGAAAATTGAAGAATGAAAGTGTTTGTAGGTGTTTTTGGTCGTTGGTGTATGGATTAGATATAAAGGATATGTAATTTTGTTTTCATGTAAATAAGTCATGAATGATTACTCATATTTTTGTAATTTTATGAGATATTTCATGCTAGTTGCCAAATGATGGTTCCCACATGTGTTAGGTGACTCACATGGGCTGCTAAGAGCTGATCATTGGAGTGTATATACCAATAGTACATACATCTAAAAGCTGTGTATTGTACGAGTACGAATACGGGTGCATACGAGTGGAATTGTTGATGAAACTGAACGAGGATGTAATTGTAAGCATTTTTGTTAAGTAGAAGTATTTTGATAAGTGTATTGAAGTCTTTCAAAAGTGTATAAATACATATTAAAACACTACATGTATATACATTTTAACTGAGTCGTTAAGTCATCGTTAGTCGTTACATGTAAGTGTTGTTTTGAAACCTTTAGGTTAACGATCTTGTTAAATGTTGTTAACCCAATGTTTATAATATCAAATGAGATTTTAAATTATTATATTATCATGATATTATCATGTATGAATATCTCTTAATATGATATATATACATTAAATGTCTTTACAACGATAATCGTTACATATATGTCTCGTTTCGAAATCATTAAGTTAGTAGTCTTATTTTTACATATGTATTTCATTGTTAATACACTTATTAATATATTTACTTATCATTTAACATAATTAACCAAGTGTATCAATATCTTAATATGATTCATATGTACCTAGTAAGACGTTGTTATAACGATAATCGTTATATATATCGTTTTCGAGTTTCTTAAATTAATAGTCTCATTTTTATGTATATAACTCATTGTTAAAATTCCTAATGAGATACATACTTATAATAAAAACATGTTAACTATATATATAACCATATATATGTCATCGTATAGTTTTTACAAGTTTTAACGTTCGTGAATCACCGGTCAACTTGGGTGGTCAATTGTCTATATGAAACATATTTCAATTAATCAAGTCTTAACAAGTTTGATTGCTTAACATGTTGGAAACATTTAATCATGTAAATATCACTCTCAATTAATATATATATACATGGAAAAGTTAGGGTCACTACAGTACCTACCCGTTAAATAAATTTCGTCCCGAAATTTTAAGCTGTTGAAGGTGTTGACGAATCTTCTGGAAATAGATGCGGGTATTTCTTCTTCATCTGATCTTCATGCTCCCAGGTGAACTCGGGTCCTCTACGAGCATTCCATCGAACCTTAACAATTGGTATCTTGTTTTGCTTAAGTCTTTTAACCTCACGATCCATTATTTCGACGGGTTCTTCGATGAATTGAAGTTTTTCGTTGATTTAGATTTCATCTAACGGAATAGTGAGATCTTCTTTAGCAAAACATTTCTTCAAATTCGAGACGTGGAAAGTGTTATGTACAGCCGCGAGTTGTTGAGGTAACTCAAGTCGGTAAGCTACTGGTCCGACACGATCAATAATCTTGAATGGTCCAATATACCTTGGATTTAATTTCCCTCGTTTACCAAATCGAACAACACCTTTCCAAGGTGCAACTTTAAGCATGACCATCTCTCCAATTTCAAATTCTATATCTTTTCTTTTAATGTCAGCGTAGCTCTTTTGTCGACTTTGGGCGGTTTTCAACCGTTGTTGAATTTGGATGATCTTCTCGGTAGTTTCTTGTATAATCTCCGGACCCGTAATATGTCTATCCCCCACTTCACTCCAACAAATCGGAGACCTGCACTTTCTACCATAAAGTGCTTCAAACGGCGCCATCTCAATGCTTGAATGGTAGCTGTTGTTGTAGGAAAATTCTGCTAACGGTAGATGTCGATCCCAACTGTTTTCGAAATCAATAACACATGATCGTAGCATGTCTTCAAGCGTTTGTATCGTCCTTTCGCTCTGCCCATCAGTTTGTGGATGATAGGCAGTACTCATGTCTAGACGAGTTCCTAATGCTTGTTGTAATGTCTGCCAGAATCTTGAAATAAATCTGCCATCCCTATCAGAGATAATTGAGATTGGTATTCCATGTCTGGATACGACTTCCTTCAAATACAGTCGTGCTAACTTCTCCATCTTGTCATCTTCTCTTATTGGCAGGAAGTGTGCTGATTTGGTGAGACGATCAACTATTACCCAAATAGTATCAAAACCACTTGCAGTCCTTGGCAATTTAGTGATGAAATCCATGGTAATGTTTTCCCATTTCCATTCTGGGATTTCGGGTTGTTGAAGTAGACCTGATGGTTTCTGATGCTCAGCTTTGACCTTAGAACACGTCAAACATTCTCCTACGTATTTAGCAACATCGGCTTTCATACCCGGCCACCAAAAATATTTCCTGAGATCCTTGTACATCTTCCCCGTTCCAGGATGTATTGAGTATCTGGTTTTATGAGCTTCTCTAAGTACCATTTCTCTCATATCTCCAAATTTTGGTACCCAAATCCTTTCAGCCCTATACCGGGTTTCGTCTTCCCGAATATTAAGATGCTTCTCCGATCCTTTGGGTATTTCATCCTTTAAATTTCCCTCTTTTAAAACTCCTTGTTGCGCCTCCTTTATTTGAGTAGTAAGGTTATTATGAATCATTATATTCATAGATTTTACTCGAATGGGTTCTCTGTCCTTCCTGCTCAAGGTATCGGCTACCACATTTGCCTTCCCCGGGTGGTAACGAATCTCAAAGTCGTAATCATTCAACAATTCAATCCACCTACGCTGCCTCATATTCAGTTGTTTCTGATTAAATATGTGTTGAAGACTTTTGTGGTCGGTATATATAATACTTTTGACCCCATATAAGTAGTGCCTCCAAGTCTTTAATGCAAAAACAACCGCGCCTAATTCCAAATCATGCGTCATATAATTTTGTTCGTGAATCTTCAATTGTCTAGACGCATAAGCAATCACCTTCGTTCGTTGCATTAATACACAACCGAGACCTTGCTTTGATGCGTCACAATAAATCACAAAATCATCATTCCCTTCAGGCAATGACAATATAGGTGCCGTAGTTAGCTTTTTCTTCAATAACTGAAACGCTTTCTCTTGTTCATCATTCCATTCAAATTTCTTCCCTTTATGCGTTAATGCAGTCAAGGGTTTTGCTATTCTGGAAAAGTCTTGGATGAACCTTCTGTAGTAACCAGCTAGTCCTAAAAATTGGCGTATGTGTTTCGGAGTTTTCGGGGTTTCCCACTTTTCAACAGTTTCTATCTTTGCCGGATCCACCTTAATACCTTCTTTGTTCACTATGTGACCGAGGAATTGAACTTCTTCCAACCAAAATGCACACTTTGAAAACTTAGCGTACAATTCTTCCTTCCTCAATACTTCTGACACCTTTCTCAAATTTTCACCGTGTTCTTGGTCATTCTTTGAGTAAATAAGTATGTCATCAATGAAAACAATGACAAACTTGTCAAGGTATGGTCCACACACTCGGTTCATAAGGTCCATGAACACAGCTGGTGCATTAGTTAAACCAAATGGCATGACCATAAACTCATAATGACCGTAACGTGTTCTGAAAGCAGTCTTTAGAATATCATCTTCTTTCACCCGCATTTGATGATACCCGGAACGTAAGTCAATCTTTGAATAAACAGACGAGCCTTGTAGTTGATCAAATAAGTCGTCGATTCTCGGTAGTGGGTAGCGGTTCTTGATGGTAAGTTTGTTCAACTCTCGGTAGTCGATACACAACCTGAATGTACCATCTTTCTTCTTGACAAACAAAACAGGAGCTCCCCACGGTGATGTGCTTGGTCGAATGAAACCACGCTCTAAAAGTTCTTGTAATTGGCTTTGCAGTTCTTTCATCTCGCTGGGTGCGAGTCTGTAAGGAGCACGAGCTATTGGTGCAGCTCCTGGTACAAGATCTATTTGAAATTCAACGGATCGATGTGGGGGTAATCCCGGTAATTCTTTCGGAAATACATCGGGAAATTCTTTTGCAATGGGAACATCATTGATGCTCTTTTCTTCAGTTTGTACTTTCTCGACGTGTGCTAGAACAGCATAGCATCCTTTTCTTATTAGTTTTTGTGCCTTCAAATTATTAATAAGATGTAGCTTCGTGTTGCCCTTTTTTCCGTACACCATTAAGGGTTTTCCTTTTTCTCGTATAATGCGAATTGCATTTTTGTAACAAACGATCTCTGCTTTCACTTCTTTCAACCAGTCCATACCGATTATCACATCAAAACTCCCTAACTCTACTGGTATCAAATCAATCTTAAATGTTTCGCTAACCAGTTTAATTTCTCGATTCCGACATATATTATCTGCTGAAATTAATTTACCATTTGCTAATTCGAGTAAAAATTTACTATCCAAAGGCATCAATGGACAACTTAATTTAGCACAAAAATCTCTACTCATATAGCTTCTATCCGCACCCGAATCAAATAAAACGTAAGCAGATTTATTGTCAATAAGAAACGTACCCGTAACATGCTCCGGGTCGTCCTGTGCCTCTGCCGCATTAATATTGAAAACTCTTCCGCGGCCTTGTCCATTCGTGTTCTCCTGGTTTGGGCAATTTCTAATAATGTGGCCCGGTTTTCCACATTTATAACAAACTACATTGGCATAACTTGCTCCGACACTACTTGCTCCGCCATTACTCGTTCCGACACCATTTGTTCCTTTCGTTCTATTAACCCCTGGTCCATAGACCTCACACTTCGCCGCGCTATGTGTAATGACCCGCACTTTTTCGATCGTTCTATACTTATAAGATTAATATTTATATAAATTAAACCTTACCAACATGATAAGCAATCCAAATTGTTGAGACTTATGTTTTCAAAGAGAGTTTTACACAACGATTGACCGTCTAGTTTGACCGATGATATCACGAACTATACAATATATGATAATTATACGTTTGTGTATATATATGTATATATACATATTTAACATGATCTAAGGATGTTTTAATATCTCATTTTGTATTAATAACAATAAGTTATAAGTATATTTTGAAACTACTAACTTAAGTTTTCAAAACAATAACCATACGTAACGTTATTTGACATAAATACTTATAACCTATAATGTTTATACATATATCGTATATGTAATGTATTTAATCACTTTTAAAGACTTAAATACATCTTCCATTTTCAAATTTTACTACCTCATTTCTTTAACCAAAAACACACTCTTAGGAAACTCCATAACCATTCAGCTAAAATCCATGAAGATCTAGCCATAAAAACATCACTTAATCACCATAAGAAAACTCTTACAAAAACACTTCAAGAATCCTTCCAAGAACACAAGTTTACTTCCAATCTTTCATCCAATTCCATCACTCTTTTGGTTCTAGGTCTTTACTCCTCTTTTACAGCAATCTTGTCCAAGTAACTTGAGGTAGTAACTATGTTCATAACCTTATTCGATTCATATATGTATAGCTATCTTATTTTATGGTATAAAATTTTAACAACAAGAACATAGTTTGAATGTTTTCAAACTTGTTTGCAAACTAAATAGATTCTTCTAACTTAACTTTTAAAATACTTCAAGACCTGTAATATATCATAAATATATTCTAATTTAACAAGGTATAACTTGGTTTTTCAAAGAACACCTTAAAAACTGTTTTTACGACGTCGGAGTGCAACCGGGGGCTGTTTTGGGTTGGATAATTAAAAACTATCTTGAACCTTGAATTGGAGGTTTATTTTCTGGAAAAATGATATTTACTATGAATATGATAACACATAAAAATTTCATGATTTAACTCAAAGTATAAGTATTTTTAGAAAAATAATCATTTAAGGTTGTTTACATGATGGAAAATGATTAACTTCATAAGTTTCACCAAAGTTTGACCTATGACCTGTGATTTCGAATACAAACTAAGGTATTTACAGTTCATATTCTTAAAGAAGGACTCGATCCAAGGAAGTGGCAAGTTGAACCAACGAAAACGGAGTTGTAACGAAGAAACTATGACCAAAACAAAATCGGATATCCAAGACTAGTTTAGCCACGAAAAATAATTGGAGAAAATTAAAAAAATCACATCTTTCTAAAATAACATGATATTTTATATATATGTACTCATAATTTAATTTTATATGGTTCAGGATCACCCGTAAACAATACGAGAAGATTAATCATAAGATCCCATGATTGTACGCAACACGTCATTTGACAACACCGGTACTTTATGTACGCAACACGTCATTTGACAACACCGGTACCGTGGGTCAAGATTAATCTCGACCAATACATATACGATGGGGGTTTTATTTATTTCATTGGGGGTTTATTAAACACCTAAAAATGAACCATTAAAATTGAATTACTAACATCGGACTGCTAACTACGGACTAAGAAATTATTAAAAGTATTAAAAGTATAATAAGTATATATATGTGACGATTGTTTTAAAAAGAAAAGGTATTGATATATTATATATGGATAGGTTCGTGATATCAACCGGAGACCAAGTCAAAATTACATATCTTCAAGACGAAAGTGAGTATATAGTCCCACTTTTAAACTCTAAGTATTTCGGGATGAGAATACATGTATTTTATATTTTACGTTATGGACACAAGTAACTGAAAAATATATTCTACATTGAGTTGTACCACTGGCATACTTCCCTGTAGCTTGGTAACTATTATTTACAGCGGTATTGTAAACGCGAATCCTGTTGATAGATCTATCGGGCCTGACAACCCCAACCGGACTGGACGACCAGTATTCAACGGTTGCACAGTACTTCGTTTTATGACTACACTTGGTACGGTGTAGTAAGATTTCATAATAAAGGGAATATGCGACGTGATTAAATGTTAAGTATGGTTACCAAGTGCTCAACCACTTAGAATATTTTTATTAAAACGTTTATATATGAAATCTTGTGGTCTATATATATATATTGCTGCCGGCATTAAACCTATATCTCACCAACTTTATGTTGACGTTTTAAGCATGTCTATTCTCAGGTGATAATTAGAAGCTTCCGCTGCAACATGTTGAATTTAAGCAAGATCTTGAGTATGCATATTTGTGTCAAAAATAAAACTGCATATCCGAGGAATTGTAATGTAAAATATGCTAGAAATCGTATTGTTATCATCACATGTAAAGTTTGTAAGTCTAAGATTATCGCTAAACGATAATCATCTTTATATTGTCTAAAACTTGTATTAAAATAAGAGTTATGGTTTGTAATGTAAAATAAATGCAGTTGTTCTTTTAAAAATGTCGCATATAGAGGTCAATACCTCGCAATGAAATCATACGTTATTTAACTCGTTCTTATGGTTAAGGACGGGTTATGACATGTGGTATCAGAGCGGTGGTCTTAGCGAACCAGGTTTGCATTAGTGTGTCTAACCGATAAGTCGTTAGGATACATTAGTAAGTCTGGACTTTGACCGGGTCTGATTTTAAAAACCATTGCTTATCATTGTTGGTTAAAATTTATATGTAAATATTATGTAGTACTAATGGGTTAGTTGTTGTGTGATAGATGTCGGGCTCAAAACTTATTATCACATTTAGCGACTCCGAATCAGAATCTTCAGATGGTGTTTCAGTCATTAACCTATCCGATGACGAAAATGATATCTTTGGGGAAGACTCACAAATTCCGGATGAACCAACTATAGGGAACCCGGAAAGTGAACCCGAGGAGGAAAGTGAACCCGAGGAGGAAAGTGAACCCGAGGAGGAAAGTGAACCCGAGGAGGAAAGTGAACCCGAGGAAGAAATACAGGAAATTATGAAAGACAAGTTCGAACTAGGAAAGAAACGAAAGGCTAATGAATTAGAAAATTCAAATCCCGAGTTTAGTAAGGATGATGTGGCACCAACTCCACTAGACACTACCACCCCTATTCCCGCTATTCCTATTCGTTCTATCCCGGCATCCAGTTCTTCAGTCCCACAGCCAAAATATAGGCAGACAGCCAGGATAAGCGTTAAGCGATTCTTTGAACCTAAACGTCCTAGAAAATAGACCAAACGATGCGCTGCCGTATTAAACCATGGGATCATATAATGTTTTGTATAATATTATTAGTGTGGTTTGCTTAATGTTCGATGTAAGATAAGCATATGTAAAATAGTGAAGTGTGAAATGCAATAATTTTCCATGGTTAAGTATTATTTAGATGGTAGTAATTGATTCTGTACTAAGCTATTAAGTATGGACATTAACGGGTAGGTACTACCCTAGATATAATTATAAAACGCTAATAAGAAGAAAAGGCTTTTATAATAATACCTGGTTCATATTATTAATAAGCTATAATGTACTGTAAATATACACTACATCTATAATATTCCATGTGATTAATTATTTTCTTTTCATTCTTATAGAAGAATATGGCGCGATTGAACCGAATGACGGAACAAGAAATCCAGGAACTCATCAATCAGCGAGTGAACGACAGAATGTTATGGGTCGAGGCTGCAAGAGGTGCTGCAGTTAACCCAAATCCTCGTGTGGGGTGCACTTACAAAACTTTTCAAGCTTGCAAGCCCTCATCATTCAGTGGAACAGAAGGACCGATCGGTTTAACCCGGTGGATAGAAAAGATGGAGACTGTGTTTAAAATAAGTGGTTGTGTTGAAAAGGACATGACCAAGTATGCATCGTGCACTTTACAAGATAGTGCACTCACGTGGTGGAAAAATTATGTGAAGGCTGTAGGAGGAGATGTAGCTTATGATACTCCTTGGGAAGAATTCAAAACAATGTTAATCAACGAGTATTGTCCAAGGAACGAGGTTAGGAAGTTGGAAGATGAATTATGAAGCCTGAAGGTTGTTGGTACTGAAATCACCAACTACAATCAGCGATTCATGGAATTAGTTTTGCTATGTCCTGAATTAGTTCCAACCGAAGAACGGAAGATTGAAATGTACAAAGATGGTTTGCCCAAAAAGGTCAAGGCAAATGTTACAGCATCGAAACCTAAGACAATTCATGAAGCTATAACCATGGCAAACGAGCTAATGGATCAGGTCATCTTGGATAAGAAAGCATCCAATACTGATGTGAAGGTATCAGGTAACAAAAGAAAGTGGAATGGAAGTTATGATCGAGGTAATCAACAACAATCTTTTAAGAAACAAGAAACCACGCAAGGTGCGGGTAGTGGTTCAGGCTTTGGTTACAAAGGACAAAATCCTTTATGCAACCGATGCCACAAACATCACTCTGGTTACTATAATGTGGTATGCAACAAATGTAATCGAAAGGGTCATCTTGCTGAAGATTGTAGGGCTCTCGTTACAAATGCAAATGGTACCAAGACTCCTGCTACCAATGCAAATAGAACTGCTTTGGCTACCATTACTTGTTATGGGTGTGGAAAACAGGGTCATTATAAGAGCCAGTGTCCGAATCCAGAGAAGAATATCGGACCTGCACGAGGGAGAGCATTTGTTATTAATGCTAGAGAGGCGTGTGAAGACCCGGAGCTTGTTACGGGTACGTTTACCATTAATAACTTATCCGCATCTATTATATTTGATACTGGTGCTGATAGAAGTTACGTGTGTAGAGACTTTCACGCTAAATTGAATTGTTCATCATTACCTCTAGATGCTAAGTACATGATTGAGTTAGCTAATGGTAAACTAATTAAAGCCGATAAAATTTGTCGTGATTGTAAAATAAATTTAGCCGGAGAAATGTTTAAAATTGACTTGATACCCGTAGAATTAGGAAGTTTTGATGTAATAGTCGGCATGGACTGGATGTCCAAAGTAGGAGCTGAAGTTGTGTGTGCCAAGAAGGCAATTCGCATTCCTAGTAAGGATAAAATGCCGGTGATGATTTATGGAGAGAAGGGTAATTCAAAGCTAAAACTCATTAGCTGTTTGAAAGCCAAGAAGTGTTTAGAAAAGGGATGTTATGCTATTCTAGCACATGTTAATAAAGTCGAAAAGAAAGAAAAAGAGAAGTGCATCAACGATGTGCCTGTGGCAAGAGATTTTCCTGAAGTTTTTCCGGAAGAGTTGCCGGGATTACCTCCATTTAGATCTGTAGAATTTCAAATAGATTTAGTACCAGGAGCTGCACCAATTGCCCGTGCTCCATATAGACTTGCACCGTCCGAGTTAAAAGAACTTCAGAGTCAGTTAAAAGAATTACTGGATCGTGGATTCATACGACCAAGTACTTCACCGTGGGGAGCTCCGATTCTATTTGTTAAAAAGAAAGATGGATCTTTTAGGATGTGTATAGATTATCGTGAATTAAATAAGTTAACTATCAAGAATCGGTATCCACTACCGAGAATTGACGACTTATTTGATCAACTGCAAGGATCATGTGTGTACTCAAAAATTGACCTAAGATCGGGCTATCATCAATTACGCGTCAAAGAAGAAGATATACCGAAAACTGCTTTTCGGACAAGTTATGGTCATTACGAATTTTTGGTCATGCCGTTTGGATTGACGAATGCGCCAGCTGTATTCATGGACCTCATGAATCGAGTTTGTAGTCCATATTTAGATAAGTTTGTTATTGTTTTCATTGATGACATTCTTATCTATTCCAAGAGTGAGCAAGAGCATGAGCAGCATTTAAGTTTAATATTAGAGTTGTTGAGAAAAGAACAGCTATACGCTAAATTTTCTAAGTGTGCTTTCTGGTTGAAAGAAGTGCAATTTCTTGGCCACGTTGTTAGTAGCAAAGGAATTCAGGTTGATCCAGCAAAAATTGAAGCCATTGAAAAATGGGAGACTCCTAAGACACCAATGCAGATACGCCAATTTTTGGGTTTAGCCGGTTATTATAGAAGGTTTATTCAAGATTTTTCCCGAATAGCTAAGCCGTTGACAGCGTTAACGCAAAAAGGGAAGAAATATGAATGGACTTCTGAGCAGGAGAGTGCATTTCAATTACTGAAAAAGAAGTTGACTACGGCGCCTATTTTATCGTTACCAGAAGGGAACGATGATTTTGAAATATATTGTGACGCTTCGCGACAAGGTTTTGGTTGCGTTCTTATGCAACGGAAGAAAGTTATTGCATACGCATCCCGACAATTGAAGATTCACGAGCGGAATTATACGACGCATGATCTAGAACTGGGAGCAGTCGTGTTTGCATTGAAGATATGGAGACACTACTTGTATGGGGTTAAATGCACTGTGTTTACTGATCATAAAAGCCTTCAACATATTTTTGATCAGAAACAGCTGAACATGAGGCAACGTAGGTGGGTCGAGTTAATAAACGACTATGATTGTGAAATTCGTTATCATCCCGGGAAAGCGAATGTGGTGGCTGACGCACTAAGCAGAAAGGAACGAGAACCAATTCGAGTACGAGCGATGAACATAAAAATTCGCATGAATCTCAACTCACAAATCAAAGAAGTTCAACGAGAAGCACTTACTAAAGAAAATATAGGAAATGAAATAATGAAGAAGTATGAGAAGCAACTCGTTATGCGGGAAGATGGAATTCGATATTTTGCAAATTGTATTTGGGTACCGAAGTTGGGTGGATTAAGGAAGTTGATATTGAACGAGGCACATAAGACAAGATACTCGATACATCCTGGAGTTGGAAAGATGTACCAAGATCTTAAGACACATTATTGGTGGCCTAATTTAAAGACAGACGTTGCAACATATATTGGGGAGTGTTTAACTTGTTCCAAAGTCAAAGCAGAACACCAAAAGCCGTCAGGGTTACTTCAACAACCAGAAATCCCAGAATGGAAATGGGATGGTATTACCATGGATTTCATCACGAAGTTACCAAAGACTGCCTGGGGATACGACACCATTTGGGTAATAGTTGATCGTCTCACCAAGTCTGCACATTTCTTGCCTATAAAGGAAACGGATAGAATGGAGAAACTATTACGATTGTATATAAAAGAAATTGTTTCAAGGCATGGAATACCT
Source organism: Rutidosis leptorrhynchoides (assembly GCF_046630445.1). Lineage (NCBI taxonomy): Eukaryota > Viridiplantae > Streptophyta > Magnoliopsida > Asterales > Asteraceae > Rutidosis > Rutidosis leptorrhynchoides. The sequence continues at coordinate 120,430,509 of NC_092338.1, read as the reverse complement.
ATTTCCATTATATCTGATCGTGATAGTAGATTTACCTCAAAGTTCTGGCAATCACTACAGGAGGCACTAGGAACTCGTTTGGATATGAGTACCGCATATCATCCGCAAACCGACGGGCAGAGTGAAAGAACAATTCAGACTCTTGAAGACATGCTCAGGGCATGTGTGATCGATTTTGGAAACGGATGGGATAAATATCTACCATTAGCAGAATTCTCGTATAATAATAGTTATCATGCGAGCATTAAAGCTGCGCCATTCGAAGCATTGTACGGAAGGAAGTGTAGATCTCCTATTTGTTGGAATGAAGTAGGAGATCGACAATTAACTGGTCCCGAGATCATACACGAAACGACTGAGAAGATAGTACAAATCAAGGAGAGATTGAAAACAGCCCGTAGTCGCCAAAAGAGCTACGCCGATGTCCGAAGGAAACCATTAGAGTTTCAGATTGGTGACATGGTTATGTTAAAGGTGTCACCATGGAAAGGTGTAATACGTTTTGGAAAAAGGGGTAAACTGAACCCAAGATATGTAGGCCCGTTCAAGATCATCGAACGCATTGGACCGGTAGCTTATCGACTCGAGTTACCGCAACAACTCGCCGGAGTACATAATACCTTTCACGTCTCAAACCTTAAGAAGTGTCTTGCAAAGGAAGATTTCACCATTCCTCTTGAAGAAATCCATGTCGACGAGAAACTACAATTCGTCGAAGAACCAATCGAAATCATGGACCGTGAAGTTAAACAGCTCAAGCAGAGCAACATACCGATCGTTAAGGTTCGTTGGAATGCTCGAAGGGGTCCCGAGTTTACTTGGGAACGAGAGGATCAGATGAAACAAAAGTATCCACACTTGTTTCTCGATGATACAAAATAGGTACAATTTTAAAATTTCGGGACGAAATTTATTTAACGGGTAGGTACTGTAATGACCCGCACTTTTTCGATCGTTCTATACTTATAAGATTAATATTTATATAAATTAAACCTTACCAACATGATAAGCAATCCAAATTGTTGAGACTTATGTTTTCAAAGAGAGTTTTACACAACGATTGACCGTCTAGTTTGACCGATGATATCACGAACTATACAATATATGATAATTATACGTTTGTGTATATATATGTATATATACATATTTAACATGATCTAAGGATGTTTTAATATCTCATTTTGTATTAATAACAATAAGTTATAAGTATATTTTGAAACTACTAACTTAAGTTTTCAAAACAATAACCATACGTAACGTTATTTGACATAAATACTTATAACCTATAATGTTTATACATATATCGTATATGTAATGTATTTAATCACTTTTAAAGACTTAAATACATCTTCCATTTTCAAATTTTACTACCTCATTTCTTTAACCAAAAACACACTCTTAAGAAACTCCATAACCATTCAGCTAAAATTCATGAAGATCTAGCCATAAAAACATCACTTAATCACCATAAGAAAACTCTTACAAAAACACTTCAAGAATCCTTCCAAGAAGACAAGTTTACTTCCAATCTTTCATCCAATTCCATCACTCTTTTGGTTCTAGGTCTTTACTCCTCTTTTACAGCAATCTTGTCCAAGTAACTTGAGGTAGTAACTATGTTCATAACCTTATTCGATTCATATATGTATAGCTATCTTATTTTATGGTATAAAATTTTAACAACAAGAACATAGTTTGAATGTTTTCAAACTTGTTTGCAAACTAAATAGATCCTTCTAACTTAACTTTTAAAATACTTCAAGACCTGTAATATATCATAAATATATTCTAATTTAACAAGGTATAACTTGGTTTTTCAAAGAACACCTTAAAAACTGTTTTTACGACGTCGGAGTGCAACCGGGGGCTGTTTTGGGTTGGATAATTAAAAACTATCTTGAACCTTGAATTGGAGGTTTATTTTCTGGAAAAATGATATTTACTATGAATATGATAACACATAAAAATTTCATGATTTAACTCAAAGTATAAGTATTTTTAGAAAAATAATCATTTAAGGTTGTTTACATGATGGAAAATGATTAACTTCATAAGTTTCACCAAAGTTTGACCTATGACCTGTGATTTCGAATACAAACTAAGGTATTTACAGTTCATATTCTTAAAGAAGGACTCGATCCAAGGAAGTGGCAAGTTGAACCAACGAAAACGGAGTTGTAACGAAGAAACTATGACCAAAACAAAATCGGATATCCAAGACTAGTTTAGCCACGAAAATAATTGGAGAAAATTAAAAAAATCACATCTTTCTAAAATAACATGATATTTTATATATATGTACTCATAATTTAATTTTATATGGTTCAGGATCACCCGTAAACAATACGAGAAGATTAATCATAAGATCCCATGATTGTACGCAACACGTCATTTGACAACACCGGTACTTTATGTACGCAACACGTCATTTGACAACACCGGTACCGTGGGTCAAGATTAATCTCGACCAATACATATACGATGGGGGTTTTATTTATTTCATTGGGGGTTTATTAAACACCTAAAAATGAACCATTAAAATTGAATTACTAACATCGGACTGCTAACTACGGACTAAGAAATTATTAAAAGTATTAAAAGTATAATAAGTATATATATGTGACGATTGTTTTAAAAAGAAAAGGTATTGATATATTATATATGGATAGGTTCGTGATATCAACCGGAGACCAAGTCAAAATTACATATCTTCAAGACGAAAGTGAGTATATAGTCCCACTTTTAAACTCTAAGTATTTCGGGATGAGAATACATGTATTTTATGTTTTACGTTATGGACACAAGTAACTGAAAAATATATTCTACGTTGAGTTGTACCACTGGCATACTTCCCTGTAGCTTGGTAACTATTATTTACAGCGGTATTGTAAACGCGAATCCTATTGATAGATCTATCGGGCCTGACAACCCCAACCGGACTGGACGACCAGTATTCAACGGTTGCACAGTACTTCATTTTATGACTACACTTGGTACGGTGTAGTAAGATTTCATAATAAAGGGAATATGCGACGTGATTAAATGTTAAGTATGGTTACCAAGTGCTCAACCACTTAGAATATTTTTATTAAAACGTTTATATATGAAATCTTGTGGTCTATATATATATATTGCTGCCGGCATTAAACCTATATCTCACCAACTTTATGTTGACGTTTTAAGCATGTCTATTCTCAGGTGATAATTAGAAGCTTCCGCTGCAACATGTTGAATTTAAGCAAGATCTTGAGTATGCATATTTGTGTCAAAAATAAAACTGCATATCCGAGGAATTGTAATGTAAAATATGCTAGAAATCGTATTGTTATCATCACATGTAAAGTTTGTAAGTCTAAGATTATCGCTAAACGATAATCATCTTTATATTGTCTAAAACTTGTATTAAAATAAGAGTTATGGTTTGTAATGTAAAATAAATGCAGTTGTTCTTTTAAAAATGTCGCATATAGAGGTCAATACCTCGCAATGAAATCATACGTTATTTAACTCGTTCTTATGGTTAAGGACGGGTTATGACACTATGACCATTTCTTTTACACTTGTTGCAAAATTTGGTGCAGAACCCCGAGTGATTCTTTTCACACCTTTGGCATAGCTGCTTCTGATTGTTGTTGTTGTTGCGGTTATTATTGTTATTAGGATGATTGTTGTAGTTGCTGTTGTTGTTGTTGTTGTTGTTGTTGGACCGTTTGTTGTAGTTGCGATTGATGTTGCGATTGTTGGGATAATTGTTGCGATTATTGTTGTAATTGCTGTTGTTGTTGTATTGGTGATTCTTATCACCGTTTTCCTCCCACTTTCTTTTGACTTGCTTCACATTGGCCTCTTCAGCAGTCTGTTCTTTAATTCTTTCTTCAATCTGGTTCACTAGTTTGTGAGACATTCTACATGCCTGTTGTATGGAGGCGGGCTCGTGTGAACTTATATCTTCTTGGATTCTTTCCGGTAATCCTTTCACAAACGCGTCGATCTTCTCTTCCTCATCTTCGAATGCTCCCGGACACAATAGGCACAATTCTGTGAATCGTCTTTCGTACGTGGTAATATCAAATCCTTGGGTTCGTAACCCTCTAAGTTCTGTCTTGAGCTTATTGACCTCGGTTCTGGGACGGTACTTCTCGTTCATCAAGTGCTTGAATGCTGACCATGGTAGTGCGTACGCATCGTCTTGTCCCACTTGCTCTAGATAGGTATTCCACCATGTTAACGCAGAACCTGTGAAGGTATGCGTAGCGTACTTTACTTTGTCCTCTTCAGTACACTTACTTATGGCAAACACCGATTCGACCTTCTCGGTCCACCGTTTCAATCCGATCGGTCCTTCGGTTCCATCAAATTCCAAAGGTTTGCAGGCAGTGAATTCTTTGTAGGTGCATCCTACACGATTTCCTGTACTGCTAGATCCAAGGTTATTGTTGGTATGTAGCGCAGCCTGTACTGCGGCTATGTTTGAAGCTAGAAAAGTACGGAATTCCTCTTCATTCATATTCACGGTGTGTCGAGTAGTCGGTGCCATTTCCTTCAAAATAGTCAAATGGAACAAGTTAATCATACAGAATATTAAGAGTAGTTAATAGTATTTCGTAGCATAATATGAACTCATTTATAAAAGCTTTTTCTTCATATTAGCGTTTTATAAGTTTAAATTCGGGTAGTACCTACCCGTTAAGTTCATACTTAGTAGCTAATATACAATTCAACTACTACAATTCTATATGAAAAACTGATTATAATAATATTTCGCGTTCAAACTTTTACACAATATTTTACAAACTTACAATACCGCTTATTTTACATATAGCATGAAATATAGCACACAATAAATTTGATACAAGATGTTTGTGAAGATAATTCTAGCTAGTACACAAGTCGTTCAGCAAAGGCAATAAAGACACGTAATTCATACGTCCAGAAACAAGTCATGCATTCTGGTTTTACTAGGATTACTTCCCATCCTTGGTCTTGTGGAACATAACCGTTATGGCCGTTGATAAGACAGCGTGTTGTAACGTCGTCAAAGGGACGAGGGTTACGTAATGTCCAACAGTCCCGTAATAATCTAAAAACCTCATTTCTTACCCCAATTACCGACTCCGTCACTTGTGGAAACGTTTTGTTTAATAGTTGTAGCCCGATGTTCTTGTTCTCACTTTGGTGAGAAGCGAACATTACTAATCCGTAAGCATAACATGCTTCTTTATGTTGCATGTTAGCCGCTTTTTCTAAATCACGAAGTCCAATATTCGGATATATTGAGTCAAAATAATTTCTTAACCCGTTGCGTAAAATAGCATTTGGGTTCCCCGCAATATATGCGTCAAAGTAAACACATCGTAACTTATGGGTTTCCCAATGTGATATCCCCCATCTTTCAAACGAAAGTCTCTTATAAACCAAGACATTCTTGGAACGTTCTTCGAATGTCTTACAAACTGATCTCGCCTTAAATAGTTGTGCCGAGGAATTCTGGCCGACTCTAGACAAGATTTCATCAATCATGTCTCCGGGTAGGTCCCTTAAAATATTGGGTTGTCTATCCATTTTGTGTTTTTAAACTGTAAAATAGACAAGAGTTAGATTCATAAAAAAATACTTATTAATACAAGCAATTTTTACATATATCATAAAGCATAAGAACACTATATTACATATATTACACCACACGAATACAACTATCTTATTCCGACTCGCTCGTTTCTTCTTCTTCGGTTTTGGTTCGTTTTGCCAAGTTTCTAGGGATATATGATGTTCCCCTAATACGAGCTGTCGTTGTCCACATTGGTTTAGAAAAACCTGGTGGTTTAGAGGTTCCCGGGTCATTGTTACAACTTAAGGACTTCGGGGGTTGACGATACATATAAAGTTCATCGGGGTTGGAATTAGATTTCTCTATTTTTATGCCCTTTCCCTTATTATTTTCTTTTGCCTTTTTAAATTCAGTTGGGGTAATTTCTATAACATCATTGGAATTCTCGTCGGAATCCGATTCATCGGAGAATTGGTAATCCTCCCAATATTTTGCTTCCTTGGCGGAAACACCATTGACCATAATTAACCTTGGTCGGTTGGTTGAGGATTCTCTTTTACTTAACCGTTTTATTATTTCCCCCACCGGTTCCGATTCTTCTTCCGGTTCCGATTCTTCTTCCGGTTCCGATTCTTCTTCGGGTTCCGACTCTTCTTCTGGTTCCTCTTCGGGAACTTGTGAATCAGTCCACGAATCATTCCAATTTACATTTGACTCTTCATTATTATTAGGTGAGTCAATGGGACTTGTTCTAGAGGTAGACATCTATCACATAATATCAAACACGTTAAGAGATTAATATATCACATAATATTCATATGTTAAAAATATATAGTTTCCAACAAAAATGTTAAGCAATCATTTTTAAAGAAAACACGGTCGAAGTCCAGACTCACTAATGCATCAAACTCGATAAGACACACTAATGCAAATTTTCTGGTTCTCTAAGACCAACGCTCGGATACCAACTGAAATGTCCCGTTCTTATTGATTAAAAACGTTCCATATTAATTGATTTCGTTGCGAGGTTTTGACCTCTATATGAGACGTTTTTTCAAAGACTGCATTCATTTTTAAAACAAACCATAACCTTTATTTCATCAATAAAGGTTTAAAAATCTTTACGTAGATTATCAAACAATGATAATCTAAAATATCCTGTTTACACACGACCATTACATAATGGTTTACAATACAAATATGTTACAACAAAATAAGTTTCTTGAATGCAGTTTTTACACAATATCATACAAGCATGGACTCCAAATCTCGTCCTTATTTAAGTATGCGACAGCGGAAGCTCTTAATAATTACCTGAGAATAAACATGCTTAAAACGTCAACAAAAATGTTGGTGAGTTATAGGTTTAACCTATATATATCAAATCATAATAATAGACCACAAGATTTCATATTTCAATACACATCCCATACATAGAGATAAAAATCATTCATATGGTGAACACCTGGTAACCGACATTAACAAGATGCATATATAAGAATATCCCCATCATTCCGGGACACCCTTCGGATATGATATAAATTTCGAAGTACTAAAGCATCCGGTACTTTGGATGGGGTTTGTTAGGCCCAATAGATCTATCTTTAGGATTCGCGTCAATTAGGGTGTCTGTTCCCTAATTCTTAGATTACCAGACTTAATAAAAAGGGGCATATTCGATTTCGATAATTCAACCATAGAATGTAGTTTCACGTACTTGTGTCTATTTTGTAAATCATTTATAAAACCTGCATGTATTCTCATCCCAAAAATATTAGATTTTAAAAGTGGGACTATAACTCACTTTCACAGATTTTTACTTCGTCGGGAAGTAAGACTTGGCCACTGGTTGATTCACGAACCTATAACAATATATACATATATATCAAAGTATGTTCAAAATATATTTACAACACTTTTAATATATTTTGATGTTTTAAGTTTATTAAGTCAGCTGTCCTCGTTAGTAACCTACAACTAGTTGTCCACAGTTAGATGTACAGAAATAAATCGATAAATATTATCTTGAATCAATCCACGACCCAGTGTATACGTATCTCAGTATTGATCACAACTCAAACTATATATATTTTGGAATCAACCTCAACCCTGTATAGCTAACTCCAACATTCACATATAGAGTGTCTATGGTTGTTCCGAAATATATATAGATGTGTCGACATGATAGGTCGAAACATTGTATACGTGTCTATGGTATCTCAAGATTACATAATATACAATACAAGTTGATTAAGTTATGGTTGGAATAGATTTGTTACCAATTTTCACGTAGCTAAAATGAGAAAAATTATCCAATCTTGTTTTACCCATAACTTCTTCATTTTAAATCCGTTTTGAGTGAATCAAATTGCTATGGTTTCATATTGAACTATATTTTATGAATCTAAACAGAAAAGTATAGGTTTATAGTTGGAAAAATAAGTTACAAGTCATTTTTGTAAAGGTAGTCATTTCAGTCGAAAGAACGACGTCTAGATGACCATTTTAGAAAACATACTTCCACTTTGAGTTTAACCATAATTTTTGGATATAGTTTCATGTTCATAATAAAAATCATTTTCTCAGAATAACAACTTTAAAATCAAAGTTTATCATAGTTTTTAATTAACTAACCCAAAACAGCCCGCGGTGTTACTACGACGGCGTAAATCCGGTTTTACGGTGTTTTTCGTGTTTCCAGGTTTTAAATCATTAAGTTAGCATATCATATAGATATAGAACATGTGTGTAGTTAATTTTAAAAGTCAAGTTAGAAGGATTAACTTTTGTTTGCGAACAAGTTTAGAATTAACTAAACTATGTTCTAGTGATTACGAGTTTAAACCTTCGAATAAGATAGCTTTATATGTATGAATCGAATGATGTTATGAACATAATTACTACCTTAAGTTCCTTGGATAAACCTACTGGAAAATAGAAAAATGGATCTAGCTTCAACGGATCCTTGGATGGCTTGAAGTTCTTGAAGCAGAATCATGACACGAAAACAAGTTCAAGTAAGATCATCACTTGAAATAAGATTGTTATAGTTATAGAAATTGAACCAAAGTTTGAATATGATTATTACCTTGTATTAGAATGATAACCTACTGTAAGAAACAAAGATTTCTTGAGGTTGGATGATCACCTTACAAGATTGGAAGTGAGCTAGCAAACTTGAAAGTATTCTTGATTTTATGTAACTAGAACTTGTAAAATATATGAAGAACACTTAGAACTTGAAGATAGAACTTGAGAGAGATCAATTAGATGAAGAAAATTGAAGAATGAAAGTGTTTGTAGGTGTTTTTGGTCGTTGGTGTATGGATTAGATATAAAGGATATGTAATTTTGTTTTCATGTAAATAAGTCATGAATGATTACTCATATTTTTGTAATTTTATGAGATATTTCATGCTAGTTGCCAAATGATGGTTCCCACATGTGTTAGGTGACTCACATGGGCTGATAAGAGCTGATCATTGGAGTGTATATACCAATAGTACATACATCTAAAAGCTGTGTATTGTACGAGTACGAATACAGGTGCATACGAGTAGAATTGTTGATGAAACTGAACGAGGATGTAATTGTAAGCATTTTTGTTAAGTAGAAGTATTTTGATAAGTGTCTTGAAGTCTTTCAAAAGTGTATGAATACATATTAAAACACTACAAGTATATACATTTTAACTGAGTCGTTAAGTCATCGTTAGTCGTTACATGTAAATGTTGTTTTGAAACCTTTAGGTTAATGATCTTGTTGAATGTTGTTAACCCATTGTTTATTATAACAATTGAGATGTTAAATTGTTATATTATCATGATATTATGATATATAATATATCTCAGTATGATGTATATACAGTTAAATGTCGTTACAACGATAATCGTTACATATATGTCTCGTTTCGAAATCATTAAGTTAGTAGTCTTATTTTTACATATGTATTTCATTGTTAATACACTTATTAATATATTTACTTATCATTTAACATAATTAACCAAGTGTATCAATATCTTAATATGATTCATATGTACCTAGTAAGATGTTGTTATAACGATAATCGTTATATATATCGTTTTCGAGTTTCTTAAATTAATAGTCTCATTTTTATGTATATAACTCATTGTTAAAATACCTAATGAGATACATACTTATAATAAAAACATGTTAACTATATATATAACCATATATATGTCATCGTATAGTTTTTACAAGTTTTAACGTTCGTGAATCACCGGTCAACTTGGGTGGTCAATTGTCTATATGAAACATATTTCAATTAATCAAGTCTTAACAAGTTTGATTGCTTAACATGTTGGAAACATTTAATCATGTAATTATCACTCTCAATTAATATATATAAACATGGAAAAGTTAGGGTCACTACAAAGTGTCCCGAAGTTTCTTCAAAGGTTCGGATTCAGGTAACGTTGTTAGGTTCCTTCTAGATATTCATTCCAGGTCTCGCGTCGGGTTGTACATGTAGCAAGTAGTGATACGATATGTCTCGAGGCGACTCGCAAGTCTTTGGGTATGGCTGAGTATTAGTAGAAGACACTATGACCTCATTGAAGGGAATGCCTTCCCGACTTCTCCAATGTCAAGGAGTGGTAGGGACCTAAGTGCAGAAGTGTCGTTAGATCGTTGAGCAGTCGTGAAGAATGAAAGAGTTAAGTGACGGTTATGAAAGCGTAGAGTGTATGTGTCAACTGATCAATCTTCTAGATTGCGTGAAGTAATGTTTCGATCTCTGGAACGGTGGAGCAGTAGTAACAGGTGGATTACACTACTAGTTCTTAGGGTTAAACGAGTGGGAAAGTAGTTCAGGAAAACATCTGAACTGGGAAGGATAATTCTCCAAGTTGGTATAGCGAATAGTAGGCATGTAGCAAGAGCGTAATCAGGCATAACAACTACAGCAGCCTAGATCGTTTACAACAGCACGTAGCATGGCAAATAGTAACAGTATCATACCGAAGTAACATGCTACAAGCAGATGGCAGCATGCAGTAGCGAGAGTAAACAAAAGCATACAACGAGTTTACATAGCAGTAAAAGGAAACGGTAGTATGCTGTAAGCTCATACAGCAGTAGAAGTAAGCAGTGGCATGCAGTAGTATAACAGTAGCATGCAGCAGGTTCCGCAGAAACAAGTAAACTAGCAAGTTGTAGATTAGTCCTATTAGTGAATCCTACTCGGGTCGGTCTTAGACTCACTAATGCATCCTAATTCCCTACAACCAATGCTCTGATACCAAATGTGATGCCCCGTACTAAATCATCATGTACAGACCATCAACAACAGGATCGTTACAAGGTTAAGTACTATATGCGATTTCAAAAAGAGTTTGCATTCATAAAAAAAGTGACGTCATAACCGACGTCGAATGTTTTACATCAAAAGTTTACTTCACTAAGTAGAAGCAATTAATAAGTGTATGTGACCCCAATGGTCGTTACAAATCATCTTTTCAAAAGTACTAAAGTTTGAATGAAAAAGTAAGCGTTCATGCAGTGACATCTCTAAAGAAGCGGGTGTCTACAACAAGACTAGTATAACAGCGGAAGCAACCATAAGCACCTGAGAAAAACATGCTTAAAAATGTCAACACAATGGTTGGTGAGCTATAGTTTAAGTATAACAGTAATGTAAGTAGGCCACGAGATTTCAGTGCTACAAAGAGCGTTTCAAAACAGTAATCCAAATCCGTACGTTTAAGTATATGCTCAACCGTGGGCACTCGGTAATTAACTTAACGTTTAATAATATATTACCCCCTGAAAGTACACTTGGAAAGTGCGTATGTCTACGAAGTATTAAACACTCGTTAAATGCTAGCGCGACTAGCCCGAGTGGGGATGTCAAACCCTATGGATCCATATCTAAGATTCGCGTTCACGGTTCAAAAACCAATGATTAAACGTTACCGAGCTAAAGGGAATGTTTATGCCGTTGTATAACCCACACATATATAAGTTTAAGTACTCGTGCCTAGTATGCAAAACATAAAATCCGCATGTATTCTCAGTTCCCAAAATAAGTTAAAGTAAAAAGGGAATGCTATAACTCACAATGATAAAGTAGCGGTAAAGTATGACTCGGAAAGTAAGCAAGTAATGAAGGTTGTCCAAACGGGTCCTCAACCTAAGTCAAATAGTACTAAGTCAGTAAATCGTCTGAATAAGTTTAAAAGTATGTAAATAAGGTCTTAAGGGTCATCATCATTCATCATTAACAAAAAGGCGTAAAGTAAGTTTCATTTATGAAAGTAGTTTAAAACAAAGGCTGAGTTCGGTCAGTCTCCACGGCCTCTACACCTACTGAAATAAGGTGAGACCAGTGGCCATGGCTCCGTATATGAGTCCTTTAGTTGTGGTAAAAATTACAGAAGCAAACTCGTCTTCGTTTGACCGTGGCGATGGTCTAAGTGCGAGTAGGTCAGAATTTTCAGCACAACGTTAAATGGACATAGTGACGGTCGGAGGGCCATAAATCCTAAACCATAACTCGGATTAAGACGAGTCCTATATGAAAAGTTATCTACTCGAACAGAGATATCTTAAAATCATAGTTACAGTAGCTCAGTCATACGGGTCAGACACAGAAACAGTAAAACAGTAGGGTCAGTAGGTTCCGGTGGTTCTTGGTGCTCGATGCTTATCATGGTTCTCATCCTTGATGCATATAGCTTCAAGTGTACAACACGTTGATGTGTTTGCATCATTTTCACCAAGTTTTGACCATCATAACCCAAGTGTAAGCCTAAGACATGAAGCACAACTCACTTAAGTGTTGCAAGTGTTTTGATGAACCAAAGTTACATCAAAGTCTTAGATCTAACACATACATGAACTTTAAAACTAATAATAAGTTACAAACTTGAAAGTAAACTTATGAAATCAAGATCTTAAGTTGTAGAATATAATTCTTAGTTTGATCTTGAAGATCCAAGACTCAAAAGTCTAGATCTAACATAAGTGTATCAAGTTATAATTAAAGAAACTTACTTACATGTTCTTGAACTTTTGAAGTTAATTTTAGTTCAAGATTAATGAGATCAAAGTTAACTAGTAACATTTGACCAATAACAACCAACAAACATAAATTTAAAGTGCATAATATGAAGTAATAAACTAAGTAAACAAGTAAATAATTCATGGTGGTTCATACTTTAAAGATTCAAACCAAAGTTTGATCTTTAAGAAAGTAAACTTTAAAGTTTACTAACATGAATTACAAGTATGCTTTCACAACACATGAACTTAAATCTTTTTAAAACAACAAGTGTAGAACATAACTAGAAAGCTTATGTTCTTGCTTGTTCTTGTAAATACAAGATAAGATGAAGAATAAACTAATAAGTTTGATTCTTGAAAACATGTAAGTAAGTAACACAAGTAAGTAAACAACTATATGTAATCAACAACAATCAAGGACAAGTAACAACAAACAACAAAGAATGATGATGATGAAGATCTAGGCCACGGTTTTTAACAAGAAAAGAAGAAGAGAAAATAAGTTCAAGTTACTTACAATCTAGAGAGAAAAAGGAGAGAAAAATGAGAGAAAAGATGAAGCAAGTATGTGTGTATTTTTGGAGATGAGAGAATACAAGTGAGGATTAATACAAAAGTGAAACAAAATGCACCCTTCAAGGCCTTCTAGGCCGTCGGTCACAAGGAAGGAAAGGGGGAGGGCAAGAGTCCACTAGTCTCATGCAAGTAAAGCTTAAAAGATTGGTTATTATGGGTGATTACATGGGAAGTAACATGTAACAAGATTCCAAGTGACTTCAACTAACTAGTTATATTCTAAATAATACTTACAAGTGTTAGTGGGCTAACTAGTCCACTAAGGAAGTAGGGTGGGCTCTTTAAGTCCACTAACATTAATTAAAGCCCAAGTCCAAGTATTTAACAACTTAAGTCCAACGAAGCCCAAGTAATTAACTAGTAACCTTAGTTAATTAAAATGATTAATAAACTTAATCATGAATGTAAATAATATTCTAAAAATATTATTCGTGAAAGTTTCGTGTGTCACAAAGACGTTTCGGGCAATTAAAAGTTATGTACGGTTAATCATGGCAACAAGTAAATGTAATAACATACATTTGTTTAATCACAAGTATTAATAATAATAATTATTAATAAATACGTTGGAAAATCCAGGGTCGTTACAACCAACCTTTGTGTTGACACTTGAAAGCATGTTTATTCTCAGGTTCCCTAGAAGTCTTCCGCTGTTTGCTTATATGTTAGACAAGCTATGTGCATGGAGTCTTACATGGTATATTTTTCAAGGAAACGTTACATTTACCAAATCATCACCATGTATCTTATTTTGACTGCATTTTCAACGGAAGTACTGTTGTAAACTATTATTTATGGTGATTGTCTATATGTAGAAATCATCAGATGTTGAAAACATTTGATTTAAATATTCATTTATGGTGTGCCTTTTCAAAAGAATGCAATGTTTATAAAACGTATCATATAGAGGTCAAATACCTCGCAATGAAATCGATGAATGACGTGTTCGTCCATATGGATTTGGAGCGATCGTCACAATATCTCAATTTATATTTCAAATTCATATATTTTAAATATATATGTATATATTAATTTGCAACCAATAGTTCGTGAATCGTCGGGAGTAGTCAAGGTCAAATGCATTCATGAAAAATAGTTCCAACATTTTGAGACTCGGTTTAATAGACTTTGCTTATCGTGTCAAATATATTAAATCATATCAAGAGTTTGATTTCAAATTAGTCGAAATTTTTCGGGTCGTCACACACACTAAAGGTAGTTATAAGCCTACTGAATTATAACACGTTATCAGCACGAAGTGCTCCGTATAATCAAGGTTTATCTAAGTAAGTACAAGTCACTAATCAAGGCAAGTGTTCAAGTCCGGTAGTACGCTGCTTCAGACCAGTGTACCCTGGGAACAGACGTCAAATCTGTTTAAGGGAATTGTGTCAAACACAAGCCCGATTCAACATTCAATTCGGTTAGATCATTCCATCTTTCCGTTCTTATTATAATTATGTGTTATACATGATTATTTTGTTTGTGATAATATGCATAATTGTTTCAGTTTCGTATACAATTTTCCTACAAACTTAAACAGATCTATGTTCCATTCCAGACTACGAAACCGAGTTTTATAATCTTAAATCGATTTTCTTAAAAGAAATGATTTTACGATTTATAATCTCTTTGTTGAAACTTTCATTCTATTAATTGCATGTCACATGGATTAATACGTGGTATTACAAACTGGATATAAGAGGCTAAATATAGATCTTATATGGTGTTTATATGTATGTATGTACGCTATCACTGTATATTCTACTAACCGAATAACAAGTCTTGTCATGCTTGTGTTATAGACAATTATTATTCGGTATTAAATAAATCAATTATTAAAGCGGAATATAATCTCATATGATGTTATTATGTTTTAAAGAGTGTATACAATACTAATTTTGGTATTAATTGATTATACCACTATTGTTATTTAGTAATGATTTAATTATGATTGTAGATCATAAGCATACAAACATATGTGATAATGCTAAAAACGAACATATATTTCATAGCATTATCCCTCAAGAAAGACAAGCTTTTAGTTGCAATTGTTCTATTTACAAGTAATATTCGTTTAAATAATAAAAGGTGAAGACAAAAGACAGATTCGACGAATTAAAGATGCAAACGACCAAAAAGCTCAAAAGTACAAAGTACAATCAAAGTGGTTCAAATTATTGATGAGAAACGTCTCAAAATTACAAGAGTACAAGACGTAAAACGCAAAATACAAGATATTAAATTGTACGCAAGGACGTTTGAAAATCCGGAACCGGGACCAGAGTCAACTCTCAACGCTCGACTCAACGGACTAAAAATTACAAGTCAACTATGCACATAAATATAATATATAATATAATATTTAAATAATTCTTAAAATTATTTATATATTATATTATTATTTAAAACTGTCGGCAAACAAGAAAACAAACGAAGTTGAGCTGGAATCCCAGGCCATGCGATCGCATGGCCAGGAAGTAGAAAAACCATGCGATCGCATGGGCAACTGTACATGGCCACACCCCTATAAAAAGCAGTTTTGGTGATCGAATATCAACATCTTTTTCTCTTCTTACTCAAATGTATATATATATATATATATATATATATATATATATATATATATATATATATATATATATATATATATATATATATATATATTATAATTTTAATTTTAATTTTAATTTTAATAATAAGGGTATGTTAGCGAATGTTGTAAGGGTGTAAGTCAAAATTCTGTCCGTGTAACGCTACGCTATTTTTAATCATTGTAAGTTATGTTCAACCTTTTTAAATTAATGTCTCGTAGCTAAGTTATTATTATGCTTATTTAAGCCGAAGTAATCGTGATGTTGGGTTAAATATTAAAATTGGGTAATTGGGCTTTGGACCATAATTGGGGTTTGGATAAAAGAACGACACTTGTGGAAATTAGATTATGAGCTATTAATGGGTTTTATATTAACTTAACGATACCTCTTTAATTTAATATAAAGGTTATAATTTGACGTATCTATAAATAACCACATACGCTTAATCGGAAACGGTGGGCGGGATATCTATAAATACTAATCATTGTTCATTTTACCGGACACAGAACTGGATTAATAGTTAATAGACTTGTTGAAATAGGGGTGGATTACATTCAAGGGTAATTGGTGTAATTGTTAACAAAGTAGTAAAACCTTGGACTACACGCAGTCGATAACCTGGTGTATTCATTAAACAAAGTATTAAGACCTTGTTACAATTCGAATCCCCAATTAGTTGGAATATTTGACTTCGGGAATAAGAATAATTTGACGAAGACTTTCGCATTTTATGATTATGACTGATGGACTATTATGGACAAATCCGTATGGACATATTGAATAATCCAGGACAAAGGACAATTAACCCATGGTAATAAACTAAAATCAACACGTCAAACATCATGATTACGGAAGTTTAAATAAGCATAATTCTTTTATTTCATATTTAATTGCACTTTTAATTATCGCACTTTTATTTACTGTCATTTTATTTAATTGCACTTTTAATTATCGTACTTTTTAATTATCGCAATTTTATTTATCGCACTTTTATTTATCGCACTTTAATTATCGTTATTTACTTTACGCTTTAAATTAACTTGTATTTATTTTTAATATTTTACATTAGGTTTTAACTGCGACTAAAGTTTTAAAATCGACAAACCGGTCATTAAACGGTAAAATCCCCTTTTTATAATAATAATACTACTTATATTTATATTTATATTTTTACAAATATAGTTTTAAAAATATAGCGTTAAACTTGGCTAAGATCCATGTGGAACGAATCGGACTTACTAAAAACTACACTACTGTACGATTAGGTACACTGCCTATAAGTGTTGTAGCAAGATTTAAGTATATCTATTCTATAAATAAATAAATAACTTGTGTAAAATTGTATCTTATTTAATAGTATTTCCTTGTAAAAATTACTACTATTTTGTATACACCTCTACGCACATCAAGTATTTTTGGCGCCGCTGCCGGAGAACTGCTTAAACACCGAAAGCGCAACGCTATATATAAAAAAAAGATTTTTAGTTCTTTTTATAAAAATATACGTTTTAAAAATTAAAAATACAAAAATTTAAAAAGAAAAAGAAAAACAAAATATATATATTTTTCAGAGTTTGTTTAAAATATATAAAGTTAAAAAGTATTTTTATTTCTATTTTAGTTTTTAATATAAGTATTTTATTATTTATTTATACTAAAAACAGAAAGAAAAAAAATAATAAAAGTAATCGGGCCACTACACTGTAGCAGCCCAACAACTGAACTGGATCCGAGGCCCATGCGATCGCATGGCTGTATAACTAAGATTTCATGCAATCGCATGATGAGAAAAGACAGGTCAGAAACATAGGATCCGACGAAATTAGAGTTTTAATATTAATAATTATTAATAATCAACCCTAATTAGGGTTTAGTTTTATATTAATTAATTTTAGTTTTATTTATTTTATAGTTTTAAGTTATACTTTTATAAATAAATAATATAAAAATAATATTTTTATAAAAATTGTACTTTTTACAACTTTTAGTTTATTTTTTTATATTTTGTTTCTTTTTATTTGTTTTAGCGTAATATTTGTATTTTTCGTTCGTATTTAGTTCTAAGTCATAGTTTTTGCCATAGTTATTTTTATTTCTAGATTTTTAAGCTTTGCCGTAAAATTCCTTAAGTGCTTTTTCTTTAGATTAAGATTTAGGTGCTTTAGAATTTTGCGACGCCGTTTTAATATTTTAGTACCTTTTTAAGTAATTGCCGTTTCGGATATAGAATTTTTTTTAACCTTTAATACCTTTAGACGCAACCTTTAATTCTTAGTTTTAGACTTTTAAGTTTCGACGCGCTACGTACTTTTTATTATTTTTCGACCTTTTATTTTTCGACGTTTTCCGACGCGATCTTTTTCTTTCTTATTTCTCGCCGCTCTAGTTTTTAGGACATAGAATTTTCTATTTCTTCTCTAAAATTTCTTTAAATTTCAACTAAAAATTATTTTAAATGGTTAAATTGATAGACATCCAAATTTTCTGCTTCGTAGTAATAGTTGGATTTGTTAGTGGCTGAGTTGTGAACTTCCGATTTAAAGGGTTCTGGCTCCCTGCTACATCTTTTGGCTATTCGAAACGTGAGCAAAAGCAGAAAAGTCTATTAATTTGATAACTTATATAATTTTTATATTTTATAACTAATAAGATATTCAGTGAATGCACCGAGCAAAACGTTCACCACCTTTTATACGTTCACCACCTGTAACTCGATCAAGACATTTAGCCAATATTGTTGTCGTTGATTTTTCTTTAGAATCGTCATCCAGTCGACCAAGTACTCCAATTCAAATTTTCGATAATCCATTTTTTGAACCCGACCTCACAATTGAGAATCCGGAGGATATTCAGGGACTTTTCAGAGATCCTGAACCATTAATCTTTCGTCCGGAACCACCAATCATTCAAACGGAGATTATCGAGGAATAACCCATTAAATCATAATACTCTAGTGATTCAGATTCAACAAATTCAATCATGGAAAATCTAGAACCTCTAAGTATGGAAGACCGAATGAGAGCTAAACGCACTGGCCAAGGTCACGCAATTACTCAACCAGACATTAATGCGCCAGATTATGAAATCAAAGGACAAATCCTACACATGATAACTAATCAATGCCAATTTAGTGGTGCGCCGAAGGAAGATCCAAACGAACATCTTCGTACATTTAATAGGATATGCACTCTATTTAAAATTAGAGAAGTTGAGGATGAACAGATATATCTCATGTTATTTCCCTGGACTTTAAAGGGAGAAGCCAAAGATTGGTTAGAATCGTTACCTGAAGGGGCGATTGATACATGGGATGTCTTAGTTGAAAAATTTCTTAAACAATTCTTTCCGGCATCTAAAGCCGTAAGACTTCAAGGAGAAATTGTTACGTTCACGCAAAAACCAAATGAAACTCTATATGAGGCGTGGACAAGATTTGGAAAGTTGTTAAGAGGATGTCCGCAACATGGTTTAGACACTTGTCAAATAGTACAAATATTCTACCAAGGATGCGACATCACTACAAGAAAAGACATAGATATAGCAGCTGGTGGTTCCATTATGAAGAAAACCGCAACTGACGCTTACAAAATTATTGATAACACTGCTTCCCACTCACATGAGTGGCACCAAGAAAAAGATATCGTTAGATCATCTAAAGTAGCTAGAGTCGATTCTAGCCATGACTTTGATTCCATTTCTGCAAAGATAGATGCTGTCGAGAGACGAATGGAAAAGATGACTAAAGATATTCACTCAATACGAATTAGTTGTGAGCAGTGTGGAGGACCACATTTGACAAAAGATTGTCTCAGTATTGAACTAACAATGGAACAAAGAGAGAACGTTTCATACATGACCCAAAGGCCTGGAAATAATTATCAGAATAATTATCAACCGCCAAGACCAATTTACAATCAAAACCAGAATTATAACCGAAATGTTCCATACAACAACCAACAAGGTCCTAGTAATCAACAAGTATCCAATAATACTTACAACCAGCAAAGACCTAATTTTCAAAACAAACCACCACAAACCGATGATAAAAAGCCAAATTTAGAAGATATGATGTCAAAGCTAGTTGAATCTCAAACACAGTTTTTCACATCTCAGAAACAAACCAATGAACAAAATGCTCAAGTATTTAGAAATCAACAAGCTTCTATTCAAAATCTAGAACAAGAAGTAAGTAACCTATCAAGGTTAATAGGTGAAAGAAAACCGGGGAGTCTACCTAGTGATACAAATGCTAACCCCCAGAATGAAACAGCTAAAGTCATTACCACAAGAAGTGGTATTACACTTAAACCACCTGAAGTGCCTGTAATTTCTGATGAAGCTATTCCTACTCCACAAGAATCACAATCTGAGCAAGATAAGGAAACAGAACCGGTAGTTGAAAAGGTTAATGAAGATAACACAGTTAAGGCAAAATCTTATGTTAAACCATACCAACCACCACTTCCTTACCCGAGTAAAATGAGAAAAGAGAGACTTGAAGCCGAGCAATCCAAATTCTTGGATATGTTTAAACAAATAAATGTTAATCTTCCTTTCATTGATGTGATTTCAGGAATGCCTAGATGTCATAACCCGACCTTAACCATAAGGACGATTACAATAACATATGATTTCATCGCGAGGTATTGACCTCTATATGCGACATTTTTCAAAAACTGCATTCGTTTTTACAATACAAACCATAGCTTTTATTACAAATACAAGGTTTAAACAACTTAATAATGATTATCGTTTAGCGATAATCTTAGACTTACAAACTTTACATGTGATAATAACAATACGACTTCCAACATATCTTACATTACAAATCCCCCGATATGCAGTTTTATTTTTGACACAAATATGCATACTCAAAATCTTGCTTAAATTCAACATGTTGCAGCGGAAGCTTTTAGTTATCACCTGAGAATAAACATGCTTAAAACGTCAACATAAAGTTGGTGAGATATAGGTTTAATGCCGGCAGCGTTATAAATATAGACCACAAGATTTCATATATAAACGTTTTAATAAAAATATTCTAAGTTGTTGAGCACTTGATAACCATACTTAATATTTAATCAACGTCGCATATTCCCTTTATTATGAAATCTTACTACACCGTACCAAGTGTAGTCACCGAAACGAAGTACTGTGCAACCGTTGAATACTGGTCGTCCAGTCCGGTTGGGGTTGTCAGGCCCGATAGATCTATCAACAGGATTCGCGTTTACAATACCTCATGTAAATAATAGTTACCAAGTTACAGGGAAGTATGCCAGTGGTACAACTCAATGTAGAATATATATTTTTAATCACTTGTGTCCATAACGTAAATCATAAAATGCATGTATTCTCATCCCGAAATATTTAGAGTTTAAAAGTGGGACTATATACTCACTTTTGCCTTGAAGGTATTTATCACGACTTGGTCTCCGATAGATATCACGAACCTAACCATATATATAATATATCAACATATTTTCTTTTTAAGTAATCGTTACACACACACACACACACACACACACACACACATATATTTTCTTAGTCCGTAGTTAGCAGTCCGATGTTAGTGGTCCACAATTAGTTGCTTAAATAAAATAAATAAAGACCCCATCGTATTCGTATTGATAGAATTAATCTCGACCCATGGTACCATGTTGTCAAGTGACGTGTTGCGTACATAAAGTACCATGTTGTCAAATGACGTGTTGCGTACAATCATGAGGTCTTATGATTAAGCTTCTCGTGTTGTTTACGGGTGGTCCTGAAATATATAAAATCAAATCATAAGTAAATATATATGAAATATCATATTAATTAGAAATATATGATTAATTTAATTTTTCTCCAAATATTTTCGTAGCTAAACTAGCTTCGGATACCCGATCTTGTTTTAGTCGTAGTTTCTTCATTACAACTCCGTTTTTGTTGGTTCAACTTGCCACTTCCTTGGATCGAGTCAAATTTTAAGAATATGAACTGAAAATACCTTACGTTTGAAATGTCCCGTTCTTATTGATTAAAAACGTTCCATATTAATTGATTTCGTTGCGAGGTTTTGACCTCTATATGAGACGTTTTTCAAAGACTGCATTCATTTTTAAAACAAACCATAACCTTTATTTCATCAATAAAGGTTTAAAAAGCTTTACGTAGATTATCAAACAATGATAATCTAAAATATCCTGTTTACACACGACCATTACATAATGGTTTACAATACAAATATGTTACAACAAAATAAGTTTCTTGAATGCAGTTTTTACACAATATCATACAAGCATGGACTCCAAATCTCGTCCTTATTTAAGTATGTGACAGCGGAAGCTCTTAATAATCTCCTGAGAATAAACATGCTTAAAACGTCAACAAAAATGTTGGTGAGTTATAGGTTTAACCTATATATATCAAATCATAATAATAGACCACAAGATTTCATATTTCAATACACATCCCATATATAGAGATAAAAATCATTCATATGGTGAACACCTGGTAACCGACATTAACAAGATGCATATATAAGAATATCCCCATCATTCCGGGACACCCTTCGGATAGGATATAAATTTCGAAGTACTAAAGCATCCGGTACTTTGGATGGGGTTTGTTAGGCCCAATAGATCTATCTTTAGGATTCGCGTCAATTAGGGTGTCTATTCCCTAATTCTTAGATTACCAGACTTAATAAAAAGGGGCATATTCGATTTCGATAATTCAACCATAGAATGTAGTTTCACGTACTTGTGTCTATTTTGTAAATCATTTATAAAACCTGCATGTATTATCATCCCAAAAATATTAGATTTTAAAAGTGGGACTATAACTCACTTTCACAGATTTTTACTTCGTCGGGAAGTAAGACTTGGCCACTGGTTGATTCACGAACCTATAACAATATATACATATATATCAAAGTATGTTCAAAATATATTTACAACACTTTTAATATATTTTGATGTTTTAAGTTTATTAAGTCAGCTGTCCTCGTTAGTAACCTACAACTAGTTGTCCACAGTTAGATGTACAGAAATAAATCGATAAATATTATCTTGAATCAATCCACGACCCAGTGTA
Organism: Rutidosis leptorrhynchoides; assembly: GCF_046630445.1. Taxonomy (NCBI): domain Eukaryota; kingdom Viridiplantae; phylum Streptophyta; class Magnoliopsida; order Asterales; family Asteraceae; genus Rutidosis; species Rutidosis leptorrhynchoides. The sequence goes on along the minus strand of NC_092338.1, from coordinate 120,407,685 downwards.
TACGTATCTCAGTATTGATCACAACTCAAACTATATATATTTTGGAATCAACCTCAACCCTGTATAGCTAACTCCAACATTCACATATAGAGTGTCTATGGTTGTTTCGAAATATATATAGATGTGTCGACATGATAGGTCGAAACATTGTATACGTGTCTATGGTATCTCAAGATTACATAATATACAATACAAGTTGATTAAGTTATGGTTGGAATAGATTTGTTACCAATTTTCACGTAGCTAAAATGAGAAAAATTATCCAATCTTGTTTTACCCATAACTTCTTCATTTTAAATCCGTTTTGAGTGAATCAAATTGCTATGGTTTCATATTGAACTCTATTTTATGAATCTAAACAGAAAAGTATAGGTTTATAGTCGGAAAAATAAGTTACAAGTCATTTTTGTAAAGGTAGTCATTTCAGTCGAAAGAACGACGTCTATATGACCATTTTAGAAAACATACTTCCACTTTGAGTTTAACCATAATTTTTGGATATAGTTTCATGTTCATAATAAAAATCATTTTCTCAGAATAACAACTTTAAAATCAAAGTTTATCATAGTTTTTAATTAACTAACCCAAAACAGCCCGCGGTGTTACTACGACGGCGTAAATCCGGTTTTACGGTGTTTTTCGTGTTTCCAGGTTTTAAATCATTAAGTTAGCATATCATATAGATATAGAACATGTGTGTAGTTAATTTTAAAAGTCAAGTTAGAAGGATTAACTTTTGTTTGCGAACAAGTTTAGAATTAACTAAACTATGTTCTAGTGATTACGAGTTTAAACCTTCGAATAAGATAGCTTTATATGTATGAATCGAATGATGTTATGAACATCATTACTACCTTAAGTTCCTTGGATAAACCTACTGGAAAAGAGAAAAATGGATCTAGCTTCAACGGATCCTTGGATGGCTCGAAGTTCTTGAAGCAGAATCATGACACGAAAACAAGTTCAAGTAAGATCATCACTTGAAATAAGATTGTTATAGTTATAGAAATTGAACCAAAGTTTGAATATGATTATTACCTTGTATTAGAATGATAACCTACTGTAAGAAACAAAGATTTCTTGAGGTTGGATGATCACCTTACAAGATTGGAAGTGAGCTAGCAAACTTGAAAGTATTCTTGATTTTATGTAACTAGAACTTGTAAAATATATGAAGAACACTTAGAACTTGAAGATAGAACTTGAGAGAGATCAATTAGATGAAGAAAATTGAAGAATGAAAGTGTTTGTAGGTGTTTTTGGTCGTTGGTGTATGGATTAGATATAAAGGATATGTAATTTTGTTTTCATGTAAATAAGTCATGAATGATTACTCATATTTTTGTAATTTTATGAGATATTTCATGCTAGTTGCCAAATGATGGTTCCCACATGTGTTAGGTGACTCACATGGGCTGCTAATAGGTGATCATTGGAGTGTATATACCAATAGTACATACATCTAAAAGCTGTGTATTGTACGAGTACGAATACAGGTGCATACGAGTAGAATTGTTGATGAAACTGAACGAGGATATAATTGTAAGCATTTTTGTTAAGTAGAAGTATTTTGATAAGTGTCTTGAAGTCTTTCAAAAGTGTATGAATACATATTAAAACACTACATGTATATACATTTTAACTGAGTCGTTAAGTCATCGTTAGTCGTTACATGTAAATGTTGTTTTGAAACCTTTAGGTTAATGATCTTGTTGAATGTTGTTAACCCATTGTTTATTATAACAATTGAGATGTTAAATTGTTATATTATCATGATATTATGATATATAATATATCTCAGTATGATGTATATACAGTTAAATGTCGTTACAACGATAATCGTTACATATATGTCTCGTTTCGAAATCATTAAGTTAGTAGTCTTATTTTTACATATGTATTTCATTGTTAATACACTTATTAATATATTTACTTATCATTTAACATAATTAACCAAGTGTATAAATATCTTAATATGATTCATATGTACCTAGTAAGACGTTGTTATAACGATAATCGTTATATATATCGTTTTCGAGTTTCTTAAATTAATAGTCTCATTTTTATGTATATAACTCATTGTTAAAATACCTAATGAGATACATACTTATAATAAAAACATGTTAACTATATATATAACCATATATATGTCATCGTATAGTTTTTACAAGTTTTAACGTTCGTGAATCACCGGTCAACTTGGGTGGTCAATTGTCTATATGAAACATATTTCAATTAATCAAGTCTTAACAAGTTTGATTGCTTAACATGTTGGAAACATTTAATCATTTAAATATCACTCTCAATTAATATATATAAACATGGAAAAGTTAGGGTCACTACAGTACCTACGCGTTAAATAAATTTCGTCCCGAAATTTTAAGCTGTTGAAGGTGTTGACGAATCTTCTGGAAATAGATGCGGGTATTTCTTCTTCATCTGATCTTCACACTCCCAGGTGAACTCGGGTCCTCTACGAGCATTCCATCGAACCTTAACAATTGGTATCTTGTTTTGCTTAAGTCTTTTAACCTCACGATCCATTATTTCGACGGGTTCTTCGATGAATTGAAGTTTTTCGTTGATTTGGATTTCATCTAACGGAATAGTGAGATCTTCTTTAGCAAAACATTTCTTCAAATTCGAGACGTGGAAAGTGTTATGTACAGCCGCGAGTTGTTGAGGTAACTCAAGTCGGTAAGCTACTGGTCCGACACGATCAATAATCTTGAATGGTCCAATATACCTTGGATTTAATTTCCCTCGTTTACCAAATCGAACAACACCTTTCCAAGGTGCAACTTTAAGCATGACCATCTCTCCAATTTCAAATTCTATATCTTTTCTTTTAATGTCAGCGTAGCTCTTTTGTCGACTTTGGGCGGTTTTCAACCGTTGTTGAATTTTGATGATCTTCTCGGTAGTTTCTTGTATAATCTCCGGACCCGTAATCTGTCTATCCCCCACTTCACTCCAAAAAATCGGAGACCTGCACTTTCTACCATAAAGTGCTTCAAACGGCGCCATCTCAATGCTTGAATGGTAGCTGTTGTTGTAGGAAAATTCTGCTAACGGTAGATGTCGATCCCAACTGTTTCCGAAATCAATAACACATGCTCGTAGCATGTCTTCAAGCGTTTGTATCGTCCTTTCGCTCTGCCCATCAGTTTGTGGATGATAGGCAGTACTCATGTCTAGACGAGTTCCTAATGCTTGTTGTAATGTCTGCCAGAATCTTGAAATAAATCTACCATCCCTATCAGAGATAATTGAGATTGGTATTCCATGTCTGGATACGACTTCCTTCAAATACAGTCGTGCTAACTTCTCCATCTTGTCATCTTCTCTTATTGGCAGGAAGTGTGCTGATTTGGTGAGACGATCAACTATTACCCAAATAGTATCAAAACCACTTGCAGTCCTTGGCAATTTAGTGATGAAATCCATGGTAATGTTTTCCCATTTCCATTCTGGGATTTCGGGTTGTTGAAGTAGACCTGATGGTTTCTGATGCTCAGCTTTAACCTTAGAACACGTCAAACATTCTCCTACGTATTTAGCAACATCGGCTTTCATACCCGGCCACCAAAAATATTTCCTGAGATCCTTGTACATCTTCCCCGTTCCAGGATGTATTGAGTATCTGGTTTTATGAGCTTCTCTAAGTACCATTTCTCTCATATCTCTAAATTTTGGCACCCAAATCCTTTCAGCCCTATACCGGGTTCCATCTTCCCGAATATTAAGATGCTTCTCCGATCCTTTGGGTATTTCATCCTTTAAATTTCCCTCTTTTAAAACTCCTTGTTTCGCCTCCTTTATTTGAGTAGTAAGGTTATTATGAATCATTATATTCATAGATTTTACTCAAATGGGTTCTCTGTCCTTCCTGCTCAAGGCATCGGCTACCACATTTGCCTTCCCCGGGTGGTAACGAATCTCAAAGTCGTAATCATTCAACAATTCAATCCACCTACGCTGCCTCATATTCAGTTGTTTCTGATTAAATATGTGTTGAAGACTTTTGTGGTCGGTATATATAATACTTTTGACCCCATATAAGTAGTGCCTCCAAGTCTTTAATGCAAAAACAACCGCGCCTAATTCCAAATCATGCGTCGTATAATTTTGTTCGTGAATCTTCAATTGTCTAGACGCATAAGCAATCACCTTCGTTCGTTGCATTAATACACAACTGAGACCTTGCTTTGATGCGTCACAATAAATCACAAAATCATCATTCCCTTCAGGCAATGACAATATAGGTGCCGTAGTTAGCTTTTTCTTCAATAACTGAAACGCTTTCTCTTGTTCATCATTCCATTCAAATTTCTTCCCTTTATGCGTTAATGCAGTCAAGGGTTTTGCTATTCTGGAAAAGTCTTGGATGAACCTTCTGTAGTAACCAGCTAGTCCTAAAAACTGGCATATGTGTTTCGGAGTTTTCGGGGTTTCCCACTTTTCAACAGTTTCTATCTTTGCCGGATCCACCTTAATACCTTCTTTGTTCACTATGTGACCGAGGAATTGAACTTCTTCCAACCAAAATGCACACTTTGAAAACTTAGCGTACAATTCTTCCTTCCTCAATACTTCTAACACCTTTCTCAAATGTTCACCGTGTTCTTGGTCATTCTTTGAGTAAATAAGTATGTCATCAATGAAAACAATGACAAACTTGTCAAGGTATGGTCCACACACTCGGTTCATAAGGTCCATGAACACAGCTGGTGCATTAGTTAAACCAAATGGCATGACCATAAACTCATAATGACCGTAACGTGTTCTGAAAGCAGTCTTTAGAATATCATCTTCTTTCACCCGCATTTGATGATACCCGGAACGTAAGTCAATCTTTGAATAAACAGACGAGCCTTGTAGTTGATCAAATAAGTCGTCGATTCTCGGTAGTGGGTAGCGGTTCTTGATGGTAAGTTTGTTCAACTCTCGGTAGTCGATACACAACCTGAATGTACCATCTTTCTTCTTGACAAACAAAACAGGAGCTCCCCACGGTGATGTGCTTGGTCGAATGAAACCACGCTCTAAAAGTTCTTGTAATTGGCTTTGCAGTTCTTTCATCTCGCTGGGTGCGAGTCTGTAAGGAGCACGAGCTATTGGTGCAGCTCCTGGTACAAGATCTATTTGAAATTCAACGGATCGATGTGGGGGTAATCCCGGTAATTCTTTCGGAAATACATCGAGAAATTCTTTTGCAATGGGAACATCATTGATGCTCTTTTCTTCAGTTTGTACTTTCTCGACGTGTGCTAGAACAGCATAGCATCCTTTTCTTATTAGTTTTTGTGCCTTCAAATTATTAATAAGATGTAGCTTCGTGTTACCCTTTTCTCCGTACACCATTAAGGGTTTTCCTTTTTCTCGTATAATGCGAATTGCATTTTTGTAACAAACGATCTCTGCTTTCACTTCTTTCAACCAGTCCATACCGATTATCACATCAAAACTCCCTAACTCTACTGGTATCAAATCAATCTTAAATGTTTCGCTAACCAGTTTAATTTCTCGATTCTGACATATATTATCTGCTGAAATTAATTTACCATTTGCTAATTCGAGTAAAAATTTACTATCCAAAGGCATCAATGGACAACTTAATTTAGCACAAAAATCTCTACTCATATAGCTTCTATCCGCACCCGAATCAAATAAAACGTAAGCAGATTTATTGTCAATAAGAAACGTACCCGTAACAAGCTCCGGGTCGTCCTGTGCCTCTGCCGCATTAATATTGAAAACTCTTCCGCGGCCTTGTCCATTCGTGTTCTCCTGGTTCGGGCAATTTCTAATAATGTGGCCCGGTTTTCCACATTTATAACAAACTACATTGGCATAACTTGCTCCGACACTACTTGCTCCGCCATTACTCGTTCCGACACCATTTGTTCCTTTCGTTCTATTAACCCCTGGTCCATAGACCTCACACTTCGCCGCGCTATGACCATTTCTTTTACACTTGTTGCAAAATTTGGTGCAGAACCCCGAGTGTTCTTTTCACACCTTTGGCATAGCTGCTTCTGATTGTTGTTGTTGTTGCGGTTATTATTGTTATTAGGATGATTGTTGTAGTTGTTGTTGTTGTTGTTGTTGTTGTTGTTGTTGTTGTTGTTGTTGTTGTTGTTGGACCGTTTGTTGTAGTTGCGATTGATGTTGCGATTGTTGGGATAATTGTTACGATTATTGTTGTAATTGCTGTTGTTGTTGTATTGGTGATTCTTATCACCGTTTTCCTCCCACTTTCTTTTGACTTGCTTCACATTGGCCTCTTCAGCAGTCTGTTCTTTAATTCTTTCTTCAATCTGGTTCACTAGTTTGTGAGCCATTCTACATGCCTGTTGTATGGAGGCGGGCTCGTGTGAGTTATGTCTTCTTGGATTCTTTCCGGTAATCCTTTCACAAACGCGTCGATCTTCTCTTCCTCATCTTCGAATGCTCCCGGACACAATAGGTACAATTCTGTGAATCGTCTTTCGTACGTGGTAATATCAAATCCTTGGGTTCGTAACCCTCTAAGTTCTGTCTTGAGCTTATTGACCTCGGTTCTGGGACGGTACTTCTCGTTCATCAAGTGCTTGAATGCTGACCATGGTAGTGCGTACGCATCATCTTGTCCCACTTGCTCTAGATAGGTATTCCACCATGTTAACGCAGAACCTGTGAAGGTATGCGTAGTGTACTTTACTTTGTCCTCTTCAGTACACTTACTTATGGCAAACACCGATTCGACCTTCTCGGTCCACCGTTTCAATCCGATCGGTCCTTCGGTTCCATCAAATTCCAAAGGTTTGCAGGCAGTGAATTCTTTGTAGGTGCATCCTACACGATTTCCTGTACTGCTAGATCCAAGGTTATTGTTGGTATGTAGCGCAGCCTGTACTGCGGCTATGTTTGAAGCTAGAAAAGTACGGAATTCCTCTTCATTCATATTCACGATGTGTCGAGTAGTCGGTGCCATTTCCTTCAAAATAGTCAAATGGAACAAGTTAATCATACAGAATATTAAGAGTAGTTAATAGTATTTCGTAGCATAATATGAACTCATTTATAAAAGCTTTTTCTTCATATTAGCGTTTTATAAGTTTAAATTCGGGTAGTACCTACCCGTTAAGTTCATACTTAGTAGCTAATATACAATTCAACTACTACAATTCTATATGAAAAACTGATTATAATAATATTTCGCGTTCAAACTTTTACACAATATTTTACAAACTTACAATACCGCTTATTTTACATATAGCATGAAATATAGCACACAATAAATTTGATACAAGATGTTTGTGAAGATAATTCTAGCTAGTACACAAGTCGTTCAGCAAAGGCAATAAAGACACGTAATTCATACGTCCAGAAACAAGTCATGCATTCTGGTTTTACTAGGATTACTTCCCATCCTTGGTCTTGTGGAACATAACCGTTATGGCCGTTGATAAGACAGCGTGTTGTAACATCGTCAAAGGGACGAGGGTTACGTAATGTCCAACAGTCCCGTAATAATCTAAAAACCTCATTTCTTACCCCAATTACCGACTCCGTCACTTGTGGAAACGTTTTGTTTAATAGTTGTAGCCCGATGTTCTTGTTCTCACTTTGGTGAGAAGCGAACATTACTAATCCGTAAGCATAACATGCTTCTTTATGTTGCATGTTAGCCGCTTTTTCTAAATCACGAAGTCCAATATTCGGATATATTGAGTCAAAATAATTTCTTAACCCGTTGCGTAAAATAGCATTTGGGTTCCCCGCAATATATGCGTCAAAGTAAACACATCGTAACTTATGGGTTTCCCAATGTGATATCCCCCATCTTTCAAACGAAAGTCTCTTATAAACCAAGACATTCTTGGAACGTTCTTCGAATGTCTTACAAACTGATCTCGCCTTAAATAGTTGTGCCGAGGAATTCTGGCCGACTCTAGACAAGATTTCATCAATCATGTCTCCGGGTAGGTCCCTTAAAATATTGGGTTGTCTATCCATTTTGTGTTTTTAAACTGTAAAATAGACAAGAGTTAGATTCATAAAAAAATACTTATTAATACAAGCAATTTTTACATATATCATAAAGCATAAGAACACTATATTACATATATTACACCACACGAATACAACTATCTTATTCCGACTCGCTCGTTTCTTCTTCTTCGGTTTTGGTTCGTTTTGCCAAGTTTCTAGGGATATATGATGTTCCCCTAATACGAGCTGTCGTTGTCCACATTGGTTTAGAAAAACCTGGTGGTTTAGAGGTTCCCGGGTCATTGTTACAACTTAAGGACTTCGGGGGTTGACGATACATATAAAGTTCATCGGGGTTGGAATTAGATTTCTCTATTTTTATGCCCTTTCCCTTATTATTTTCTTTTGCCTTTTTAAATTCAGTTGGGGTAATTTCTATAACATCATTGGAATTCTCGTCGAAATCTGATTCATCGGAGAATTGGTAATCCTCCCAATATTTTGCTTCCTTGGCGGAAACACCATTGACCATAATTAACCTTGGTCGGTTGGTTGAGGATTCTCTTTTACTTAACCGTTTTATTATTTCCCCCACCGGTTCCGATTCTTCTTCCTGTTCCGATTCTTATTCCGGTTCCGATTCTTCTTCGGGTTCCGACTCTTCTTCTGGTTCCTCTTCGGGAACTTGTGAATCAGTCCACGAATTATTCCAATTTACATTTGACTCTTCATTATTATTAGGTGAGTCAATGGGACTTGTTCTAGAGGTAGACATCTATCGCATAATATCAAACACGTTAAGAGATTAATATATCACATAATATTCATATGTTAAAAATATATAGTTTCCAACAAAAATGTTAAGCAATCATTTTTAAAGAAAACACGGTCGAAGTCCAGACTCACTAATGCATCAAACTCGATAAGACACACTAATGCAAATTTTCTGGTTCTCTAAGACCAACGCTCGGATACCAACTGAAATGTCCCGTTCTTATTGATTAAAAACGTTCCATATTAATTGATTTCGTTGCGAGGTTTTGACCTCTATATGATACGTTTTTCAAAGACTGCATTCATTTTTAAAACAAACCATAACCTTTATTTCATCAATAAAGGTTTAAAAAGCTTTACGTAGATTATCAAACAATGATAATCTAAAATATCCTGTTTACACACGACCATTACATAATGGTTTACAATACAAATATGTTACAACAAAATAAGTTTCTTGAATGCAGTTTTTACACAATATCATACAAGCATGGACTCCAAATCTCGTCCTTATTTAAGTATGCGACAGCGGAAGCTCTTAATAATCACCTGAGAATAAACATGCTTAAAACGTCAACAAAAATGTTGGTGAGTTATAGGTTTAACCTATATATATCAAATCATAATAATAGACCACAAGATTTCATATTTCAATACACATCCCATACATAGAGATAAAAATCATTCATATGGTGAACACCTGGTAACCGACATTAACAAGATGCATATATAAGAATATCCCCATCATTCCGGGACACCCTTCGGATATGATATAAATTTCGAAGTACTAAAGCATTCGGTACTTTGGATGGGGTTTGTTAGGCCCAATAGATCTATCTTTAGGATTCGCGTCAATTAGGGTGTCTGTTCCCTAATTCTTAGATTACCAGACTTAATAAAAAGGGGCATATTCGATTTCGATAATTCAACCATAGAATGTAGTTTCACGTACTTGTGTCTATTTTGTAAATCATTTATAAAACCTGCATGTATTCTCATCCCAAAAATATTAGATTTTAAAAGTGGGACTATAACTCACTTTCACAGATTTTTACTTCGTCGGGAAGTAAGACTTGGCCACTGGTTGATTCACGAACCTATAACAATATATACATATATATCAAAGTATGTTCAAAATATATTTACAACACTTTTAATATATTTTGATGTTTTAAGTTTATTAAGTCAGCTGTCCTCGTTAGTAACCTACAACTAGTTGTCCACAGTTAGATGTACAGAAATAAATCGATAAATATTATCTTGAATCAATCCACGACCCAGTGTATACGTATCTCAGTATTGATCACAACTCAAACTATATATATTTTGGAATCAACCTCAACCTTGTATAGCTAACTCCAACATTCACATATAGAGTGTCTATGGTTGTTCCGAAATATATATAGATGTGTCGACATGATAGGTTGAAACATTGTATACGTGTCTATGGTATCTCAAGATTACATAATATACAATACAAGTTGATTAAGTTATGGTTGCAATAGATTTGTTACCAATTTTCACGTAGCTAAAATGAGAAAAATTATCCAATCTTGTTTTACCCATAACTTCTTCATTTTAAATCCGTTTTGAGTGAATCAAATTGCTATGGTTTCATATTGAACTCTATTTTATGAATCTAAACAGAAAAGTATAGGTTTATAGTCGGAAAAATAAGTTACAAGTCATTTTTGTAAAGGTAGTCATTTCAGTCGAAAGAACGACGTCTAGATGACCATTTTAGAAAACATACTTCCACTTTGAGTTTAACCATAATTTTTGGATATAGTTTCATGTTCATAATAAAAATCATTTTCTCAGAATAACAACTTTAAAATCAAAGTTTATCATAGTTTTTAATTAACTAACCCAAAACAGCCCGCGGTGTTACTACGACGGCGTAAATCCGGTTTTACGGTGTTTTTCGTGTTTCCAGGTTTTAAATCATTAAGTTAGCATATCATATAGATATAGAACATGTGTGTAGTTAATTTTAAAAGTCAATTTAGAAGGATTAACTTTTGTTTGCGAACAAGTTTAGAATTAACTAAACTATGTTCTAGTGATTACGAGTTTAAACCTTCGAATAAGATAGCTTTATTTGTATGAATCGAATGATGTTATGAACATCATTACTACCTTAAGTTCCTTGGATAAACCTACTGGAAAAGAGAAAAATGGATCTATCTTCAACAGATCCTTGGATGGCTCGAAGTTCTTGAAGCAGAATCATGACACGAAAACAAGTTCAAGTAAGATCATCACTTGAAATAAGATTGTTATAGTTATAGAAATTGAACCAAAGTTTGAATATGATTATTACCTTGTATTAGAATGATAACCTACTGTAAGAAACAAAGATTTCTTGAGGTTGGATGATCACCTTACAAGATTGGAAGTGAGCTAGCAAACTTGAAAGTATTCTCGATTTTATGTAACTAGAACTTGTAAAATATATGAAGAACACTTAGAACTTGAAGATAGAACTTGAGAGAGATCAATTAGATGAAGAAAATTGAAGAATGAAAGTGTTTGTAGGTGTTTTTGGTCGTTGGTGTATGGATTAGATATAAAGGATATGTAATTTTGTTTTCATGTAAATAAGTCATGAATGATTACTCATATTTTTGTAATTTTATGAGATATTTCATGCTAGTTGCCAAATGATGGTTCCCACATGTGTTAGGTGACTCACATGGGCTGCTAAGAGCTGATCATTGGAGTGTATATACCAATAGTACATACATCTAAAAGCTGTGTATTGTACGAGTACGAATACAGGTGCATACGAGTAGAATTGTTGATGAAACTGAACGAGGATGTAATTGTAAGCATTTTTGTTAAGCAGAAGTATTTTGATAAGTGTCTTGAAGTCTTTCAAAAGTGTATGAATACATATTAAAACACTACATGTATATACATTTTAACTGAGTCGTTAAGTCATCGTTAGTCGTTACATGTAAATGTTGTTTTGAAACCTTTAGGTTAATGATCTTGTTGAATGTTGTTAACCCATTGTTTATTATAACAATTGAGATGTTAAATTGTTATATTATCATGATATTATGATATATAATATATCTCAGTATGATGTATATACAGTTAAATGTCGTTACAACGATAATCGTTACATATATGTCTCGTTTCGAAATCATTAAGTTAGTAGTCTTATTTTTACATATGTATTTCATTGTTAATACACTTATTAATATATTTACTTATCATTTAACATAATTAACCAAGTGTATCAATATCTTAATATGATTCATATGTACCTAGTAAGACGTTGTTATAACGATAATCGTTATATATATCGTTTTCGAGTTTCTTAAATTAATAGTCTCATTTTTATGTATATAACTCATTGTTAAAATACCTAATGAGATACATACTTATAATAAAAACATGTTAACTATATATATAACCATATATATGTCATCGTATAGTTTTTACAAGTTTTAACGTTCGTGAATCACCGGTCAACTTGGGTGGTCAATTGTCTATATGAAACATATTTCAATTAATCAAGTCTTAACAAGTTTGATTGCTTAACATGTTGGAAACATTTAATCATGTAAATATCACTCTCAATTAATATATATAAACATGTAAAAGTTAGGGTCACTACAACGTTGTATTCAAAATCACAGGTTATAGGTCAAACTTTGGTGAAACTTATGAAAGTGATCATTTTACATCATAAAAACAACATTTAATGATCATTTTTCTAAAAATACTTACACTTTGAGTTAAACCATGAAATTTTTATGTGTTAACATATTCATAAGAAATATCATTTTTCCAGAACATGAACTTCCAATTCAAAGTTCAAGATGGTTTTTAATTATCCAACCCAAAACAGCCCCCGGTTGCACTCCGACGACGTAGATTCAGTTTTTAATATGTTCTTTGTAAAACCAAGTTATATCTTGTTAAGTTAGCATATCATTATGATATATTACAGGTCTTGAAGTGTTTTAAAAGTTAAGTTAGAAGGATCTATTTAGTTTGCAAACAAGTTTGAAATCATTCAAACTATGTTCTTGTTGTTAAAATTTTACAACACAAAATAAGATAGCTATATAAATATGAATCGAATAAGGTTATGAACAAGGTTACTACCTCAAGTTACTTGGACAAAGTTACTGTAAAAGATGAGAAAAATCCTAGAACCAAAAGAGTGGTGGAGTTGGATCAAAAGGTTGGAAGTAAACTTGTATTTTTGGAAGGATTATTGAAGTTTTCTTGTAAGGAATTTATTATGATGATTAAGGCTTGTTTTTAAAGCTAGATCTTCATGGTTATTTGCTGAGATTGTGAAGAACACTTAAGGTTCCTAAGAGTATGTTTTTGGTTAGAGAAAATGTGTAGTAAAAATGAAATTGGAATGGAGTATAAATGGTGGTGAAAAGATGTATAAATTTGTTATATTGTGCAAAAGTCTTGTAATATGCCAAATTGATTAATCATGCATGCTAAGATCCAAAATTGTCTGACTCATGGCTGCTAATAAAGTGATTGTGATGTGTATATACTAATAGTAAATACGTATAGGAGCTGGGTATGATACGAGTACATATACTCTAGGTATACGTGTAGAAATTTTGAGGAAACAGAACGAGAATTCAAATATAGCTATCTTTTGTGAATATACTTATATTGTTTTATGTATTTAAGTCCTTAAAAAGTGATTAAATACATTATATATACGATACATGTATAAGCATTATAGGTTATAAGTATATATATCAAAGAATGTTACGTATAGTTATCGTTTTGAAAACTTAAGTTAGTAGTTTCAAAATATACTTATAACTCATTGTCATTAGTACACAATGAGATGTTAAACCATCCTTAGACCATGTTAAATATATATAAATACATATATATACACAAACGTATAATTATCGTTTGTTATATAGTTCGTGATATCATCGGTCAAATTGGACGGTCAAACGTTGTGTAAAACTCTTTTTAAAAACATAAATCTCAACAATTTAGATTACTTATCATGTTGGTAATTTTTAATTTATGTATATATTAATCTCATAGGTATAAAATGATCGGAAAATCCGGGTCGTTACAGTACCTACCCGTTAAATAAATTTCGTCCCGAAATTTTAAAATTGTACCTATTTTGCGTTCTCGGGAAACAAATGTGGGTACTTTCATTTCTTCTGATCCTCTCGTTCCCAAGTAAACTCGGGACCCCTTCGAGCATTCCAACGAACCTTAATGATTGGTATGTTGCTCTGCTTGAGTTGTTTAACTTCACGGTCCATGATTTCGACTGGTTCTTCTATGAATTGTAGTTTCTCGTCAACTTGGATTTCTTCAAGGGAAATGGTGAGGTCTTCCTTTGCAAGACACTTCTTAAGGTTTGATACGTGAAATGTATTATATACTCCGGCGAGTTGTTGCGGTAACTCGAGTCGATAAGCTACAGGTCCAATGCGTTCGATGATCTTGAACGGGCCTACATACCTTGGGTTCAGTTTACCCCTTTTACCGAAACGTATTACACCTTTATAAGGTGACACCTTTAGCATAACCATGTCACCGATCTTAAACTCTAATGGTGTAGTGACCCGAAAATTTCCGATCAAATTTAAACTTTAATCTTTATATGTATCCGACACGATAAGCAAAATCTGTAATGTTGAGTCTCGAAAAGTTTGAAACTATATTCATGTAATCAATTACCCTTTGACCATGCCTGACGATTCACGAACGATTATATGTAAATAGATATGTATGAATATATACATATGTGTATTTGATAAATTGGGAAATATTATCAAAACATTTAACGGTTTAGTTAATATGAATATAAGTTATGAGATCTACTTATGACCAGAAGACATTAATGGAATAATGAATGGATATTACTTTACATGAGGGTATTATTTTGATATAAGTTTAATATAATTTTTGACAAAATTGAAAGATAATATTATAAGATTGAATTATTAGATACATTGAATTTTGAGTTTGAGTCTCTATTATGAGGTCCACTTTGAATTAGGAAACCTTTACGTTTTAACGGTATTCGGAACATTTAGTAAAGTGATTTCACGTAAGGACGAAAGTGTTATTAGTAAGGGTTAGACAAAAGTTAGTGGAGAATTGAATTTCATAACACTCGATTTATCATATAGAAGGAATAATTGGGATAAGATTCGTTGACTAGATAAACCCATTTGATATGTTATATTAAGATATATTATTTAGAAAGTTAAGGAAATTAAACTAAACATTTACGCATAAAAGAATGAAATCAAATTAAGTTTTAAAGCATAAACGTTATAGGATTTTCGATTATGTAAATGATCTTAAATTATATAATTAGTTTTGAAAGGATAACTAGTATGTTATTAGATAAATATTTCAAAAATGTGTATAAGATTATAAATTTTAATTTAAACTAGTCATAAAACGTTTTGATTTTAAACTAATATTAATAAATAGGCTTTGATAAATAACAAGTTTATGAATTACAAAAGGAAATGATCAAAACACTCAAAAGATTAAGTTGCACTTTGAGTGGGTTAGTTTTTAATTAATTTAAGTCTAGTTATTAATAAAGGTACGTGTCACAAAATGTTTAATTTAAAATAAAATATTTTGACAAACAACGTGACTTTGATTTATAGAAGGAAATGACCACAACGCTCAATTTTATAAGTTATATTTTTATAAAGGTAATTTATTGTTGAGTAAGTCTAATTTTTGTAAAAGGTACATGTCACGTAACATAAAAGGCTAGTTTTCTGAACGTACGAAAGTGCGCCCGAAAAACCGAAAGTGGTACATGAGTCGTGAGACCACGACCGTGTCATTTTTGTAAAAATTATATTTTTACCATGACCGTAAATTTAATATAATATATAAATAATTATATAAATTAAAAATATTATATATATATAATAATAATAACAGTCCGCCGCCCCCAATAATTTGATGCGTGTACTGGAGCATGGAAAGGTTATTTAAATCCAACATTTTCAACTTGTGCAAATCACTTCATTTTTTCCAAATCTATCTCTCGTACTCTTTTACATTCATATTTACTATTTTTTATTAATAATACTATTATTAATTTTAATATTAATATTATTATTAATCATATTATTATTATTAGTAGTATAATTATTAGTAGTATATATACATAAAATACTACGACGGGGCTCTGCCCGTGTGATTTCAAAAATGAGTTTTTTCGAGTGGGATAGGGCTAAGGAAATTATGGGTTATAGTCATGGAGGTGATGGATAATGTTCAGGGGTTATGCTCATGAGGTCAATCTAGTGTTTATTGTCTCCGTCGCGTTTACGTACCTTTCCTGCAATATTGAATCGCAATATTGATACGTGAGTACTCCTAATTTAATTTTTATATACTAATAGTGTATCCCTGACTAGTGCTCGAGAAAATAGGGTTATCCATGCTTGTACTTTTGATATTGCCTTTAGATAAGATAGGCTAAATCTTGAGGTTAGTTACACCTGCGGTTAAAATAAGGTATAAGATATGCATGTCGTTGGAAAGCTAGCGAAAAATTAATAACTTTTCCTTTAGATGTCGAATCGTTCCGATGAACGGATTAGAAGTTATAGTCATTTGATGTTGTGTAAAAATGATTATTATTATCGTCGTCATTATCGTCGTTCAAACTTTTATTTAATTATTATTATTATTATTATTATTATTATCATTATTATTATTATTATCATTATCTATAAAAAGTATTATCCTTAAAAATTGTTATTTTTATTATTACTATCATTTATTGTCATTAAAAGTTATACTTAGTATTACTATTATTATTATCATTAAAATAGATTATAGTATTATAATTATCATAATAATTATTATTATTAGTATTATAATTAAAACTAGTAACAGTAATATTTAACTATTATGATTACTATTATATTCATTAAAATGAACGCGATATAAAAGACGATTTAAGAACCTTAACAAATTAATTAGGAGATAATGAGTATGAGTATCATGATGAAATTTAAATATTGTAAGATAATGATTTATATAAAATTATCGTTCTTATTATCATTACTAGTAATATTAAAAGTATCGTTAGTATAAAAACTATCTTTTATTCAAAAATTATCAATTTAATAGAAATGGCATTGTTATTATAAAATATCATTATTATTATCATTTTAAATAAAAATTATTACTTTATAGTTAATATTAAAAGTATCGTAAATATTAAAGATATCATAATTAGAATTATCATTTTACCAAAATATCATTTCTAGTAAATATAAATATTGATTGTTATAATTATTATTACAAAATAATACGACTTTTACTTATTGTTATTATCAATGCCTTTTTATTAAATAAAAATATAATTACCTCAATAGAATCTATCACAATACTTTTATGATATTGATGAACTTTATAAATTTTTTTTTTTATTATTACTTAAGATATATATAAATGTATACTTTAATATAAAATTGTATTTATTAATAAATGAATTATATTATTTACTATATTAAATCTTTTAAAAGTTTTTTTTTTAAAAATATAAAACGACGATATTTAAATTATATAATAATCATTTTTAAATTTTCGAAATCATTTAGAGTCAAATTAATTTTTGTCGACCTTTCCATATTAGACTCGAGCATTAGGATTGTGGTACACTATGATTTGACTTAATTTGTTAGACAAATATTGACCAACACATAAATATATATAATTAATATAGGTTCGTGAATCCGAGGCCAACCTTACACTTGTTCAATGATGTTATATGTATTTTTACTACAAAATACAGTATGGTGAGTTTCATTTGCTCCCTTTTTACTCTTTACATTTTTGGGCTGAGAATTACATGCAAATGCTTTATTAAATGTTTTACAATATTTATATGCGTGAGTTATAGTCCCACTTTTAAAATCTAATATTTTTGGGATGAGAATACATGCATGTTTTATAAATGATTTACAAAATAGACACAAGTACGTGAAACTACATTCTATGGTTGAATTATCGAAATCGAATATGCCCCTTTTTATTAAAGTCTGGTAATCTAAGAATTAGGGAACAGACACCCTAATTGACGCGAATCCTAAAGATAGATCTATTGGGCCTAACAAACCCCATCCAAAGTACCGGATGCTTTAGTACTTCGAAATTTATATCATGTCCGAAGGAGGATCCCGGAATGATAGGGGATATTCTTATATGCATATTGTTAATGTCGGTTACCAGGTGTTCACCATATGAATGATTATTTTTGTCTCTATGCATGGGACGTATATTTATGAGAACTGGAAATGAAATTCTTGTGTTCTATTAAAATGATGGAAATAAATGATTATGATAAATTAATGAACTCACCAACCTTTTGGTTGACACTTTAAAGCATGTTTATTCTCAGGTGTTAAAGAAATCTTCCGCTGTGCATTTGCTCATTTTAAAGATATTACTTGGAGTCTTTCATAGCATATTTCGAAGAACGTTGCATTCGAATCATTGAGTTCATCAAAGATTAGTATTAAATTAATTTATAGTTGGATAGTGGATATTATGAAATGGTATGCATGCCTGTCAATTTTCGATGTAAAGAAAGATTGTCTTTTAAAAACGAATGCAATGTTTGTAAAATGTATCATATAGAGGTCAAATACCTCGCAATGTAATCAACTATTGTGAATCGTTTATAATGTATATGAACGGGTCCTTTCAGTTGGTATCAGAGCGGTGGTCTTAGCGAACCAGGTCTGCATTAGTGTGTCTAACTGATAAGTCGTTAGGATACATTAGTGAGTCTGGACTTCGACCGTGTCTGCATGTCAAAAGTTTTGCTTATCATTTCGTGTCGAAAATTACCTGCTTATCATTCTTAAGTCTAGACGCGTTTTCCTACATTTATTGCATAATAGTGTATAGACGAATTCTTATCTTAGCGTATCTGTTACTGTGAACTTTGACTAACATCTTTCAAAGATTCTCCATAATTTATGGGATTTTGGTATTATATATACATATGCAAATTATGTAATTGAAGAATACCAAATCTAAATTCTACAATCTATTTCATACCAAAATTCTTTCTCTAATCATACGAGATGGATCCCTCAACTAGTTCGAACTCCTCAGATTCTGACAGTTATGCCGATATGGAATTTCACTCAAGCTCCGAAAGCAGCGTAACCGGAATGGATCAACCAATCAGTCATCATCTATTCTGGATGAAATGGGGATGGGTTCGTAGCCTCCTCAATTATTGGAGACAAGAAGAAGGTGATCCTTTCCATCCACCAAATTGCCCTATTGGCAAAGAACCTGAAGCACTTACCGGCGAACCTATTCGTGAAACCATTTTCTCTCTCATTTCCAGAGTATCTCGTCACGATTATATATTACATCAAATTCTAAATTTTATTTACCCGCTTGTCCCAACCGACAATCATTCCGGTATACTAGCAGAAGTTAACGAACTTCGTGCTCGCGTGACGGCTTTAGAGCTTATGGTGCAAGGATTACAAACACCATCAGCAGCACCAGCAGCCTAATCAGTACCACCAGTAACATCAACATCGTAAACCTCGATACCCTAAACATCAGCAGCAACACCGGCATCAACGGTATCATCATCATTAATACCAACAGTACCATTACCACCATCAACAATCACATCCGCATCACAAGCCTCAACATCATAATCTGTATCTCGGATATCAACATCACACGCACCATAGATACCAAGGAGTACCAACAACAACAAACGATGAAGTATTGATTCATAACTTCATCGGAAGAACATTCTACGGAGATTATGTAATCTCTAAAGTCTTAGAGATTATCTATTTCCACCCTAACCCTAAATCAGATGAGTGAACCAAAATGATTCAAGGAAGAATCAAAACCTTAACAAGGATGGTGCGCGATTTACAAACTAGACTTGTTATACAAGCATCGCTAGCAGTTATCAGAAGTATCATCAGCAGCAACAGTACCGTTAGCATCACCAGTATAGTCAGTAACGTCAGCATCGTCAGAATCAGCAACACTTATGACATCACAAATTCCGTCAGTTCAAGAATCACTGTGGAAATCATTACGAATCAACAACGAGTATGATGTATCAACGAGTTATATAGTATTAACTCATTCCTTCTGAAGAACTATTATATATTTTATATATATGAATTCTGGAATTATAATAAATCTTTTTGTACTAAGCTATTAATTATGAATTGAAAAAGGGTAGACACTACTCGGTTAAATTCATATTACTAATATGCTATAATGTACATCCTTCGTAAACAACTTAGCCATTGTTAACTACAATCTCTGTTTCAATTCAATGAACTTCGTTTCATAATAAATCAAGTGTATTATTCAATAACATGTTTGATTTTACACTTTCATTCTTAAAATATTCGAAACTTACTAGAAAACAACATTCGTATCTTGCAAAGTTAGCAAAAGTTTTATGAGCACCAGCATGATTCACTAAGGAAATATATAAGAATAAATAATGAGGTATTAATCCATAACTTCATTAATGTTCTGTGAAGAATATGTGATTCTTAATAGTTTTGGGAGATTACTTATTCTAATTCAAACCAAAAATCAAATGAGTCTAATATTATACGGACTCATTAAATCCATGATTACATCTGAAAAAAATATAGATGTACATATATTTTCATAAAGATTGTGATTAAAAAAATTCTTTTGTACAAAATATTAATTGTAAAATTTTTTAACGGGTAGGTAATACCCGCGAGATATTCACAATTAATGTATTATATTCTTCAATTCTGATTTAACAATTATCAACAATACTCCCTACTTTTACAATAATATACATTCTTCAATAGAAATCAAAACAATCATATTCATTCAAATCTAATTACATATTCTGATTTTGGAATTTCAGAATTCAACTCGAGATAAAATCGAAATCATCGCTCTTACATTCTTACGTATTTCAAAGCTATACTTTGACTTCAAAACTGTGATAGGAAATCACTCTTATTCGTAACATTTAGAAGGATTTGAGAATCAATCGAGATTCATGACGATTTCATCCTTTGGATATTGACAATGACAATCTACACTTAAAACCTTTGATTTTTTTTTTTGAAAGACACTTCAAATAATGAACAATCGAGATGATGATCCAACCACACATTAACCGAAGTCTTGTACCTGAAAAACTCTCGAACCCAAAGTCATAGTTTAACACGTAACCGCGTCAAATTCTTTATCATTTATTAGCAAAAACAACCTTGCGATTCCTTTTCAAAGTAGCAAATTTTGTCACAGCCCCAGCAAGGCAATTTCGACTTTTTCATATAAAGTAACCTCATTATAACCATGATATATACGATTACCCTTTTGTTACCAGGGAATATTATATATCTCACCACATTAACAGTAAACTTAGCAACAACTTCATTAACCTTCGACTTAAGCCTCTCTGAAAAGTCACTATACTTATTCATTGAAACCCCACCTGTTACTCATCCGCATCTTGCAACAAGAATTGCCATACCAATTACTGAAAATCAGCAATCAGTATTTTGAAATCTCGCAGCATTTCTACTTCAATAATCATGTATATAACATATATCTCCAAGACTTACACACTTCGAATGTGAAGTTTCTGAAAAACATCCCAAACTGCAAACTAGTTCTCCGAAATTTGGAAATGCTGGATGAAGCAGCAGAAATTATAGACAATCTAAACAGTCAGAAATTTAATAATAAAGAATAGTGTGTTGGAAAAGCTCAGAAAAAGAGAAGGTTTGGAACTGAAAAACGGATTGAGCAAAGTATGAAAGAGGCTGTGGACAAATCACAAGAACTGAATCTGCCTTCAAAGGATGCAAATGATTCAGTGCCTGCTGAAATCATTAGCGAACATCTTACTTCTTATTCTAAACCTTCACAGACAAATATTCTTTATCATCATCATATCTTGAATATTCTAAGATATCATCGTATCTTTCATTATAAATATCCTTGATATTTCTGAAGATATTTTAAGTATTCTCATCTGAAATCATTTATCTCTCCGCAATATCTGCATTGCAACATAAAAGAAACTATGTTAAGTTTCTAAACCCTCGAGTTTAAAATATGAATGTTTTTGAAGTAGTGTTGGGAACTGATGCATGAGTTAGTATAATATAATGACACTTGATCAACGTCATTATATTACAATAGTTCATGTTGAGTTTCTAATGGAATGTAACGATTCACAGTACCATCATCATGTGCCATTTACACGACTCTTACATTCGATCTAATCCTTAAACATATCAAGAAAATATATTTCTTGATGATTCGGTCTTTTCCAGGATAATCTGGTAATTTGACAAATCAAAATCGCACCATTACGATTTCCTTCTTAGAACATAAACTATGTTCATTCCAAAATTCATATCTGCAAATTCTGGACCATTACTCGCTTGACTCGAGGACGGGAAGAGGAAACGAAAGAATGAGACTCTGAAATAGAAAGAGGAGCATAAACCGCAGCAAATAAGAGAGAATATTAACTATGGGTGATAATGATTATAGAAGACAGAAGCAGGGACATCGAAGTATAAGGGAAGATATAAAACCCAACAACCACCCAAGAACTACAAACCGTGTATATCAATGCGTATAGCGATATAAAGACACGGGAGAATGAAAAACACTATAACCCCAAGGTAATGGTAAAAGTAAGTAACCTCCTCCGGTGGTAGATGAAAAAGAAGTATGACAGATATAAAAGTTAGTAGTATATCAAGAATCAGAATGGGATGAAGCATATTGATGAGTATTTTAAAAGATGAATCAAGGAAGAAGGAATAGAAAGTGTGAGTTGTGGAAGATAAGGAAACGAAGGGGGTGGCTTTATAGCGAAATATCCGGCAGAGTAATCGAAACAGATTATCGCATTTAATCAGAGAAAATCCTAATTTCCTAAATCATCGAAAAACCAAATCTTATTACGTAAGATTTACTTTAAATCCCGCGAATTCTGGAAATCAATCGTAGCTACGTCATCAAGTAAAACGATTCTACATTTACACATTTCGCTCTTTTACGAGCTTCACTCATACGCTTCGAGAAATCGAATTATTTTATCTGTACTTCTTAATCATGATGAAACTCTATGTATCAGCTTATATTCGTCATAATAACATTCTTACTATTAACCATGACGACCTCTATCAAATTTCGGGACGAAATTTCTTTTAACGGGTAGGTACTGTAGTGACCCGAAAATTTCCGATCAAATTTAAACTTTAATCTTTATATGTATCCGACACGATAAGCAAAATCTGTAATGTTGAGTCTCGAAAAGTTTGAAACTATATTCATGTAATCAATTACCCTTTGACCATGCCTGACGATTCACGAACGATTATATGTAAATAGATATGTATGAATATATACATATGTGTATTTGATAAATTGGGAAATATTATCAAAACATTTAACGGTTTAGTTAATATGAATATAAGTTATGAGATCTACTTATGACCAGAAGACATTAATGGAATAATGAATGGATATTACTTTACATGAGGGTATTATTTTGATATAAGTTTAATATAATTTTTGACAAAATTGAAAGATAATATTATAAGATTGAATTATTAGATACATTGAATTTTGAGTTTGAGTCTCTATTATGAGGTCCACTTTGAATTAGGAAACCTTTACGTTTTAACGGTATTCGGAACATTTAGTAAAGTGATTTCACGTAAGGACGAAAGTGTTATTAGTAAGGGTTAGACAAAAGTTAGTGGAGAATTGAATTTCATAACACTCGATTTATCATATAGAAGGAATAATTGGGATAAGATTCGTTGACTAGATAAACCCATTTGATATGTTATATTAAGATATATTATTTAGAAAGTTAAGGAAATTAAACTAAACATTTACGCATAAAAGAATGAAATCAAATTAAGTTTTAAAGCATAAACGTTATAGGATTTTCGATTATGTAAATGATCTTAAATTATATAATTAGTTTTGAAAGGATAACTAGTATGTTATTAGATAAATATTTCAAAAATGTGTATAAGATTATAAATTTTAATTTAAACTAGTCATAAAACGTTTTGATTTTAAACTAATATTAATAAATAGGCTTTGATAAATAACAAGTTTATGAATTACAAAAGGAAATGATCAAAACACTCAAAAGATTAAGTTGCACTTTGAGTGGGTTAGTTTTTAATTAATTTAAGTCTAGTTATTAATAAAGGTACGTGTCACAAAATGTTTAATTTAAAATAAAATATTTTGACAAACAACGTGACTTTGATTTATAGAAGGAAATGACCACAACGCTCAATTTTATAAGTTATATTTTTATAAAGGTAATTTATTGTTGAGTAAGTCTAATTTTTGTAAAAGGTACATGTCACGTAACATAAAAGGCTAGTTTTCTGAACGTACGAAAGTGCGCCCGAAAAACCGAAAGTGGTACATGAGTCGTGAGACCACGACCGTGTCATTTTTGTAAAAATTATATTTTTACCATGACCGTAAATTTAATATAATATATAAATAATTATATAAATTAAAAATATTATATATATATAATAATAATAACAGTCCGCCGCCCCCAATAATTTGATGCGTGTACTGGAGCATGGAAAGGTTATTTAAATCCAACATTTTCAACTTGTGCAAATCACTTCATTTTTTCCAAATCTATCTCTCGTACTCTTTTACATTCATATTTACTATTTTTTATTAATAATACTATTATTAATTTTAATATTAATATTATTATTAATCATATTATTATTATTAGTAGTATAATTATTAGTAGTATATATACATAAAATACTACGACGGGGCTCTGCCCGTGTGATTTCAAAAATGAGTTTTTTCGAGTGGGATAGGGCTAAGGAAATTATGGGTTATAGTCATGGAGGTGATGGATAATGTTCAGGGGTTATGCTCATGAGGTCAATCTAGTGTTTATTGTCTCCGTCGCGTTTACGTACCTTTCCTGCAATATTGAATCGCAATATTGATACGTGAGTACTCCTAATTTAATTTTTATATACTAATAGTGTATCCCTGACTAGTGCTCGAGAAAATAGGGTTATCCATGCTTGTACTTTTGATATTGCCTTTAGATAAGATAGGCTAAATCTTGAGGTTAGTTACACCTGCGGTTAAAATAAGGTATAAGATATGCATGTCGTTGGAAAGCTAGCGAAAAATTAATAACTTTTCCTTTAGATGTCGAATCGTTCCGATGAACGGATTAGAAGTTATAGTCATTTGATGTTGTGTAAAAATGATTATTATTATCGTCGTCATTATCGTCGTTCAAACTTTTATTTAATTATTATTATTATTATTATTATTATTATCATTATTATTATTATTATCATTATCTATAAAAAGTATTATCCTTAAAAATTGTTATTTTTATTATTACTATCATTTATTGTCATTAAAAGTTATACTTAGTATTACTATTATTATTATCATTAAAATAGATTATAGTATTATAATTATCATAATAATTATTATTATTAGTATTATAATTAAAACTAGTAACAGTAATATTTAACTATTATGATTACTATTATATTCATTAAAATGAACGCGATATAAAAGACGATTTAAGAACCTTAACAAATTAATTAGGAGATAATGAGTATGAGTATCATGATGAAATTTAAATATTGTAAGATAATGATTTATATAAAATTATCGTTCTTATTATCATTACTAGTAATATTAAAAGTATCGTTAGTATAAAAACTATCTTTTATTCAAAAATTATCAATTTAATAGAAATGGCATTGTTATTATAAAATATCATTATTATTATCATTTTAAATAAAAATTATTACTTTATAGTTAATATTAAAAGTATCGTAAATATTAAAGATATCATAATTAGAATTATCATTTTACCAAAATATCATTTCTAGTAAATATAAATATTGATTGTTATAATTATTATTACAAAATAATACGACTTTTACTTATTGTTATTATCAATGCCTTTTTATTAAATAAAAATATAATTACCTCAATAGAATCTATCACAATACTTTTATGATATTGATGAACTTTATAAATTTTTTTTTTATTATTACTTAAGATATATATAAATGTATACTTTAATATAAAATTGTATTTATTAATAAATGAATTATATTATTTACTATATTAAATCTTTTAAAAGTTTTTTTTTTAAAAATATAAAACGACGATATTTAAATTATATAATAATCATTTTTAAATTTTCGAAATCATTTAGAGTCAAATTAATTTTTGTCGACCTTTCCATATTAGACTCGAGCATTAGGATTGTGGTACACTATGATTTGACTTAATTTGTTAGACAAATATTGACCAACACATAAATATATATAATTAATATAGGTTCGTGAATCCGAGGCCAACCTTACACTTGTTCAATGATGTTATATGTATTTTTACTACAAAATACAGTATGGTGAGTTTCATTTGCTCCCTTTTTACTCTTTACATTTTTGGGCTGAGAATTACATGCAAATGCTTTATTAAATGTTTTACAATATTTATATGCGTGAGTTATAGTCCCACTTTTAAAATCTAATATTTTTGGGATGAGAATACATGCATGTTTTATAAATGATTTACAAAATAGACACAAGTACGTGAAACTACATTCTATGGTTGAATTATCGAAATCGAATATGCCCCTTTTTATTAAAGTCTGGTAATCTAAGAATTAGGGAACAGACACCCTAATTGACGCGAATCCTAAAGATAGATCTATTGGGCCTAACAAACCCCATCCAAAGTACCGGATGCTTTAGTACTTCGAAATTTATATCATGTCCGAAGGAGGATCCCGGAATGATAGGGGATATTCTTATATGCATATTGTTAATGTCGGTTACCAGGTGTTCACCATATGAATGATTATTTTTGTCTCTATGCATGGGACGTATATTTATGAGAACTGGAAATGAAATTCTTGTGTTCTATTAAAATGATGGAAATAAATGATTATGATAAATTAATGAACTCACCAACCTTTTGGTTGACACTTTAAAGCATGTTTATTCTCAGGTGTTAAAGAAATCTTCCGCTGTGCATTTGCTCATTTTAAAGATATTACTTGGAGTCTTTCATAGCATATTTCGAAGAACGTTGCATTCGAATCATTGAGTTCATCAAAGATTAGTATTAAATTAATTTATAGTTGGATAGTGGATATTATGAAATGGTATGCATGCCTGTCAATTTTCGATGTAAAGAAAGATTGTCTTTTAAAAACGAATGCAATGTTTGTAAAATGTATCATATAGAGGTCAAATACCTCGCAATGTAATCAACTATTGTGAATCGTTTATAATGTATATGAACGGGTCCTTTCAAATGGTTTCCTTTGGACATCGGCGTAGCTCTTTTGGCGACTACGGGCTGTTTTCAATCTCTCCTTGATTTGTACTATCTTCTCAGTCGTTTCGTGTATGATCTCGGGACCAGTTAATTGTCGATCTCCTATTTCATTCCAACAGATAAGGGATCTACAGTTCCTTCCATACAGTGCTTCGAATGGTGCAGCTTTAATGCTCGCATGATAACTGTTATTATACGAGAATTCTGCTAATGGTAGATATTTATCCCATCCGTTTCCAAAATCGATCACACATGCCCTGAGCATGTCTTCAAGAGTCTGAATTGTTCTTTCACTCTGCCCATCAGTTTGTGGATGATATGCGGTGCTCATATCCAAACGAGTTCCCAGGGCCTCCTGTAGTGATTTCCAAAACTTTGATGTAAATCTACTATCACGATCGGATATAATGGAAATAGGTATTCCATGCCTTGAAACAATTTCCTTTATGTATAATCGTAATAGTTTCTCCATTCTATCTGTTTCCTTTATAGGCAAGAAATGTGCAGATTTGGTGAGACGATCAACTATTACCCAAATGGTGTCATAACCCCAGGCAGTCTTAGGTAACTTTGTGATGAAATCCATGGTAATACCATCCCATTTCCATTCTGGGATTTCTGGTTGTTGAAGTAACCCTGACAGCTTCTGGTGTTCTGCTTTGACTTTGGAACAAGTTAAACATTCCCCAACATATGTTGCAATGTCTGTCTTCAAATTAGGCCACCAATAATGCGTCTTAAGATCTTGATACATCTTTCCAACTCCAGGATGTATCGAGTATCTTGTCTTATGTGCCTCATTCAATATCAACTTCCTTAATCCACCCAACTTCGGTACCCAAATACGGTTTGTAAAATATCGAATTCCGTCTTCCCGTATAACGAGTTGCTTCTCATACTTCTTCATTATTTCATTTCCAATGTTTTCTTTAGTAAGAGCTTCTCGTTGAGCCTCTTTGATTTGTGAGTTGAGATTCATGCGAATTTTTATGTTCATCGCTCGTACTCGAATTGGTTCCCGTTCCTTTCTGCTTAGAGCATCAGCCACCACGTTCGCTTTCCCGGGATGATAGCGAATTTCACAATCATAGTCATTTATCAGCTCGACCCACCTACGTTGCCTCATGTTCAGCTGTTTCTGATCAAAAATATGTTGAAGGCTTTTATGATCAGTAAA
The DNA here is from genome assembly GCF_046630445.1 of Rutidosis leptorrhynchoides. Classification (NCBI taxonomy): domain Eukaryota; kingdom Viridiplantae; phylum Streptophyta; class Magnoliopsida; order Asterales; family Asteraceae; genus Rutidosis; species Rutidosis leptorrhynchoides. The sequence continues at coordinate 120,379,334 of NC_092338.1, read as the reverse complement.
CACAGTGCATTTAACCCCATATAAATAGTGTCTCTATATCTTCAATGCAAACACTACTGCTCCCAATTCTAAATCATGCGTCGTATAATTCCGCTCGTGAATCTTCAATTGTCGGGATGCGTATGCTATAACTTTCTTTCGTTGCATAAGGACGCAACCAAAACCTTGTCGCGAAGCGTCACAATATATCTCAAAATCATCGTTCCCTTCAGGTAACGATAAAATAGGTGCCGTAGTCAACTTCTTCTTCAGTAATTGAAATGCACTCTCCTGCTCAGAGGTCCATTCGTACTTCTTCCCTTTTTGCGTTAACGCTGTTAATGGTTTAGCTATTCGGGAAAAATCTTGAATAAACCTTCTATAATAACCAGCTAAACCCAAAAATTGGCGTATCTGCGTTGGTGTCTTAGGAGTCTCTCATTTTTCAATGGCCTCAATTTTAGCTGGGTCAACCTGAATTCCTTTGCTACTAACAACATGGCCAAGAAATTGCACTTCTTTCAACCAAAACGCACACTTAGAAAATTTGGCGTATAATTGTTCTTTTCTTAACAATTCTAATACCAATCTTAAATGTTGTTCATGCTCTTGCTCACTCTTGGAATAGATAAGAATATCATCAATGAAAACGATAACAAACTTATCTAAATACGGACTACAAACTCGATTCATGAGGTCCATGAATACAGCTGGCGCATTCGTTAATCCAAACGGCATGACCAAAAATTCATAATGACCGTAGCGTGTCCGAAAAGCAGTTTTCGGAATATCTTCTTCTTTGACGCGTAGTTGATGAAAGCCCGACCTTAGGTCGATTTTCGAGTAAACACATGATCCTTGCAATTGATCAAATAAGTCATCAATTCTCGGTTGTGGATACCGATTCTTGATAGTTAACTTATTTAATTCACGATAATCTATACACATTCGGAAAGATCCGTCTTTCTTCTTGACGAATAAAATCAGAGCTCCCCACGGTGAAGTGCTCGGTCGAATGAAACCACGGTCCAGTAATTCTTGTAACTGGCTTTGTAACTCTTTCATCTCAGATGGTGCAAGTCTATATGGAGCACGAGCCACTGGTGCAGCTCCCGGTACTAGATCTATTTGAAATTCTACAGATCTAAATGGAGGTAATCCTGGTAACTCTTCCGGAAATACTTCAGGAAAATCTCTTGCCACAGGCACGTCGTTGATGCTCTTCACTTTTTCCTTCCTTTCGACTTTATTAACATATGCTAAGATAGCATAGCACCCTTTCTTCAAGCACTTTTGAGCTTTCAAACAACTAATGAGTTTTAGCTTTGAGTTACCCTTCTCTCCATAAATCATTACTGGCGTTTTATCCTTACGAGGAATGCGAATTGCCTTCTTGGCGCACACAACTTCAGCTCCTATTTTGGACATCCAGTCCATGCCGACTATTACATCAAAACTTCCTAATTCTACGGGTATCAAATCAATCTTAAATGTTTCTCCGGCTAAATTTATTTTACAATCACGGTAAATTTTATCGGCTTTAATTAGTTTACCATTAGCTAACTCAATCATGTACTTAGCATCTAGAGGTAATGATGAACAATTCAATTTAGCGTGAAAGTCTCTACACACGTAACTTCTATCGGCACCAGTATCAAATATAATAGATGCAGATAAGTTATTAATGGTAAACGTACCCGTAACAAGCTCCGGGTCTTCGTACGCCTCTCTAGCATTAATAACAAATGCTCTTCCACGTGCAGATCCGTTATTCTTCTCTGGATTCGGGCACTGACTCTTATAATGACCTTGTTTCCCACACCCATAACAAGTAATAATGGCCAAGGCAGTTCTATTTGCATTGGTGGCAGGAGTCTTGGTACCGTTTGTATTTGTAGCGGGAACCCTACAATCTTCAGCAAGATGACCTTTTCGATTACAATTGTTGCACACCACATTACAATAACCAGAGTGATGTTTGTGGCATCTGTTACATAAAGGATTTCGTCCCTTGTAACCTGAGTTCGAACCGCTACCCGCACCTTGCGTGGTTTCTTGTTTCTTGTTGGATTGTTGATGATTACCTTCCCACTTTCTTTTGTTTCCCGATGTCTTGACATCGGTGTTCTTATCTAGAATAATCTGGTCCATCAACTCATTCGCCATGGTGATAGCTTCATGAATAGTCTTGGGTTTGGATGCTATAACATTTGCCTTGACCTTTTTAGGCAAACCGTCTTTGTACAGTTCAATCTTCCATTCTTCGGTTGGTACTAATTCGGGACATAGCAAAGCTAATTCCATGAATCGCTGATTGTAGTTGGTGAGTTCAGTACCAACAACTTTCAGGCTTCGTAATTCAGCTACCAACTTCCTAACCTCGTTCCTTGGACAATACTCGTTGATTAGCATTGTTTTGAATTCTTCCCAGGGAGTATCATAAGCTACATCTCCTCCTACAGCCTTCACATAGTTTTTCCACCACGTGAGTGCACTATCTTGTAAGGTGCACGATGCATACTTGGTCATGTCCTTCTCAATACAACTACTGATTTTAAACACAGACTCAATCTTTTTGATCCACCAGGTTAAACCGACCGGTCCTTCTGTTCCACTGAATGATGAGGGCTTGTAACCTTGAAAAGTTTTGTAAGTGCATCCCACACGAGGATTTGGGTTAACTGCAGCACCTCTTGCAGCCTCGACCCATAACATTCTGTCATTCACTCGCTGATTGATGAGTTCCTGGATTTCTTGTTCCGTCATTCAGTTCAATCGCGCCATAATCTTCAATAAAAATGGAAAAAAAAATAATTATTCACATGGAATATTATAGATGTAGTATGTATTTACAGTACATCGTAGCTTATTAATAATATGAACCAGTTATTATTATAAAAGCCTTTTCTTCTTATTAGCATTTTATAATTATACCTAGGGTAGTACCTACCCGTTAAAGTTCATACTTAATAGCTTAGTACGAAAATCAATTACTATCACCCAAATAATACTCAACCATGGAAAATTATTGCATTTCACACTTCACTATTTTACATATGCTTATCTTACATCAAACATTAAGCAAACCACACTAGTAATATTATACAAAACATTATATGATCTCATGGTTTAAAACAACAGTGTATCATTTAACCAAAAGCGTTTGTGTTCAAAGGAATCGCTTAAAGGTTATCATGGTTGTCTCCCTGCGTTTTGGCTGAGGGGCTGAAGAACTGGATGCCGGGATAGAACTAATAGGAATAGCGGGAATAGGTGTGGAAGTATCTGGTGGAGTTGGTGCCACAACATCCTCTCTAAACTCGGGATTTGGATTTTCCAATTCAGTAGCCTTTCGTTTCTTTCCTCGTTCGAACTTGTCTTTCGTAATTTCCTGTATTTCTTCCTCCTCAGGATCACCTTCTGGTTCCTCTTCAATTGATTCATTCGGAACTTGTGAGTCTTCCCCAAAGGTGTCGTTTTCATCATCGGATAGGTTAATGACTGGAACACCATCTGAAGATTCTGGTTCGGAGTCGCTGAATGTGATAACAAGTTCTAAGCTAGACATCTATCACATAACAACTAGCATGTTAGTATCACATAATATTTACATATTAATTTTTTTAACCAACAGGGATAAGCAATAGTTTTCTAAATCAAACACGGTCAAAGTCCAGACTCACTAATGCATCCTAACAAACTCGATAAGACACACTAATGCAAATTTTCTGGTTCTCTAAGACCAACGCTCTGATACCACATGTCATAACCCGACCTTAACCATAAGGACGATTACAATAACATATGATTTCATCGCGAGGTATTGACCTCTATATGCGACATTTTTCAAAAACTGCATTCGTTTTTACAATACAAACCATAGCTTTTATTACAAATACAAGGTTTAAACAACTTAATAATGATTATCGTTTAGCGATAATCTTAGACTTACAAACTTTACATGTGATAATAACAATACGACTTCCAACATATTTTACATTACAAATCCTCCGATATGCAGTTTTATTTTTAACACAAATATGCATACTCAAGATCTTGCTTAAATTCAACATGTTGCAGCGGAAGCTTTTAGTTATCACCTGAGAATAAACATGCTTAAAATGTCAACATAAAGTTGGTGAGATATAGGTTTAATGCCGGCAGCGTTATAAATATAGACCACAAGATTTCATATATAAACGTTTTAATAAAAATATTCTAAGTTGTTGAGCACTTGATAACCATACTTAACATTTAATCAACGTCGCATATTCCCTTTATTATGAAATCTTACTACACCGTACCAAGTGTAGTCACCAAAACGAAGTACTGTGCAACCGTTGAATACTGGTCGTCCAGTCCGGTTGGGGTTGTCAGGCCCGATAGATCTATCAACAGGATTCGCGTTTACAATACCTCATGTAAATAATAGTTACCAAGTTATAGGGAAGTATGCCAGTGGTACAACTCAACGTAGAATATATATTTTTAATCACTTGTGTCCATAACGTAAATCATAAAATGCATATATTCTCATCCCGAAATATTTAGAGTTTAAAAGTGGGACTATATACTCACTTTTGCCTTGAAGGTATTTATCACGACTTGGTCTCCGATAGATATCACGAACCTAACCATATATATAATATATCAACATATTTTCTTTTTAAGTAATCGTTACACACACACACACACACACACATATATATATATATATATATATATATATATATATATATACTTTTAATACTTTTAATACTTTTAATATTTTCTTAGTCCGTAGTTAGCAGTCCGATGTTAGTGGTCCACAATTAGTTGCTTAAATAAAATAAATAAAGACCCCATCGTATTCGTATTGATAGAATTAATCTCGACCCATGGTACCATGTTGTCAAGTGACGTGTTGCGTACATAAAGTACCGTGTTGTCAAATGACGTGTTGCGTACAATTATGAGGTCTTATGATTAATCTTCTCGTGTTGTTTACGGGTGGTCCTAAAATATATAAAATCAAATCATAAGTAAATATATATGAAATATTATATTAATTAGAAATATATGATTAATTTAATTTTTCTCCAAATATTTTCGTAGCTAAACTAGCTTCGGATACCCGATCTTGTTTTAGTCGTAGTTTCTTCATTACAATTCCGTTTTTGTTGGTTCAACTTGCCACTTCCTTGGATCGAGTCAAATTTTAAGAATATGAACTGAAAATACCTTACGTTGTATTCAAAATCACAGGTTATAGGTCAAACTTTGGTGAAACTTATGAAAGTGATCATTTTCCATCATAAAAACAACATTTAATGATCATTTTTCTAAAAATACTTACACTTTGAGTTAAACCATGAAATTTTTATGTGTTAACATATTCATAAGAAATATAATTTTTCCATATCATGAACTTCCAATTCAAAGTTCAAGATGGTTTTTAATTATCCAACCCAAAACAGCCCCCGGTTGCACTCCGACGACGTAGATTCAGTTTTTAAGATGTTCTTTGTAAAACCAAGTTATATCTTGTTAAGTTAGCATATCATTATGATATATTACAGGTCTTGAAGTGTTTTAAAAGTTAAGTTAGAAGGATCTATTTAGTTTGCAAACAAGTTTGAAATCATTCAAACTATGTTCTTGTTGTTAAAATTTTACAACACAAAATAAGATAGCTATATAAATATGAATTGAATAAGGTTATGAACAAGGTTACTACCTCAAGTTACTTGGACAAAGTTACTGTAAAATATGAGAAAAATCCTAGAACCAAAAGAGTGGTGGAGTTGGATCAAAAGGTTGGAAGTAAACTTATATTTTTGGAAGGATTATTGAAGTTTTCTTGTAAGGAATTTATTATGATGATTAAGGCTTGTTTTTGAAGCTAGATCTTCATGGTTATTTGCTAAGATTATGAAGAACACTTAAGGTTCCTAAGAGTGTATTTTTGGTTAGAGAAAATGTGTAGTAAAAATGAAATTGGAATGGAGTATAAATGGTGGTGAAAAGATGTATAAATTTGTAATATTGTGCAAAAGTCTTGTAATATGCCAAATTGATTAATCATGCATGCTAAGATCCAAAATTGGCTGAATCATGGCTGCTAATAAAGTGATTGTGATGTGTATATACTAATAGTAAATATGTATAGGAGCTGGGTATGATACGAGTACATATACTCTAGGTATACGTGTAGAAATTTTGAGGAAACGGAACGAGAATTCAAATATAGCTATCTTTTGTGAATATACTTATATTGTTTTATGTATTTAAGTCCTTAAAAAGTGATTAAATACATTATATATACGATACATGTATAATCATTATAGGTTATAAGTATATATATCAAAGAATGTTACGTATAGTTATCGTTTTGAAAACTTAAGTTAGTAGTTTCAAAATATACTTATAACTCATTGTCATTAGTACACAATGAGATGTTAAACCATCCTTAGACCATGTTAAATATATATAAATACATATATATACACAAACGTATAATTATCGTTTGTTATATAGTTCGTGATATCATCGGTCAAATTGGACGGTCAAACGTTGTGTAAAACTCTTTTTAAAAACATAAATCTCAACAATTTAGATTACTTATCATGTTGGTAAGGTTTAATTTATGTATATATTAATCTCATAGGTATAAAATGATCGGAAAAATTCGGGTCGTTACACTAGATATGCTAAATTTCTGAAAGATCTAATCACAAATAGAAAGAAAATGGAAGAACTCTCGGCTGTTACTATGAATGCTAATTGTTCTGCAGTGCTGTTGAATAAGATACCAGAAAAATTATCAGATCCAGGAAGTTTTACGATTCCATGTTTTCTGGGTAGTCTTAGTTCAATAGAAGCATTGGCAGACTTAGGTGCTAGTATAAATTTAATGCCATATTCACTATACGCTAAACTAGACCTTGGAGAATTGAAACCAACACGAATAAGTATACAACTAGCCGATCGATCAGTAAAATATCCTAGAGGGATAATGGAGAACATGCTAGTTAAAGTTGGTACTTTAGTATTTCCAGTAGATTTTGTTATTCTGGACATGGAAGAAGATTCTCGAGTACCTCTCATATTAGGAAGACCATTCTTAAACACGGCCAAAGCAATAATAGACGTGTTCGGTAAGAAACTGACCCTAAGTATAGAGGACGAGAGTGTTACCTTTTCTGTGGATAGAGCCATGTAACAACCGCAATCTACAGATGATACATGTTATTATATTCAAACTATATATTCACATGCAGAATTGTTAGAAGAATTTTCAGAATTATAAGGAACAGGAGAATGTTCTTTAGGAGAAGGAACTGAACCAATTGATGAAACTGAAATGTTAGCTACACTTATGGCTAATGGATATGAACTAACAATAGAAGAAATTCAAATGCTAAAAGAAGAAGATAGATATCGATATAAATCATCGATAGAAGAACCACCGACATTAGAATTAAAGCTACTTCCAAACCATTTGGAATATGCTTATTTACATGGTGAATCTGAATTACCTGTAATAATATCGTCTTCTCTTACTGAAAATGAAAAATCTCAGCTCATTTCTTTGCTAAAAGCTCATAAACCAGCTATTGCATGGAAGATTCATGATATTAAAGGAATAAGTCCTTCGTATTGTACACATAAAATCCTTATGGAAGAAGGTCATAAAAAGTATGTACAACGCCAACGAAGACTAAATCCTAATATGAAAGATGTTGTTAAGAAAGAAATTATTAAACTGCTTGATGCAGGTTTAATTTATCCAATCTCTGATAGTCCATGGGTAAGCCCAGTTCAATGCGTACCTAAGAAGGGTGGCATGACTGTCATCACAAATGAAAAAAATGAGCTTATTCCTACTAGGACTGTAACAGGATGGCGTGTTTGTATTGATTATAGAAAATTAAATGACGCCACCAGAAAAGATCACTTTCCCTTACCTTTCATTGATCAAATGTTGGAAAGATTAGCTGGGAACAGTTACTATTGTTTTCTTGATGGTTTTTCCGGATATTTTCAAATTCCAATAGCACCCGAGGATCAAGAGAAAACCACATTCACATGCCCTTATGGTACTTTTGCTTACAAACGCATGCCATTTGGACTTTGCAACGCCCCTGCAACCTTTCAAAGGTGCATGATGGCGATTTTTCACGACATGATAGAAGAATGCATGGAAGTTTTCATGGATGACTTCTCAGTCTTCGGTAATACTTTTGAAACATGTCTAGTTAATCTTGAACGAATGCTTATTAGATGCGAACAATCAAATCTAGTACTTAATTGGGAGAAATGCCATTTCATGGTTAAAGAAGGCATCGTTCTTGGACATAAAATTTCAAAGGAAGGAATTGAAGTGGATAGAGCTAAAGTAGATGTAATTGCTAAACTTTCACATCCCACCAATGTTAGAGGAGTTAGGAGTTTTCTAGGACATGCCAGTTTTTACCGACGTTTCATAAAAGATTTTTCTAAAATTACCACTCCTATGAATAAACTCCTAGAAAAGGATGCTCCACTCATCTTTTCAGATGAATGTATCAAATCTTTTAATATTCTTAAAGAAAAACTCACTAATGCGCCGATCATGATAACTCCAAATTGGAATCTACCGTTTGAACTTATGTGCGATGCAAGTGATTTTGCAATGGGAGCCGTTTTAGGACAAAGGATTGAAAAATGATTTCAACCTATATATTATTCTAGTAAGACGTTACAAGGAGCACAAACGAACTACACAACTACTGAAAAAGAACTCCTTGCTATTGTCTTTGCTTTTGACAAATTTCGTTCATATCTCGTTCTAGCTAAAACGGTGGTCTATACCGACCATTCTGCTCTTAGATACCTATTTTCAAAACAAGATGCTAAACCACGATTAATCCGTTGGATCTTACTCTTACAAGAGTTCGATATTGAAATCCGAGATAAAAAGGGAGCAGAAAATCTCGCCGCTGATCATCTTTCTCGTCTTGAAAATCCTGAATTAGAAGTTCTGAATGAATCGGCCATACAAGACAACTTTCCTGATGAATATCTATTGAAGATAGATTATAATGAAATTCCATGGTTTGCAGACAATGCAAACTACTTAGTATGTGGATTCCTTAAAAAAGGGTTGTCGTACCAAAAATGAAAGAAATTCTTTAGTGATATAAAACACTATTTCTGGAAAGATCCACATTTGTTTAAAAGTTGTCCTGATGAAATAATACGCCGATGTATATTCGGGGATGAAGATAGTCAAATCTTAAACCATTGTCACACAGGACCAACAGGAGGGCATTATGGGTCTCAACTCACAGCAAGAAAAGTTTACGATGCTGGATTCTATTAGTCTACAATTTTCAAAGACGCACACCTTCTTTGCAAATCCTGTGATGCTTGTCAAAGGGCCGGAAAAATAAGTCAACGTGATGAAATGCAACAAAATGTCATTCAAGTATGTGAAGTATTTGACATTTGGGGTATTGACTTTATGGGTCCATTTCCAAAATCTCATAATAATCTCTACATTCTCGTTGCTATTGATTATGTATCTAAATGGGCGGAAGCACAAGCTCTCTCGACTAACGATGCATGAGTTGTAGTCAACTTTTTAAAACGTCTTTTTGCAAGGTTCGGAACACCGAAAGCTTTAATAAGTGATCGGGGTACTCATTTCTGTAATAATCAACTTGAGAAAGTTCTCAAAAAATATGGAGTAACTCATAAAATCTCTACTGCTTATCATCCACAGACAAGTGGACAAGTTGAAAATACCAACCGAGCTTTAAAACGTATTCTAGAGAAAACTGTAGGATCAAATCCGAAGGAATGGTCCATGAAATTGGAGGATGCACTCTGGGCTTTTAGAACAGCCTACAAAACTCCAATTGGAACCACACCTTTTAGACTCGTTTACGGAAAAGCATGTCATCTTCCAGTAGAAATTGAACACAAAGCATTTTAGGCTTTAAAGACATGTAATCTTGATCTACATGAAGCTGGACGTCTACGGTTAAGTCAACTAAACGAATTAGAAGAATTAAGACATGAAGCATATGAAAATTCGTTAATCTATAAGGAAAGAACGAAGAAATGGCATGATAAAAGAATCAGAAGTTCAAAAGAATTTAAAGAAAGAGACAGAGTTCTTCTTTTCAATTTACGATTCAAGCTATTTCCTGGAAAATTGAAATCAAGATGGTCTGGACCATTCATAGTCAAAAGAGTTTTCCCATACGGAACAATAGAGTTAATAAATTCAAATGGGATTGAATTTAAAGTTAATGGTCACAGGGTTAAACATTACATACATGGTCCGATGGAAGTTGACAATGAAGTCAATCATAATTTCACCACCCAAGAAAACCTTCAAAATGAAAACATAAATATGTTATCAACAACATTTGAAAAATCAAAATTGAAAAATGGGGAGGATTCAAATTGGAGTGATGAATAAAAATTTCTATACAAACCTCCCATTCCAAGAAATAAAGAAAAAGAAGTTTAAATAGAAGTGAAAGAACCATGAAAAGAACACCCGAAAAAGGTTAACAAACCAACTCGACTTACTAAAGTAGGAGACCGTAGTGAATTTATCATTTCTTGCTTGCTTAATGATGGTGCTATATATAATGGACTCACAGATTTAGGAGCAAGTGCAAATATTATGCCTCTTTCCTTATACAAAAGATTAGGTATGGGAAAATTAAAACCAACCAAAATAGATGTTCAATCATTTGACCTAACCATTAAACACCCGGTTGGAATAGCAAATAATTTACTTGTTAACGTGGGAAGTTTGACCTTTGTTGCAAACTTCATAGTTATTAATATGGAGGAAAACCTTGATATTCCTCTAATTTTAGGCCGCCCATTTTTAGCAACCACCGAAGCATTCATTGATGTAAGAGAAGGTAGAATGACACTTAGGGATGGTGATAAATCGATCACCTTTGTGAACCGAAAGTTTAGATCTCCACCAACTAAAATTGTTAAACCAATAATAACGCCTAAGTATGGGGAAGATGAAGAAACACTTAATGATGATCCGATAACAAAGACCCATATTGATGATACGAAATTAGATGAACCCGTTTTTAACAGTTCAATGAAGAAACTTTATAAACGGATTCACGATGCTAGGATTAAGGGAAACTTTAAGTTATGTAACCGATTAGTATCCAATTTATCGCCAAAAGAAAAGGCAATGTTAGTTGAATATGTGAAAGTTACAGAGGAAATCAACAATTGGCTTGAAACAAAAGTCAGAGATATACAAGTTATTGATAGTCCAATTGAAAACGAAGTTAATCACAATTTCGACACCACAGCTAACTAAGTGTGGGGAGAATCAAGTCTTTTAAGGATAATAGTTATTTCTGTTAGAGTTAGATATTCTGTTTTCGTGTAGTTTCTGAGAATGGAATCTGAATGGTCTTTCCCTAGCAGACCCTAAAGAACTAGTCTTCTCGCCCCATTCTGAATTTTTTTTTTTTTAGGTTTTACAAGATGAAGAATTCCTTTGATCTGAACCATGGTCTAATGCTACATGCTATGATTACTAAACGTAATAATGACACACTTCCGAGTGAACTGGTATCATTCATAAGAGATAAAATAGACGGAGTAAGAAAAGAACTCAGGAAAGATCATCATAAAATACATTTTGGAAAAGGAAAATCAAAATCCGCAACAAAAAGAAGAGCACGACACCTTGAAAGATGTTATAAATGCGGAAAATGGTCACACGAAGGTAAATGTTCAAATAATCAAACATATTCAAATACCGAATTTGTTACTCTATGCAGAGAAGGACCGTTTATATGTTTAGAAGAAAAGATATTGAAGACTCGAGGTTATGCTTACGTAGCTATGGAAAACCAAATCACACGACTCTCCTATGAGTCAGCTAAAGCAGGTCTCTGAGAATTCTTTCTCACAGGTAAGTATGTACAGTTTTTATTTTTTTTATTGCTTTTAACCTTTTGATAATAAACGCTGAATCGTTCGCTATAAAGTATTAAATTGGTATTCAACAAAATTAGGTATGCGTAACCGAAATTATTGATATCATACAAAAATTTATTACATCACTGCGAAATTTACCGTTTATTCTTAAGGTATAAATATCTTTAATCAATCAACCCAAAATATTTCAAAAATTCGTCAGGAGTAAAACTAGGTAATATAGCCAAAATTACTTTACCAAAAAGAGGGGCGTATATTTTTGATAATATTTGATTGATTAAGGTGGGATAAAAGACCAAAAAGATTTTTAATTTTATTTTTACTTTGTTTTTAAAATTAATATTAAATTATTATTGTAAACTTTTTAAAATCAATATATTTAAGTTTGTAAATATTTGAAAAATTAATAATTTTTAAAATAAGTTTGTATGTATAAAAACAAAAATATAATATAAGTTTGGTGTGAATTTTTTAATTTTAATAATATAAATTTTTAATTTTATGCAATTTAAATTTAAGTTTGGTGTGAATTTAAAAACAAAAATTTACTTTATTTCACTAAGTTAAAAATTTGATATTTAAAATTCGTCGTGAGTTGAAAACTAGGTCGTTGAACCGAAATTGCTCTACCCAAGGGAGGGACGAGAATTTTTATTATCATTATTTTTAATCTTATTGAATTAAAGTATGCCAAAAACATTAAAAAACCCAAAAATCTTTGCTTTTAAAACCGCGCTTAAAAATGACAAATTTTAAAATTTTGTCGAGGGACGGACTAGGACAACAATCTGAAACAACCTCGTCCTAAATAACAAGGACAACAAAATTTTAATATTTAATTATTTGTTTTAAAAAGTATAAGGTTTTATAAAAAAAAAAAAAATACCAGACCCCCATGCGATCGCATGTGATTTGGCCTGTATATCTATGCGATCGCATGGGAGGAAAATACTAGGCAGATCAAAAAGGCCATGAGCTCTCTGCTCTTCACACCACCACACACACAAACACCCGAAAATTCTCCCAAACACACTCAAATTTTCATCAATTTTCACCAAAATTAACCAAATTTCTTGCTACAATCCGCTCTAATCATGAATTTGATAAGAAGTTTATCAAGAAGGGTAACAATTACACCCCTAAATCTCTTTAAATTTGATTTTTAGTGTTCTTGAGCTATATTTTTCCTAATTTGATTTTGTTAATTTCTAGTGTAATTAGAGTTAAATTGTTAGTATATTATACATGTATAACCTAGATTGATGCTATTTAACATGATTTGAAGCCAAAAACTTCAAAAATTTTAGGAATCTAGGGTTTGTGTTCTTGAGTAATTTGGAGCTTTTTGATATAAACAGGTTATGGCCGATTTTTGTCATGAATTATTGCTAAATTAAGTAGTGTAACGTGTTTAGGTAGCTAAATGATCCAAACTTTGATCCTAAACATGATTTTTAAGAATTAAAGTGGACTTTTTAGGTATAAAATTCATGAACTTGATTAAATTGATGTAAATGCCATTTGAAACTTATTTAATTGCTAGTAATGGTTGTTTTAACATGTTATTTGAGTTGAATGCTTATGAACTTTGTAAACATTTTCATAAATGCTTATTTGAAAAAGTGTAGAATTGTTAAAATTGTGAAAATACGTATAAGTTTAATTTTGATTTAACATGTTATTGTAATTGTGTTAATTTGTTATTTTTCTAACACTAATGCATATTTAGATGCACAAATTTTGTGTTTAATGTGTTTTGTAGAGATTTACCAATACTGATGGTGCATCATCATCATCTAGACAACCTGCTCCAGAACCTGAACCGAAAATGCAATATGAACCTGAACAGGAGCAACAACAGGAACAACAACAACAACCTGATCAACACGTACCTTATTATGATCCGCATCAAGAATATGTTGATGCCTTCGTAGTATTTTCGATGCATCCGATAGTACAACATCCGACGATTCATGAAGAACAGTTGCATCCCAATCTGAGATTTGATCGAAGTTGGAAAGATTACCCAACATATCAAAGTAACAAATTCAAACTGGTACCGAAAAATGTAGAAGTGCCGAGGGTAATCGATTGGGAGCCTTTGGAAAGGGTCCAACTAGTTAACTCAGTTAGACAACATTTGATCCAAAGGTATGGTAGCTCTTCTTTTCCCGATTGGGAACGTTTATTCACCATTCGTAGGCCTGTATATAATGAATGGTGCGTTGAGCTTATGAGTACTATTTCACTTAATGCGGATGTAGATAGGTTAGATGATAGAAGTTTTCTTAGATTTATACTTGGCCGTAGGATGTACAGGATGTCCATGCTGAACATGGCCAGGGCTTTACAGATATATACGCCCACTGAATTACTACTACCCAATTGTATGAATTTGATTTATCATGGTGAAAGGGTAGATAGGAATTTTGATGCTAACGCCGTCTGGAGGCGTATGTCAGATTTTAATGTTTTTGGGCGGGCAGGAACACATACCTACTTACATATTAACAAAGCCGAACTTCGTATAATTCATAGATTTCTAGCTAACTCGATTACAGAGAGAGGTCACAATAAGGAGAAAATGACCTTACATGATTTATTCTACCTAAAGTGTATTCGAGACCCAAGAGGCTTTGTTAATATCCCTTACTGTGTTGATTTTTATTTATCTAAGATGGTGGAAGGAATACAGGAAGGGGGAATAATAGGAGGAGGTATTTTTGTTACTCTCATTGGAGAGTATTTGGGTGTAGATAGAGATCAAGGGGGCCCACTTTTAGTATGTAGGGAACAGGTTGAGCCTTTAGGATTGAGGGTCTATCAGGGTGCTAAGGTATTGAAGAGTAGACGCAATCAGGCAATACCATATGTTGGTAATCATCCTCAGGTAGAGAGAGGCTCAGATGAGGAAATGGAGGAAGCAGATGACATTAGGGATGTCATTAGGGAGGCTATGACTGACATCTACCTGCGTGTAGATGAGGTAGAAATGACAAACGAAGAGAGACATAGACGGTACGAGCAGTGGCAAGCCCGGAATGAGTACGAGCATTCTAGGCAACAACAGCATGATAGATGGGACTATCATCAGCGTCAGATCATGTGCCGGCTATCACCTCAGGATCACTACATGCCGACCCGACCCGCTTACTATCCTCCACACCAGCCCGAGATGAGACCACCATATACTCTCTACGACCCTAACTAGGCCTACCAGTACACCTATCACCAACCATGGAACCCGACCGACGACATGAACTAGAACCCCTATCCAGATTGATATAGTTCCCGTTGGTGATTTCTATGATTTTTATTTTTTATTATTTTTATTTATTTATGTTTAAACATACAAATATTGATACTTTTATGTAATGTTTAATATTTTTATTATGTTGTACTAATATTTCATATTTGATTTGAAAGTGGGATTTTAAGTCCCATTTCAAATTACCATGCATATTTATATTTGTATGTATGTATATTGTCAATTGTACACAACAGGGTAAAACAGCGCATTTTCAAAAACTGGCATTAAGTTCAGCAAAAGCTACTAATTTTGACGACAAAACGAAAAACAAATGTGATGTAACAACAAGACGGAATGAACAAATGATGTGCAATATTTATCATTCAACAAACAAACGTCAATATATTTGGAAACTTTGGTAAAATTTAATCTTTTTTCTACGCTAATCACCCTCAATAATTTAAATTGTTACTGATTTCTTGCAAATGAGGGCATTGCAAGATCTTAAGTGTGGGAAGGGGTTAAATTCTTTCGGATTTTTAAAAAAGGTTTGACTTATACACTTGGTTACCATTAAAATACTAGTAACGCAGTAGTTGTATTAGAATCTAGTGCTCTCTGATAATAAAGAACAGCCCTAGTCTTATATACTAACTACCCAATTCTAGTAAAATTTTTCAAAATTTTCAATTAAATGAACTTAAAATCATGTTTAAACATATTTATGAACGATAAAACTAGGTGTTAACACCAAAATTATTGTTACCTCGGAAAGGACATAAATTGAGAAACAACCCAAAATGTTAGAATTCATTTAAAATGGAATAGAGCACAATAAAAAGGCAACGAAAGGAAAATAAAAGCCAAGTGTGGGAAAAATTTACCAAGTTATTTAAAACATATATCACATATTTTTGTACAAATAACTGAAGATACTTTTGTTTTGGATAATTTTATCAGTTTTACCCAATTTCTTATAATATATTTGATAGAAAAGATGGATCTACATGATGAATCAATTCCATCATTAAAAGAAAGTAAAGTCTTCCAAAAAAGAAACGCGCTTCTTGATTTAGGTCAGGAAGTTGTCGTCCAGGCCAGTTGTAGAGTCTACGAAAAACCTTGAAAAGTTTTCTCGAAAATCAGCTGGAAATCTACGGACCTCAGCATTAAACAGGGTTGCCAAGTGGTCAGACTTATCCTAACCATGAGAGGATCTGTCTCGTAAAATGGGGAGGGCGCCGTGCAAATTAGCTTGATAAGACTAATGAATCAGACCCCCAGAAAAGGATAATCTTCTTAAAAGATTAAAAATCAGCTTTTAAGCCTGATATTACTCAATCCTAGAGATTGACTTTTAAAGATTGAGAATTACAAACTCATGGTATTCAATGATATCTAAACTTGAGCTTGAACGAGAAAATATTTTGATCAAAATTACAAACCGATTTATTTTATGAAAACCCATTTTTAATGCGTTCATTACCATTGAACGTAAAATTCTAGGAATTCACCTGGAATTCATTAGGCCACCTGAACCAAATCGGATGTCAACCGTAAGAACGGTGGTTGCATAGCATGGTCAAAGACAGGACTTTGTGCCAGACCGAAAAACTATAGGGTGAGCTTTACTATTGCTTCTAAAAAGGATAGTAATTGCATCCGACATGTTATAAACCATAATTAAAAGCATGTCAGGGGACATTGCCTTAACATTTGCTTGTTCAACGCTTTCCTTTACAACCGGACGGTAGTTTACCGAAAGGTAATATACGGAGCAAGTAAACTGGACGTGTTGCTTTCCCAATACAAGGTTAGCAAGTGGGTGACACAAAACCGCAAGTTTTGAGCTAAAATTTTCAAATCTGAAACCCAACAAACCCACAAAAAGATTTTGCAAACACCGGTGAAGGGTTATTCCGGAAAACTTATCTAGGGTAAAAGCTAGATTGAATTTTCAAAAGATCAAATATTTTCATAAAGATCCAATTTCCTTAAGGATCTAAATTTTCATAGTCATGTGGGATTGTAAACCACAACGTTACTACCATTGTTCATACCGCCGTATAGAAATCACTGATGTACAAAGTGTGAAGAATAAAGAAGTGATTCTAGTATTTTTATTTCAAGACTATATTGCTTGAGGACAAGCAACGCTCAAGTGTGGGAATATTTGATAATGATAAAAATGAACATATATTTCATAGCATTATCCCTCAAGAAAGACAAACTTTTAGTTGCAATTATTCTATTTACAAGTAATATTCGTTTAAATAATAAAAGGTGAAGACAAAAGACAGATTCGACGAATTGAAGACGCAAACGACCAAAAAGCTCAAAAGTACAAAGTACAATCAAAGTGGTTCAAATTATTGATGAGAAACGTCTCAAAATTACAAGAGTACAAGACGCAAAACGCAAAATACAAGATATTAAATTGTACGCAAGGACGTTCGAAAATCCAGAACCGGGACCAGAGTCAACTCTCACCGCTCGACGCAACGGACTAAAAATTACAAGTCAACTATGCACATAAATATAATATAATATTTAAATAATTCTTAAAATTATTTATATATTATATTATTATTTAAAACTGTCGGCAAACAAGAAAACAAACGAAGTTGAGCTGGAATCCCAGGCCATGCGATCGCATGGCCAGGAAGTAGAAAAACCATGCCATCGCATGGGCAACTGTACATGGCCACACCCCTATAAAAAGCAGTTTTGGTGATCGAATATCAACATCTTTTTCTCTTCTTACTCAAACGTATATATATATATATATATATATATATATATATATATATATATATATATATATATATATATATATATATATATATATATATATATATATATTATAATTTTAATTTTAATAATAAGGGTTTGTTAGCGAATGTTGTAAGGGTGTAAGTCGAAATTCTGTCCATGTAACGCTACGCTATTTTTAATCATTGTAAGTTATGTTCAATCTTTTTAAATTAATGTCTCGTAGCTAAGTTATTATTATGCTTATTTAAGCCGAAGTAATCGTGATGTTGGGCTAAATATTAAAATTGGGTAATTGAGCTTTGGACCATAATTGGGGTTTGGATAAAAGAACGACACTTGTGGAAATTAGACTATGGGCTATTAATGGGTTTTATATTAACTTAACGATACCTCGTTAATTTAATATAAAGTTTATAATTTGACGTATCTATAAATAACCACATACGCTTAATCGGAAACAGTGGGCGGGATATCTATAAATACTAATCATTGTTCATTTTACCGGACACGGAACTGGATTAATAGTTAATAGACTTGTTGAAACAGGGGTGGATTACATTCAAGGGTAATTGGTGTAATTGTTAACAAAGTAGTAAAACCTTGGACTACACGCAGTCGATAACCTGGTCTATTCATTAAACAAAGTATTAAGACCTTGTTACAATTCGAATCCCCAATTAGTTGGAATATTTGACTTCGGGAATAAGAATAATTTGACGAAGACTTCCACATTTTATGATTATGACTGATGGACTATTATGGACAAATCCGTATGGACATATTGAATAATCCAGGACAAAGGACAATTAACCCATGGTAATAAACTAAAATCAACACGTCAAACATCATGATTACGGAAGTTTAAATAAGCATAATTCTTTTATTTCATATTTAATTGCACTTTTAATTATCGCACTTTTATTTACTGTCATTTTATTTAATTGCACTTTTAATTATCGTACTTTTTAATTATCGCAATTTTATTTATCGTACTTTTATTTATCGCACTTTAATTATCGTTATTTACTTTACACTTTAAATTAAGTTGTATTTATTTTTAATATTTTACATTAGGTTTTAACTGCGACTAAAGTTTTAAAATCGACAAACCGGTCATTAAACGGTAAAATCCCCTTTTTATAATAATAATACTACTTATATTTATATTTATATTTTTACAAATATAGTTTTAAAAATATAGCGTTAAACTTGGCTAAGATCCCTGTGGAATGAACCGAACTTACTAAAAACTACACTACTGTACGATTAGGTACACTACCTATAAGTGTTGTAGCAAGGTTTAGGTATATCCATTCTATAAATAAATAAATAACTTGTGTAAAATTGTATCGTATTTAATAGTATTTCCTTGTAAAAATTACTACTATTTTGTATACACCTCTACGCACATCAATATGTAATTTGGTTGCGATAAATTCTTATGTTTAGCTGACCTTTATTATTATGTTGACCTTGGACTTTAGTGACGTATACTTGATATCTTAGAGTTAATTTCCCTTTGCTTCAAGAACTACCTGTCACCCTATAGAATATGGATTGCTTGTTGTGATCATATATGTTTAGCATGATCATATATATTGGAATCTAACTTAATAATTTTGAGGGTTTTAAATTTATTCTGAAAAAATATTTTTGTATATAATCGATGTGCTATACGATTATAGTACACAAATATTGTTTTATGAACTGTTGTTGAAAGTCTAATCTTTAATATGGTCAAAACTTTTTCTTATATTATATGACATCCATCTACTATGATTGTATGATCAGAACAGCCGATCTTTAAAATACTATTTTTGTGATTATAATATAGTAGTTATGACAATTATATAGATATTGATAATGATAGTCATCCACTTTGATCAATAATACATCCTTTTTGATTGTAAAGATAAGAAAGTGGATTAGGTGGTGATTGGTGACAAATATAAACATATAAATAAACATATATTAAAAGATCGGTTGAACTATTATATTCGAAAAATATCTTGATTATATATTTTTGTCTATTAACTGTATCCGAGTATAAATTTTCTATCGTAAGAGCCTGTTTGGTAAATCAAATGTATATGTGTTGATACATAACGAGATATTGGTTGTACACATGTAACTAAGGTTAAAATCATGAACCGAATTTCTGCTTTTGATGACCGAGTAGATGGATATCTAGAATTTTGTGGTACAATTGTTGCGTGATTTCAATCTACCACAGCTGTCGAATGCGGGTATTTCTCATGTTGAGAAATATGAAAAGTTTACTAGTGTGAACTTTAAACGTTGACAGTAAAAGATGTTCTTTTACCTGATCACGTTGAACCTTGCGAGGTTCTTGGTTGAACCGTTCCCCAAGTTAATGAAAGGGAAGATGATACTCAAATTGTGAGCGCAATTAAAGTTTGGAATCATTTGAATTCCTTGTGCGTAACTATTTCTTGAATACATGAACATCTTATTTAGCTCTACAAATAAGTCCAAAAAGAAAAGAAAACGAGAGTGAATCTGTTGAAAAATCTTGATTAAATAAACCCTGAGCTACCTTGAGACTTGAATGGTTTGAATTTTCTAAGATGCCTAGCTTGTTATGTATCACTCATAAATAAATGGTTTTAGACCATAACGCATATGTTTATCAAGTGTTATCTTTTATGTCCTTCAGATTGTAACTTGTTTGCAGGTAATATAATTTGATTATCTTGTTAAAATATAACTCATTATTTGTTATCTTATTTGAAGTTTTAGTATGAATCCTGCTGAAATACAACATCAATTAAATGGTAAAGACCTATGTATTGCAGATAGTAGTAACATACACACTATGATAAAAGGCGCATATGATGAAAAGCGCAGAGCATATGATTAAAAGCGCATATGATAAAAGGCACATATGATGAAAAACGCAGCACATATGATTAAAAAGCGCATATGATGAAAAGCGCAGCGCATATGATGAAAAGCGCATATGATGAAAAGCGCAGCGCATATGATGAAAAGCGCAGCGCATATGATTAAAAGCACATGTGATGAAAAGTGCATATGATGAAAAGCGCAGCGCATATGATTAAAAGCGCATATGGTGAAAATGATATATAATGAAAAAGCACATATGGTGATTAATGAAAAGCACATATGGTGATTAATGAAAATCACATATGGTGATTAATGAAAAAGCACATATGGTGATTAATGAAAAAGCACATATGGTGATTAATGAAAAGCACATATGGTGATTAATGAAAAAGCACATATGGCGATTAATGAAAAGCACATATGGTGATTAATGAAAAAGCACATATGGTGATTAATGAAAAAAGCACATATGGTGATTAATGAAAAGCACATATGGTGATTAATGAAAAACACATTGAGAAAGAATCACCAATATTTCTTGAAAGAATTCAAGGTGATATATATGAGGACATGAAAATTTACATGCAGCGATATTATTTCACATTAGACAAAGTGCAACGCATAAATATTCTCTCCTACAACTTGATTTTGGCCGAGAGCCAAATATTTCCCACCATAAGAACATTTGATTGTGCAGTGTATGTTCTAGTTGCACAACCACAACGCACTAAAATGGGTCCTCAAAGGAGGATGAGGATATATATATATATATATATATATATATATATATATATATATATATATATATATATATATATATATATATATATATATATATATATATATATATATATATATATATTAAATATGAAATATCTTCAATTATAAGATATACTGAACCTATAACGGGTGATGTTTCTACAGCACGTTTTGCTGATTATCATTGTTCCCTAGATTAGGGGGAGAAATGAAAAAAAAATAAAGAAAAAGATGTTTTATGGTGTGAACATAAATTAATGTATCTTGATCATCGCACAAAAGAATGCGAAAAGAAAGTTAAAAAACAGTGCATATGCAAGAATTTGCAAATAAATTACCTGATGCATTTACAGATACAAAAAGGAGTGACTAAATCATATATACCAGCAGTAAATGCTTCAGCTAGAATTGAAATTCAAAAAGCTGGAAATGTCACTCATGAGTCTTTGCCACGCCTGAAACGTGGGAGACCAATTGGTTCCAAAGATAAAAATCCTCAAAAAGAAAAATCAGCTGATAATGAGGTAAAAGAAAGTGTTCAAGAAGAACCATAAATCAATATTCCTTCTGCAGAGGATATTGATAAATGTAAATACATAAATTGCAATAAATTATGCAACAATATGAAATCGAAATGGAATGACAAATATTGATGAGAATTTTTCATATAATGACATCATGAATAAAGATGATGAGCTGGAACCAAAATTTGTCATTGAATATCAAAATAGACATGACTATATACGAGCTGAATTAGAATTGCTCAATAAAAGAAAAGTTTTCGGATAAATCATTTTCACTTTTAAAGATGTGAAACGTATGGGACACAAATGAATTTTTACCCGAAAAGGAAATGAGAAAAATGAAGTTACAAGGTAAAGCTATACTTGTAACTCAAGACTTCTCTCAAAGACCAGAAATTGATTATGAGGAAACTTATTCTCCTGTTATGGATGAAATTACTTAATCAGCCTGACAATTTCTAAAAATTTAGAAATACATCTAATGGATGTTGTTACTGCTTATCTATATGGATCACTTGATAGTAATAATATATATATATATATATATATATATATATATATATATATATATATATATATATATATATATATATATATATATATATATATATATATATATATGAAGAAACCTGAAGGGTTTAAGGTATCAGAAGCATCTAATGCAAAACACAAGAAAATGTATTCCATTAAATCACAAAGATTTTTATATGGGTTGATACAGTGGTATAACCGATTAAGTGATTACTTGATAAGAAAAAAGGTATAAAAATAATCTTATTTTCACATGTGTTCTTATTAAGAAAACAATGTCCGGATATGTGACTGTAAACTGTTTATGTCAATGATCTTAACATCATAGGTACAAATAAAGAGATCCATGAAACCATTCAACTTCTAAAGAAAGAATTTGAAATGAAAGATCTCGGAAAATCAAGTATTGCCTTGGTTTACAGATTGAGCATATGCCTAATGGTTTACTTGTACATCAAACAAACTATACCGAAAAGCTTTTAAAACATTTTTAAAGACAAAACCATTGGTTGATATATCACTCAATATTGACACTGATCCATTTCATCCCCTTGTAGATCATGAAGATCTTTACGAATCAAAAGTTCCATATCTTAGTGCAACTGGGTTATTATGTATTTTACAAATTGTACAAGGCCTGACATTTTTTTGCAGTTAATTTGTTGACAAGGTTCAGTTCAACCCCTACAAAAGGACATTGAAATGAGATCAAGCAGATATTTTGATACCCTTGAGGAACTGCTAATTTAAAATTATTTTATTCTAACGCTTCAAAACAAGATTTGGTTGATTATGTATATGCAGGTCATTCATCAAATCTTCATAAAGATAAATCTCAAACTCGATATGTATTCCTAAATAGAGGTACCACAAAATCATGGCGTTCTTAAAACAAATACTTGTTGCAACATCATCAAATCATGACGAAGTGATTGCATTATATGAAACTACTCAAAAATGTTTTTGGTTGAGATCAATGACACAACTCATTACTGATTCTTGTGGACTAGAATGCGATAAAAGTCCAACAACTATCTATGAAGATAATGCAGCTTGCATAGCACAGATGAAAGAAGGTATATCAAAAGTGACTGAACAAAACACATACCTCCTAGATTCTTCTCATACACTCAAGATCTCATTAAGGACAATCATATTGAAATGAGATATGTTCAATCCAGCAAAACTCCGTTGTCTTTTCACCAAAGCATTTCCAACTGCTATTTTCAGAACGCATGTTCACAATATTGGCATGAGGCATGTTCAAAAGATGTAACAGCTCAGCAATGTCTACTTGAGGGGAAGACAACTCTATACTGCACTCTTTTTCCCTTAGCTAAAGTTTTTTCCCACTGAATTTTCTTTAGCAAAGTTTTTAACGAGGCAGTACTAGTTTATTTCTAATGAAGCAAAATTGCTATCCAAGGGGGAGTGTTATAATATATAGAATATAAATATAATAGAGTGGATAGTCAATTTTGATACACAAAATTAATGTTATTATATTACCTAAAGTACTTGAATTCTTGCTATAAATAGACCTTCAAGCAAGCATAATACTTGCTCATTCTTACAAGAAAATTTCTCTCTTTACTCATATACTCTTATTAATAAGATTTTCAAAGTCTATATTCAAGAACCAATCCACTAAAAGTAATTATAAGCCTACTGAATTATAACACACACTAAAGGTAGTTATAAGCCTACTGAATTATAACACACACTAAAGGTAGTTATAAGCCTACTGAATTATAACAAATATAAATATATTTGAATATGTTATTAATTTGAATTTAGTTTTTAATTTGATTTTCGGTTAACCGAATATAAAATTTTCAAAACCGAAAAATAAACCAAAAACCCAATTACGAATTCGGTTTCGGTTTCAATCGATCCGAAAACCGTTCAAAAAATCGGCTTGTTTTTTTTTTGTTTGGATTCGATTCGATATTCGGTATTCGGTTTGAAACCAAATGGTACACACCCCTACTTTCCACTCACCAATCAATGATCGTACTTTGGCATCCCAAATGTAGTATCACTATTTTCTAGATTACTAAAAAGTGTTGATGTACAAGTAATGTGTTTTAAAATTAACTCTCGTTATTTACTCAATAACCTATGTAATTGGGCTAAAACATTAAGCTTACACAACAATGGATTTTTTAGTTGAAAACAACAAATGATCAAAATAACATCGGAAGAAAAAAATGTAACAATCCAACCCCAAGGGTCCTGCATCTAAGCAAACACAAAAAGTATTTAGCCAATCATCACAACAAAAAAACAAAAACAAAAAAAAAAGAACAATCAAAAGAATGACACTCTCCCCACGCGAACTATAGATTTCACGAATCATACCCTTCTACACCCCTCGCGAATCGCGAGAGGCTGAGACACTTGATTCCGGAGTTTTGTTTTCTTCAACTTCGGATAAGTGCCCCTTGAAACTAAATTTGATCAATACTTTGTTGAAACTCTCCAACTAACTTGAATAACGCCATGCTACACTCTTTTGCACCTGTATCAATTTCCATTCAAAATAAGTATCGAAAGTTCTCAAAAATGACTCAAATAACAAGCAACTGGAACCAATATTGCGCCAAATAAATATAAAAGGCAATATCAACATCGAATCAAATTTGGTAGAAAATTGTAAACTTAAGTTGCATAACCGATGCATCGAGTCAATAAACTATGTATTGGTCAAGTATGTAGGTAGATAATTGAGCTATGGGGTCTTTAAGCTATGCATAACTGATGCAGCGAGTCATTAAGCTAGGTACGTAGAAAATTGAGCAAACAAAACCTGACTCTAATAGTAATAGTTTCCTGTATTAAGCTATGTATGATCTAACTACTTTCTAATAGTTTCCTGTATTAAGCTATGTATGATCTGTCTAACTACTTTCAGGTTCAGTAATTAGACTTTGATTCCTGCATTATTTATTCAATGTTGTTACCTAACAAAATAAGACCTACATCAATCATGCTTAAAGCATAATACTTCTCATTCAATTAATTGGTTCAACTTTCTAGTAGGTGTGTATGGTACAGAACCGGACCAAACTAGTTCGGTTCAGTTCTGTCCCAAGTCTCAGTTTGCAGTAAAGAGTTGGACGGACAGAGGCCTGGACCATATATTTTCGGTTTGGTCTGGTTCAGTTCGGTTATTTGTGGTGTTATATTCGAGTTCGGTCCGTCCAGATCGAAGTCCGAAAATTTGTCAAAATGTGGACCGAGGACCGGACCAAAATAGCTTGGCTCGGTTCGGGATCCGTTCGGTACCTTTGTTTTTTCCGAACCGTGCATACCCTTACTTTTGTGACACTCAAATTAAGAGATAAACGACCCCAGAAACGAAAATTGCACGAGATATAACAAAAAAGAAAAAAAAAATGGTCTTGGCTATCAAATGTACTTATCAATCAAGTATGTAACACCAGATGAAATGAATAAGCGAGCCCTATTAAGAAGTAAGAAACGTTCTGATCTCTATCTAGTTACACCTATTCCCTTGTATATGTATGATGTATCCACTCTCACAACAATACAAGAAACTCATTTTTGAGATATGTTCAAAAGCCAGATAACAGTTAGATAATAGTCACTCTTAACCATCTCAATTGCTGGTGATGATTTCTGTTAGGTACTTGTTAGTTGTTAATAATGAATAATATGATTACTACATTTTATACATACTCAGTTACTTGAGCAAAAAGATTATATTTGTAACGCAATCATAGCATTTATTATAAGTAACTTTATTCAACAAACATAAATGGGTATGTGGTTGCCTCTTAGCAAAGTAAACTAACACGTGGTGTTCACTATTGAGAAAGAAAAAGGCATGAAAACACAACAAATTCTTTTCCACAATACTTTAGACTAATAGAATACAAAATCGAAGAAGACCTAACAACAGTAACACGAGTAATGAAAATGCTAAAGATAACTAAGAATGAAAGTTGCATGCAATAGAGGGTAGGTAACTAGATCATGGTTGTAAGAATTGGGATTAATCCCCGATTATTCAGATTTCGAAGCAGGCTGTCCCGACATCCCAAAATCGGCCAACGCATCAAAATCGGTCAAAATTCGGATTTTGTCAATTAGTCAATCAAAGTCGGTCAAAAACGTTTAAAGTCAAAGTTGGTCAACATTTTAATTATGTATTAAAATTAGAGTTTGAGTTTTTGAACCATTGAGCTGACATTTTTATGTTTCTAGAGCAACTATTACGGTTTATGTTTATGGTTTTCTTCTATATTTAGACATAACTTCGAAACTTATTAATTAAAGGGATAAGTAGTTCTAATTGATTAATCACTGATTTGACCAATCAATCCCTAAGAAGTCCCGTCCAACTAATCCCCGATTAAGGACTTTTACAACCATGGGTACGATCAATGAAGTCCATACCTTGCACTTATCTCCATCAGCGATGACCTTAAAAGGATGCCAGCTGGGATCCCTCAAACGATCCTCCCACAAAGAAGCCAACTTTATCCCACTCTCAACATTCTTAGCAGCTTCGATGAATGGCTTCACATCAAGGTCGCCCATTTGCTTCACTACAATAAGGGCACACGCAGAATTTTCCCTAAAACCCTGTTCAAACACAGCTAAAAGGGTCACAATAACATTAATGAAAGTAAAATAAATAAATAAATAAATAAATAAATAAATAGATACAAATATAAACAAACTTACAGAAATGAATTCTTTTCGAGCGTCTTGCAATTCATCATTGCTCCTTCGCTCTTTGCTTATCAAGGCTTGGTTAAGTGTTTACAAATCATCAAGATCATTTTCTTTTTCCTTAAGCTATTCTTGAATGGACTCCATTTTCTTCTTTGCTTATCAAGGCTTGATTAAGCGTTTCCAAGTCATCAAGATCATCTTCTTTTTTCCTTGAGCTCTTCTTGAATGGACTCCATTTACTTCTTTGCTTTAATATCTTCTTCTTTAGTCACGTGTTTCATCACTTGTACTGCTCCCTTCATTTGCTTAATCTCTAACTCCTACCGCTGTGCTTCTCATCAAGCTTCTTCTGAACCTCGATCATTTCGCGGTGAAGATTTTCTCTCTTTCTGTCATGTTTCAGTAAATTGAATTATTAAATATATAATAGTAAAATACAGAAACAACAACAACAACAATACCCAATTCCACTAAAGTGGAGTATGGGGGAGGTTAGATGTAGGCAGTCCTTTCCTCTACCCTAAAATAAAAGGGAAGTCATTCTTCTACCCAGGATACCTATAGTAAAATACAGAAACGTTATCCAAATATTTATTTTAGTTTAAGAAGGAAATCGGTCAACCTTCTGATTCTCAGCCAACTTCAACATTCTCTCATCTGCCTTCTGTTGCTCCATAAGTGCCATATCATTCTACAAAAAAGATAAACACGTATTTCAAAACTTAGAGCAAGAAACTTATGTTAGCAGATTGACAAATATGCAACATATTAATTTAGTACCATTCTCTTTTCATTGTCAAGCTTCATTTCCTCACTTTCATTAACTCTTAACTTCTCTTCACGAGCTTCCAACATAATTTTAGTCTGTTCATAATCACAGCTAACCTTTCTAAGTGGTTCCAATGTCTGCTTAAGAATCATCTCCAGATCTAATCAAGAATAACATTATTATTTAGTATTAAGAGAAAATTGAATAATTTTAAAAATTGTTACAACTTCAAGAGATGGTACAAAAAAACATACCTCTGTTATAGTTCTTAATCATATAGCCTCATAACATTATTCATCTGTAAATCTGTCTGGCTTATATTACTCTTAATTTCTTCACTCTTTTTGCATTTTTCCTCTAACAAGACCATACGAATTGTAATCTTTGTATCCCGCAATCCACCCATACAACTTATCGTCTTTTTCCCTTGCTTTATCAAACCAATTTGTTCTCCCTCGCCCGTTTATCTCAAATTCTTTCACAAACTTCATGGCACAACCAAATCCATCCCACATTTTCCCAAATTCAACCACGGCTAGTCCCGAGTGACCACAATAATTCCAGAGTGGATAAACTTTAACCAAAATATTTACCAT
This sequence comes from Rutidosis leptorrhynchoides, assembly GCF_046630445.1. NCBI lineage: Eukaryota > Viridiplantae > Streptophyta > Magnoliopsida > Asterales > Asteraceae > Rutidosis > Rutidosis leptorrhynchoides. The sequence continues at coordinate 120,350,618 of NC_092338.1, read as the reverse complement.
CCTTGCATTGAACATGAATGTTGGCCACAATCGCCATCCAAGGCCAAACAAGTAGCTCATCAACATTTTGCTTTGAACTGGTACTTCGTTTTTCATCTATTATGTTTCAAAGCAGTACTTTGCTTTCTATCAACTTTTTGTACCGCGGAGGTGCTTTCACTAGTTAATTTTGAGTACTTGATTTTAGTATAAATTCCCTATATAAATACTTGATTAATGCCATATGTCTAGCCTTATGAGATCAACGACAGAGAGCTACTATTAGGAAATGGTAGGGTCAACTCTGGCATGAAGTATTGGGTGAGGCACTATTTCCATCAACAGTTCAAGGGTTTCCTTAGCATCAATTCTATTTACTATGGATCTTCCTGCTTTCATTCTTAAACCCGGCACTTTTTGAATCTTTAGCAATCCGATTCAGAGCTTGTCACAACAGCATTATATCTTTCTCCATAACATTCAGACTTTAACCTTACTATCATTTCATCCTCTTCATCCAGTATCTCCTGAACAATCACATTTGACATACCAATTATGATAAGCTAAATTATCAATAAACAATAATAAATTAAATGGGCTAATCATTAGAGTAGTGTTATTTAGTTGAGTAAAAATAAGGAAAAAACTGTCAGCCACAAACTTATAGTCTCACAACAATACGAATAACTCATTTTTGAGATAAGTTCAAAAATCTTATAAGAGTTTGATATTAGTCACTCTTGATCATCTCAACTGCTACTAGGTACTTGGTATTATGGTTACGAACTTTCATACTTACTCAGTTACTTGAGCAAAAAGATAAGATTTATGTCGTAATCATAGCATTTATACTAACTAACTTAATTCAACAAATATAAATGGGTTAGCAAAGTAAAACTAACTCGTTGTGTTCACTACTGAGAAGGAAAAAGGCATGAAAACACAACAAATTCTTCTCCACAATACTTTACACTAATAGAATATAAAACTGAAGAAGATGTAACAACAGTAACGAGTAATGATAATGCTGAAGATAAGAATTGGGATTTTACCCTGATCAATCAGATTTTTTAGCAGGATGTCACAACCTCCCAAAATCGGCCAACTCATCAAATTTCGGATTTTGTCAATTAGTCAATCAAAGTCGTTCAAAGTCAAAGTTGGTCAACATATTAATATGGATAAAATTGGGGTTTTAGAATATTGTGAATGGGTCGAACATAAAGATTATAACAAGTTTCAACCGTCAAATGTAATCATAAATGTAAAAGTAAACGTAAAACGTAATCATATGACCCGTTTGGACCCATGTGACCTATGACCCGTTTTGACCCATTACCTAACCCGACCCACCCTGGACCATTTGACCCGTTTGACCATGAACCATTGCAACCCAAAACCGTTTTGACCCGTTACCCAAACTGACCCAACCTCCCGTTTTCCAGGTATAAGTAGGATCAATTAAGTCCATACCTTGCACTTATCTCCAACAGTGATGACCTTAAAGGGATGCCAGCTAGGATTCCTCAAACGATCTTCCCACAAAGAAGCCAACTTTATCACATTCTCAACTTTCTCATTACTACTCTTACCAGCATCCATGAATGGCTTCACATCAAGCTCACCCATTTGCTTCACAACAATTAGGGCACATGCAGAATTTTCCCTAAATCCCTGTTCCAACAATAAAAAGGGTAAACTGCATAACATTAATAACAGTAAAATAAATAAAAACAAACTTAAAGAAATAAGTTCTTTTCGCGCGTCTTGCAATTCATCATTAATCCTTCGTTCCTTGCTTATCAAGGATTGATTAAGTGTTTCCAAATCATCAAGATCATCTTCTTTTTCCTTAAGCTGTTCTTGAATAAACTCCATTTTCTTCTTTGCTTCAATATCTTCCTTAGCCACGTGTTTGATCACTTCTACTGCTCACTTCATTTGCTCAATCTCTAACTCAAACCGCTGTTTCTCGTCAAGTTTCTTCTGAACCTCAATGATTTCGCGGTGAAGATTTTGTCTCTCTCTTTCTGTCATGTTTCAGTAGATTAAATTAGCTTCACGTTATCCAAATATTGATTTTAGTTTAAGAAGGAATGTAGTCAACCTTCTGATCCTCAGCCAACTTCAACATTCTTTCATCTGCCTTCTTCTGCTCCATAAGTGCCATTTCATTCTACAAAAATAAAATAAAATAGAAACACATATATCAAAACTTGGAGCAAGAAACTAACGCTAGCTGATTTACAAATATGTAACACATTATATTAGTACCATTCTCTTTTTATTGTCAAGCGTCATTTTCTCATTTTTGTTTTTAGCTTCACGTGCTCTTAGCTTCTCTTCACGAACTTCCAACATAAATTTGGTCTGTTCATATTCCAAGCAAACCTTTCTAAGTGGTTCCAAGGTCTTCCTAAGAATCATGTCCGGATCTAATCGAGAATCAAGAATAAAATTAGTATTAAGCGAAATATGATCACGTATATAGTTACAAATTTAAGAAATACTACAGAAACGCTTACCTCTTTATTGTTCTCAATCATATCTTCTTTCTGCCTCATAACAGTATATTCATTTGTAAATCTGTCTTGCTTATATTACTCTTAATTTCTTCACTTTGTTTGCCTTTTTTCCTCTAACTGAGTTCTCAACCCCAGAATAAGCTTCGATTCTTTTTGTTTTATCTTCATTTTAAATATCAGAAACAGTCTTCAATGTTGGGTACAAACCCAATCTCACATTGGTTGGGGATAAATGTCAAGATCAACATATAAGCTCATGAGTGTCTCTCTCTACTACCAATTAGTTTTAGAGTAATTTGAGAGCTCATGGCTTATATGTTTGGTGCTTGTTGGACTATAACCGGTCCTTTCAGTGGTATATCTTGTGCGGAATATCGTTGAAGGGGAGGCCTGGTGATGTGATCTTCGGTTTGAGGGGAGGATTGTTGGGTGCAAACCCAATCCCACATTGGTTAGGGATAAATGTCAAGATCAACATATAAGCTCATGAGTGTCTCTCTCTACTACCAATTGGTTTTAGAGTAATTTGTAGAGATCACTTCTCATCTTACACTCCGGGTGACTATGGATTTGCTAGGATGGGTAATGTCGGGTTATCAAAGATCGTTGGTATTGGAGATGTTTGTTTGAAATTTGACACGGGAATGGAGTTAGTTTTGCATAATGTAAAACATGTTCCGGATATGAGACTTAATGTTATTTCAACAGGCATTCTTGATGATGATGGTTATTATAACGGTTTTGGTAATGGTATTTGGAAACTAACTCTTGGTTCTATGATAGTGGGAAGAGGCAAGAAAGACTGAAGATTATACATCACGCGTCCGAAGATCATCCAGAACATTGTTAACGCAGTGGACAATGTTGATTCTACTGAGTTGTGGTGATGTGGTGCTACATGTCATGTTACAATTTGTAGAGATCACTTCTCATCTTACACTCCAGGTGACTATGGATTTGCTAGGATGGGTAATGCCGGGTTATCAAAGATCGTTGGTATTGGAGATGTTTGTTTGAAATTTGACACGGGAATGGAGTTAGTTTTTCATAATGTAAAACATGTTCCGGATATGAGACTTAATGTTATTTCAACAGGCATTCTTGATGATGATGGTTATTATAACGGTTTTGGTAATGGTATTTGGAAACTAACTCTTGGTTCTATGATAGTGGGAAGAGGCAAGAAAGACTCAAGATTATACATCACGCGTCCGAAGATCATCCAGAACATTGTTAACGCAGTGGACAATGTTGATTCTACTGAGTTGTGGCATAAAAGACTTGGCCACATGAGTGAAAAGGGGATGTCTATCTTGTTCAAGAAGAATGTGTTGTCGGGTGTTAGTGGTATTGATTTGAGTAAGTGTTCTCACTGTTTGGCAGGGAAACAGACCAGAGTTGCGTTTAAGAGGCATTCTCCTTTTCGAATGGAGAACATACTTGATCTAGTTCATTCGGATGTTTGTGGGCCTATGAAGACTAGGACACTTGGTGGATGTTCCTACTTTGTTACATTCATCGATGATCATTCCAGGAAGGTGTGGGTTTATACCTTAAAGTTAAAGGATCAAGTATTTGAAAAGTTTAAGGAATTTCATACACTAGTTGAAAGGCAAACGGGGAAGAAACTCAAGTGTATTCGGACTGATAATGGCGGTGAATACATTGGCAGATTTGATGCTTATTGTAAGGAGAATGGTATTCGGCATCAAAAGACTCCACCAAAGACACCTCAATTGAATGGCTTAGCAGAGAGGATGAACAGAACTTTGGTTGAGAGAGTTAGATGTTTGCTTTCACATGCAGGGTTGTCCGATTCCTTTTGGAGTGAGACTTTAAATACGGCAGTTCATATTATTAATCTAACCCCTTGTGTTCCTTTGCATTTTGATGTTCCTAACAGGGTTTGGAGCGGCAAAGATGTTTCTTACCGTCATTTACGAGTTTTTGGATGTAAAGCTTTTGTTCATGTTCCCAAAGAAGAGAGGTCAAAGCTTGATATGAAGACTAAGCCATGTGTATTCCTCGGCTATGGTGAAGATGATTTTAGGTACAGGTTATATGATCCAGTTCAGAAGAAACTCGTATGAAGCCGAGATGTTGTATTTACAGAAGATCAGATGTTAAAAGATGTTGATAAGACAGATTCAGTTCTTCAACCTAGTGCTGATCTTGTTGATTTGGATCCAGTTACTCCACAACATGTTGGAGATGATGTTCATAATGATGAACATGGTACTGATGATGATTATGCTCCGGAGCAGGTAGAGATTCCAGTACCAGATGTGCCCCCATTTGTCCCACTTAGGCGGTCTACCTGAGACCGTCATCCTTCTGTTAGACATTCTGCTGATGAGTATGTATTAGTTACTGATGGGAGAGAGCCAGAATGTTATTCAGAAGCAATGAAAGATGAGCATAAGAAAGAGTGGGGTGAAGCTATGCAAGATGAGATGAATTCCTTGCATGAGAACAATACTTATGAGCTGGTGAAGTTACCTAAAGGCAAGAGAGCTTTGAGAAACAAATGGGTATTCAAAGTGAAGACAGATGAGCTTACTTCACAACCAAGGTACAAAGCTAGGTTAGTTGTTAAAGGATTCAGCCAGAAAAAGGGTATTGATTTTGATGAGATTTTCTCACCGGTTGTGAAGATGGGATCTATTCGAGTGGTTCTTGGATTAGCTGCTAGTCTTGATCTTGAGGTTGAACAGATGGATGTCAAGCCTGCTTTTCTTCACGGTGATTTGGATAAGGAAATCTACATGATGCAACCTGAAGGTTTTCGGGTTAAGGGTAAAGAAAATTATGTTTGTAGACTTCAGAAAAGTTTATATGGGTTGAAGCAAGCACCGAGACAGTGGTATAAGAAGTTTGAGTCGGTTATAGGAAAGCAAGGCTACCGAAAGACAACTTCAGATCATTGTGTTTTCTTTCAGAGGTTTGGTGATGATGATTTCATCATATTGTTGTTATACGTTAATGATATGTTGATTGTTGGTAAAAATATTAAAAGAATTGCGCAGTTGAAGCGAGAATTGAGCAAGTCTTTTGCTATGAAAGACTTGGGGCCAGCAAAACAGATTCTTGGCATTCGAATTTCTAGAGATAGAGGTGCTAAGACATTACATATATCACAAGAGCAATACATTGAAAAGGTGCTAAGTAGATTCAACATGAAGAATGCTAAAGTGGTTAGTTCCCCTCTTACAAACAACTTTAAGCTAACAGAAAGAGATTGTCCTACTTCAAAGGAGGATGTTGAGGAGATGGATATAGTTCCATATGCGTCAGCAGTTGGTAGCTTGATGTATGCTATGGTGTGTACTAGGCCAGATATAGCTCATGCGATAAGTGTTGTTAGTCGGTTTATGTCAAATCCGGGTAAGAAGAATTGGGAAGCGGTTAAATGGATTATGAGATACTTACGAGGTACTTCAAAGTTAGGTATCACATTCGAAAATGGAGAGCCGGTGCTTGTTGGTTATACAGACTCAGATATGGCAGGAAACAAAGATAACATGAAATCCACTTCTGGATATTTGATGACTTTCGCAGGGGGAGCAGTTTCATGGAAATCAAGGTTACAAAAGTGTGTTGCATTGTCTATAACCGAGGCTGAGTATATGGCAGCAACAGAAGCGTGCAAAGAACTATTATGGATGAAAAGGTTTCTACAAGATCTTGGGTTTAAGCAATCACGATATGTGGTTCTTTGTGATAATGAGAGTGTGATTCATTTGGCTAGAAATTCTATGTATCATAAGCAGACAAAACATATAGATGTGCGGTATCATTGGATTAGAGAATGTCTTGAAGATGGTTTGTTTGAACTTGATAAAGTTCATACCGATGATAATGGTTCTGATATGTGTACAAAGGCTTTAGCAAGTGAGAAGCTCAAGGTATGTTACTTGATCGCCGGGATGGCGATTCCTTCCTCATAATTGGAAAGGGGGAGATTTGTTAGGTTTTTTAATTGTTTCCATTTATGTGAAAGTTATCCAAGCCCAACAAAATTTGGCCCAATGGTTGTTTTGACTTGGTCAACCATCAGAGGCATCTCAATTCAAACAAGTGCAGCTGTTATTCACTAGAGAGTGCAAGAGAGATCAGAGTGTGAGATCAAGAAAAAGAGTGAAATATTCCAATTTCCGTCTACAGTGTACAGCAGTTCAGAAAATCGGCGATCCCCGGAGATCCGACCGTTGAATCTTCTCAATTTTTGGGCTGTGTCTTCCTGACATCAGTGCTAACATTTTCAACCGTTGAATTCGTCTAATAAGGTCTGTAGGTCATGATTTTGCTGCTGGAACAGAGAGCAGTTTATTGGGTAAATCTTTCATCTTTTGTCTTTAATTTCTTCATATACTTGTTGATTATTGTTGTTCAAGAGTATGATGATGTTGTATACCTCTAGTTGATCTAGAGAAGGATTATTGTATTGCTCTCTTGTTGATGATAGTGGAACATTAAGTGGCTTATGAGTCCCGTGGTTTTTACTCTCGATTTTGAGAGGTTTTCCACGTAAAAAGTCTTGTGTGTATTGTGTGTGCTCAATTATTTTGTATTTGCTGATTTGGGACAGAATTGGGGCTGATTTGTGGTGATTGTGGTATACCTTATTTGTTAGTTTTCTCACAGGTTCATATGGGTCGGGAAATGCTTGTCAAACGGATGTTTGTTTCCGTTTTGTAGATTGCCCGTTGTGACCATTTTCCATCAAATTGGTATCAGAGCCGGGGTTACCACGCCGATGTTGGGGGAGGGGATTGTTGGGGTGACCTTAACCCCTTTCCCACATCGGTTGGAGAGGCAAAAACAAAAGCCCTTATATGTGGCTTGATACCTCTTCCTCATAGGACGCGTTTTAAACCCGTGAGGGCAGTTGAGTCGCTGGTGGCTCGCTGTTCCCAAAGCGGACAATATTCTGTGGTGGTCCTGGCTTCTGTCTCCGTTGCCATCAACTGGTATCAGAGCCGGGGTTACCACACCGATGTTGGGGGAGGGGATTGTTGGGGTGACCTTCACCCCTTTCCCACATCGGTTGGAGAGGCAAAAACAAAGGCCCTTATATGTGGCTTGATACCTCTTCCTCATAGGACGCGTTTTAAACCCGTGAGGGCAGTTGAGTCGCTGGTGGCTCGCTGTTCCCAAAGCGGACAATATTCTGTGGTGGTCCTGGCTTCTGTCTCCGTTGCTATCATTCAAATCACTATTTTTCTGATATAATCACCAACAGGACCATAAGAACTGTAATCTTCGTATCCCGCAATCCACCCATACAACTTATCGTCTTTTTCCCTTGCTTTATCAAACCAATTTGTTCTCCCTCACCCGTTTATCTCAGAATCTGTTTTCCCAAATTCAACCACCGCTACTCCCGAGTGACCACAATAATTACATAGTGGATGAACTTTCTCTAAGTTGTATCCTTGATTTAACCACTCATCTTTTAACTTCTTACCACTTTCACCAAAATATTTAGCATCCTTACATTGAACGGGAATGTTGGCCACAACCGTCATCCAAGCCAAACAAGTAACTCATCAACATTATGCTATAAACTGATACTTTGCTTTCTATCAACTTTTTGTATTGCAGATGTGCTTTCACTTGTTCATTTTGAGTACTTGGTTTCAAAATGAAAGGTCATATCCAAATACTTGATTAATGCCATATGTCTAGCCTTTTCTCTAAATCCATCACTTTTTGAATCTTTAGCAATCCGATTGGCATGTCTAACGAGGTTGTTGTAACTATAATCTCTACTATTACTACAAAAAAGACATTTAAGAATCTTTCCTGAATACTAAACCTTTAACCGCCCATCTCTAAGTTCCTTGTAATACTTGTGCTTATATCTTCAAAATCATGATGAATGCTATGCATCTCTCTTCTTCGATAACTCGTCTTTGTAAGCCTATATTGCAACATATTGAACCACAACATATAGAGGGATTGCATAAAAATGACTTTAACCAGAACCTCTACCAAAAACTTTGATCTCAAGGATATTAACATATTTAAATCGGATTACAAGAATATCACCACCAGCTAAGATAAAAATCAAATGAAATTACAATGTAATTGAATTCCATTAGCCAACAAGTATATAAACCCTTAAAGTTGACTAATTGACAACAAGGGTTCAGACTGTTGGAGATATGGAGAACTTTAAACAATTAGAGAGAAAATTTCAGGAAAATCACACGAAGCTTCCACGAAGTTGTTAGGAAACTCACATGTAGCTTCTACGAAGTTGTTAGGAAACTCACATGTAGCTTCCACGAAGTTGTGAGGAAATTCACATGTAGCTTCCACGAAACTGTCAGGAAACTCACATGTAGCCTCCATGAAGCTGTCAGGAAACTCACATGAAGCTTTAAGGAATTGTTTTTTAGCTTACTCCTTAAATCATTCTATAAATAGACCCTCTTGTAACTCATTGTAAACACACCACAAATATTCAGCAAATACATTCTCTAGTTGGTCCGTGGACTAAAGCAATCACAATGATTGCATATAACCACGTTATCTCTTGTGTCGATTTACATTTCTTGCATTTATAATCTTTCGTTCATTAAGTGGGTTAGTAATCTTGTAGAATTACTATCGGTGAGTGATCTTGTTGAATCACTTGCGTTGTTTTGGGTCCTAATATCCTTACAACTGGTATCAGAGCACAAGGTTTCGTTAAGGGAACGATGGCGGAAGACGGGAAGTTTAGAATCGACCGATTCGATGGGAGAGACTTTGACTTTTGGAAGATGCAAATTGAAGATTACTTGTATCAAAAGAAGCTACACCAACCCTTTTTGGAGACCAAGCCTGAAAGCATGAACGATGCCAATTGGACACTTTTGGATCGTCAAGCTTTGGGCGCTATTCGTCTTTTACTTGCTCAGAACATTGCATACAACGTTGTGAATGAGAAGACGACGTTTGCTTGCTTAAAAGCACTCTCTAACATGTATGAGAAACCTACCGCTTCTAATAAGGTTTTTCTCATGCGACAATTGTTCAATACGAAGATGAAGGAAGGTACGAGTGCAACGGATCATATCAACGAGTTCAACAACATCATATCGAGGTTAGCATCGGTAGATATTGTGTTTGATGATGAGTTAAAGGCACTAATCTTGCTTTCATCATTACCGAAAATTTGGTCGGGTACGGTTACCGCAGTTAGTAGCTCTATGGGAACTACTAAGCTAGCATTTGAAGGAATAAGGGATTTGATTCTTGGTGAAGATACTCGTAGGAGAAACTCGGGGGAATCGACATCCGGTTCCTTATTAAGTACCGACAACCGTGGTAGAAAATTTGATCGCGGTGAGAAGAAGGGTAGAAAGAAGTCTAAGAAGAGGTATCCATCAAAAGATAGAAGTGAAGCTGTTTGTTAGGGTTGCAATCAAAAAGGGCACTTTCAAAGGAATTGTAAAAATGGTTCGACGAAAGGTGTGAACTTGACCGCGGAAGAAAGTGATGATGCACTTTTATGTAGTGTTGAAAATTCTATGGAGTCTTGGATTTTGGATTCGGGAGCTTCGTTTCATGCTACTCATGTCAAAAGCATGATGAAGAATTTTCGTTCATATCAAGGCAAGGTTGGCGGACGACAAACAACTCAATATAGAGGGCATTGGAGATGTTGTATTGAAGACTACTCTTGGCTCTAATTGGACCTTGAAAAACGTAAGGTACATTCCTAAATTAAAAAGGAAACTTATTTCGGTTGGTCAATTAGATGATGAAGGTAACGCGGTTACTTTTGAAAACCGCCAATGGAAGGTGGTTAAGGGTAGTTGTGTAGTGGCTCGTAGACATAAAAGGGGAACTCTTTATATGGTTGAAGTGTTTGATGAAGACACGGTGGTTGCTACAGTTAATGTTGAGTTCGAATCAACTCTATGGCACCGAAGACTCGGGCATATGAGTGAGAAGGGTATGAAGATGCTTGTTTCGAGTGGGAGAATTACGGATTTGAAAAAGGTAGAACTTGGATTTTGCGAACCATGTGTATATGGGAAGCAAAAGAAGGTGACTTTTGGGAAATTAGGGAATGCACCTAAGTTGGAGAAATTGGAGCTCGTTCATACGGATGTGTTTGGTCCAACCAATGTAGAATCACATGGAGGTTCTCGCTATTATGTCACCTTCATTGACGACTCCACTCGAAAGGTATGGGTTTATTTTCTTAAAGCTAAATTCGATGTATTTAATACTTTTGTGAAGTGGAAAGCTATGGTAGAAAATGAGACTAATTTGAAAGTCAAGTGCTTGAAGTCGGATAATGGAGGGGAATATGGTAGTCTTGAGTTTAAAGACCATTGTGCAAAGCTCGGTATTAGAATGTTGAAAACAGTACCGGAAACACCGCAACACAATGAGATCGCCGAACGTATGAATCGTACGTTAAATGAAAGGGCTAAGAGTATGAGACTACATGCCGGTTTGCCTAAGATGTTTTGGGCGGATTCAGTAAATACAGCGGCTTATTTGATAAATAGGGGACCCTCAACATCGTTGGGTTTCTGAATTCCCGAGGAAGAATGGCATGGTAAGAAGGTGAGTTATAATCACCTTAGGATCTTTGGGTGTAATGCTTATGTGAAGACCAAAGATGCGGATAGAGACAAGCTTGAAGCTAAGTCAAAGAAGTGTACTTTCATAGGTTAAGGGTCGGATAAAATGGGCTATCGTTGTTGGGATAACGAGGCTAGAAAAGTGATTCGTTCTCGTGATGTTACCTTTGATGAAGATTCGGTTTATGATAAACCGGAAACGGGGAGTCCTAAACCGGGTCATGTTACTTTTGACGATGTTTCTATTGATGATCTTGCAGGTTCTAGTGGGAGTACGGGTAACAATGAATTACCAATTAACGGTGAGGCGTCAGAAAATGCTAATGATGGAAATGATTCGAAAAGCGGTGATGATTCCGAACATAGTGCGAGTTCTGGTGATGAGGAGGATACAAATGAAACCGGTCCAACCATTCCGGTTACTCCTACACTAAGACGCTCGACTAGAGTGCCCAAACCTAATCCTAAGTATTTTCATTAGCAAACTACTTGCTCTATACCGAGAATGGTGAACCTGAAAGTTACTTTGAGGCAAGGAAGACAAAAGAATTCATACAATGGGAGCTTGCCATGAAAGAAGAGATGGGATCACTTGAGAAGAATAAAACTTGGTCACTAGTGAAATTACCTCATGATAAAAGGGCGTTGCAAAGTAAATGGGTGTATCGAATCAAGAATGAGTTGGATGGCAAGAAAAGGTACAAGGCTCATTTGGTAGTTAAAGGCTTTCAACAAAAGGAAGGGGTTGACTACAAAGAGATATTTTCACCAGTAGTTAAAATGACTACTATCCGTTTGGTACTTTCTATTGTTGCATCCGAAGACTTACATCTAGAGCAACTAGATGTGAAGACCGCATTCTTGCATGGTGATCTTGTTGAGATCTACATGAGGCAACCCGAGGGCTTTGAGGTAAAGGGTAAAGAGAAGTGGGTTTGTAAGCTAAAGAAAAGTCTGTATGGATTGAAGCAAGCACCTCGGCAATGGTACTTGAAGTTTGATGATTTTATGAAGAAGATTGGTTTCTTAAGATGTGAAGCGGATCACTGTTGCTACTTGAAGAAACTCAAGTCTTCTTATATAATCTTATTGTTGTATGTTGACGACATGTTACTTGCAGGTTCCAACATGTCCGAAATTAACAAGTTGAAGGGATTACTTTCCCGTGAATTCGAGATGAAAGATCTTGGTGCTGCTAGGCAAATACTTGGCATGAGTATTGTGCGTGATCGTGTGAAAGGTACTCTATACTTGTCTCAATCCAAATATATTGAGAAAGTAGTAGAGAGGGTCAATATGGATAATTCAAAGGCTCGTTCTATGCCTTTGGGTAGCACGATTAAGTTATCAAAAAGTCAATCACCAAAGACGGTAAAAGACAAAACGGATATGGAAAAGGTTCCATATGCATCGGCCGTGGGTAGTATTATGTATGCCATGGTTTGTACAAGACCCGATACTACTCAAGCAGTGGGAGTTGTAAGTCGTTATATGTCTAATCCGGGGAAAGAGCATTGGGAAGCGGTCAAATAGTTGCTTCGTTATTTGAAAAGTACTTCTAATATGGGATTGTGTTTCTCCAAAAAGAATCTCATACTTAGGGGTTATGCGGATGCTGATTTGGGTGGATGTGATGATTCGGGGAAAAGCACTACGGGTTATGTTTTCACAATAGGGAAGATAGCGGTTAGTTGGATGTCTCGACTACAAAAGAGTGTTGCTTTATCAACCACCGAAGCCGAATATATGGCTATTGCAAAAGCTTCTAAAGAGCTTGTTTGGTTGAAAAACTTCTTAGGTGAGTTGGGTAAAAGACAAGACTATTGCGTCTTGAATTGTGATAATCAAAGTGCGGTTCATCTTGGGAAGAATCCGGTGTTTCATAGTCGTACGAAACACATCAAGATAAGGTATCATTTTATTCGACAACATATAAATGATGGTACTTTATTATTGGAGAAAATCCTTGGTACGAAGAATCCTGCTGATATGTTTACTAAGGTTGTTACGACAGAGAAATTGAGGTTTTGCATTACCTCAATTGGTCTTCTAATTAATTGATGAGAGAAGACCCCAACTAGAGAATTAGAGAGTTAATATTCTAACAAGTAGTGTTGAAGACCTTGTATCAAAAGTCTGCTCATCCGAAGTATGTGTTGAGTGTGCGTGTCCCAAATGGAGTTTGGCGGTATAATGGTGGTTTAACGTTCTTGGTTAGATCGTTGATATTTTGGGTTGACGAATGTTGGGTTTGTTCAAAGTCTTCAAGTGGGAGATTGTTGGAGATATGGAGAACTTTAAACAATTAGAGGGAAGATTCCAGGAAACTCACACGAAGCTTCCACGAAGTTGTTAGGAAACTCACATGTAGCTTCTACGAAGTTGTTAGGAAACTCACATGTAGCTTCCACGAAGTTGTGAGGAAATTCACATGTAGCTTCCACGAAACTGTCAGGAAACTCACATGTAGCCTCCATGAAGCTGTCAGGAAACTCACATGAAGCTTCAAGGAATTGTTTTTTAGCTTACTCCTTAAATCATTCTATAAATAGACCCTCTTGTAACTCATTGTAAACACACCACAAATATTCAGTAAATACATTCTCTAGTTGGTCCGTGGACTAAAGCAATCACAACGATTGCATATAACCACGTTATCTCTTGTGTCGATTTACATTTCTTGCATTTATAATCTTTCGTTCATTAAGTGGGTTAGTAATCTTGTAGAATTACTATCGGTGAGTGATCTTGTTGAATCACTTGCGTTGTTTTGGGTCCTAATATCCTTATACAGACAGGAGCAGTAGGTTTTCTCAAGTAACAATCACATATTTCATATAACTTTACAGTCTCAATATAAGAAGCTAAAGAAGCCAAATTGCAAATATAGTCCTAAGCATACTTTAAAATCCAAGTCGAAATTAAAAATAAGAACCAACAATCAAATGAATATACATATAAAGAAAACTAATCGTCTGCAATATTACATCATTTGGAGGGGTCCGAGTCATATTTAAACAGAACATTATCATCATAAAAAAGGATTCACTCTTTTACCCAATTTATTTTATCATCATAAAAGGGAAAGGATACTTTTAGCAGGTACTGTTATCTGAAATTTAACCTAAGCACAAATGTTACAGCAAAACAAATAGATACATCATTATGTTCCACAATCAGTTGTATACATAAAATAAAACCTAGTTCGTGAACAACAGGGAGATAACAAATAACAAAATAGAAAAACTAGTAGTGAGAACTTAGACAGGGAGTATCCATGCCTGCTGATTGTGTTGCAGAAACTTAAGCTAAGAACCTAGACGCAACTAAAACAATTGAAACCCTAGGTTAGATCAGATTTAGGGATTTTTGTTGTCGCAACTCGTAAGTAAGCAAAAAACTATGATAATACGGAGGAAGTGACGTAATGATAGAATTGAACAAATATTAGGGTGTAAAGCGATGAAGTTTCTGTAAAGAAGATGTTAATGATAAGATATTCATAGATGATTAGACGATTAATCATAAGAAGTCGAGTTATTATTATCGAATTGGAAATGTCTCTGGTAGTAGGGAGTCTCGCGTTTTTCATTAGTTCATGAGAAATTCAAATTTTATTTTCCTTTACCTTTAACAGTAAAAAATCAAAATTCTTATATATATATATATATATATATATATATATATATATATATATATATATATATATATATATATATATATATATATATATATATATATATATATATATATATAGGCATGATCAATTGGGAAGTTATCAATCGGAGGCAAGCGGGGGGAAGTGTGACAACCCGGAAATTTCCAACCAAATTTAAACTTTAATCTTTATATGTTTCCGACACGATAAGCAATATTTGTTAAGTTAAATTTCAAGAATTTTAAACTATGTTCATACATTCATTCAACCTCGACCAAGTTCCAACGATTCACGAACCATTAAACGAATATGATTATATATGTATATGTGTATATATATTATAACTTGAAACGTAAATAAAATATTAGATTAAATACTTTATATGATTGTATCTATTTCAAAATGTTTATCAATGGAATTAGAAGATAAGATCAAATGATTGAATTATCAAATATATTGAATTATGATTACAAGTCTCTGTTGAAAGGCCCACGTTGATTTGAGAAATCTTTCTATTTTAACAATATTCGGAAAATGGTAAAGTGATTTATAAATAAGAACAAATTGTTAATCATTGAGAACTAGACAAAGGATAGTGGAAGATTGAATCTCATAAAGACTCGATTGATCTATTTAGTTTCAAACGTACAAAAATGTTTTCAGTTTAAAAAGAACTTTATTATTAAAACGTATATAACTTTTATAAATATCTAGAACCACTTTTGACAACTCATTACTTAACTAGTATGATAAAGATAATGATATTTATATTTTATTTTATTAAATATATATAATGATTTAAATTAATATTATATATATTTATACGCGTATTATACGTATTATGTAGTTTTATACTTTTACTATACTTAAACTTTACCTTTACCTTATTTTTACTTTACTTTAACTTTAATAATTCACTTTAATAATTCATACTTTAATAATTCACTTTAATAATTCATACTTTAATAATTCACTTTAATAATTCATACTTTAATAATTCACTTTAATAATTCATACTTTAATAATTCACTTTAATAATTCATACTTTAATAATTCACTTTAATAATTCAAAAATCTATTATAAATAGAATTCAATAGGTTTTATTATTTCATAGAAAATTGAAAATATTTTTCTCTAAACTCTCTCAATCGATTTACATATATATATTTACTCCGTATTATTTCAAGATATTATTAGTATACATAAAATATTACGACGGAGTGCTGTCCGAGTGATTTCGAAATTGTTTTTCGAGTGGGATAGGATTAAGGAAATTATGGGTTATAGCTATGGAGGTGATTGAGTATGGTTCATGGGTATGCTCGTGAGGTCAATATAGTGTTTATCATTTCCGTTGCGTCTACGTACCTTTCCTGCAATATTGAATCTCAATATTGATACGTGAGTACTCATAATTTAACTTTTACATACTAATAGTGTATCCCTGACTAGTGCTCGAGTATTTAGGATTATGCATGCTTGTACTTTTGATATTGCCCTTAGACAGGTTAGGTTGAATCTTGAATTAGTTACACTTGCGGTTGAGATAAGGTATAAGATATGCATGTCCTTAGAAAGCTAGCGAAAAATTAAGAACTTTTCCTTTAGATATCGAATGGTTTCGATGAACGGATTAGAAGTTATAATCAATTGAATTTTTGATATTTTTAATAAAAATGATTATTATTATCGTCGTTTTTATCTTCATTCTAGTTTTATCTTATTATTATCATTATTATTATCTTTATCAATAAAAGGGATTTATCATTAAAAATTGTTATTTTTTTTATTACTATCGTTATTATCGTTAAAGTTATAATTAGTATTATTATTATTATCCAATTATTATTATTATTATTATTGGTATTATTATTATTATTATCATTATTAATATATATATCATTATTTAAAAATAGTTATTGTTATTATTATTATTACTATATTATCATTAAGATAATTATTAGTATTATCGTTAATAATGTTATAGTAACTATCATTATTAATATTAGTGTAATTAAAACAAATATTTGTAACACCTAATTATTTTGATTACTATTATTATGATTATTATGAACACGATATAAAAGACGATTAAAAGCTATTAAACAAAACGATTAGGAAATAATGGGTAAGAGTTTCATGATGAAATTAAAATATTATAAGATATTGATTTAGATAAAATTATCGTTCTTATTATTTTTATCATTACTATTATTATTAAAAGTATCGTTAGTATTAAAACTATCATTTTAATAAAAATTATCATTTTAATAGAAATGTCATTGTTACTATAAAATATCATTATTATTATTATTTTAAATAGAATTATTATTTTAAAGATAATATTAAAAATTATCGTAAATATTAAAGTTATCATAATTAGAATTATCGTTTTATCATAATATCATCTTAGTAATTATAAATATTGATATTTTTCTAATAATAATTATTATTACAAAATAATACAACTTTTACTTACTATCATTATAGATATTATTTTATCAAATAAATATGTGATACAAACATATTTTACTACGTGTAATAACTTACTTTAATAATACCTATCATATTATCTTTATGATATTAAATGAACCCTATAAATTTTATTACTTAAATATATATAAAAGTATATTTTATTATATAAATTTAATATAAAATTTTATTTATTAATAAATAAATTATATTATTTGCTCTAATAAATCTTTTAAAAATATTTAAAAATATAAAACGACGATATTTAAACTATATATTAATCATGTATAGATTTTTGGAAATTATTTTGAGTCAAATTTACTTTTGTTGACTTTTGCATATTAGTCTCGAGCATTAGGATTGTGGTACACTATGACTTGACCTAATTTGTTAGACAAATATTGACCAACACATAAATATATAATATTAATTTAGGTTCGTGAATCCGAGGCCAAACTTGCACTTGTTCAATGACGTTATATGTATTTTTACTACGAAATACAGTATGGTGAGTTTCATTATTCCCTTTTTATATATATTTTTGGGCTGAGAATACATGCAAATGCTTTAATAACTGTTTTACAATATTTATATGTGTGAGTTTCATTATTCCCTTTTTATATACATTTTTGGGCTGAGAGTACATGAAAATGCTTTAATAACTGTTTTACAATATTTATATGTGTGAGTTTCATTTGCTCCCTTTTTAAATGCTTTTGCAATATATATTTTTGGGACTGAGAATACATGCGCTGCTTTTATAACTGTTTTACGAAATAGACACAAGTAATCGAAACTACATTCTATGGTTGAATTATTAAATCGAATATGCCCCTTTTTATTAAGTCTGGTAATCTAAGAATTAGGGAACAGACACCCTAATTGACGCGAATCCTAAAGATAGATCTATTGGGCCTAACAAACCCCATTCAAAGTACCGGATGCTTTAGTACTTCGAAATTTATATCATGTCCGAAGGAGGATTCCGGAATGATAGGGGATATTCTTATATGTAACTAGTTAATGTCGGTTACCAGGTGTTCACCATATGAATGATTATTTTTGTCTCTATGCATGGGACGTATATTTATGAGAACTGGAAATGAAATTCTTGTGGTCTATTAAAATGATAGAAATAAATGATTATGATAAACTAATGAACTTACCAACCTTTTGGTTGACACTTTAAAGCATGTTTATTCTCAGGTGTTAAAGAAATCTTCCGCTGTGCATTTGCTCATTTTAAAGATATTACTTGGAGTCTTTCATAGCATATTTCGAAGAACGTTGCATTCGAGTCATTGAGTTCATCAAAGATTATTATTAAATCAATTTATAGTTGGATAGTGGATATTATGAAATGGTATGCATGCCTGTCAATTTTTGATGTAAAGAAAGATTGTCTTTTAAAAACGAATGCAATGTTTGTAAAATGTATCATATAGAGGTCAAATACCTCGCAATGTAATCAACTATTGTGAATCGTTTATAATGTATATGAACGGGTCCTTTCAGTTGGTATCAGAGCGATGGTCTTAGCGAACCAGGTCTGCATTAGTGTGTCTAACTGATAAGTCGATAGGATGCATTAGTGAGTCTGGACTTCGACCGTGTCTGCATGTCAAATGTTTTGCTTATCATTTTGTGTCGAAAATTAACTACTTATCATCCTCAGAAAATTACCTGCTTATCATTTTTAGTCTAAGACACGTCTTGCTGCATTGATTGCATGAATAGTATATAGACAAAAATTCATATCTTAGCATATCTGCTAAATCATATCTTATCGTATCTGTTACTTTAAACTTTGCCTGACATATCCCGCAAAGTCCTCCGTAATCTACGAAATCTTTTGATCTATATATATATATATATATATATATATATATATATATATATATATATATATATATATATATATATATATATATATATATATATATATATATATATATATTCTATGTAATTAGAATACCATTCGATAGCCGGAAAATCATTTCATATCAAAAAACCCTTTATTCAATCGTACGAAATGGAATTCGTCATTAGTTCAAGTTCCTCAGATTATGAAATGGAATCCCACTCAAGCTCCGAAAGCAGTGTGACCGGAATGGATCAACCAATCAGTCATCACCTATTCTGGATGAATTGGGGATGGGTTCGTAGCCTCCTCAATCATTGGAGACAAGAAGAAGGTGATCCCTTCCATCCACCACATTGTCCTCTTGACGAAGAACCTGAAGCACTTATCGGCGAACCTGTCCGAAACACTATTTTCTCTCTCATTTCCAGAGTATCTCGTCACGATTATATACTACATCAAATTCTAGATTTTATTTATCCGCTTGTCCGAACCGACAATCATCCCGGTGTAATAGAAGAAGTCAACGAGCTTCGCGCTCGGGTAGTGGCTTTGGAGAATATGGTGCAAAGGTTACAAACACCAGCAGCATAATCAGTACCACCAACATCAACGTCAACAGTACCATTACCACCCCCAACCACAACCGCGTCGTTAACCTCAACTCCACAATCTGTCCCACGAGTATCAAGGTCATACGTCCTATAAATAACATGGAAGACCAACAACAACAAACGATGAAGTATTAATTCATGACTTCATCGGAGAAATATTTTACGGTGATTATGTAATCTCTAAAATTTTAGAGATTACTTATTCTAGATCTAACCATAAATCAGATGAGTGGACCGAAATGATAAAAGAAATCCTGACCAGAATGGTGCACGATTTACAAACTAGACTTGTTTTACCAACAGCATCAACAGTACCGCCAGCATCACCAGCATCGTCAGTGTTGTCAGCATCAGCATTAGCAGCACCTATAACCTCACAAGCTCCGTCAGTTCAAGAATCACCGCCGACATCATTATGAATCAACAACGAGTATATTGTATCAACGAGTTATGAAGAATTAACTCATTTCCACTGAAGGATTTATATGTATATCTTATATATAAATCTTTAAACCATAATAAATCTTTCCGTACTAAGCTATTATGTGTGAATCTTAACTACTCGGTTAATTCATATTACTAATATGCAATAATGCACGTCCTTCGTCCGCAACTTAACTATCGTTAACTACAACCTTTGTCTCAATTCAATAAATTCCAATTCATAATAAATCAAGTGTATTATTCAAATATATGTTGATTTTACACTTTCGTCATCAATGTACTTGAAACTTTTCAGAAAACATCATTCGTACTTTGCGAAGTTCACAAGAATTTAATGAAAACCAACATCATGCCCCAACAAATAACGAAGTATTGATTCATAATTTCAATATTATTGAAGTAATACTTATGTAATCTCTAAAGCCTTTAAGGGATTATTCAATTCTAGTTTCAACCGTAAATTAAATGAGTTTAATTTAATATTAACTCATTAAATCGATATTACATCTGAAGAAAATATATATATATATATATATATATATATATATATATATATATATATATATATATTTTCAAAAATACTGTAATAAAAATTCTTTTGTACAAAATATTAATTGTGAAATATTTTTTTAACGGGTAGGTAATACCCGAGAGATATATAAATTCACAATTAATATGTTACATTCTTCGAATCTGATTCAGCAATCATCAACTATACTCACTATTTTCTCAAACAATATATATTCTTTTATAGAAATCAAAACAACCATACTCATTCAAAATTTAATTGCATATTCTGATTTTGAAATCTTAGAATTCAACTCGAGATATGACCGAAATCATCACTCTTAGATCCTTACATCTTTCACAAGCTATACTTTGACTTCAAAACTGTGTTAGAATAACATATGTATATTAACGATTACAATCTGTGTTCAAAACCCTTCAAAATTCCTGAAGACACTTCAAATAATAAACAATCGAGATGATGATCCAACCACATATTAACCACAGTCTTGCATCTGAAAAGCTCTCGAAACCAGAGTCATAATTTAACACGTATCCGTGTCAGACCCTTTGGCATTTATTAGCAAAAATAACTTTGCGATTCCTTTTCAAATTAGTCAGTTTTGTCACAGCTTTAGCAAGTCAACTTCGACTTTTCAGTTGAAACAGTCTTATTATAACCTTGATATAGAAGTTGCCCTTTCGTCATCGTTACCGGAGAACCTTTTATGTCTCACCACATTAAAAATAAACTTACCAACAACTTCACTGATCTTTGACTTTCCGAAAAGTCATTATATTTATCGAAACCCCATCATTTACTCATCCGCATCTTGTAACAAGAATTGTCATGCCAATTACTGGGAATCAGCAATTAGTATTTTGAAATCTTGCAGCATGTCTCTGCCAACAGTTATAGGTGTATATATAATGTCTATCTCCTAGACTTATATACTTTGAATGTGAAGTTTCTGAAAAACACCCTAAACTGTGAACTAGTTCTCCGAAGTTTGGAAAATGCTGATGAAGCAGCAAAAACTGTAAACGACCTAAACAGTCAAAAGTTTGATAATAAAGGATAGTGTTTTGGAAAAGCTTAGAAAAAGAGAAGGTTTGGAACTGGAAAACGGATTAAGCAAACCATGAAGGAGGCTATGGACAAATCACAAAGACTAAACCTGCCTTCAAAGAATCCAAATGATTCAGTGTCTGCTGAAATTATTATCAAATACCTTACTCCTGACTCTAAACCCTTGTGAATAATATTCTTCATCATCCCCTGATCTTAGATATTCTAAAATATCATCATATCTTTCATTATAAATATCCTCCATATTTCTGAAGATATTTTCTTAATTTTTCTTATTTGAAATCATTTACCTCTTCGCTCTATCTGTATTACATCATAAAAGAAACTATTTTAGTTTCTAAATTCTGAAACATTCAAGTTTAAAATAGAAATATTTTGAAGTAGTGTTGGGAACTGAAGCATGAATTAGTATAATATAATGACACTTGATCAACGTGATTATATTACAGTAAGTCATGCTGAGTTTCAAAATGAAACGTGATGATTCACAGATCATAACATCATCATGTGCCATGTTATACGACTCTTGTATTCTATTTAACCTCTAAAATATCAAGAAAATATTTCTTGATGATTCGGCCTTTTCCAAGGTATTCTAGTAATTTGACAAGTCAAGATCGTGCCATCACAATTTCCTTCCTAGAACATTAACAATGTTCATTTCGAAATTCATATCTGTGAATTCTGGACCATTACAAGCGGTGCTTAATCGCAAGAAGAAGAAACGAAAGGACAAAACTCCGAAATAGAAATTGGGGTATAAATTGCAGCAAATAAAAGAGAGCATTAATTGTGAATGATAATGATTATAGAAGACAGAAGCAGAGACTTTGAAATATAAGGGAACATATAAAGCCCAACGATAAACCATAAATTATAAACCATATATATCGATGCATATAGCAATATAAAGACACGGGAGAACTAGAAACACTATAAACCCAAGAGTATAGTAGAAGTAAATAGATTCTTCCGGTGGTAGATGAAAAAGAAGAATGACCGATATGAAAGTTAGAAGTATATCGAGAATCAGAACTAGATGGAGCATATTGATGAATACTTTAAAATATGAGTTGAGGGGGAAAGAATAGAAAGTAATGAAACATGACTATGAACTTAGAAATCAATGGATTTAACTCACACAATGGCGGAATAAGTGAATCAAATCCTCTAGTGAATAGGTTAAGTTTTTTTTTGATTAATTTAGTCAAATCACAGCTAAATCAAGTGTGATTAGATCAACACCTAGAGCTATTATTCACCACCTGGGTGATTTGGACTGAGAGAGAATCGGAGGAGCTCACTAGATCTGAGTGTGTGTAACAAATGAGAGGCTTAACCTAAAATGAAGAACATAAGACTTTATATACCCCTGCTGTTGACTCACCCATACGATTCATTCATCACACGTACGAGTTGGCTTCATCAGCCGTACGGTGATCACTCACTCGTGTCTTCTTATTTAGGTCGTAATTGTGACTTAGCTCAGCATCAACCATGCATATGAGCCTGTCAGCTGTACTATTGAGGCTTCACTCGTATGTCTGACTAAGTCTAACATAGTCAAACATCTAAATCTCGTTCCTGCAGTTCCTGTAACCACATACAAACACGGATAGTATAATAACGAACAATCATGGTGGCCTGTAAACTGTTGTACCTGCAATGGACGTGGGTAAATGTCTAGGGACTTGCATAAAATGCATCAACAGAAGGTGTGAGTTGTAAGGAAACGAAGGAGGTGAATTTATAAGAAAATCTCCGACAGAACAATTAAAATGGACGATCGCATTTAAAGCGGATCCTAATTCCCTTGATTACCGGAGAGTCAAATCTTATTAAGAAGATTTTCTTCAAATCCCTTGAAATCTGGGAATCAATCATATCTACGTCAAATGATAAGATGAATCTACACTTACTCATTTCACTCTTCTATGTTAGCTTCATTCGTACTCTTCATATAAATGGATTGTTTATCCAAATTATTCGCTGATAATAAAACTCTAATTTTCAGCCCGTATGCATCATGAAAACATACTTATTATCATTCACGACCTTTCCACTCAAATTTCGGGACGAAATTTCTTTAACGGGTAGGTACTGTGACAACCCGGAAATTTCCAACCAAATTTAAACTTTAATCTTTATATGTTTCCGACACGATAAGCAATATTTGTTAAGTTAAATTTCAAGAATTTTAAACTATGTTCATACATTCATTCAACCTCGACCAAGTTCCAACGATTCACGAACCATTAAACGAATATGATTATATATGTATATGTGTATATATATTATAACTTGAAACGTAAATAAAATATTAGATTAAATACTTTATATGATTGTATCTATTTCAAAATGTTTATCAATGGAATTAGAAGATAAGATCAAATGATTGAATTATCAAATATATTGAATTATGATTACAAGTCTCTGTTGAAAGGCCCACGTTGATTTGAGAAATCTTTCTATTTTAACAATATTCGGAAAATGGTAAAGTGATTTATAAATAAGAACAAATTGTTAATCATTGAGAACTAGACAAAGGATAGTGGAAGATTGAATCTCATAAAGACTCGATTGATCTATTTAGTTTCAAACGTACAAAAATGTTTTCAGTTTAAAAAGAACTTTATTATTAAAACGTATATAACTTTTATAAATATCTAGAACCACTTTTGACAACTCATTACTTAACTAGTATGATAAAGTTAACGATATTTATATTTTATTTTATTAAATATATATAATGATTTAAATTAATATTATATATATTTATACGCGTATTATACGTATTATGTAGTTTTATACTTTTACTATACTTAAACTTTACTTTTACTTTATTTTTACTTTACTTTAACTTTAATAATTCACTTTAATAATTCATACTTTAATAATTCACTTTAATAATTCATACTTTAATAATTCACTTTAATAATTCATACTTTAATAATTCACTTTAATAATTCATACTTTAATAATTTACTTTAATAATTCATACTTTAATAATTCACTTTAATAATTCAAAAATCTATTATAAATAGAATTCAATAGGTTTCATTATTTCATAGAAACTTGAAAATATTTTTCTCTAAACTCTCTCAATCGATTTACATATATATATTTACTCCGTATTATTTCAAGATATTATTAGTATACATAAAATATTACGACGGAGTGCTGTCCGAGTGATTTCGAAATTGTTTTTCGAGTGGGATAGGATTAAGGAAATTATGGGTTATAGCTATGGAGGTGATTGAGTATGGTTCATGGGTATGCTCGTGAGGTCAATATAGTGTTTATCATTTCCGTTGCGTCTACGTACCTTTCCTGCAATATTGAATCTCAATATTGATACGTGAGTACTCATAATTTAACTTTTACATACTAATAGTGTATCCCTGACTAGTGCTCGAGTATTTAGGATTATGCATGCTTGTACTTTTGATATTGCCCTTAGACAGGTTAGGTTGAATCTTGAATTAGTTACACTTGCGGTTGAGATAAGGTATAAGATATGCATGTCCTTAGAAAGCTAGCGAAAAATTAAGAACTTTTCCTTTAGATATCGAATGGTTTCGATGAACGGATTAGAAGTTATAATCAATTGAATTTTTGATATTTTTAATAAAAATGATTATTATTATCGTCGTTTTTATCTTCGTTCTAGTTTTATCTTATTATTATCATTATTATTATCTTTATCAATAAAAGGGATTTATCATTAAAAATTGTTATTTTTTTTATTACTATCGTTATTATCGTTAAAGTTATAATTAGTATTATTATTATTATCCAATTATTATTATTATTATTATTGGTATTATTATTATTATTATCATTATTAATATATATATCATTATTTAAAAATAGTTATTGTTATTGTTATTATTATTATTACTATATTATCATTAAGATAATTATTAGTATTATCGTTAATAATGTTATAGTAACTATCATTATTAATATTAGTGTAATTAAAACAAATATTTGTAACACCTAATTATTTTGATTACTATTATTATCATTATTATGAACACGATATAAAAGACGATTAAAAGCTATTAAACGAAACGATTAGGAAATAATGGGTAAGAGTTTCATGATGAAATTAAAATATTATAAGATATTGATTTAGATAAAATTATCGTTCTTATTATTTTTATCATTACTATTATTATTAAAAGTATCGTTAGTATTAAAACTATCATTTTAATAAAAATTATCATTTTAATAGAAATGTCATTGTTACTATAAAATATCATTATTATTATTATTTTAAATAGAATTATTATTTTAAAGATAATATTAAAAATTATCGTAAATATTAAAGTTATCATAATTAGAATTATCGTTTTATCATAATATCATCTTAGTAATTATAAATATTGATATTTTTCTAATAATAATTATTATTACAAAATAATACAACTTTTACTTACTATCATTATAGATATTATTTTATCAAATAAATATGTGATACAAACATATTTTACTACGTGTAATAACTTACTTTAATAATACCTATCATATTATCTTTATGATATTAAATGAACCCTATAAATTTTATTACTTAAATATATATAAAAGTATATTTTATTATATAAATTTAATATAAAATTTTATTTATTAATAAATAAATTATATTATTTGCTCTAATAAATCTTTTAAAAATATTTAAAAATATAAAACGACGATATTTAAACTATATATTAATCATGTATAGATTTTTGGAAATTATTTTGAGTCAAATTTACTTTTGTTGACTTTTGCATATTAGTCTCGAACATTAGGATTGTGGTACACTATGACTTGACCTAATTTGTTAGACAAATATTGACCAACACATAAATATATAATATTAATTTAGGTTCGTGAATCCGAGGCCAAACTTGCACTTGTTCAATGACGTTATATGTATTTTTACTACGAAATACAGTATGGTGAGTTTCATTATTCCCTTTTTATATATATTTTTGGGCTGAGAATACATGCAAATGCTTTAATAACTGTTTTACAATATTTATATGTGTGAGTTTCATTATTCCCTTTTTATATACATTTTTGGGCTGAGAGTACATGAAAATGCTTTAATAACTGTTTTACAATATTTATATGTGTGAGTTTCATTTGCTCCCTTTTTAAATGCTTTTGCAATATATATTTTTGGGACTGAGAATACATGCGCTGCTTTTATAACTGTTTTACGAAATAGACACAAGTAATCGAAACTACATTCTATGGTTGAATTATTAAATCGAATATGCCCCTTTTTATTAAGTCTGGTAATCTAAGAATTAGGGAACAGACACCCTAATTGACGCGAATCCTAAAGATAGATCTATTGGGCCTAACAAACCCCATTCAAAGTACCTGATGCTTTAGTACTTCGAAATTTATATCATGTCCGAAGGAGGATCCCGGAATGATAGGGGATATTCTTATATGTATCTAGTTAATGTCGGTTACCAGGTGTTCACCATATGAATAATTATTTTTGTCTCTATGCATGGGACGTATATTTATGAGAACTGGAAATGAAATTCTTGTGGTCTATTAAAATGATAGAAATAAATGATTATGATAAACTAATGAACTTACCAACCTTTTGGTTGACACTTTAAAGCATGTTTATTCTCAGGTGTTAAAGAAATCTTCCGCTGTGCATTTGCTCATTTTAAAGATATTACTTGGAGTCTTTCATAGCATATTTCGAAGAACGTTGCATTCGAGTCATTGAGTTCATCAAAGATTATTATTAAATCAATTTATAGTTGGATAGTGGATATTATGAAATGGTATGCATGCCTGTCAATTTTTGATGTAAAGAAAGATTGTCTTTTAAAAACGAATGCAATGTTTGTAAAATGTATCATATAGAGGTCAAATACCTCGCAATGTAATCAACTATTGTGAATCGTTTATAATGTATATGAACGGGTCCTTTCAGGAAGCAAATTTTTGTTTTTCGTTTTTTTAAAAAAAAAAATTCCGGCATCAAGATCACACGAAAATATGAACATTTAGAAGAGACACTTCGTGATGAATGTTATTATTTAGGCGGGAAAACGATCGACAAAAATAACATTCAAGATAATATTGTTCGTGAAGAATATGAACGTTTTTTTTCATGTTTTGTGAAGTAAAATTTAGCCCGATTTAGAGTTTAGGGTTTAGGGTTTAGGGTTTGGTGTTTTGAGTTTATTCCATAAACCCAAAACACCAAACCCTAAACCCTAAACCCTAAACTCTAAACCGTTCGTGTTAAAAACTCAATCTAAATCCTAAATCTAAACCCTAAACCCTAAATTTCTAAACCCTAATATCTAAACCCTAATATCTAAACCCTAATATCTAAACCCCAATAGCTAAAACCTCAAAATACGCTCGAAAAACATGATAATTGTTATATATTACTTCTTCGAGCGTTTTCCGCCAAAATAAAAACATTTATCACAAAGTGTCTCCAAAACACCAAACCCTAAACCCTAAACCCTAAACCCTAAACTCTAAACCGTTCGTGTTAACAACTCAATCTAAATCCTAAATCTAAACCCTAAACCCTAAATTTCTAAACCCTAATATCTAAACCCTATAAACCCTAATATCTAAACCCTAATATCTAAACCCCAATAGCTAAAACCTCAAAATACGCTCGAAAAACACGATAATTGTTATATATTACTTCTTCGAGCGTTTTTCCGCCAAAATAAAAACATTTATCACAAAGTGTCTCTACTAAATGTTCATATTTTCATCTCATCTATAATGTTCGCGAACAAAGTTTTTTCAAAAAACGAAAAAAAAAAGTTTTTGCTTCCCCCCGCTTCCCCCTGAATGGTTACTTCCCTCTTGATCCTACCACTATATATATATATATATATATATATATATATATATATATATATATATATATATATATATATATATATATATATATATATATATATATATATATATATATATATATATATATAGGGTGAGGATCCAGAGAGAACCAGAGGTGGTAGAGAACCGAGAGAACCAACAGCTCGACTTTCATCTATGTGCAGCTCGACCTTCAATCTGCGTGCAGATTGAGTCAATCTGCATGCAGCTCGATCAAGCTGGGTGCAGATGTGTGATGATATCTCCAAATTCATATGGACGAATACGTCATTCATCGATTTCATTGCGAGGTATTTGACCTCTATATGATACGTTTTGTAAACATTGCATTCTTTTGAAAAGGCACACCATAAATGAATATTTAAATCAAAGGTTTTCGACATCTGATGATTTCTACATATAGACAATCACCGTAAATAATAGTTTACAATAGTAATTCCGTTGACAATGCAGTCAAAATAAGATACATGGTGATGATTTGGTGAATGCAACGTTTCCTTGATAAATATGCCATGTAAGACTCCATGCACATAGCTTGTCTAACATATAAGCAAACAGCGAAAGACTTCTAGGGAACCTGAGAATAAACATGCTAACAAGTGTCAACACGAAGGTTGGTGAGTTCATAGTTTTAGTGTTTCGCATAATCTTTATATAAAGGTGGATCACAAGATTTCAGTTGTTTCATCCGAAACGTTTATCAAAATATTCTACGAAATTGAGCACCCTGGTAACTAAACTTAACGTATATATAATTTATACCCTTTATATAATCATCTTAATAATATACGCAAATCAACGTGTACGCTTCTCAAATAGCATACGTCCGTTAAAAGGCTAGTGCTCTAGCTCAGACGGGGATATCAAGCCCTATGGATCCATATACTACTACTCGCGCCCACCAGTTCTTATAACCGGCAGTTACTAGTTACCAAAGCTAAGGGATTTTCGGTTCAAACTCGGTGTAGAATTTAGTATGTACTTGTATCCATTGCGTATAAAATAAAGTGCATGTATTCTCAGCCCAAAAATATAGATTGCAAAAGCAATTAAAAAGGGAGCAAATGAAACTCACCTTAGCAGCACATAAAGTTGTTCACCGAAATGTGATCGAAACTCGAAATACCAAATAACCGTAGATCTCAACCTAGAGAGCATATGTTGGTCAATAAATGTCTATCAAGCTAGGTCTGGTCGTAGTGTATCATAATCCTAATGCTCGAGATCGACATACAAAAGTTATCCAAAGTCGTTTCAAAAAGTCAATTTTGACAATAGTTCACAAAACGTGATGTACCTTATATAAGGATTCATTTACTCGGTTGGTAATATTCAAAAATCCATTTTATCAATCTCGTAAACAAGTTGTTTAAATATTAATTGCAGATTCAAAAGCAATTCCAATTAACGTCAATCATAATTCAGTTATTCATATTTTTTAATCCGTTCATCGAAACTATTCGATATCTAAATGAAAAGTTATTGATTTTTCGTTAGCTTTCTAAAAACATGCATATCATATATCTTTTTCCAGTAATATATGTATTTAATTCGTGATTCATTATAAACTGTTTAACGGCAAAATTTAGCATACAAGCATGCATAAATATATATACTCGAGCACTAGGCATGGATACACAATTAATATATAAAAGATAAGATATGAATGCTCACGTATCAATATTGAGATTCAATATTGCAGGAAAGTACGTAAACGCAACAGAGATGATAAATACTAGGTTTGACTTGCGAACAATACCCATGAACATTACCCATAACCTCCATAGCTATAACCCATAATTTTCTTAGTTCTATCCCGTTTGAAGCTTGTTTTGAAAGTGACACGCTCATGACCTCGTCGTAATATTTTATGTATAATATTACTAAAAATATTAAGATTAATAATAATAATAATCTTAATAATAATATAATAATAATAATAATAATAATAATAATAATAATAATAATAGTAATAATAATAAATACTTAGGAGTAATATGTGTAAAAAAACATGCGCAAGAAACCTGGTATTTATAGCCATAATTCCTGATTCTGATGCCCATGCGATCGCATGGGTTTTATGCCTATTTCTCATGCGATCGCATGACCGTCAGATCCAGCTCATATATTTTTTTGTTTTCTTGTTTGTCGACATAATTAAATATAATATATATAATTTAAATAATTAATTATATATTATATTAAATTCATGTGCATAGTTGACTTGTAATTTTCGTTCTGATGACTCGTACTTTGTCACTCGACTTATGTCCCGGTTCCGGTTTCTCGAACGCATTTTCGTACGCTTAGAAAACTCGCAATTTACGTTTTGTGACTCGTACTTTTGTCAAAATATAGTCTTAAATTATCAATAAACTATATCATTCAGTGTATCTTAAACTTTCGAGTGTTTTAGTCATTTACTTCTATAAATCATTGTCTCGCTATTTGTTAATATATATATATATATATATATATATATATATATATATATATATATATATATATATATATATATATATATATATATATATATATATATATATATATATATATATATATAAAATAACAAATCGTTTTATGACCAAGTTAATATATATTTTCAACATTCATAAACATGTTTTAAATATACGTCGTAAGTTATTCATACAATTAATATTCCAACTTATCATATATATTCAAATAAATATTTAAACCAATAAGTTTAATGTACGGTATCAAAAAAATTAATACATTGTTACGTTTTCAAGTTATAGTATATATATATATATATATATATATATATATATATATATATATATATATATATATATATATATATATATGTATCTATATACATATAATTGTTCGCGAATCGTCGAGAACAACCGAAAGGTATTTGAATATATGAAAATAGTTCAAAAATTTTGAGATTCAGTTTTACAGACTTTGTTTATCGTGTCGAAAATGTTACTCATACAAAGATTAAGTTTAAATTTGGTCAGGAATTTTCGGGTCATCACAGTACCTACCAGTTAAAGAAATTTCGTTCCGAAATTTGAGTGAGTTCGTCATGACTAACAATAAAAATGTTTTCATGCCGTATATGTGTTGATAAATAGAGTTTTATCACCGTTGAATAATATGGATAAAACAATCCGATTATTCGAAGCGTATGAGAGAAGTTATCGTAAAAGAGTGAAATGGAGAATAGAGATTCGTCTTAACTCTTGACGTATTAACGATTGATTTCCGTAATTTAAGGAATAGAAAATCTTCATAATCTAAATAAGATTTGATTCTTCAGAATTTAAGGAAATTAAGATTTCTTTTGATTAAATGCGTAATTTGCCTCGATTGCTATGTTTGATATTTCGCTATAAATTGACCTCTTCCGTTTCATTATTTTCATCACTCTTACATCTTCTTCCTCATTTCCTATTTTTAAAAGATTGTAAAAATGCTTCATCTAGTTCTGATTCTTGATATACTCCTAACTTTCATATCTGTCATTCTTCTTTTTCATCTACCACCGGAGGAAGTTATTTTCTTCTACCATTACCTTGGGGTTATAGTGTTTTTCATTCTCCCGTGTCTTTATATTGCTATACGCATTGATATACACAGTTTGTAATTTCTGGGTGGTTGTTGGGTTTTATATCTTCCCTTATATTTCGATGTTTCTGCTTCTGTCTTTCCATAATCATTGACATCCATAGTTAATACTCTCTCCAATTTAATGTGATTTATATATACTCCCATTGATATTTTGAAGCTTCATGCTTTTGTTTTATCTTCCCGACTTTAAATCAAGCGAATAATGGTCCAGAATTCGTAGGTATGAATTTCGGAATGAACATAATTAATGTTTTTAAAAAAAATCGTAATAGCACAATCTGACTTGTCAAATTACCAGAATACCTCGAAAAAGACCGAATCATTAAGAAAATATTTTCTTGATATGTTTAGTGGTTAAATAGAATGAAAGAGTTATGTAACATGGTTCATGATGAGGGTATGATCTGTGAACCTTTATCACGTTCCATTAGAAACTCAGCATGACTTACTGTAATATAATCACGTTGATCAAGTGTCATTATATTATACTAACTCATGCTTCAATTCCCAACACTACTTCAAAAACATCCATTTTTCGAAATTTTCGGAAATTAGAAACTAAAATAGTTTCTTTTATGATGTAACACAGATAGTGTGAAGAGATAAATAATTTCGGATGATAATAGTTATGAAGATATCTTCAGAAATATCGAAGATATTTATAATGAAAGATATGATAATAACTTAGAATTTCTAATATCGAAGGATAATGAAGAATATTGTCCGCAAGGGTTTAGATTCGGAAGCAAGGTATTCGTTAATGGCTTCAGCAGATACTGAATAATTTGGATTCTTTGAAGGCAGGTTTAGTCTTTGTGATTTATCCACAGCCTCCTTCATACTTTGTGATGTGCGAAAAGTGGTATATGAATTATCGTATGGAAAATACCGATTTTAGAGATTGCTACACACTAACGGGCAGTGTACCCGATCGTGTAGTAGTATAGTAACTGGTTTAGTTCCGTGTATCGTTCCAAGGACAGTTATATCAGTCAAACTAGAATTATAAGTGAATGAAAGTTAAAAGTACAAGTTTTATGTTTTGATGGCTATTTAACGATTTAGCCAAATCAAAGAAGGTTAAATGTAAAAACAATATTTTTGTCTTTTAAGTTTATGAAATGATGATAAATACAAATAAAGCAAGTAAGATAGTTTTGAATTAAATCAAAGAGATGAAATGTTTATCTAGATATTTTACCCTCGGTATTGGATGTATTTTTAGATATTAAGTCCTGATTGAATAATTATGTGTGTAGTTATCTAATAGGTTCACTAAGAGTTCTCTCGGATAAACACGCAAATACAATAACAAGATCAAGGGTTCCCTTTTCACTATGGTTCTTGTATTTGTAATCAAATAACTATAAGCATGCTAATCACCTAAATCGACTCGCCAAGAGTTCACTTTAGCAAGTACTCAAACTAGAATTACTAAGCGAGGGTTCCCTATAACTTAGACCTTTTAGTTTGTGACTAGTTGATCAACAAAATCAAAGACTTGAATAACAATTGTCTTTGCGTTCGCTCTACACAATTCATTCCTATTTTGTTTAACCGTTTTAATCTAGTTTACCCCCTTGGTCCGGTTTAGCAAACAATCAATCTAAGACAAGTTGATTGTAAATCAATATGATACATCAACAAGAGTTCTCTTTATCAACAACATATCAATTAACTAGATACAAATGATTTTAACAACAATAAGCATGGTTCTTAATTCAAGCTTCAATCTATCACGCATAATACATTCAATCAATAAGATTACATCCAATACCTTGGTTATTAATCTAGACAAACATTATAGAAACTAGCCAACAATCATGGTAACAGACAACAATACAATCAAATTATTAACTGAAATCATTGCTGAGAACAAGTAAATAACCTACAAGAACAAGAGTTCTTGGATGAAAAAGGTTTTGATGGATGATGCCTTGATGTTGAGCCTCTTCAAAGAGGTTGGAGTTCTCCAATTTGCTCCTGAAAATCGCCTCTAAACTCCCTGGTTCGTATTCTGATTAAACAGTCCGTCAAAAACTGAAGTTTTAAAGTGGAGAAATTAGGTAAAAAGCCAAAAAGTCGGCCACACCTACTACGGGACGTCGTCCCAAAATGCAGGACGGCATCCCGAATTAAAGGTCAAGACGGCGTCTCGAACCCCCTAGACGGTGTCCCAGATCAAAAGCCAGGACGGCGTCTTCAATCCCTGGACGGCGTCCTCAAGTACTGATTTTGACTGTTTCGTTTTCTTTTCAATATTACTTCATTCGGACGAAGCCTAACACCTTGGAAGCTTTGTTTTATCATTTTAGAGTGCTATCTTGACCCTAACTCGTATCGGGATCAACCAATGTCATAAATCATCAAAATTCTTTGTAAATCATTCTTCCGATATAAACTTGCGCATCTTGGTTTATTATTTGTAGAACACCTTCATCATCCTTGATTCTAGAGCGTTTTTAATGATATTGCGATAGATATATATGATGTTATTGAGCAATATCAAAACACCCCACACTTAAACCTTGCTTGTCCTCAAGCAATTCTTTCGTTACAAAGTAGAACAATATCAAACATAATCACACAATATAGATTACAAACATTACATGAATCACTCGTAACACACAAAACACACACGTTGATATGAAACACAAGTCACACTATATAAAACACACGCTTTAAGTAACACACTCACGCTATATACACTATGGAAACACACGCTTTAAGTATAGTACACTTTTATTGAAATCACTCGCACGCTATATTCACAATGGAAACACACACACACATTTTTGGTAGATTAGAGCCAAGTATCCGAAAAATTTGATCCTAGGAAAATCAGGACCTTGATGAAAACGTTTTATGGTTTTGAAAATATCATGCTAGTTTTTAATACTAGACACGTTTTCCAATTTTGTCGGATTTTCTGAATTTTGAAAAATGAGTGCGGGTTTCCCGCTATTGGTCAAGCCAATCCCTCCCACGGTACCTAACATCATGAGATGTCGGTAGAAAATAATGTGCTTAGGAGGATACACATTACGTCCGGATATCATTGACAATTATGAGGTAATCATCTAATCCGTTAAATCAATCATTAAGATTGAGGTTCATCAGTCTTAAAAGCTGATATCTTACCTTTCTGGAGGTTATCCTTCCGGGGATCTGATAAATCACTAACATTTTGTGTATACATGGTGCCCCCCCATTTTACTAGTTAATCCCCCTCATTGAGACAAACCTTGACTACCAGTTTCCCTGTTTGACGTTGAGGCCTGGTAGATTTCCAGTCGATGTTAGTAATGACTTTTCAAGAGTTTTTATCACCCTACAACTGGTCTGGACTACATCTTCTGAATTGAATCAGTAAGTGTGTCATTCGGAAGACTTTACTTCCTTAAACATGGAATGGATACATCCTATTGGTCATAATAGGTGGTCGGACGCAACATTGTCCTTGTTAGGAGAAACAATGAGGATCGTCCTTAAGGTTTTCGATCTGGCGCGAGATCCGGTTTCCGACCACGCTATACAATCACCGCTCTCTCACGGTTTACACTCGTTTTGGTACAAGTGACCTACAAGTTAGCTTACTAAACTAGTAGGATTTTCATTCAAATAATTGAATGATAGTGCAACTTCAAAGACTATTAATAATTTAAAATGTAAACCAATCATTTATTTTCTAGATTTTAAGACCATAATGTGTATAACGTGGTTTTTGGGCTTTTAATCGTTTTTAAGGCTACTTGAAAATTTTAAATTTTTTTTTTTTTAAATAAGTTATGTTGCCTTGAACGCCTTAATTTTAGTAAAACGAGTTCCCGATAAATTTCTATTCCCCACCCCACACTTGAGATCATGCAAGGCCCTCATTGCATGAAATCAGAAAAAGGATTAAATTTAGAGGGCAAAGTGATAGGGTGATTGTAGAAATTTTCAATTTTTAACCTGTAAATCGTGGAACATGTAGACGGATGCTGCTGAACTTACTGCCAGCATAAGAACATCGTCCAGTCCGCGATTATCATCATACACACATCATAATATCAAATGTCGCTGAACTTAATGCCAGTCTTTGAAGTTCAATCATGCTGCACAAATTAACAAACCACACAAATCACAATAAAAATAACGGTGTTTTTACAACCACAACCGTTTATCAAACCACACCATTAGTACATTATTACAAACCGAAATATTGTCTAAAATCACACCACACAAATTAAATTGTCGCAAAACAAAGTACCAAATGATCAAAGGCACGCAGGCCTAGTTATCAAACGGCCAAAAATAATTACCCGAACCATCTCTGTACGGGCGTCCCTGTGGATATTGCTGCTCAAATCTGTTCCGAGCATCCTGCAATGCAGCGGTATTATCATAAATCGGGTGAGGCGGAGGTGGGTTTTGAGGATCCGTGTAATATTGGGGTGTCAGACGTGTCGTCCCATAGTACTGCTCGGGGTTGGAATAAAACAACTCTGAGTTATGGTTATTCCAATCAATACCATAACTCATCCATCCCTGATCGTGCACTTGAGCAATCTGTCGTTGCTCCATTCGCTGCTGACTACCCCACATTCGATCGTTGTGCATCCTTTGTTCGTTCGGGCTCAACCTCATGTTATTAACACTACCAACCAAACTGTCCCAACTTGATTGGGACGGATGCCACGGAACCTGTTCACCAACATTAGTCTGTGCCTCCATTTCAGCCTCCTCTTCCTGCCGCTGCTCTTGCTGAACACCACTGCCACTTGCGTCACCTGCACCAACTGCCACAAAAGGCACCAAATGCCCATTTCTATCTTTCATAATGATTTCAGCATTAATATAAAAAACCTTTTTTAATGGTTTCATTACGCTCGTGTACTCCTGTAATCTACTGAAATCAATGTTAAAATGTCGGGCAATTCGGGTGATGTAGTGGCCTCCCAGAAGTGGCTTCCGTAGCCGTGTCTCAGTCGCAATGGCAAAGAAATAATTACCGATTAGCCCAGGAATGTCGGTATAGGAACCCCGCTTGATTTGATCCATAATCCACAAATCTAATGTTTTCACCTTCTCATGACCCTCAATCCTCGCATTAAACGTGCATGCGATGAGTCGATGAAGCAGCTTATCATCCCGGGCTGCGATTTCATTGTACCTGTGCTTGCTTGATCTAAAATGTGCAGGCGCAATATTTGGCTTACAAATTCTGCGCCAATAAGAGGTGTCATCAAAAACATGCCGGCCAACGTAATCAGAAGCCCGTAAGTATTCACCTAACTGATTATCGGTGAATTCCTCAAAAATTCCCAGAACTCTACAAAGCTGTAAACTGCTTATACCCCTATCTTGGCCCCCGAGACGAAACCGTAGA
Organism: Rutidosis leptorrhynchoides; assembly: GCF_046630445.1. Classification (NCBI taxonomy): domain Eukaryota; kingdom Viridiplantae; phylum Streptophyta; class Magnoliopsida; order Asterales; family Asteraceae; genus Rutidosis; species Rutidosis leptorrhynchoides. Next base: position 120,313,023 of record NC_092338.1, on the reverse strand, counting down.
AACTCATTCGATAAATAATCGCTGACATTGTTAAACCGCATGGTAGAGTAAAATTCTTTAAGCAGCACCGGATAGATTGGTTCATTGATGCTAAAAACCTGTTCCCAAACGTGGGTGACTACTCTACCGTAAGGAATGGCGAGTAAATTAGAAACATGTCGGCGCATGCCCGCCTCTTCCAATGGCCCCCAGATAAAATACCAAGTTGCATTAATCGGCCTACGGTTTATTCTCTCAAATGTTTCCGTATAGTCTTCATCGTTCTGAACCTGTGTTAACCAAACTCGAGGATCGTTTAGATCCTCCTCCTCTTCTTCTCCGGAAGACGATGATGAATGATGTTGTTGTTGTGGTGGTGGTGGTTGTCGTGGAGGAGCCAAACCTGCTGTCCTTCCTCTTTTTGCCGGTCCTCCTCTGCTTGATTGTCCCTGCAAAACATTATACACCAAACCAAAAGAACATAGAAACCGTTGTGTTAATGTTAGCTAAAAACATAACCGAGTAGCAGGAGAACTTCATCATTCAATTCCTAGTTCAAAAGCATTATGATTCATTTAAACGAAAGTGCATGTTCATAATTTTAAACCAAAGTCAACCAAAGTCAACATGAATTCGTTAATACACCTTCAAAAAAAATGAAAATCATAACTTCACAATGTAGCACAAACTTAGGACTCAAAGATTCAAGTATGTTGTGTCATAGGTCATAACATTTAACTTTGCATTCTAATCATATTCATCACAAATCATAATACAATTTTCACAATTTTTAGCTCAAATGACCATCTTAACATCATACATTATGGCATTCCATTCCATTAATTTGATTCAACAGGCCCTTACAAATGAAAAACAAGCATACACATTTCATAAATTCATTACAATTCAACAATATGCTTAGAAATTCACTAACATTCAAAAATGACCCGGCCAAGTTGACATCAACATCACCAACACAATCATATACTTCACAAGAATCATAAACATCATACATAAACTCAACATCATAAATTAAGCATCCCAAATTCGGATTTAATTTCTACAAACCCTAGAATCATGAACAAACCCTTAAAAACATGTAATCTTTGCAAAATAAACACATTAAGGGCAATTAAACTACTAAGGTATGTTAATCTTAACAATAATCATGCAAATCAAACACCCCACACTTATCCTTCACCAATTTATAGATATAGACATACAATTCAAGTAATTAATAAAGAAAAGTGTAAAAATGGAGTATCCATACCAAAAAGTTCATGATTTGAAGCTTGAATTTGAAGAAGAAATCGCGAATTTGAGGTAGAGATTAGGGTTTTTGGAGAGTGGTTCGTGTTAGGGCAGAGAAAAATAGAGAAGAGTGTGTTTTGTGGATAAGAAATGAGTGGGTAGGTGTATAAAACGCGTATTATTTTCTGAATCAGGGGTTCAGGACGGCGTCTCGGCCAACAGGACGGCGTCTCGGTTTAAGAGTTGGGACGGCGTCTAGCGTTTTGGGACGGCGTCCCGGTTTGTAATGTGGGACGGCGTCTAGCGTTTTGGGACGGCGTCTCGATTCTTTAAGTGGGACGGCGTCTAGGGTTTTGGGACGGCGTCCTGTTTCACTAAAACTCACTGATCAGATTTTCTGAGTCGCGCGTGTTTAGAGGTCATACGTTAATCATTTTGTACCAAACTAAAATTTATCGTGCACACAATACAAACCTAATTACAATTGTGAACCAGTTTTTTTTTTACGAGTCGTTCACCAAACTCGTCCCCATTTAGATTTAGGCGTTTTTCTTGAAGTTGAGGCTAACCTCATCCTCAATTTCTAGGGGACCATCAACATAGTGTTTGACCCGGTGGCCATTCACTTTAAAAATATCACCCTTCCCGTTCTCCATTTCGACTGTACCATAAGGGTACACCTTTCTAACAACAAACGGTCCCGTCCATCGGGACTTAAGCTTTCCGGGTGATAACTTGAAACGGGAATTATAAACAAGGACACGATCGCCTTCCATGAATTCCTTTGGACGTTTCAATCTTTTGTCGTGCCATTGTTTGGTTTTTTTCTTGTAAATTAGAGAGTTGTCATAGGCTTCAAGCCTCAACTCGTCTAATTCATTTAGTTGGGTCAAACGTAACCGACCCGCTTCTTGGTAATCCAAATTGCATGCCCTTAGCGCCCAATGTGCTTTATGTTCAATCTCCAACGGGAGATGGCATGCTTTTCCGTATACCATACGGAAAGGAGTTGTTCTAATCGGTGTTTTGTAGGCCGTGCGAAAAGCCCACAATGCATCGTTTAACTTGGTTGACCACTCTTTGGGATTGTCACCAACGGTCTTTTCAAGTATGCGTTTTAATGACCGGTTGGTGTTTTCTACTTGCCCACTCGTTTGGGGATGATAAGATGTCGAAATTTTATGAATTACTCCATATCTTTTCAACACCTTTTCCAATTGCTTATTGCAAAAGTGGGTGCCCCGGTCACTTATAAGAGCTTTTGGTGTGCCGAACCTAGAGAAAAGTTCCATCAAAAAGTTTACCACTACTCGGCCATCATTTGTTGGTAGAGGTTTTGCCTCCGCCCATTTAGAAACATAATCTATGGCGACAAGTATGTAGAGGTAAGAATGAGATTTTGGAAAGGGGCCCATAAAGTCAATTCCCCAAACATCGAACACCTCGCATACTTGGATGCTTTGTTGAGGCATTTCATCCCGTTTAGTTATTTGACCGGCCCGTTGGCACGCGTCACAAGCTTTACAGACAGCGTAGGCATCTTTGAATATGGTAGGCCAATAGAAACCGGCCTCGTAAACTTTCTTCCCCGTGATTTGGGGACCAAAGTGCCCACCTGTTGGACCAAGGTGACAGTCAAGTAGAATTTCGGTGCATTCCTTTCCTGAAACACACCGACGGATTATCCCATCGGGACACTGTTTAAAGAGATATGGGTGTTCCCAAAAATAGTATTTTAAGTCACTAAAGAATTTCTTTCTTTTCTGGTGTGACATACCCGTTTCAAGGAATCCACCCGCAAGATAGTTGGCAATGTCTACAAACCATGGATCATCAATTTTCTCAACTCTCATGAGATTTTCATCAGGAAAATTATCTTGGATAACGGTCTCATGTAGAACCCCAAGATTCGGGTTCTCAAGTCAAGAAAGGTGATCGGCAGCTAGGTTTTCGGCACCCTTTTTATCTTTTATATCGATGTCGAATTCTTGTAAAAGCAAGACCCAACGTATTAAACGGGGTTTAGCATCTTGCTTAGAAAGCAAGTACTTTAAAGCCGAGTCGTTGGTGTAGACAACCGTCTTTGCTAGCACTAAATAGGATCGGAATTTGTCAAACGAAAAGACGATTGCAAGGAGTTCCTTCTCGGTGGTAGTGTAATTAAGTTGGGCTCCTTGCAGTGTCTTACTAGCATAGTAAATGGGCTTGAAATGTTTTTCTATTCTTTGCCCCAAGACGGCACCAATAGCAAAGTCACTGGCGTCACACATAAGTTCGAATGGTATTGACCAATTCGGCGATATGAGAATCGGTGACTGCGTGAGCTTTGCTTTAAGAAGATTAAAGGCGGTAAGACACTCGTCCGTAAAGACAAATGGAGCGTCCTTCTCAAGAAGTTTGTTCATGGGGGTTGCAATTTTGGAAAAATCTTTAATGAACCGCCGGTAAAAACCGGCGTGCCCCAGAAAACTTCTAACACCTTTCACATTCGTTGGTGGTGGTAATTTGGCTATTACTTCCACTTTAGCCCGATCCACCTCAAGACCTGCACAAGAAATTTTATGACCCAATACAATTCCCTCTTTTACCATAAAATGGCATTTTTCCCAGTTTAGTACAAGATTTGATTCTTCACACCTAATCAACATACGCTCAAGATTTTTAAGACATGAGTTAAAAGAATCACCGAAGACTGAGAAGTCATCCATGAATACTTCCATAAAGTCTTCAATCATGTCATGAAAAATAGCTACCATGCACCTTTGGAAGGTAGCAGGAGCATTGCATAAGCCAAAAGACATACGCCGATAGGAGAAAGTACCATAAGGACATGTAAAGGTCGTTTTCTCTTGGTCCTCGGGTGCTATAGGGATTTGGAAATATCCCGAGAAACCGTCAAGAAAACAATAAAAATTCTTTCCCGCTAATCTTTCCAACATTTGATCAATATAAGGAAGGGGAAAATGGTCTTTTCGGGTAGCATCATTTAATTTCCTGTAGTCAATGCATACCCTCCAACCCGTGATAGTCCTGGTAGAAATTAATTGGTCGTTTTCATTTGTGACAACGGTCATGCCACCCTTTTTGGGCACGCATTGGACCGGACTCACCCAAGGACTATCCGAAATTGGATAAATAAGACCCGCATCTAGGAGTTTTACAATCTCCTTCTTAACAACTTCTTGCATATTGGGGTTGAGTCGCCTTTGTCTTTGTACACACGGCTTATAGTTATCTTCCATTAATATCTTATGTGTACAATAAGAGGGACTTATACCCTTGATGTCATGAATTTTCCATGCTAGAGCCATTTTATGGGCTTTTAACATGGAAACAAGCTTAGATTTCTCACTTACAGAGAGTTCGGATGAAATGATCACCGGGAGAGTAGAACCTTCTTGTAGGTAAGCATATTCCAAGTGATTTGGAAGTGGCTTTAGTTCCAAAACGGGAGGTTCTTCAATCGATGTTTTACATCGGTATTCATTCCCTAAATCCAACTTTCTGTACTCTTCATCATTTGGCTCATACCCGTTAGCCATCAAAGTGGTCAACATCTCCACTTCTTCCACCATTGTTTCATCATCACCTTCCGCAAAAATGCATTCTCCTGTACCTTGCAATTCTGGAAATTCCTGCAATAACTTCGAATACGTGTCTACGGTTTGCAAATAATAACATTGATCATCAGTAGACTCGGGGTATTGCAAGGCATGGTCAACGGAAAAGGTAACCTTCATATCCTTAATACTAAGGGTTAATTTCTGCCCATGAACATCTATCATAGCTCTAGCGGTATTGAGGAAAGGTCGACCTAATATAAGAGGCACACGTGTGTCCTCCTCCATGTCTAGAATTACAAAGTCAGCCGGAAATACTAGGGTACCTACTTTTACTAACATATTCTCTAAAATTCCACGAGGGAATTTAATAGAGCGGTCTGCTAGTTGGATTGCCATTCGAGTTGGTTTCAGTTCCCCGGGGTTTAGCTTAACATATAATGAATAAGGCATTAAATTTATGCTAGCCCCTAAATCCGCTAATGCTTTAATGCATTCCAAATCTCCCAGGAGACATGGTATGGTAAAACTTCCAGGATCAGCTAACTTTTTCGGTATTTTGTTCATCAAAATTGCTGAACAATTAGCATTCATGGTGACGGATGAAAGTTCCTCCATTTTCTTCCGATTAGTAAGTAAGTCTTTTAAAAACTTAGCATACTTGGGCATACCCGAGATTACATCAATGAAAGGCATGTTTATGTTAATTTGTTTAAACATATCTAGGAATTTCGACCTTTCGGCCTCTAGCCTCTCTTGTTGTTGTTTTCTTGGGTATGGGAGCGGTGGTTGATATGGTTTTACTACGGGTTTTTTCCGTTCTTCCTTTTCAACCACTTTTTCCGGCTCCTTAACCGGTTCATCATTTTGGTTCAATGGAACCCTGAAATCAGAATTTTCGGGCATTATTGGAGCATCGTATGCTAGACCACTCCGTGTGGTGATAACATTTGCGTGCTCATTTCGTGGGTTTTTACTGGTATCGCCCGGTAAACTACCTGGTTTCCTCTCGCTCAGTAAATTGGCTAAACCACTCATTTGTTTTTCTAAATTTTGAATTGATGCTTGTTGGTTTCTAAATTGATGTTCGTTTTTCTTGTTGGTTTGGTTTATATTTGTGACAAGCTGAGTTTGTGATGTAATTAACTTTTCCAACATACTCTCTAAATTTGACTTTTTCTCTTCCTGTTAGGGTTTGTGGTAAAAACCCGGAGTTTGTTGTTGGAACCCACTACCTGACCCTTATTGAAAATTGGAAGTTTGACCTTGAGGGTTGTAGGGGTTGTTAAAGTTCCGGTTAAATTGGGCTCTTCCCTGAAACTGGTTATTATTTCTTTGGCTTTTGAAAGCCACTTCTTCTTTTTGAGCCATGGTTAACCCGGCATCACAATCTTTTCCTAAGTGGAGACCCTCCACAGTATTCACAACCTACTTTCATACTATGAATTTCCTTGGTGATTTTGACCATGTTTCGGACAACACCATCTATTTTTACACCTAGGGAGCTTAAGTCATCATAAGCACCGGCGCTTTGGACTTGAGCATTTCGAGTAATTGGGCGTTCTTGATGCCACTCATGAGAATAATCGGCTAGTTTCTCGATTATCTCATAAGCCTCCTGCTCGGTTTTGTCCATAAGAGAACCACCGGCCGCTTGGTCAATTGAAATTCGGGTTGCTACATCACAACCTTTGTAAAAGATTTGGACCTTTTGAAAGGTATCCAAACCATGGTTTGGACAACCTCTTAGCATTTTGGAAAATCGATTCCATGCTTCGTACAGGGTTTCCATCGGCTTTTGACAGAATTGGGTAATTTCGTGTTGGAGTCTAGCGGACTTGGATGCTGGAAAATATTTCTTAAGAAATTTTTCCAACATACCATCCCACGTTTCTATCGTAGCCTCGGCGAATGAATCTAACCAACTTCGTGCTTCCCCTTGGAGTGTCCAAGGGAAAAGTCTTAATAATATGGCCTGGTCAGTTTCTGGTTTAAGTTTAAATAGAAGACATATCTCTTGAAAGAGACGAATATGTTCGTTTGCATCTTCATTCGGACCACCACCAAATTGACACCTGTTATTAATCATTTGAAGAATAGGTCCTTTTATTTCAAAAGTTACCTCACCAGTAGGTGGAGTAATAGCACTACCTTGTCCGGTCCGGGTTGCTTTCATCTTTGCTGCCATTGATTGTCGTGGTACCAACGGTCTTTCTCCTTCCATTTCAAAATTTGGGGGTTGAACGGGTTTACCAAAGTCTGAATATCGAGGCTTGGTCGTACTTGATTCTGAATCAAAGGTTTCTTGCTTTGATGAAGATTCAAAAATTTCAAGTACTTCTTTTGAAATCCTACCAAGCTTTCTATCAGGTTCTGTAAACGGTGTAAGTAATGGAGATTCTGAACTTCGGGTATGTGGCATATGCGACCTATAAACTGTCAATCACACAACTAACAAAAATTATTAAACATACCGATTCTATAAGTTTAAAAATCAAAGATTATTAAAAATTTAAAATAATTAAGAAACTACTTAATCACAAATCAGTTAATAATTCTATTTTGACACAAAACTGTCCCCGGCAGCGGCGCCAAAAACTTGATGTGCGAAAAGTGGTATATGAATTATCGTATGGAAAATACCGGTTTTAGAGATTGCTACACACTAACGGGCAGTGTACCCGATCGTGTAGTAGTATAGTAACTGGTTTAGTTCCGTGTATCGTTCCAAGGACAGTTATATCAGTCAAACTAGAATTAGAAATTATATTATGATTAACTAAGTGAATGAAAGTTAAAAGTACAAGTTTTATGTTTTGATGGCTATTTAACGATTTAGCCAAATCAAAGAAGGTTAAATGTAAAAACAATATTTTTGTCTTTTAAGTTTATGAAATGATCATAAATACAAATAAAGCAAGTAAGATAGTTTTGAATTAAATCAAAGAGATGAAATGTTTATCTAGATATTTTACCCTCGGTATTGGATGTATTTTTAGATATTAAGTCCTGATTGAATAATTATGTGTGTAGTTATCTAATAGGTTCACTAAGAGTTCTCTCGGATAAACACGCAAATACAATAACAAGATCAAGGGTTCCCTTTTCACTATGGTTCTTGTATTTGTAATCAAATAACTATAAGCATGCTAATCACCTAAATCGACTCGCCAAGAGTTCTCTTTAACAAGTACTCAAACTAGAATTACTAAGCGAGGGTTCCCTATAACTTAGACCTTTTAGTTTGTGACTAGTTGATCAACAAAATCAAAGACTTGAATAACAATTGTCTTTGCGTTCGCTCTACACAATTCATTCCTATTTTGTTTAACCGTTTTAATCTAGTTTACCCCCTTGGTCCGGTTTAGCAAACAATCAATCTAAGACAAGTTGATTGTAAATCAATATGATACATCAACAAGAGTTCTCTTTATCAACAACATATCAATTAACTAGATACAAATGATTTTAACAACGATAAGCATGGTTATTAATTCAAGCTTCAATCTATCACGCATAATACATTCAATCAATAAGATTACATCCAATACCTTGGTTATTAATCTAGACAAACATTATAGAAACTAGCCAACAATCATGGTAACAGACAACAATACAATCAAATTATTAACTGAAATCATTGCTGAGAACAAGTAAATAACCTACAAGAACAAGAGTTCTTGGATGAAAAAGGTTTTGATGGATGATGCCTTGATGTTGAGCCTCTTCAAAGAGGTTGGAGTTCTCCAATTTGCTCTTGAAAATCGCCTCTAAACTCCCTGGTTCGTATTCTGATTAAACAGTCCGTCAAAAACTGAAGTTTTAAAGTGGAGAAATTAGGTAAAAAGCCAAAAAGTCGGCCACACCTACTACGGGACGTCGTCCCAAAATGCAGGACGGCGTCCCGAATTAAAGGTCAAGACGGCGTCTCGAACCCCCTAGACGGCGTCCCAGATCAAAATCCAGGACGGCGTCTTCAATCCCTGGACGGCGTCCTCAAGTACTGATTTTGACTGTTTCGTTTTCTTTTCAATATTACTTCATTCGGACGAAGCCTAACACCTTGGAAGCTTTGTTTTATCATTTTAGAGTGCTATCTTGACCCTAACTCGTATCGGGATCAACCAATGTCATAAATCATCAAAATTCTTTGTAAATCATTCTTCCGATATAAACTTGCGCATCTTGGTTTATTATTTGTAGAACACCTTCATCATCCTTGATTCTAGAGCATTTTTAATGATATTGCGATAGATATATATGATGTTATTGAGCAATATCACTTTGCTCAATCCGTTTTTCAGTTCCAAACCTTCTCTTTTTCTGAGCTTTGCCAACACACTATTCTTTATCATCAAACTTTTGGCTGTTAAGGTCGTTTACAGTTTTTGCTGCTTCATCAGCATTCAAAGTTATCATAACCGAATTGTTGGTTATCACTCCGAGGTGTTTTCAAAAGTTTGAAGGGTTTGCATGGATGATATCGCATATTTCGTATGCGTTTTCCTTAGCGATATCGGGTACATTTTGGTCCTTTTGGATACGATTTGGAGTTATTTTGGTTAAAGTTGTGAAAGTTTGATTTCCAAGTCCAAGGAGGTTAAATTTGAGGTTATTTGATGGTTTTAGATGTTTTTCGATGTTAACGAGTGAAAAGGTTTGATTCGATTCGAGTTTTGGTGTTAATATTGAGTTTTTCAGCTAGTTTCAGCATTTTCAGCATGGAGCGCCGCTCCAAATGGTGGCGCGCCGCTCCAATTAACTGGAAAAACAAGTCGAGCATATTCAAAAACCAAGGCTCAGATCACAGTGAAACGGCGCGCCGCGCGGGGTATCTGGCGCGCCGCGCGACTTTCAGCCCGGGTTCAGGATTTTCTCATATTTAAGCCCGAAAAATACCCTAATGTTTCATTATCGTATCTTGACGAATTCCAGCAACTTTTTGACGAACTTAGGTGATTTTTGGAGATCTTCAAGGTCATTCTAAGGTACCAATCATTCCGGAAACAAGTCTTGATTCGTGTATCTTTCAGGATTCAATCTTTGATTAGTTTTATCTCTTTGTTATCAACAATGAATTTCTCTATTTCTTTGATTGTTATTTTGGTTTTAGCCATGATTGTAGGCTAAACTCTTAATGTTTGTCTAGATTGAATATTTGCAAGTGTTTGGATGTTACTTTGATGTAGTGAATCTTGTTTGAACAAAGGGAACCCTGTTTCAATTTAGTGATCTAATTTCCAATTGATTTGTCTTAACCGATTGGGTGCTTACTGGACCAAGGGGGTAAACCGAGTAACGTAATTGAACAAAATAGGGGTGAATTGTGTGGAGCGAACGCGTAACCAATTGAATCTTAATCTTATAATTAGCTAGTTACTAAGTCACAAACGAAAGATGGTTTTTTGTGAAAGGGAACCCTAAGCCAATAAATCCTAGTTTGACGTGTTTGCTAAAAGAGAACTCTGGGTAAACCGACTCTGTAATTGCGTGCATTGATTAATAGAACTAGTGCTTAATAACAAATCATCCAACACTGCGAATAGGAGATCTAGGCGAACATTCTTCTATCCATTGAATTCCAATATCTTTATTTTCCCGTTGAGTCTGTATTTCTTTTATCTAAACTTAAAAATCCAAAAATATTATCTTTTACTTTTAAAGCTATCTTGATTTGGCTAATCGTTAAATAGCCGCAAAAAAAACTATCTCGTAATTTCAATTTTCATAGTTTAACTTAGTTTACTTTTATTAGTTTCAAACTTAATTCTCACGTTAATACTGTCCTTGGAACGATACTTGGAATTACCATTTTTATACTATTACACGATCGGGTACACTGCCCGTAAGTGTGTAGTAATCTTTAACCAGGCATATTTCCAGAGATAATTTATATACTAGATTTCACACATCAAGTTTTTGGCGCCGCTGCCGGGGATCGAACCCGGGTCACATGCCTGGTTAAAGATTACTACACACTTACGGGCAGTGTACCCGATCGTGTAATAGTATAAAAATGGTAATTCCAAGTATCGTTCCAAGGACAGTATTAACGTGAGAATTAAGTTTGAAACTAATAAAAGTAAACTAAGTTAAACTATGAAAATTGAAATTACGAGATAGTTTGTTTTGCGGCTATTTAACGATTAGCCAAATCAAGATAGCTTTAAAAGTAAAAGATAATATTTTTGGATTTTTAAGTTTAGATAAAAGAAATACAGACTCAACGGGAAAATAAAGATATTGGAATTCAATGGATAGAAGAATGTTCGCCTAGATCTCCTATTCGCAGTGTTGGATGATTTGTTATTAAGCACTAGTTCTATTAATCAATGCACGCAATTACAGAGTCGGTTTACCCAGAGTTCTCTTTTAGCAAACACGTCAAACTAGGATTTATTGGCTTAGGGTTCCCTTTCACCAAAAACCATCTTTCGTTTGTGACTTAGTAACTAGCTAATTATAAGATTAAGATTCAATTGGTTACGCGTTCGCTCCACACAATTCACCCCTATTTTGTTCAATTACGTTACTCGGTTTACCCCCTTGGTCCAGTAAGCACCCAATCGGTTAAGACAAATCAATTGGAAATTAGATCACTAAATTGAAACAGGGTTCCCTTTGTTCAAACAAGATTCACTAATCAACCTAGTAACAATAATTAACACCCACAAGAATGGTTCTTAATCAAAACTCATAATTATTATGCATCAATTAATAAAACATCAAAGTAACATCCAAACACTTGCAAATATTCAATCTAGACAAACATTAAGAGTTTAGCCTACAATCATGGCTAAAACCAAAATAACAATCAAAGAAATAGAGAAATTCATTGTTGATAACAAAGAGATAAAACTAATCAAAGATTGAATCCTGAAAGATACACGAATCAAGACTTGTTTCCGGAATGATTGGTACCTTAGAATGACCTTGAAGATCTCCAAAAATCACCTAAGTTCGTCAAAAAGTGATAATGAAATATTAGGGTATTTTTCGGGCTTAAATATGAGAAAATCCTGAACCCGGGCTGAAAGTCGCGCGGCGGGCCAGATACCCCGCGCAGCGCGCCGTTTCACTGTGATCTGAGCCTTGGTTTTTGAATATGCTCGACTTGTTTTTCTAGTTAATTGGAGTGGCGCGCCACCATTTGGAGCGGCGCTCCATGCTGAAAATGCTGAAACTAGCTGAAAAACTCAATATTAACACCAAAACTCGAATCGAATCAAACCTTTTCACTCGTTAACATCGAAAAACATCCAAAACCATCAAATAACCTCAAATTTAACCTCCTTGGACTTGGAAATCAAACTTTCACAACTTTAACCAAAATAACTCCAAATCGTATCCAAAAGGACCAAAATGTACCCGATATCGCTAAGGAAAACGCATACGAAATATGCGATATCAAACAACCCCACACTAGAGTTTTGCTTGTCCTCAAGCAATGAAACTCGATAATAATCTTCTACAATAAAATAATGTCTTCAAAAATATATGTAGAACCAAACGAACAAGAAACCAAACAAGCAACTTGCGTGGGCACGATTTGGAGTAAATAACAACCATGGTTCCCACTTGCATTCCCCCTTGAAACTTCCCAAACCGCAAATAATATGTAACGGATAAAGAAACCAAAAATAATCTCGATTACGTACCATAATGATGAAGTAGAGAATCTCGAGTCATAATATAAGTCTTCAATAGCATCGGGAATCAAGTGGGAACCGAGCACGAAAGATAAAACAATCGAACACGTGTGCCAAGAGAACGTACGGCCTACCCCGCAATTGGTCAAGCCAAGCCTCCCACAGTACCTAACATCGCGAGATGTCGGTAGAAAATAATGTACTTAGGAGGATACACATTACGTCCGGATATCATCGATGGTTATGAGGTAACCGTCTAATCCGTTAAGTCAACCATAAAGATTGAGGGTCGTCAGACTTAAAAGCTGATATATTACCTTTCCGGAGGTTATCCACTGGGAATCTGATCAATCACTGACATTTTGTGTATCATGGTGCGCTTCCCATTTGGCTAGCAAATCTCCCTCATCGAGATAAGCTTTGACTACCAGTTTCCCTGTTTGATGTTGAGGCCTGGTAGATTTCCAGTCGATTTTAGCAATGACTTTTCAAGACTTTTCGTCACCCTACAACTGGTCTGGACTACAACTTCTGAAATAAATCAGCAAGTGTGTCATTCGGGAGACTTGACTCCCTTTAGGATGGAGTGGATTCATCCTGTATGGTCATAAAAGGTGGTCGAGCGCATACATTGTCCTTGTTAGGAGAAACAATGAAGACCGCCCTATAAAGTTTTCGATCTAGCGTATGGCCCGGCTTCGACCACACGATCCAATCACCGTTCATACGGTTGACACCCGTTTTTGTACAAGTGACCTACGTATGAACTGAATGTTCATGTAGGATTTCACATTCAAAATAATGAACGTGTTTTGAAAGTTCACGACTTTCTCCTCTAACAGTACCTCATCGTGAAATGATGGGTAATGAAATGGCACGCTTAAGAGGTATACGAACCAAGTAGAACGGTCGGAAGACTATACTTCCTTAATGAGTGGATCTGAGTCACTCGGAAGTGCCAATCTATTTCAATTGACACCGGGTTTGAAGCACTTTCGGAAGACTTTACTTCCGGTAAATCCCGAAAACCTTCGGGTGCCATAGCTTTTGGCTATGGGTTGTGTTGTCTAAGCAAACACAAGCACGTAGCTATTGCTCCTAAAAAGGACAACACTGGTGAAACTCAAGGCTCCTCTTCCCACAGTATCACATCATTAAATGATGCAATAATAAAATGATATAGTTTCGGAAGTATGCTATACCAAGTAACCAAAAGTTTTTGATCTGGCACGTGATTCGGTCACAATCACGCTATGCAATCGCCGCTCTCTCACGGTTTACACCCGTTTTGGTACAGGTGACCTACTATTTAGTTCTTTGAACTAGTAGGATTTCATGTTCAATGGTAATGAACATGTGGAACAACTTTGGCTTCTTTAAACATCATGAAATAAATACCAAGCCAACTCTTAAACAAGGGTTTTGGTCGAATTTTTAACTATTTTTCTATTTTTTTTTTCTTTTTCACTAACTAATTTTTTCATTTTTTTTTTTATTTTCCCCTAAATTTTTCAATTTTTTTTTTTTTTTACGACCAAAACCCCGTGAAACGCCAAGTCTTTTAGATATCAAAACCAAAATAATGATGATTCTATTAATAACCAACCCGAGAGATTTTACATCCCCCACCCCACACTTGAGATCAAGTAATGTCCCCATTACTTGAGATCAAAAATGGATTAAAATCAAAAGGGTAAGAAAAATAAAAACTTATCGAGCTTAACCACAAATCGTGGAATGACAGTGACAGATGGCGCTGAACTGACTGTCAGCGTAAGAACATCGTCCATTCCCAATTCTCACACCAATATCATCACTCAAGTAGTTTTGCTGAACTTAATGCCAGACTTGAAAAACCGTTTCACCAACACACCTAAGAAAAAGCAAAACACACCAAATACATAAAGGGAACAAGGTGGTACCACCCGGTACCGAAACGCCTTGCCCCTAATAAGGTCTCAAAGTACATCATACGAAAAATAAAAATATCAAGTACAACCAAATCGAAACGGAAATAGTCTAAAACAAATACAACAATAATACGTGCAACACATCAATTGCTTCCCGGCCAAAAATATCTCAACGGGTCCCAAGTCACGCCATAAGTATCTTGGCACGCTTGATACGGGTCATAAGATGGATCCGGTCTCGGAGGCGTCACGGCGGTGTAGTCCGGAATGGTGGTTTGCGTAGGAATGTACGCATCCGGCACACGACGCATCTGCCGTTGGAGCTGCCTCTGATGAATTTCCCACTGATTGTGGGCCCGAATCCCTTGAACATCATACTCTATCCTGCTAACACGTTCGCCCAAATTACCAACCTCTGTCCGAACCTGACCCAAACTCGTGTTAAGCGACCCATAGTTACCCTGGTGCCACGTCATCAACTCCTGATTATGACGGCGCTGCTCGTCATACATACGCTGATTATGCTCAATCTGAGCATTATAAAATGAACGACTATCTTGGAACTCAAGATGCAACCCATCAACACTATTCACCAACCCATTAAAAGTTTCCTCATCGGGAGTCCATACTCCCCGAACATTACCACTAGAACTCCCTGCGTCATACGTGGACCCAGTACCACGTCCTCTACCTTGACTTGACCTTGACCTTGCTGACCTTGACCCTGTTGTTGTTGTTGACCCTGTTGTTGTTCTTCCTCACCTACCAAAACCCAACCGTTCGGACCTCGCCTAATAAAATCGGCTTTAGCGAAAAACAAAATATTCGATACCATTGCTTCGGCCCCCGAAACAGTACACCTATCAGTTGGCACCGAAAATGCCTCAGCCAAACGTGTCACTAAATGCCCCCCTAACAACCGGCGCTCGGGACGATTATCCTCACCAATTTCCTGAAACCAGGCCCCCAACATACAAGGGACATCTATCGCCTCTCTAGCCTTAATCTGCTGAAGGATCCAAAGATCCTTTCGTTTAATTTTGTTTGCATTTCTCCGGGCCATGAACATAGTAGCAATCATTTTAAAAAGAATTTGGTCCTCCGGACGTCGAAGATTTGACTGAATGCTCCTACTAGAGCTAAAAGCTCTAACCCCCGGATTAATAACCGTTGGCCAATACTCACTTTCACTAAAAGCACCTTCACCAAAAACCCGGCATCCCAACAAATGGTACTGTAAATCGATATCATCATTTAACTCGGGGTACAAACCCAATGCCCGAGCCAACTCAACCTTACTCATTCGACGGTCCGCCCCGCCAAGCCTGAATGTCAAAAAGTCCGACTCACGAGGAGCAACTCGGGGGCGACAACTTACGGTCGAAAAGAACTCAACAGTCAACTGCTCATAAACGTCTTCGTTAATCTCAAACAATCGCTCATACGGTCTCAACTCATTACCACTATAAGTAACCCATAAGTAACCACGCAATTGTCGATAAGCATGAATATTCTCATTTCGAAGATGCGACCAATCCAAGTAGTAAGTTTGCTCAATTGGACGAGCAAGATTTATGGTAAACCTTTGTTCTAGATCCTCCATATTAGCAACTTGAGTCAACCACAATTCCGGATTGTTCGGTGGTTGCTGTGGTTGGTTACCTCTTGTTCTCTACATTCATGAAACAAGTAAGAAAACAAACACAAAACTCAAAAGTTAGTGTTAGTCATCATATTAAGCACCAAACACCTTTACAATCAATCCTTGCTTCATGTTAATTCACTTTCAAAAACAACCACCAATGAAACAAATAACTCTTGTGAAAACTTTTCAAAAACTACACTCTCAACCAAATCACATTATCCATTAAAACAAATAACTCATAACCTTATTCATCAATCAACATAACCAAAACATAACATGATTACTTATCACTCTTTTAAATTCCAAAAATCCAATAAACTTCATCATGTTAGCAACTTTTATCAATTTCAACAACCATTAACAAAAAGCTTCATCACAATTAAAAATCATATGTTTAATCATCACTAGAATGGCATAATCATAATTGGAACAATTTAGCACAAGTCAATCAAAACAATTTGACCCGCCCATATGGACACTACCCCACACTAGCTCAAAAACACATGAACAATTCAAAAACCACCACACTTTCAAGCAAATATCCCCTTTTCACTTACAAAATTCGAACTTTAAACCCTACAAACCCTAGGTTCATGTTAAACTTCCAAAAACACAAAATTCATCTTGAAATCAAAGCATATAAACATTATCTAACAAAACCCATAACTAATTGAATCACATAACCCAAATTAAAGCAACCCCACACTAATTCATCATGATAATTAAGAATTAAACAAGCAATTTACATATAATAAGATGAAATTAGTAAGGAAGGAAACAAATTCGGACCTTTTTGGGTGCCATTCTTGAAAGATTGAGGTTAATTGAAACAATAGATCAAACTTTTAAGATTTAGGGTTTTGAAGATCAAAGGATTTGTAAGAGTAAAAGATGTAGATGAAAGAAAATAATTGAAGTAAAAAGGCATAAAAGACAGCTGGTACCCGATTTAAAGTTATGTGGTTGTGAAAATTCGAGTTGACTTTAATTAAAAACCCAAAAACCGCTGGCCGACAGATAAATGGTGCGGCGCTCCAATATCTCGCGCGGCGCGCAGGTTTATCGCGCGGCGCGCCGAAAGCTTGCGCGGTGCTCCGAATAACTACAAAACGATGTCGAGCCTTTTCCTAAATCTGGTACATCAGGTACCCAACATTGGCGCGGCGCGCCCTTAACTGGAGCGACGCTCCACCTACTGAAACATCTAAAATTCGCATTTTTAAGCCTCTAAACCCAATTTTCGCACCATAAAACCACCAAACTAACCCCAATAAAAATTCAAGCATGATCATATTGCACATATTATCAGACAAGCACAAAAATATACAAACTCTACAACAACATGAACCTTATTTAACGAGTCGTTCACGCGACTCGTCCCCAACTTCAAGTGACGTCGGGATCGGGTTCAACGTGAACCTCATCATTAATTTCTAACGGACCATCAAAATACTTCTTCACACGATGTCCGTTAACCTTAAAGGTGATACCATTAGCATTTTTTAACTCGATCGTACCGTATGGGTACACCTTAACAACCTCAAATGGTCCCGTCTACCGGGACTTGAGTTTTCCCGGTAAAAGCTTTAATCTAGAGTTAAACAAAAGCACTCGGTCGCCTTCGTTAAACTCCTTTGGACCCTTTAACTTCCTATCATGCCATTGCTTGGTCTTTTCTTTATAAATCAATGAATTCTCGTACGCATCAAGGCGTAATTCACCAAGCTCATTCAATTGCCCCGCCCTTAGGCGTCCGGCTTCCTTCAAATCTAAATTGCACTTTTTAAGTGCCCACATAGCCTTGTGCTCAATCTCCAACGGGAGATGACACGCTTTCCCATAAACCAACCGATAAGGAGTGGTACCAATTGGCGTTTTGAAGGCGGTTCTAAATGCCCACAAAGCTTCATCGAGCTTAATTGCCCACTCCTTCGGATTCGAACCCACAGTTTTCTCAAGAATACATTTAAGAGCTCGATTTGTATTCTCAACTTGTCCGCTCGTTTGGGGATGGTATAAAGTAGAAACTTTATGGAGAACTCCATATCGCTTCAATACCTTCTCCATTTGGGCGTTACAAAAATGAGTACCCCTATCACTAATTAAAGCTTTAGGAGTTCCAAATCGAGAGAATAAACGCTTAAGGAACGAAATCACAACTCGTGCATCATTTGTGGGTAAAGCTTGCGCTTCGGCCCATTTAGACACGTAGTCAATGGCAACGAGTATGTAACTATAATTCTGAGATTTCGGAAATGGCCCCATAAAGTCAATTCCCCAAACGTCAAATACTTCGCAAACTTGGATGCTTTGTTGAGGCATCTCATCCCGTTTGGTGACTTTACCGGCCCTTTGGCACGAATCACATGACTTACAAACCAGGTGGGCATCTTTGAAGATTGTCGGCCAATAAAAGCCGGCATCATAGACTTTACGCCCCGTAATTTGGGGTCCAAAATGCCCACCGGTAGGCCCACTATGGCACTCGGTTAAAATACGCATACACTCATCACCGGAAACACACCGGCGGATAACCCCATCGGGACAACAATGGAAAAGATAGGGATCCTCCCAGAAATAGTACTTAAGGTCACTGAAGAATTTCTTCCTCTTTTGATGTGACCACCCTTTCTCCAAGAATCTCCCAACTAGATAATTAGCAATGCCCACGTACCACGGCTCATCAACCTTATCCACCTTCATGATATATTCTCCGGGAAAATCATCATGAATGGTAGTCTCATCGAGAACCTCACGGGAGGGGTTCTCAAGACGTGAAAGGTGATCGGCCGCCAAGTTTTCAGCACCCTTTTTATCCCGGATCTCAATATCAAATTCTTGCAAAAGCAAGATCCATCTAAGAAGTCGGGGTTTTGCATCCGGTTTAGCAAAAAGGTACTTTAGAGCAGAATGGTCCGTAAAAACAATAGTCTTAGATAAGACTAAGTAGGACCGGAACTTATCGAACGAGAAGACCACCGCAAGGAGCTCTTTTTCAGTGGTAGTATAATTTAATTACGCTCCTTGCAAGGTCTT
Organism: Rutidosis leptorrhynchoides; assembly: GCF_046630445.1. NCBI lineage: Eukaryota > Viridiplantae > Streptophyta > Magnoliopsida > Asterales > Asteraceae > Rutidosis > Rutidosis leptorrhynchoides. Next base: position 120,293,993 of record NC_092338.1, on the reverse strand, counting down.
GCTTGCATAGTAGATGGGTCGGAAATGCTTCTCGACCCTTTGACCCAAAACTGAGCCAACAGCGAAATCAGATGCATCGCACATAAGCTCGAACGGAAGGGACCAATTCGGAGCAATTATGATTGGCGCATTGATGAGTTTCTCCTTCAAAAGCTCGAATGCCTTTTGGCACTCGTCGGAGAAGTTCCACGGGGTGTCCTTTTCAAGGAGTTTATTCATCGGGTTGGCAATCTTAGAAAAAACTTTAATGAATCGCCGGTAAAAACCGGCGTGCCCGAGAAAACTCCTAACACCCTTAACATCGGTAGGGGGTGGAAGGTTCTTAATAGCGGTAACCTTTGCGGGATCCACCTCTATACCGTTTTTAGAAATCTTGTGCCCGAGAACGATGCCCCCTTGAACCATGAAATGGCACTTCTCCCAGTTGAGCACAAGATTAGATTTTTCGCACCTGACCAACATCCGTTCTAAATTAAGAAGGCATGAATCGAAAATGTCACCGAAGACCAAGAAGTCATCCATGAACACCTCCATGCAATCTTCTATCAGGTCATGGAATATGGCCATCATGCACCTTTGAAAAGTGGCCGGAGCATTGCAAAGGCCAAAGGGCATGCGTCGATAAGAGAACGTGCCATACGGGCACGTGAAAGTAGTCTTCTCTTAGTCCTTGGGCGAGATAGGAATTTGAAAATAGCCCGAGAAACCATCGAGAAAGCAATAGAAACTGTTTCCCGCCAACCTCTCTAGCATTTGATCCATGAAAGGTAGCGGGAAGTGGTCTTTACGTGTGGCGTCGTTCAACTTACGGTAGTCGATACAAACACGCCACCCCGTGACAGTCCGGGAGGAAATTAACTCATTTTTATCATTGGTGGTAACAGTCATTCCACCTTTCTTAGGTACACAGTGTACCGGGCTAATCCACGGACTATCAGAAATCGGGTAAATCAGACCTGCATCAAGGAGCTTTATGATCTCTTTCTTCACGACATCTTGCATATGCGGGTTCAACCTCCTTTGACGTTGCACCACAGGTTTGGAGTTATCCTCCATTAGGATTTTGTGGGTGCAATAGGAGGGACTAATACCCTTAATGTCGTGAATCTTCCATGCAATGGCCGGTTTATGGGCCTTTAGCATGGTTACAAGCTCAGTTTTCTGACCTGCTGAAAGAGAAGAAGAAATAATTACCGGAAGCTTAGATTCCTCATGCAAGTAAGCGTATTCCAAATGATCTGGAAGTGGCTTCAATTCAAGCTCGGGAGGTTCTTCAATTGAAGACTTGCTCCGGTAATCTGAATCACGTTCGAGTTCTTTGAACTCCTCTTCAGTCGGCTCATAGCCGTTTTCCATCAAGATGGTTAAAATATCCACCTCCTCAACCTGCACATCCTCATTAATCTCAACCAATGAGCATTCTCCTGAACCCTGTAACTCTGGGAATTCCTGCAAAAACTCAGACTGGACATTCACAGTGTTAAGAAAATAACATGTATCATCAGTGTAGCCAGGGTATTTCAAAGCATGGTCGATTGAGAATGTTGCGCTCAAATCGTCTATCCTAAGGGTCAACTTTTGGCCATACACATCAATCATACACCTAGCAGTATTTAAGAAGGGCCGACCCAAAATAAGTGGAATCCTTTCATCCACTTCCATATCCAAAACCACGAAATTCGCCGGAAAAACTAACGACCCGGTCTTAACTAGCATATTCTCTATGATTCCACGAGGGAATTTAATAGAGCGGTCAGCTAGCTGAACAGCCATGCGCGTGGGTTTTAACTCCCCGGGGTCTAGCTTTAAGTAAATAGAATAAGGCATTAAATTAATGCTAGCCCCCAAATCCGCCAAAGCCCTCATACAGTCTAGATTACCAAGTAAACAAGGAATGGTAAAACTTCCAGGATCCTCAAGCTTCTCGGGAAGCTTGTTAGCAACAACCGCTGAGCATGCGGCATTCAACCTTACTGAAGACACGTTCTCCAGCTTCTGCCTGTTAGTCACCAAATCTTTAAGAAACCTCGCATACTTAGGCATACCTGCAATAACATCAATAAAAGGCATATTTATGTTAACTTTTTTAATCAAGTCCATGAACTTGGACTTTTCGGCCTCTAGCTTCTCCAAACGCTGTTTCCTCGGGAATGGGAGCGGTGGTTGATACTCTCTAACTACCGGTTTAGCAGCAACAGTAATCGGTTCCTTAACAAATTTTTCAGCCACCTATTCCGGCTCCTTTTCCCTTTCCGATTCACTTTCAACAACCGGCTCACTATCATTAACTAACGGGACCCTCAAATCATACTCGTCGGGCTTCCTCGGTGGATCATATGCTAAACCACTTCGGGTGGTGATAGCATTAACATGCCCGTTTTTCGGGTTAGTATCCGTCTTGCTCGGTAACTCCCCCGGTTTTCTCTCACTATTCTTATTAGCAAGTTGACCAATCTGTTGTTCTAGATTATGAATAGCTGCTTGTTGATTCCGAAACTTTTGGTCATTCTTTTCATTGTTCTAAGTAACGGTAGTAACAAGTTGAGTCTGAGAAATCACTAACTTCTCGATCATAGCCTCAAGGTTGGACTTTTTCTCTTCGGCCTGTAGTTTCTGAAAATAACCGGGAGCTTGCTGCTGAAAACCTCCACTAGAACCCGGTTGGAACCTCGAACCCTGATTACCTTGCGGATTATAAGGATTATTGAAATTCCTATTAAACTGAGCACGTCCCTGAAACTGATTGTTATTCTGCTGACTAATATAGTTGATCTCTTCTTTCTGATTCATAGTCAAACCCGCATCACAATCTTTACCCAGATGCAAACCTCCACAGTATTCACAACCAACCTTCATACCATGAATATCCTTGTTCATCTTCTCCAAATTCCTACCAAACGAATCCAACTTAGCACTGAAAGACCCAAAATCATCATAAGCACCTGTACCTGTAGTCTCTGTTCTCTTAACTGAAGCTGAAGGGTAAGATTCATGATCCTGATGCCACTCATGAGAATAAGCAGCTTGCTTTTCAATGATCGCTAACGCCTCTTCTTCAGTCTTATCCATTAACGTACCACCTGCAGCTTGATCAATACTCTGACGCGTAGGAATATCACAACCTTTGTAGAAAATCTGAACCTTCTGTAAATCATTCAACCCGTGTTGCGGACACGAGCGTAAAAAAGTAGCAAAACGGTCCCAAGCATCAAACAATGTCTCACTGCTCTTTTGTCTAAATTGAGAAATATCTGCTTGAAGTCGAGCAGCTCGAGATGCAGGGAAAAACTTTGACAAAAACTTATCTTCCAAAGTCTCCCAAGATGTAATAGTACCCTCTGGTTGCTTATCTAACCATCTCTTAGCTTCTCCCTTAAGAGTCCAAGGGAAAAGTCTTGTCTTAATTGAAGTGTCGGCAACCTCATGTAGCTTAAACAAGTTACAAACATCATTAAAATTACGAAGATGCTCGTTAGCATCCTCGGTATCTTTGCCATAGAATCGGCAATTAGAAGAAATCAAATTCAGGATCGGCCCTGTAATTTGAAAAGGCTGAGTAATATTCGGCTGAGTAATCGAATTGCCTTGGCCTCCTCGGGTGGCCTTCAACTTTTCTGCCATAGTCTGAGGACGAGGTGGTTCTTCGGCCATTTCTTCAGTATCTGAAGTGTCAGACGAAACGTAAGAATCTTCTTCTGAGTTAACTTCTGGTGGTGTCTCGGGCACCACAATATCGTTGTTACTGAACAAATTGACTACAACTTCACTCGAAGACGGTGAAGAATCCACTTTAGACTTTTGCTCTTGACTTAAGGCTTTGAACAACTCTCTTTCAGGCTGGTCAAATGGTGTTAAAATCGGAGAACTTGAAGAACGCGTGTGTGGCATGCACTACCTGTAACTGCAAGAACACAGCTAACAAACCGATTAAACGCACCGACTCAATTAGAATTAAAATAAAATAAACAGTTAAAATTAACTAAAAACAAACTTAATTTTCAAACTTAATTTTCAACACAACTGCCCCCGGCAGCGGCGCCAAAAACTTGATGTGTGAAATCTAGTATATAAATTATCTCTGGAAATATGCTTGGTTAAAGATTACTACACACTTACGGGCAGTGTACCCGATCGTGTAATAGTATAAAAATGGTAATTCCAAGTATCGTTCCAAGGACAGTATTAACGTGAGAATTAAGTTTGAAACTAATAAAAGTAAACTTACCACTATACTACAAATCAAGATAGCTTTAAAAGTAAAAGATAATATTTTTGGATTTTTAAGTTTAGATAAAAGAAATACAGACTCAACGGGAAAATAAAGATATTGGAATTCAATGGATAGAAGAATGTTCGCCTAGATCTCCTATTCGCAGTGTTGGATGATTTGTTATTAAGCACTAGTTCTATTAATCAATGCATGCAATTACAGAGTCGGTTTACCCAGAGTTCTCTTTTAGCAAACACGTCAAACTAGGATTTATTGGCTTAGGGTTCCCTTTCACCAAAAACCATCTTTCGTTTGTGACTTAGTAACTAGCTAATTATAAGATTAAGATTCAATTGGTTACGCGTTCGCTCCACACAATTCACCCCTATTTTGTTCAATTACGTTACTCGGTTTACCCCCTTGGTCCAGTAAGCACCCAATCGGTTAAGACAAATCAATTGGAAATTAGATCACTAAATTGAAACAGGGTTCCCTTTGTTCAAACAAGATTCACTACATCAAAGTAACATCCAAACACTTGCAAATATTCAATCTAGACAAACATTAAGAGTTTAGCCTACAATCATGGCTAAAACCAAAATAACAATCAAAGAAATAGAGAAATTCATTGTTGATAACAAAGAGATAAAACTAATCAAAGATTGAATCCTGAAAGATACACGAATCAAGACTTGTTTCCGGAATGATTGGTACCTTAGAATGACCTTGAAGATCTCCAAAAATCACCTAAGTTCGTCAAAAAGTGGCTGGAATTCGTCAAGATACGATAATGAAACATTAGGGTATTTTTCGGGCTTAAATATGAGAAAATCCTGAACCCGGGCTGAAAGTCGCGCGGCGCGCCAGATACCCCGCGCGGCGCGCCGTTTCACTGTGATCTGAGCCTTGGTTTTTGAATATGCTCGACTTGTTTTTCCAGTTAATTGGAGCGGCGCACCACCATTTGGAGCGGCGCTCCATGCTGAAAATGCTGAAACTAGCTGAAAAACTCAATATTAACACCAAAACTCGAATCGAATCAAACCTTTTCACTCGTTAACATCGAAAAACATCCAAAACCATCAAATAACCTCAAATTTAACCTCCTTGGACTTGGAAATCAAACTTTCACAACTTTAACCAAAATAACTCCAAATCGTATCCAAAAGGACCAAAATGTACCCGATATCGCTAAGGAAAACGCATACGAAATATGCGATATCTGTAGTGACCCGAACTTTTCCATGTTTATATATATTAATTGAGATTGATATTTACATGATTAAATGTTTCCAACATGTTAAGCAATCAAACTTGTTAAGACTTGATTAATTGAAATATGTTTCATATAGACAATTGACCACCCAAGTTGACCGGCGATTCACGAACGTTAAAACTTGTAAAAAACGACATGATGATATATATATGGGTATACATATGGTTAACATGAGATTATGATAAGTAAGTATCTCCATAAGTATATTAACAATGAGTTATATACATATAAACAAGACTACTAACTTAAGGATTTCGAAACGAGACATATATGTAACGATTATCGTTGTAACGACATTTAAATGTATATATATCATATTAAGATATATTAATATATCATAATATCATGATAATATAATAATTTAACATCTCATTAGATATAATAAACAATGGGTTAACAATATTAATTGAGATCGTTAACTTAAAGGTTTCAAAACAACACTTACATGTAACGACTAACGATGACTTAACGACTCCGTTAAAATGTATATACATGTAGTGTATTTAGATGTATTAAAATACTTTTGGAAGACTTCAAGACATATATCAAAACACTCATACTTAACGAAAATGGTTACAGTTACTTTCCCATTCTTTTCTTTCATCAAGAATTCTAGTCGTATTCTTACCCGTATTATACACAGCTTCAAAACGTACTTACTATGGGTATATACCAATAGGAACTAGCATGGGATTCCACTCTTGATTATGTCATGTATGACTAATCAATTTTAACTTCTACCATGAGCTAGTCAACTAACTAGAACTCCTTTTAACCCCACTCACCACTCACCAATTAACACTCATCATTCACTCCATTTCACTTCCAATTCTCTTTCTAATTCTCTCTCAACACACCCACACTATTATGAACGTATTTTTCCAGTAGTTAATCATCATCTTCATCAAAAATAACTTCAAGAATCAAGCTATAATCATCATAGGAAGAACACTTCAAGAATACTTCAAAAATCCCTTCAAGTTTACTAATTTACTTCCAAGCTTTCTAATCCATTCCAAGTAATCATCTAAGATCAAGAAACCTTTGTTATATACAGTACGTTATCTTTCTTATTCAAGGTAATATTCATATTCAAACTTTGATTCAATTTCTATAACTATAAACTATCTTAATTCGAGCAAAAATCTTACTTGAACTTGTTTTTGTGTCATGATCCTACTTCAAGAACTTTCAAGCCATCCAAGATCCTTTGAAGCTAGATCATTTCTTGTCACTTCCAGTAGGTTTACCTACTAAACTTTAGGTAGTAATGATGTTCATAACATCATTCGATTCATATATATAAAACTATCTTATTCGAAGGTTTAAACTCGTAATCACTAGAACATAGTTTAGTTAATTCTAAACTTGTTCGCAAACAAAAGTTAATCCTTCTAACTTGACTTTTAAAATTAACTAAACACATGTTCTATATCTATATGATATGCTAACTTAATGATTTAAAACCTGGAAACACGAAAAACACCGTAAAACCGGATTTACGCCGTCGTAGTAACACCGCGGGCTGTTTTGGGTTAGTTAATTAAAAACTATGATAAACTTTGATTTAAAAGTTGTTATTCTGAGAAAATGATTTTTATTATGAACATGAAACTATATCCAAAAATTATGGTTAAACTCAAAGTGGAAGTATGTTTTCTAAAATGGTCATCTAGACGTCGTTCTTTCGACTGAAATGACTACCTTTACAAAAATGACTTGTAACTTATTTTTCCGTCTATAAACCTATACTTTTTCTGTTTAGATTCATAAAATACAGTTCAATATGAAACCATAGCAATTTGATTCACTCAAAACGGATTTAAAATGAAAAAGTTATGGGTAAAACAAGATTGGATAATTTTTCTCATTTTAGCTACGTGAAAATTGGTAACAAATCTATTCCAACCATAACTTAATCAACTTGTATTGTATATTATGTAATCTTGAGATACCATAGACACGTATACAATGTTTCGACCTATCATTTCGACACATCTATATATATTTTGGAACAACCATAGACACTCTATATGTGAATGTTGGAGTTAGCTATACAGGGTTGAGGTTGATTCCAAAATATATATAGTTTGAGTTGTGATCAATACTGAGATACGTATACACTGGGTCGTGGATTGATTCAAGATAATATTTATCGATTTATTTCTGTACATCTAACTGTGGACAACTAGTTGTAGGTTACTAACGAGGACAGCTGACTTAATAAACTTAAAACATCAAAATATATTAAAAGTGTTGTAAATATATTTTAAACATACTTTGATATATATGTATATATTGTTATAGGTTCGTGAATCAACCAGTGGCCAAGTCTTTCAGTTGGTATCCGAGCGTTGGTCTTAGAGAACCAGAATTTTGCATTAGTGTGTCTTATCTAGTTTGTTAGGATGCATTAGTGAGTCTGGACTTCGACCGTGTTTACTTGAAAAATGATTGCTTAACAAATTTTGTTGGAAACTATATATTTTTAACATGTGAATATTATGTGATATATTAATCTCTTAACGCGTTTGATATTATGTGATAGATGTCTACCTCTAGAACAAGTCCCATTGACTCACCTAATAATAATGAAGAGTCAAATGTAAATTGGAATGATTCGTGGACTAATTCACAAGTTCCCGAAGAGGAACCGGAAGAAGAGTCGGAACCAGAAGAAGAATCGGAACCGGAAGAAGAATTGGAACCGGATGAAGAAATAGAACCGGTGAGGGAAATAATAAAACGGTTAAGTAAAAGAAAATCCTCAACCAACCGACCAAGGTTAATTATGGTCAATGGTGTTTCCGCTAAGGAAGCAAAATATTGGGAGGATTACCAATTCTCCGATGAATCGGATTCCGACGAGAATTCCGATGATGTTATAGAAATTACCCCAACTGAATTTAAAAAGGCAAAAGAAAATAATAAGGGAAAGGGCATAAAAATAGAGAAATCTAATTCCAACCCCGATGAACTTTATATGTATCGTCAACCCCCGAAGTCCTTAAGTTGTAACAATGACCCGGGAACCTCTAAACCACCAGGTTTTTCTAAACCAATGTGGAAAATAACGGCTCGTATTAGGGGAACATCATATATCCCTAGAAACTTGGGAAAACGAACCAAAACCAAAGAAGAAGAAACAAGCGAGTCGGAATAAGATAGTTGTATTCGTGTGGTGTAATATATGTAATATAGTGTGCTTATGCTTTATGATATATGTAAAAATTGCTTGTATTAATAAGTATTTTGTTTATGAATCTAACTCTTGTCTATTTTACAGTATAAAAACACAAAATGGATAGACAACCCAATATTTTAAGAGACCTACCCGGAGACATGATTGATGAAATCTTGTCTAGAGTTGGTCAGAATTCTTCGGCACAACTATTTAAGGCGAGATCAGTTTGTAAGACATTCGAAGAACGTTCCAAGAATACCTTGGTTTATAAAAGGCTTTCGTTCGAAAGATGGGGGATATCACATTGGGAAATCCATAAGTTACGATGTGTTTACTTTAACGCATATATTGCGGGGAACCCAAATGCTATTTTACGCAATGGGTTAAGAAATTATTTTGACTCAATATATCTGAATATTGGACTTCGTGATTTAGAAAAAGCGGCTAACATGCAACATAAAGAAGCATGTTATGCTTACGGATTAGTAATGTTCGCTTCTCACCAAAGTGAGAACAAGAACATCGGGCTACAACTATTAAACAAAACGTTTCCACAAGTGACGGAGTCGGTAATTGGGGTAAGAAATGAGGTTTTTAGATTGTTACGGGACTGTTGGACATTACGTAACCCTCGTCCCTTTGACGACGTTACAACACGCTGTCTTATCAACGGCCATAACGGTTATGTTCCACAAGACCAAGGATGGGAAGTAGTCCTAGTAAAACCAGAATGCATGACTTGTTTCTGGACGTATGAATTACGTGTCTTTATTGCCTTTGCTGAACAACTTGTGTACTAGCTAGAATTATCTTCACAACTATCTTGTATCAAAGTTATTGTCTGCTATATTTCATGCTTTATGTAAAATAAGTGGTATTGTAAGTTTGTAAAATATTGTATAAAAGTTTGAACGCGAAATATAATTATAATCAGTTTAACATATAGAATTGTAGTAGTTGAATTGTATATTAGCTACTAAGTATGAACTTAACGGGTAGGTACTACCCGAATTTAAACTTATAAAACGCTAATATGAAGAAAAAGCTTTTATAAATGAGTTCATATTATGCTACGAAATACTATTAACTACTCTTAATATTCTGTATGATTAACTTGTTCCATTTGGCTATTTTGAAGGAAATGGCACCGACTACTCGACACACCGTGAATATGAATGAAGAAGAATTCCGTACTTTTCTAGCTTCAAACATAGCCGCAGTACAGGCTGCGCTACATACCAACAATAACCTTGGATCTAGCAGTACAGGAAATCGTGTAGGATGCACCTACAAAGAATTCACTGCCTGCAAACCTTTGGAATTTGATGGAACCGAAGGACCGATCGGATTGAAACGGTGGACCGAGAAGGTCGAATCGGTGTTTGCCATAAGTAAGTGTACTGAAGAGGACAAAGTAAAGTACGCTACGCATACCTTCACAGGTTCTGCGTTAACATGGTGGAATACCTATCTAGAGCAAGTGGGACAAGACGATGCGTACGCACTACCATGGTCAGCATTCAAGCACTTGATGAACGAGAAGTACCGTCCCAGAACCGAGGTCAATAAGCTCAAGACAGAACTTAGAGGGTTACGAACCCAAGGATTTGATATTACCACGTACGAAAGACGATTCACAGAATTGTGCCTATTGTGTCCGGGAGCATTCGAAGATGAGGAAGAGAAGATCGACGCGTTTGTGAAAGGATTACCAGAAAGAATCCAAGAAGATATAAGTTCACACGAGCCCGCCTCCATACAACAGGCATGTAGAATGGCTCACAAACTAGTGAACCAGATTGAAGAAAGAATTAAAGAACAGACTGCTGAAGAGGCCAATGTGAAGCAAGTCAAAAGAAAGTGGGAGGAAAACGGTGATAAGAATCACCAATACAATAACAACAGCAATTATAACAATAATCGCAACAACTATCCTAACAATCGCAACATCAATCGCAACTACAACAAACGGCCCAACAACAACAACAACAACAACAACAACAACAGCAACCACAACAATCATCTTAACAACAATAATAACCGCAACAACAACAACAATCAGAAGCAGCTATGCCAAAGGTGTGAAAAGTATCACTCGGGGTTCTGCACCAAATTTTGCAACAAGTGTAAAAGAAATGGTCATAGCGCGGCGAAGTGTGATGTCTACGGACCAGGGGTTAACAGAACGAAAGGAACAAATGGTGTCGGAACGAGTAATGGCAGAGCAAGTAGTGTCGGAGCAAGTTATGCCAATGTAGTTTGTTATAAATGTGGAAAACCGGGCCACATTATTAGAAATTGCCCGAACCAGGAGAACACGAATGGACAAGGCCGCGGAAGAGTTTTCAATATTAATGTGGCAGAGGCACAGGAAGACCCGGAGCTTGTTACGGGTACGTTTCTTATTGACAATAAATCTGCTTACGTTTTATTTGATTCGGGTGCGGATAGAAGCTATATGAGTAGAGATTTTTGTGCTAAATTAACTTGTCCATTGACGCCTTTGGATAGTAAATTTTTACTCGAATTAGCAAATGGTAAATTAATTTCAGCAGATAATATATGTCGGAATCGAGAAATTAAACTGGTTAGCGAAACATTTAAGATTGATTTGATACCAGTAGAGTTAGGGAGTTTTGATGTGATAATCGGTATGGACTGGTTGAAAGAAGTGAAAGCAGAGATCGTTTGTTACAAAAATGCAATTCGCATTATACGAGAAAAAGGAAAACCCTTAATGGTGTACGGAGAAAAGGGCAACACGAAGCTACATCTTATTACTAATTTGAAGGCACAAAAACTAATAAGAAAAGGTTGCTATGCTGTTCTAGCACACGTCGAGAAAGTACAAACTGAAGAAAAGAGCATCAATGATGTTCCCGTGGCAAAAGAATTTCCCGATGTATTTCCGAAAGAATTACCGGGATTACCCCCACATCGATCCGTTGAATTTCAAATAGATCTTGTACCAGGAGCTGCACCAATAGTTCGTGCTCCTTACAGACTCGCACCCAGCGAGATGAAAGAATTGCAAAGCCAATTACAAGAACTTTTAGAGCATGGTTTCATTCGACCAAGCACATCATCGTGGGGAGCTCCTGTTTTGTTTGTCAAGAAGAAAGATGGTACATTCAGGTTGTGTATCGACTACCGAGAGTTGAACAAACTTACCATCAAGAACCGCTACCCACTACCGAGAATCGACGACTTATTTGATCAACTACAAGGCTCGTCTGTTTATTCAAAGATTGACTTACGTTCCGGGTATCATCAAATGCGGGTGAAAGAAGATGATATTCCAAAGACTGCTTTTAGAACACGTTACGGTCATTACGAGTTTATGGTCATGCCGTTTGGTTTAACTAATGCACCAGCTGTGTTCATGGACCTTATGAACCGAGTGTGTGGACCATACCTTGACAAGTTTGTCATTGTTTTCATTGATGACATACTTATTTACTCAAAGAATAACCAAGAACACGGTGAACATTTGAGAAAGGTGTTAGAAGTATTGAGGAAGGAAGAATTGTACGCTAAGTTTTCAAAGTGTGCATTTTGGTTGGAAGAAGTTCATTTCCTCGGTCACATAGTGAACAAAGAAGGTATTAAGGTGGATCCGGCAAAGATAGAAACTGTTGAAAAGTGGGAAACCCCGAAAACTCCGAAACACATACGCCAGTTTTTAGGATTAGCTGGTTACTACAGAAGGTTCATCCAAGACTTTTCCAGAATAGCAAAACCCTTGACTGCATTAACGCATAAAGGGAAGAAATTTGAATGGAATGATGAACAAGAGAAAGCGTTTCAATTATTGAAGAAAAAGCTAACTACGGCACCTATATTGTCATTGCCTGAAGGGAATGATGATTTTGTGATTTATTGTGACGCTTCAAAGCAAGGTCTCGGTTGTGTATTAATGCAACGAACGAAGGTGATTGCTTATGCTTCTAGACAATTGAAGATTCACGAACAAAATTATACGACGCATGATTTGGAATTAGGCGCGGTTGTTTTTGCATTAAAGACTTGGAGGCACTACTTATATGGGGTCAAAAGTATTATATATACTGACCACAAAAGTCTTCAACACATATTTAATCAGAAACAACTGAATATGAGGCAGCGTAGGTGGATTGAATTATTGAATGATTACGACTTTGAGATTCGTTACCACCCGGGAAAGGCAAATGTGGTAGCCGATGCCTTGAGCAGGAAGGACAGAGAACCCATTCGAGTAAAATCTATGAATATAATGATTCATAATAACCTTACTACTCAAATAAAGGAGGCGCAACAAGGAGTTTTAAAAGAAGGAAATTTAAAGGATGAAATACCCAAAGGATCGGAGAAGCATCTTAATATTCGGGAAGACGGAACCCGGTATAGGGCTGAAAGGATTTGGGTACCAAAATTTGGAGATATGAGAGAAATGGTACTTAGAGAAGCTCATAAAACCAGATACTTAATACATCCTGGAACGAGGAAGATGTACAAGGATCTCAAGAAACATTTTTGGTGGCCGGGTATGAAAGCCGATGTTGCTAAATACGTAGGAGAATGTTTGACGTGTTCTAAGGTCAAAGCTGAGCATCAGAAGCCATCAGGTCTACTTCAACAACTCGAAATCCCGGAATGGAAATGGGAAAACATTACCATGGATTTCATCACTAAATTGCCAAGGACTGCAAGTGGTTTTGATACTATTTGGGTAATAGTTGATCGTCTCACCAAATCCGCACACTTCCTACCAATAAGAGAAGATGACAAGATGGAGAAGTTAGCACGACTGTATTTGAAGGAAGTCGTCTCCAGACATGGAATACCAATCTCTATTATCTCTGATAGGGATGGCAGATTTATTTCAAGATTCTGGCAGACATTACAGCAAGCATTAGGAACTCGTCTAGACATGAGTACTGCCTATCATCCACAAACTGATGGGCAGAGCGAAAGGACGATACAAACGCTTGAAGACATGCTACGAGCATGTGTTATTGATTTCGGAAACAGTTGGGATCGACATCTACCGTTAGCAGAATTTTCCTACAACAACAGCTACCATTCAAGCATTGAGATGGCGCCGTTTGAAGCACTTTATGGTAGAAAGTGCAGGTCTCCGATTTGTTGGAGTGAAGTGGGGGATAGACAGATTACGGGTCCGGAGATTATACAAGAAACTACCGAGAAGATCATCCAAATTCAACAACGGTTGAAAACCGCCCAAAGTCGACAAAAGAGCTACGCTGACATTAAAAGAAAAGATATAGAATTTGAAATTGGAGAGATGGTCATGCTTAAAGTTGCACCTTGGAAAGGCGTTGTTCGATTTGGTAAACGAGGGAAATTAAATCCAAGGTATATTGGACCATTCAAGATTATTGATCGTGTCGGACCAGTAGCTTACCGACTTGAGTTACCTCAACAACTCGCGGCTGTACATAACACTTTCCACGTCTCGAATTTGAAGAAATGTTTTGCTAAAGAAGATCTCACTATTCCGTTAGATGAAATCCAAATCAACGAAAAACTTCAATTCATCGAAGAACCCGTCGAAATAATGGATCGTGAGGTTAAAAGACTTAAGCAAAACAAGATACCAATTGTTAAGGTTCGATGGAATGCTCGTAGAGGACCCGAGTTCACCTGGGAGCGTGAAGATCAGATGAAGAAGAAATACCCGCATCTATTTCCAGAAGATTCGTCAACACCTTCAACAGCTTAAAATTTCGGGACGAAATTTATTTAACGGGTAGGTACTGTAGTGACCCGAACTTTTCCATGTTTATATATATTAATTGAGATTGATATTTACATGATTAAATGTTTCCAACATGTTAAGCAATCAAACTTGTTAAGACTTGATTAATTGAAATATGTTTCATATAGACAATTGACCACCCAAGTTGACCGGCGATTCACGAACGTTAAAACTTGTAAAAAATGACATGATGATATATATGTGGATATACATATGGTTAACATGAGATTATGATAAGTAAGTATCTCCATAAGTATATTAACAATGAGTTATATACATATAAACAAGACTACTAACTTAAGGATTTCGAAACGAGACATATATGTAACGATTATCGTTGTAACGACATTTAAATGTATATATATCATATTAAGATATATTAATATATCATAATATCATGATAATATAATAATTTAACATCTCATTAGATATAATAAACAATGGGTTAACAATATTAATTGAGATCGTTAACTTAAAGGTTTCAAAACAACACTTACATGTAACGACTAACGATGACTTAACGACTCCGTTAAAATGTATATACATGTAGTGTATTTAGATGTATTAAAATACTTTTGGAAGACTTCAAGACATATATCAAAACACTCATACTTAACGAAAATGGTTACAGTTACTTTCCCATTCTTTTCTTTCATCAAGAATTCTAGTCGTATTCTTACCCGTATTATACACAGCTTCAAAACGTACTTACTATGGGTATATACCAATAGGAACTAGCATGGGATTCCACTCTTGATTATGTCATGTATGACTAATCAATTTTAACTTCTACCATGAGCTAGTCAACTAACTAGAACTCCTTTTAACCCCACTCACCACTCACCAATTAACACTCATCATTCACTCCATTTCACTTCCAATTCTCTTTCTAATTCTATCTCAACACACCCACACTATTATGAACGTATTTTTCCAGTAGTTAATCATCATCTTCATCAAAAATCACTTCAAGAATCAAGCTATAATCATCATAGGAAGAACACTTCAAGAATACTTCAAAAATCCCTTCAAGTTTACTAATTTACTTCCAAGCTTTCTAATCCATTCCAAGTAATCATCTAAGATCAAGAAACCTTTGTTATATACAGTAGGTTATTTTTCTTATTCAAGGTAATATTCATATTCAAACTTTGATTCAATTTCTATAACTATAAACTATCTTAATTCGAGCAAAAATCTTACTTGAACTTGTTTTTGTGTCATGATCCTACTTCAAGAACTTTCAAGCCATCCAAGATCCTTTGAAGCTAGATCATTTCTTGTCACTTCCAATAGGTTTACCTACTAAACTTGAGGTAGTAATGATGTTCATAACATCATTCGATTCATATATATAAAACTATCTTATTCGAAGGTTTAAACTCGTAATCACTAGAACATAGTTTAGTTAATTCTAAACTTGTTCGCAAACAAAAGTTAATCCTTCTAACTTGACTTTTAAAATTAACTAAACACATGTTCTGTATCTATATGATATGCTAACTTAATGATTTAAAACCTGGAAACACGAAAAACACCGTAAAACCGGATTTACGCCGTCGTAGTAACACCGCGGGCTGTTTTGGGTTAGTTAATTAAAAACTATGATAAACTTTGATTTAAAAGTTGTTATTCTGAGAAAATGATTTTTATTATGAACATGAAACTATATCCAAAAATTATGGTTAAACTCAAAGTGGAAGTATGTTTTCTAAAATGGTCATCTAGACGTCGTTCTTTCGACTGAAATGACTACCTTTACAAAAACGACTTGTAACTTATTTTTCCGACTATAAACATATACTTTTTCTGTTTATATTCATAAAATACAGTTCAATATGAAACCATAGCAATTTGATTCACTCAAAATGGATTTAAAATGAAGAAGTTATGGGTAAAACAAGATTGGATAATTTTTCTCATTTTAGCTACGTGAAAATTGGTAACAAATCTATTCCAACCATAACTTAATCAACTTGTATTGTATATTATGTAATCTTGAGATACCATAGAAACGTATACAATGTTTCGACCTATCATTTCGACAAATCTATATATATTTCGGAACAACCATAGACACTCTATATGTGAATGTTGGAGTTAGCTATACAGGGTTGAGGTTGATTCCAAAATATATATAGTTTGAGTTGTGATCAATACTGAGATACGTATACACTGGGTCGTGGATTGATTCAAGATAATATTTATCGATTTATTTCTGTACATCTAACTGTGGACAACTAGTTGTAGGTTACTAACGAGGACAGCTGACTTAATAAACTTAAAACATCAAAATATATTAAAAGTGTTGTAAATATATTTTAAACATACTTTGATATATATGTATATATTGTTATAGGTTCGTGAATCAACCAGTGGCCAAGTCTTACTTCCCGACGAAGTAAAAATCTGTGAAAGTGAGTTATAGTCCCACTTTTAAAATCTAATATTTTTGGGATGAGAATACATGCAGGTTTTATAAATGATTTACAAAATAGACACAAGTACGTGAAACTACATTCTATGGTTGAATTATCGAAATCAAATATGCCCCTTTTTATTAAGTCTGGTAATCTAAGAATTAGGGAACAGACACCCTAATTGACGCGAATCCTAAAGATAGATCTATTGGGCCTAACAAACCCCATCCAAAGTACCGGATGCTTTAGTACTTCGAAATTTATATCATATCCGAAGGGTGTCCCGGAATGATGGGGATATTCTTATATATGCATCTTGTTAATGTTGGTTACCAGGTGTTCACCATATGAATGATTTTTATCTCTATGTATGGGATGTGTATTGAAATATGAAATCTTGTGGTCTATTGTTACTATTTGATATATATAGGTTAAACCTATAACTCACCAACATTTTTGTTGACGTTTAAAGCATGTTTATTCTCAGGTGAATATTAAGAGCTTCCGCTCTTGCATACTAAAATAAGGACAAGATTTGGAGTCCATGTTTATACGATATTGTGTAAAAACTGCATTCAAGAAACTGATTTCGATGTAACATATTTGTATTGTAAACCATTATGTAATGGTCGTGTGTAAACAGGATATTTTAGATTATCATTATTTGATAATCTACGTAAAACTTTTTAAACCTTTATTTATGAAATAAAGGTTATGGTTTGTTTTAAAAATGAATGCAGTATTTGAAAAACGTCTCATATAGAGGAAAAAACCTCGCAACGAAATCAATTAATATGGAACGTTTTTAATCAATAAGAATGGGACATTTCAATATCAAACAACCCCACACTAGAGTTTTGCTTGTCCTCAAGCAATGAAACTCGATAATAATCTTCTACAATAAAATAATGTCTTCAAAAATATATGTAGAACCAAACGAACAAGAAACCAAAGAAGCAACTAGCGTGGGCACGATTTGGAGTAAATAACAACCATGGTTCCCACTTGCATTCCCCCTTGAAACTTCCCAAACCGCAAACAATATGTAACGGATAAAGAAACCAAAAATAATCTCGATTACGTACCATAATGATGAAGTAGAGAATCTCGAGTCATAATATAAGTCTTCAATAGCATCGGGAATCAAGTGGGAACCGAGCACCAAAGATAAAAAAATCGAACACGTGTGCCAAGAGAACGTACGGCCTACCCCGCAATTGGTCAAGCCAAGCCTCCCACAGTACCTAACATCGCGAGATGTCGGTAGAAAATAATGTGCTTTGGAGGATACACATTACGTCCGGATATCATCGATGGTTATGAGGTAACCGTCTAATCCGTTAAGTCAACCATAAAGATTGAGGGTCATCAGACTTAAAAGCTGATATATTACCTTTCCGGAGGTTATCCACTGGGAATCTGATCAATCACTGACATTTTGTGTATCATGGTGCGCTTCCCATTTGGCTAGCAAATCTCCCTCATTGAGATAAGCTTTGACTACCAGTTTCCCTGTTTGATGTTGAGGCCTGGTAGATTTCCAGTCGATTTTAGCAATGACTTTTCAAGACTTTTCGTCACCCTACAACTGGTCTGGACTACAACTTCTGAAATAAATCAGCAAGTGTGTCGTTCGGGAGACTTGACTCCCTTTAGGATGGAGTGGATTCATCCTGTATGGTCATAAAAGGTGGTCGAGCGCATACATTGTCCTTGTTAGGAGAAACAATGAAGACCGCCCTATAAAGTTTTCGATCTAGCGTATGGCCCGGTTTCGACCACACGATCCAATCACCGTTCATACGGTTGACACCCATTTTTGTACAAGTGACCTACGTATGAACTGAATGTTCATGTAGAATTTCACATTCAAAATAATGAACGTGTTTTGAAAGTTCACGACTTTCTCCTCTAACAGTACCTTATCGTGAAATGATGGGTAATGAAATGGCACGCTTAAGAGGTATACGAACCAAGTAGAACGGTCGGAAGACTTTACTTCCTTAATGAGTGGATCTGAGTCACTCGGAAGTGCCAATCTATTTCAATTGACACCGGGTTTGAAGCACTTTCGGAAGACTTTACTTCCGGTAAATCCCGAAAACCTTCGGGTGCCATAGCTTTTGGCTATGGGTTGTGTTGTCTAAGCAAACACAAGCACGTAGCTATTGCTCCTAAAAAGGACAACACTGGTGAAACTCAAGGCTCCTCTTCCCACAGTATCACATCATTAAATGATGCAATAATAAAATGATATAGTTTCGGAAGTATGCTATACCAAGTAACCAAAAGTTTTTGATCTGGCACGTGATTCGGTCACAATCACGCTATGCAATCGCCGCTCTCTCACGGTTTACACCCGTTTTGGTACAGGTGACCTACTATTTAGTTCTTTGAACTAGTAGGTTCATGTTCAATGGTAATGAACATGTGGAACAACTTTGGCTTCTTTAAACATCATGAAATAAATACCAAGCCAACTCTTAAACAAGGGTTTTGGTCGATCGTGTAATAGTATAAAAATGGTAATTCCAAGTATCGTTCCAAGGACAGAAGAATGTGTGAAATTATCTTGACTTTATGGGGCCATTTCTGAAATCTCAGAATTATAGTTACATACTCGTTGCCATTGACTACGTGTCTAAATGGGCCGAAGCGCAAGCTTTACCCACAAATGATGCACGAGTTGTGATTTCGTTCCTTAAGCGTTTATTCTCTCGATTTGGAACTCCTAAAGCTTTAATTAGTGATAGGGGTACTCATTTTTGTAACGCCCAAATGGAGAAGGTATTGAAGCGATATGGAGTTCTCCATAAAGTTTCTACTTCATACCATCCCCAAACGAGCGGACAAGTTGAGAATACAAATCGAGCTCTTAAAAGTATTCTTGAGAAAACTGTGGGTTCGAATCCGAAGGAGTGGGCAATTAAGCTCGATGAAGCTTTGTGGGCGTTTAGAACCGCCTTCAAAACGCCAATTGGTACCACTCCTTATCGGTTGGTTTATGGGAAACCGTGCCATCTCCCGTTGGAGATTGAGCACAAGGCTATGTGGGCACTTAAAAAGTGCAATTTAGATTTGAAGGAAGCCGGACGCCTAAGGGTGGGGCAATTGAATGAGCTTGGTGAATTACGCCTTGATGCGTACGAGAATTCATTGATTTATAAAGAAAAGACCAAGCAATGGCATGATAGGAAGTTAAAGGGTCCAAAGGAGTTTAACGAAGGCGACCGAGTGCTTTTGTTTAACTCTAGATTAAAGCTTTTACCGGGAAAACTCAAGTCCCGGTGGACGGGACCATTTGAGGTTGTTAAGGTGTACCCATACGGTACGATCGAGTTAAAAAATGCTAATGGTATCACCTTTAAGGTTAACGGACATCGTGTGAAGAAGTATTTTGATGGTCCGTTAGAGATTAATGATGAGGTTCACGTTGAACCCGATCCCAACGTCACTTGAAGTTGGGGACGAGTCGCGTGAACGACTCGTTAAATAAGGTTCACGTTGTTGTAGAGTTTGTATATTTTTGTGCTTGTCTGATAATATGTGCAATATGATCATGCTTGAATTTTTATTGGGGTTAGTTTGGTGGTTTTATGGTGCGAAAATTGGGTTTAGAGGCTTAAAAATGCGAATTTTAGATGTTTCAGTAGGTGGAGCGTCGCTCCAGTTAAGGGCGCGCCGCGCCAATGTTGGGTACCTGATGTACCAGATTTAGGAAAAGGCTCGACATCGTTTTGTAGTTATTCGGAGCGCCGCGCAAGCTTTCGGCGCGCCGCGCGATAAACCTGCGCGTCGCGCGAGATATTGGAGCGCCGCGCCATTTATCTGTCGGCCAGCTGTTTTTGGGTTTTTAATTAAAGTCAACTCGAATTTTCACAACCACATAACTTTAAATCGGGTACCAGCTGTCTTTTATGCCTTTTTACTTCAATTATTTTCTTTCATCTACATCTTTTACTCTTACAAATCCTTTGATCTTCAAAACCCTAAATCTTAAAAGTTTGATCTATTGTTTCAATTAACCTCAATCTTTCAAGAATGGCACCCAAAAAGGTCCGAATTTGTTTCATTCCTTACTAATTTCATCTTATTATATGTAAATTGCTTGTTTAATTCTTAATTATCATGATGAATTAGTGTGGGGTTGCTTTAATTTGGGTTATGTGATTCAATTAGTTATGAGTTTTGTTAGATAATGTTTATATGCTTTGATTTCAAGATGAATTTTGTGTTTTTGGAAGTTTAACATGAACCTAGGGTTTGTAGGGTTTAAAGTTCGAATTTTGTAAGTGAAAAGGGGATATTTGCTTGAAAGTGTGGTGGTTTTTGAATTGTTCATGTGTTTTTGAGCTAGTGTGGGGTAGTGTCCATATGGGCGGGTCAAATTGTTTTGATTGACTTGTGCTAAATTGTTCCAATTATGATTATGCCATTCTAGTGATGATTAAACATATGATTTTTAATTGTAATGAAGCTTTTTGTTAATGGTTGTTGAAATTGATAAAAGTTGCTAACATGATGAAGTTTATTGGATTTTTGGAATTTAAAAGAGTGATAAGTAATCATGTTATGTTTTGGTTATGTTGATTGATGAATAAGGTTATGAGTTATTTGTTTTAATGGATAATGTGATTTGGTTGAGAGTGTAGTTTTTGAAAAGTTTTCACAAGAGTTATTTGTTTCATTGGTGGTTGTTTTTGAAAGTGAATTAACATGAAGCAAGGATTTATTGTAAAGGTGTTTGGTGCTTAATATGATGACTAACACTAACTTTTGAGTTTTGTGTTTGTTTTCTTACTTGTTTCATGAATGTAGAGAACAAGAGGTAACCAACCACAGCAACCACCGAACAATCCGGAATTGTGGTTGACTCAAGTTGCTAATATGGAGGATCTAGAACAAAGGTTTACCATAAATCTTGCTCGTCCAATTGAGCAAACTTACTACTTGGATTGGTCGCATCTTCGAAATGAGAATATTCATGCTTATCGACAATTGCGTGGTTACTTATGGGTTACTTATAGTGGTAATGAGTTGAGACCGTATGAGCGATTGTTTGAGATTAACGAAGACGTTTATGAGCAGTTGACTGTTGAGTTCTTTTCGACCGTAAGTTGTCGCCCCCGAGTTGCTCCTCGTGAGTCGGACTTTTTGACATTCAGGCTTGGCGGGGCGGACCGTCGAATGAGTAAGGTTGAGTTGGCTCGGGCATTGGGTTTGTACCCCGAGTTAAATGATGATATCGATTTACAGTACCATTTGTTGGGATGCCGGGTTTTTGGTGAAGGTGCTTTTAGTGAAAGTGAGTATTGGCCAACGGTTATTAATCCGGGGGTTAGAGCTTTTAGCTCTAGTAGGAGCATTCAGTCAAATCTTCGACGTCCGGAGGACCGAATTCTTTTTAAAATGATTGCTACTATGTTCATGGCCCGGAGAAATGCAAACAAAATTAAACGAAAGGATCTTTGGATCCTTCAGCAGATTAAGGCTAGAGAGGCGATAGATGTCCCTTGTATGTTGGGGGCCTGGTTTCAGGAAATTGGTGAGGATAATCGTCCCGAGCGCCCGTTGTTAGGGGGGCATTTAGTGACACGTTTGGCTGAGGCATTTTCGGTGCCAACTGATAGGTGTACTGTTTCGGGGGCCGAAGCAATGGTATCGAATATTTTGTTTTTCGCTAAAGCCGATTTTATTAGGCGAGGTCCGAACGGTTGGGTTTCGGTAGGTGAGGAAGAACAACAACAGGGTCAACAACAACAACAGGGTCAAGGTCAGCAAGGTCAAGGTCAAGGTCAAGGTAGAGGACGTGGTACTGGGTCCACGTATGACGCAGGGAGTTCTAGTGGTAATGTTCGGGGAGTATGGACTCCCGATGAGGAAACTTTTAATGGGTTGGTGAATAGTGTTGATGGGTTGCATCTTGAGTTCCAAGATAGTCGTTCATTTTATAATGCTCAGATTGAGCATAATCAGCGTATGTATGACGAGCAGCGCCGTCATAATCAGGAGTTGATGACGTGGCACCAGGGTAACTATAGGTCGCTTAACACGAGTTTGGGTCAGGTTCGGACAGAGGTTAGTAATTTGGGCGAACGTGTTAGCAGGATAGAGTATGATGTTCAAGGGATTCGGGCCCACAATCAGTGGGAAATTCATCAGAGGCAGCTCCAACGGCAGATGCGTCGTGTGCCGGATGCGTATATTCCTACGCAAACCACCATTCCGGACTACACCGCCGTGACGCCTCCGAGACCGGATCCATCTTATGACCCGTATCAAGCGTGCCAAGATACTTATGGCGTGACTTGGGACCCGTTGAGAGATTTTTGGTCGGGAAGCAATTGATGTGTTGCACGTATTATTGTTGTATTTGTTTTAGACTATTTCCGTTTCGATTTGGTTGTACTTGATATTTTTATTTTTCGTATGATGTACTTTGAGACCTTATTAGGGGCAAGGCGTTTCGGTACCGGGTGGTACCACCTTGTTCCCTTTATGTATTTGGTGTGTTTTGCTTTTTCTTAGGTGTGTTGGTGAAACGGTTTTTCAAGTCTGGCATTAAGTTCAGCAAAACTACTTGAGTGATGATATTGGTGTGAGAATCGGGAATGGACGATGTTCTTATGCTGGCAATCAGTTCAGCGCCATCTGTCACTGTCATTCCACGATTTGTGGTTAAGCTCGATAAGTTTTTATTTTTCTTACCCTTTTGATTTTAATCCATTTTTGATCTCAAGTAATGGGGACATTACTTGATCTCAAGTGTGGGGTGGGGGATGTAAAATCTCTCTGGTTGGTTATTAATAGAATCATCATTATTTTGGTTTTGATATCTAAAACACTTGGCGTTTCACGGGGTTTTGGTCGTAAAAAAAAAAAATTGAAAAATTTAGGGGAAAATAAAAAAAAATGAAAAAATTAGTTAGTGAAAAAGAAAAAAAAATAGAAAAATAGTTAAAAATTCGACCAAAACCCTTGTTTAAGAGTTGGCTTGGTATTTATTTCATGATGTTTAAAGAAGCCAAAGTTGTTCCACATGTTCATTACCATTGAACATGAAATCCTACTAGTTTAAAGAACTAAATAGTAGGTCACCTGTACCAAAACGGGTGTAAACCGTGAGAGAGCGGCGATTGCATAGCGTGATTGTGACCGAATCACGTGCCAGATCAAAAACTTTTTGTTACTTGGTATAGCATACTTCCGAAACTATATCATTTTATTATTACATCATTTAATGATGTGATACTGTGGGAAGAGGAGCCTTGAGTTTCACCAGTGTTGTCCTTTTTAGGAGCAATAGCTACGTGCTTGTGTTTGCTTAGACAACACAACCCATAGCCAAAAGCTATGGCACCCGAAGGTTTTCTGGATTTACCGGAAGTAAAGTCTTCCGAAAGTGCTTCAAACCCGGTGTCAATTGAAATAGATTGGCACTTCCGAGTGACTCAGATCCACTCATTAAGGAAGTAAAGTCTTCCGACCGTTCTACTTGGTTCGTATACCTCTTAAGCGTGCCATTTCATTACCCATCATTTCACGATGAGGTACTGTTAGAGGAGAAAGTCGTGAACTTTCAAAACACGTTCATTATTTTGAATGTGAAATCCTACATGAACATTCAGTTCATACGTAGGTCACTTGTACAAAAACGGGTGTCAACCGTATGAACGGTGATTGGATCGTGTGGTCGAAGCCGGGCCATACGCTAGATCGAAAACTTTATAGGGCGGTCTTCATTGTTTCTCCTAACAAGGACAATGTATGCGCTCGACCACCTTTTATGACCATACAGGATGAATCCACTCCATCCTAAAGGGAGTCAAGTCTCCCGAACGACACACTTGCTGATTTATTTCAGAAGTTGTAGTCCAGACCAGTTGTAGGGTGACGAAAAGTCTTGAAAAGTCATTGCTAAAATCGACTGGAAATCTACCAGGCCTCAACATCAAACAGGGAAACTGGTAGTCAAAGCTTATCTCAATGAGGGAGATTTGCTAGCCAAATGGGAAGCGCACCATGATACACAAAATGTCAGTGATTGATCAGATTCCCAGTGGATAACCTCCGGAAAGGTAATATATCAGCTTTTAAGTCTGATGACCCTCAATCTTTATGGTTGACTTAACGGATTAGACGGTTACCTCATAACCATCGATGATATCCGGACGTAATGTGTATCCTCCTAAGCACATTATTTTCTACCGACATCTCGCGATGTTAGGTACTGTGGGAGGCTTGGCTTTACCAATTGCGGGGTAGGCCGTACGTTCTCTTGGCACACGTGTTCGATTGTTTTATCTTTGGTGCTCGGTTCCCACTTGATTCCCGATGCTATTGAAGACTTATATTATGACTCGAGATTCTCTACTTCATCATTATGGTACGTAATCGAGATTATTTTTGGTTTCTTTATCCGTTACATATTGTTTGCGGTTTGGGAAGTTTCAAGGGGGAATGCAAGTGGGAACCATGGTTGTTATTTACTCCAAATCGTGCCCACGCTAGTTGCTTGTTTGGTTTCTTGTTCGTTTGGTTCTACATATATTTTTGAAGACATTATTTTATTGTAGAAGATTATTATCGAGTTTCATTGCTTGAGGACAAGCAAAACTCTAGTGTGGGGTTGTTTGATATCGCATATTTCGTATGCGTTTTCCTTACCGATATCGGGTACATTTTGGTCCTTTTGGATACGATTTGGAGTTATTTTGGTTAAAGTTGTGAAACTTTGATTTCCAAGTCCAAGGAGGTTAAATTTGAGGTTATTTGATGGTTTTGGATGTTTTTCGATGTTAACGAGTGAAAAGGTTTGATTCGATTCGAGTTTTGGTGTTAATATTGAGTTTTTCAGCTACTTTCAGCATTTTCAGCATGGAGCGCCGCTCCAAATGGTGGCGCGCCGCTCCAATTAACTGGAAAAACAAGTCGAGCATATTCAAAAACCAAGGCTCAGATCACAGTGAAACGGCACGCCGCGCGGGGTATCTGGCGCGCCGCGCGACTTTCAGCCCGGGTTCAGGATTTTCTCATATTTAAGCCCGAAAAATACCCTAATGTTTCATTATCGTATCTTGACGAATTCCAGCCACTTTTTGACGAACTTAGGTGATTTTTGGAGATCTTCAAGGTCATTCTAAGGTACCAATCGTTCCGGAAACAAGTCTTAATTCGTATATCTTTCAGGATTCAATCTTTGATTAGTTTTATCTCTTTGTTATCAACAATGAATTTCTCTATTTCTTTGATTGTTATTTTGGTTTTAGCCATGATTGTAGGCTAAACTCTTAATGTTTGTCTAGATTGAATATTTGCAAGTGTTTGGATGTTACTTTGATGTAGTGAATCTTGTTTGAACAAAGGGAACCCTGTTTCAATTTAGTGATCTAATTTCCAATTGATTTGTCTTAACCGATTGGGTGCTTACTGGACCAAGGGGGTAAACCGAGTAACGTAATTGAACAAAATAGGGGTGAATTGTGTGGAGTGAACGCGTAACCAATTGAATCTTAATCTTATAATTAGCTAGTTACTAAGTCACAAACGAAAGATGGTTTTTGGTGAAAGGGAACCCTAAGCCAATAAATCCTAGTTTGACGTGTTTGCTAAAAGAGAACTCTGGGTAAACCGACTCTGTAATTGCGTGCATTGATTAATAGAACTAGTGCTTAATAACAAATCATCCAACACTGCGAATAGGAGATCTAGGCGAACATTCTTCTATCCATTGAATTCCAATATCTTTATTTTCCCGTTGAGTCTGTATTTCTTTTATCTAAACTTAAAAATCCAAAAATATTATCTTTTACTTTTAAAGCTATCTTGATTTGGCTAATCGTTAAATAGCCGCAAAACAAACTATCTCGTAATTTCAATTTTCATAGTTTAACTTAGTTTACTTTTATTAGTTTCAAACTTAATTCTCACGTTAATACTGTCCTTGGAACGATACTTGGAATTACCATTTTTATACTATTACACGATCGGGTACACTGCCCGTAAGTGTGTAGTAATCTTTAACCAGGCATATTTCCAGAGATAATTTATATACTAGATTTCACACATCAATGGAGATTGTAATTGTCAAGATACATATGATGTTCTAGAATTTTGAACGATACAAATTTTTTTTTCTTTTTTTTTCTGGGTTTATGAATAGAAGTGATGTTCTAGCACAGTTTTGAAGTCAAAGTATAACATTTGAAAGATGTAAGAATCTAAGAGTGATGTTTTCTATTAAATCTTGGCTTGGATTCTGATTTTTCAAAATCAGAATATGTAATTGAATTTGTATGGAAACGATTGTATATCGCTGTGAGCATAGTTAATAATTTTTGAATCAAAGTTGAGGAATGTACAGTATAACATATTAATTATGAACTTATATATTTCTCGAGTATTACCTACCCGTTAAAGATTTCACAATTAATACTTTGTACAAAAGAATTTTTTTATTACCGTCTTTATGAAAATATATGTATGTATATTTTCTTCAGATGTAATACAGATTTGATGAGCTAATATCATATTAAGCTCATTTGATTTTTGAATTTAATGAATAATCTCTAAAACATTAAGGATTACATAATCTTCACAGAGTATTTCACTAATGAAATCAATACTTCATTATTTATTCTTATTCCTCGGTGAAGGATGTTGATGCTCGTGGAATTCTTATGAACTTCATAAGATATAAATGATGTTTTCTAGAAAGTTTCGAGTACATCGAAGATAAAAGTGTAAAATCAAACATGTAATTGATTAATACACTAAGTTCATTATGAAATGGAATTCATTGAGTTGAAACAGATATTTGTAGTTAACGATGGTTAAGTTGTTAACGAAGGATGTACATCATAGCATATTAGTAATATGAATTAACCGAGTAGTATCTACCCCTTAAAATTCACACGTAATAGCTTAGTACGAAAAGATTCATGATGGTTTTAAAATTTACATATATAAGATATACATATAAATTCTTTAGATGAATTGATTTATTACTTCATAACTCATTGATACAATATACTCGTTGTTGACTCGTAGTGATGTCCACGGTGCTTTCTTGAACTGACGAAGCTTGTGATGTTAGAGGTGCTGCTGATTCTGATGATGTTGACAGCACTGACTGTGCTGGTGAGGCTAAGGGTACTGTTGATGCTGTTGGTAAAACAAGTCTAGCTTGTATCTTACACCATTCGGATAAGGGTTTTTACTCTATCTGATTTAGGGTTAAGGCTAGAATAGATAATTTCTAAACTTTAGAAATTACATAATCGCCATAGAATGTTTCTCCGATGAAGTTATGAATCCATACTTCATCGTTTGTCGTTGCTGGTACTTCTTGGTACCTATGGTGTGTATGATGTTGATATCCGAGGTACAAATTGTGATGTTGAGGCGTGTGATGCGGATGTGGTTGTTGGTGGTGGTAATGATCCTGTTGGTGTGGATGATGGTGGTACCGGTTATGCTGCGGGTGCTGCTGCTGGTGTTCGTAACCCTTGCACCATATTCTCCAAAGCCACTACCCGAGCACGAAGCTCGTTGACTTCTTCTATTATACCGGGATGATCGGTGGTTCGGATGATAAGATAAATAAGATTTATAATATGGGATAGTATATAATCATGATGAGATACTCTGGAAATGAGAGAGAAAATAGTATTACGAATAGGTTCGCCGATAAGTGCTTCAGGTTCTTCGCCAAGAGGTGAATGTGGTGGATGGAAGGGATCACCTTCTTCTTGTCTCCAATGATTAAGTAGGCTACGAACCCATCCCCAATTCATCCAGAATAGGTGATGACTGATTGGTTTATCCATTCCGGTTACACTTTCTTCAGAGTTCAGGTGAATATCCATATCGGAATAGCTGTCGGAATTTAAGGAATTTGAACTAGATATGGGATCCATATTGTATAATTAGAGAGATGATTTTTGATATGAATTAGATTATAGAATTTAGTTTGGTATTCTTCAATATATAATTTACATATGTATATATAATACCAAATTCCATAAATCACGGAGAAATTTTTAGAAGATGTCAGGAAAAGTTTACAGTAACAGATACGCTAAGATATGAATTTTTTCTATACACTATCTATGCAATCAATGCAATAAGATGTGTTTAGACTTAAGATGATAGACAGGTAATTTCTGACAAGAAATGATAAGCAAAACTTTTGACATGCAGACACAGTCGAAGTCCAGACTTACTAATGCATCCTAATAACTATCAGTTAGACACACTTATGCAAGACCTGGTTCACTAGGACCAACACTCTGATACCAACTGTGATGATCGCTCCAAATCCATATGGACGAACACGTCATTCATCGATTTCATTGCGAGGTGTTTGACCACTATATGATACGTTTTGTAAACATTGCATTCTTTTGAAAAGGCACACCATAAATGAATATTTAAATCAAACGTTTTCGACATCTGATGATTTCTACATATAGACAATCACCGTAAATAATAGTTTACAATAGTAATTCTGTTGACAATGCAGTCAAAATAAGATACATAGTGATGATTTGGTGAATGCAACGTTTCCTTGATAAATATGCCATGTAAGACTCCATGCACATAGCTTGTCTAATATATAAGCAAACAGCGGAAGACTTCTAGGGAACCTGAGAATAAACATGCTAACAAGTGTCAACACAAAGGTTGGTGAGTTCATAGTTTTAGTGTTTCGCATAATCTGTATATAAAGGTGGATCACAAGATTTCAGTTGTTTCATCCGAAATGTTTATCAAAATATTCTACGAAATTGAGCACCCTGGTAACTAAACTTAACGTATATATAATTTATACCCTTTGTATAATCATCTTAATAATAAACGCAAATCAACATGTACGCTTCTCAAATAGCATACGTCCGTTAAAAGGCTAGTGCTCTAGCTCAGACGGGAATATCAAGCCCTATGGATCCATATACTACTACTCGCGCCTACCAGTTCTTATAACCGGCAGTTACTAGTTACCAAAGCTAAGGGATTTTCGGTTCAAACTCGGTGTAGAATTTAGTATGTACTTGTATCCATTGCGTATAAAATAAAGTGCATGTATTCTCAGCCCAAAAAATATAGATTGCAAAAGCAATTAAAAAGAGAGCAAATGAAACTCACCTTAGCAGCACATAAAGTTGTTCACCGAAATGTGATCGAAACTCGAAATACCAAATAACCGTAGATCTCAACCTAGAGAGCATATTTTGGTCAATAAATGTCTATCAAGCTAGGTCTGGTCATAGTGTATCATAATCCTAATGCTCGAGATCGACATACAAAAGTTATCCAAAGTCGGTTTAAAAAGTCAATTTTGACAATAATTCACAAAACGTGATGTACCTTATATAAGGATTCATTTACTCGGTTGGTAATATTCAAAAATCCATTTTATCAATCTCGTAAACAAGTTGTTTAAATATTAATTGCAGATTCAAAAGCAATTCCAATTAACGTCAATCATAATTCAGTTATTCATATTTTTTAATCCGTTCATCAAAACTATTCGATATCTAAATGAAAAGTTATTGATTTTTCGTTAGCTTTCCAAAAACATGCATATCATATATCTTTTTCCAGTAATATATGTATTTAATTCGTGATTCATTATAAACTGTTTAACGGCAAAATTTAGCATACAAGCATGCATAAATATATATACTCGAGCACTAGACATGGATACATAATTATTATATAAAAGATAAGATATGAATGCTCACGTATCAATATTGAGATTCAATATTGCAGGAAAGTACTTAAACGCAACAGAGATGATAAATACTAGGTTTGACTTGCGAACAATACCCATGAACATTACCCATAACCTCCATAGCTATAACCCATAATTTTCTTAGTTCTATCCCGTTTGAAGCTTGTTTTGAAAGTGACATGCTCATGACCTCGTCGTAATATTTTATGTATAATATTACTAAAAATATTAAGATTAATAATAATAATAATCTTAATAATATAATAATAATAATAATAATAATAATAATAATAATAATAATAATAATAATAATAATAATAATAATAATAATAATAATAATAGTAATAATAATAAATACTTAGGAGTAATATGTGTAAAAAAACATGCGCAAGAAACCTGGTATTTATAGCCATAATTCCTTATTCTTATGCCCATGCGATCGCATGGGTTTTATGCCTATTTCTCATGCGATCGTATGACCGTCAGATCCAGCTCATATATTTTTTTGTTTTCTTGTTTGTCGACATAATTAAATATAATATATATAATATATATAATTTAAATAATTAATTATATATTATATTAAATTCATGTGCATAGTTGACTTGTAATTTTCATTCCGATGACTCGTACGTTGTCACTCGACTTATGTCCCGGTTCCGGTTTCTCGAATGCATTTTCGTACGCTTAGAAAACTCGCAATTTACGTTTTGTGACTCGTACTTTTGTCAAAATATAGTCTTAAATTATCAATAAACTATATCATTCAAAGTGTATCTTAAACTTTCGAGTGTTTTAGTCATTTACTTCTATAAATCATTGTCTCGCTATTTGTTAATATATATATATATATATATAATAACAAATCGTTTTATGACCAAGTTAATATATATTTTCAACATTCATAAACACGTTTTAAATATACGTCGTAAGTTATTCATACAATTAATATTCCAACTTATCATATATATTCAAATAAATATTTAAACCAATAAGTTTAATGTACGGTATCAAAAAAATTAATACATTGTTACGTTTTCAAGTTATAGTATATATATATATATGTATCTATATACATATAATTGTTCGCGAATCGTCGAGAACAACCGAAAGGTATTTGAATATACGAAAATAGTTCAAAAATTTTGAGATTCAGTTTTACAGACTTTGTTTATCGTGTCGAAAATGTTACTCATACAAAGATTAAGTTTAAATTTGGTCAGGAATTTTTAGGTCATCACAAGATGGAGTAAATCTGCGTGCAGATTGAGTAAATCTGCGTGCAGATTGAGTCAATCTGCGTGCAGATTGAGTCAATCTGCGTGCAGATTGAGCTTGTTTTAGGTGCAGGCACACTCTGTTCTTCGTAAGAAAATTGAATCTCTCAAAATCAAACCTATAGCAAAAATTAAAAACGCAGATTTATTAGGTTTCATCACGTGAATCTATGTGTAAAGTTTTAGATTCTAACTCCTAGATTTGAGCTCGAATTCGTGAGTCAAAGATTTGGGGGAAAAAAGTCAACAATTTTTTCATAGCTCAAATTCATAATCTATATGATGTTTCAGCTTAAATTGACGATTGACGAGCATTAGATGCAACATTTTAAGCAACTTTCATGTTGGAATCATCATCTAAAACGCCTTTGATTGATTTTACGAATTCATATTCATCGTTCACAAGTGATGGTTCGCTGGGTTCTCTGCTATCCAGAGTTCTTCCAGGTTCCTTTCACTATATATATATATATATATATATATATATATATATATATATATATATATATATATATATATATATATATATATATATATATATATATATATATATATAGTGGTAAGATCAAGAGAGAAGTAACCAATCGGGGGGAAGCAAAAACTTTTTTTTTTCGTTTTTTAAAAAAACTTTTTTCACGAACATTATAGATGGGATGAAAATAAGAACATTTAGTAGAGACACTTTGTGATAAATTTTTTTATTTTGGCGGGAAAATGCTCGAAGAAGTAATATATAACAATTATCGTGTTTTTCGAGCGTATGTTGAGGTTTTAGCTATTGGGGTTTAGATATTAGAGTTTAGATATTAGGGTTTATAGGGTTTAGATATTAGGGTTTAGAAATTTAGGGTTTAGAGTTTAGATTTAGGATTTAAATTGAGTTTTTAACACGAACGGTTTAGAGTTTAGGGTTTAGGGTTTAGGACCCTAAACCCTAAACTCTAAACCGTTCGTGTTAAAAACTCAATCTAAACCCTAAATCTAAACACTAAATTTCTAAACCCTAATATCTAAACTCTATAAACCCTATTATCAAAACCCTAATATCTAAAACTCAACATACGCTTGAAAAACACCATAATTGTTATATATTACTTCTTCGAGCGTTTTCCCGTCAAAATAAAAATATTTATCACAAAGTGTCTTTATTAAATGTTCATATATTCATCTAATCTATAATGTTCGTGAACAAAGTTTTTTCAAAAAACGAAAAAAAAAATTTGCTTCCCCCCGCTTCCCCGCGATTGGTTACTCTCCCCTTGATCCTACCACTATATATATATATATATATAAATATATATATATATATATATATATATATATATATATATATATATATATATATATATATATATATATATATATATATATATATATATATATATATATATATATATATATATATATATATATATATATATATGAGAACCATTTTTAGAGTGAGAACTCTGAGAACTCTAGTAGTCGAGCAAAAACAATACGCGACCGAACAAAATTATGTCTTGGTCGAACATTTTTTCATTTTCATGCAGTAGGCTTGGTTCTACATGACAGGATGTAGAACAGCATGTAGAACATGTTGTTCTACACTTGTTCTACATCAATTTTCATCAAATTAAGTTAGTGTTTAGATATAGGGTTTAGATTTAGGGTTTTAGGGTTTAGATTGGGTTTAGGGTTTAGATTTTAAGGTTTAGGGTTTAGATTTAGGGTTCAGAATGAGTTTTTTACACGAACGGTTCTGTAAACCCAAAATCCTAAACCCTAAACCCTAAACTTTAAATCGGGCTAAATAAAAAAAGTTGATTATGATGTAGAACGTGTGAAATTCGAATAAAAATGGTGAAATTCGAACTAATTTGGAGAAATTTGAACTTATTTATGTTCTACACAATTATAATTAGAAGAAAATCAGGTCCAATTTGAAAAAAAAATTGAAAATTTGAACATGTTCTACATTTTTCTGTTTTACATGCATGTTCTACATTTTCACCAGCTCCAAAAATTGCTCGACTATGAAATAATTGTTCGGCCACGTTTTTTTTTGCTCGACCACCTCCATTTTTGTTTTTGCTCGAATTTCACTCAAAATTGCTCGAATTTCACCAAAATTGTTCTAATTGGAGTTCTCAGGTTCTCACACATGATGAGTTCTCACTGAATCCTCTCCCTATATATATATATATATATATATATATATATATATATATATATATATATATATATATATATATATATATATATATTTGCAAATTCTACTTAAAAATATGTTTTAACATTCGTTCTCTAACAAATTTAATTTCATTACATTTATATAAATGTTAGAATTATTTTATTATACTAGTGATATCCGTGGAACCACGGGTTTGTTTAAACGAAACAGTTTAATGATATGTTTTAAGTATTAAGTGAACGTAAATGCTAAAGTAATTTAGTTTAATACCACGGGTTTTTTTTAAACGAAACAGTTTAATGATATGTTTTAGGTATTAAGTGAACGTAAATGTTAAAGTTATTTAGTTTAATAACCCGTGAAACCACAGAGTCCGACTAAGAAACTCGTAAGCTGAACATTTCATCAAACACCTAAAATGCATATTAAACAATCCACATCCAATCATAAGAGATAATATTGGTTGTCATTTTATTTTAAAAGTGTAAATTAAAATATAAATTTAGAATTAGTTTTATTCTGCCTAGCTTTTATACCTTCTCGTACTCAATTCAAAATAATTTAATAATAACAATTAATAATTAAAAAAATTATTAATAAGATTTAATAATAACAATTAATTAATAAGATATAATTTTAATTCAAAATTATTTATATTAATGACATCACCCACCATATTTAGATTTTTCTCTTTTTTCTTTTTAATTTTTTCTTAACAAAGGAATCAGCCTAATGATAACATCATCATTATAGAATTTTAATATTAACTATAGATGTATATTATATTTATATTATATAGTAAAAAGTTAGTGTAAAATGAAGTATGCATAAATGTTAAGAGATTTATGTGTAAAAGGTGTAGACCGACAAGGACATCATGTTGTGTTGCATTTTGCAATGTGTAAAAGGTGTAGACCGACAATGACATCATGTTGTGTTGCATTTTTCAACCCATCAAAATTCTCCGTAATAGTCGGATGGCTGTAACCAAATACCCCATGAGTGTTGGGGTCGAGTCTTCCCGAGAGTCAAAGAAGCTATGCTCCTGACTAGAAGGGTGTGCTCTTCGAGAGTCAAAGGAATAGATTCCACCCGAGAGTACGCATGACTTGAACCTGCGTCATTTTTGTGTATATTTTTTTTTTAACAATATTACACTCATATAAATTTTAGAAAGAAAAAGAGTTCGCAAATGAGTTCTACAAATCAAATCTTTTTTATATTTTCTCTTTCATACATTCTTTATACATAGTCTTTGATATTTTTTAATTTAATTAAATCATTTTAGTTGTTTTTAATTTTTTTCACATTTTATATAGGGTCTCACTATTATAACGTTGTTTTAAGCCGCTTTAATAATTTTTTAATTTTTAATGACAGTTTTTTTGCCCTAACTAGTAAATTCCTTGGATCAACCACTATATTTGATTATGTTTAATATAATTAGCTAGTAGCTAGAGTTCATTTTTTTAAAGGTGTGTCAAAGTAATTGTAGTTGAAACTTATGGTTAGTAATTAACTAAAATGACGCGGATATGAAATGTAACAAAGTATAATAATGAAAAAATATTGGTAATTTCATATTTTATAATTTCAACATTTAAAGGTCATGTTTTCATTAAGTTTATAATAAACTTCTATGTTTTTAACAACATAAGTTTAATCTCCTACAAATTCTTCTAAACTAGTCCCCTAAAACACACGTTTCCGCTTGCATTAAGTACCAAACACACTCTTCAGCTTGCATTGAGTTTAAACAGGATTGATCTATCTACAAATATAAGAATTGTTAGCAACCAAGATAAACAATTCAGTCTGAAGTTGAAGTTCCTTGGGTGACTTCTGCAAATCTCGATCTACTACGCAATGTAAGCTTCACAAACTTCTCCGCACAGCTCATAACACAGTTCTCCTCACGTTTGTTTAATGTTTTTCGATAAAAGGTTTCAACACATTCTGTAAAGCATTTCTCAACAATCCCATTGTACGTTTTCAAACTAAAAATATAAGATAAAAATACATAAGTATTAACATTCACAAAATGTTTACAAAAATTACTTATAATGACATTGGTACAATTGAGGATTGCTACATAGGTTTTGCATATATCTAGTTTAAAACTTTGGAGATCAAGAATATGAGGAGAGCAAAAACTGCCCAACCGCAATAATTATAATTATAATAATTATTAGTATAAATATTTTTTTGTACCTATCGATTATCGATTAGAAAAACTGCTCAACTGCCCAACTTATTATACAAGAGGTTTACGCACTTAACAAAGATCCAATCCAATTAAAAATAAAAAATAATAATAATAATAATTAATAATAATAATAGCAAAAAAATTATAATAAATAATAATAAATAAATAATAATAAATAAATAATAATAAATAAATAATAAATAATAAATAATAAAGAAAAATCAAAATGTCGTTCCCTTAACGTCCGACTGCAACAATATATCAATTGCATCGGTATACATCGGTATACATGAGAACTATCACTATAGCTTCACACAAAGATGTATGCATAACTTAAGAAAATAAATAAATAATGCATAACCGGCTATAAAAGCATGTGAAGCCATCAATATAAAATGTTGTAACTTGATATCTGATTTAAGTCAAAAAGTCACATTAACTATTAATTAATTAATTAAAAAAATAAAGACTATTAATTTATCATCTAATTAAAACTGTTACATACACGATAGTAGAGAATATTATGTGAACCTGTCACTAATTTGGAGTTGATCGATAATGGCTGACATTCGAGCTTGATCTTCAGGTGAAAGAGAACCCAAATCCCCACCGATCATATTCTTGTCCATTTTCAGAACTTATTAATTTTTTGGGAATTCAATTGTGTGTATTTATTTATTTATTTAGGGTTTAAGAAGATTGCTTTTTGTCCAAGTTGTTGAATTGGGGGTTTAGTCTAGAGACTGAACAATAAATGGGTTATAAGGCTTTGTTGGCACAATTTATTCGGGCCTGTAGCTGAAAAGGCCCATTTATTAGTTAGCACAAATTTATAAGGCTTTGTTATCGGTATTTATTTGTTGGGGCAATCACCTATTTACCCATTTTTTTACCCCTTTCTGAGCTGGAACCCAAAAAAAAAAAAATTTGGCTAATTGCCCGCGCAAGGCGCAAGAGACCTTGCGACCTTACGACTTGCGTTGAGGAAGTTGAAGAACATGTTGAAGATGAACTGCAAGATCAGGAACATGGTGGTGGAGAACAGTCTCAATCTCAATCTCAATCTCAATCACAGTCTCAATCTCAGTCTCAAACAAACTTATCTACTGATGCAAAGGAATTATACAATTCTTTGGTGAAACGGATGGATAGGCAAGAAAAAGAGCTGCAAGAGTGTAGAAAACAAATAAATGATCACGAGAAACGTATATCTGAACAAGAGAAACGATTATCAGAACAAGAGCAACATCAAGATGAGGAGTTACTTGGTCGATCCTTCTCAGACAATGAAAACGACAAATCAGCTCAACGGATTAGACGTGGAATGAGAGATCGACGACCAACATGTGTACTAAGCTCCCCTTTTACAACACCGGGATACAGAAAACCAATCGAGAAGGTAAGCCTTTAATTACAGTTTTTTACCTTATACTTGCAGTTTTTTTATTAATTTTTATAACTAAACAGGCTGAATTTGTAAAAAAAAATAGGTGCAAGGTCATACCTTACGTCCTTGCGCTTGTTTAGCCAAACAGGCGTAAGGTTATATCTTGCGACCTTGCGCCTATGTTACATATGTGGCGCAAGGTCATACCTTTCGCCCTTGTGTATGGCGCAAGGTGTATCTTACGCCCTTGCGCCATCTTGACTGACTTCTTTAAATCACAGCTGTCAGATGATGTTGCTCGGAAAGTGAAAAGGCTGAGGGTGTCTGAGGCTAAGGAGGTTGTTAATCTAGATACTGAAGAACAAGAAAAAGAAGAACCTCACCCTATTGTTGAAGAAGCTGTTGTTGCTCCGATTGTGAAAAAGCGTAAAAGGTCGCAACAGGATTGGGTTAATGATGAGAAAATTTGGTCGATGGTAGACAAGCTAGTGAATGATCAAGGAACTCTACTACCACCACCACCAAATGCTTGGAGATATGGTAGAAAGCACGTTGGGCCTTCAAAGGATCCGAAGAGTATGGTGGATAATAAGCAAGAAACGCGGTGCATGTTCATTTTTCAAAACGTACAATTTTTATACCTCACACCTGAGTTTTGGATCAGGTTACTTGGCCTTGGATATTCCGGAAACTTGGAAAACTTAGTAAGTTTCTTGCTTATTTGTTTTCATTCTTGAAAATCTTCAGTTAATGTCTAACGTATTTATTTTATCACAATTGTAGCATATTGATGGATGGGCTACACTTATGTTAAGATATCGTCAGAGGGTTCTCCCCCGAGCAAGCCAGTATTCCACTCCTGTTATCCTGACCGACTCGTTTGCTTGTAGTTCTCTATGGACTGTGATGCCATTGGGTTTCCTTTCTAGGCTTGTAGCGTTTCAGTCCTATTATGATGATACACAAAAGGAGGAAGAGAAACGGAAAGAAGCAGAGAAAAGAGGAGAAGTAGCAATCACAGGGGAGAATCCACCTGATTATATGTATTTGATTGGACTAGGGGATGGTAGTGATGAGCTATATCCATCCTGGGCCTATTGTGATAAGGTTTGTTTTAATTCCCCCTTTAAATTTTAAAATTTGAGATGTTCTGGAATAGGCGCAAGGTTCAGTCTTGCGACCTTGCGTCTCATTTAGGTCAGGCGCAAGGTGTCCCTTGCGTCCTTGCATCTTGTGTTTTAGGCTGGTCGCAAGGTGGTCCTTGCGTCCCTGCGCCTGTGTTTAAGGTTAGTCGCAAGGTGTTTCTTGCGCCCTTGCGTCCTTGCTTCAGGCGCAAGGTGTTCCTTGCGTCCTTGCGTCTTGTGGTTTAGGCTGGTCGCAAGGTGGTCCTTGCGTCCTTGCGCCTGTGTTTAAGGTTAGTCGCAAGGTGTTTCTTGCGCCCTTGCGTCCTTGCTTCAGGCGCAAGGTATTGTCTTGCGTCCTTGCGCCTACTTCAGTTCAGCTAATATTGTGTATGATTTTTGCAGATTTTGATCCCCGTTCACTTTTACGATGCTGCACACTTTATTCTCATTGTGTTGAACTTGGAGGAGCAGAAGATATTGGTGTATGATAGTTTGCCCGGTCATGTTGATCAAGAAATTGCCCAGCTCACCAAAGATCTGGGAGATCAATTGCCTGTATACTTTAGAGCAATTGATTACTTTAACCAAAAGCAAGACTCCCAGATTGTTGAATACTTGGAAAACAAGGAGAGTATAGAGTTCATGACCGAGGCAGCACCAGTCGTGCCAGTGCAAAGAGGTGGTAATGGGGACTGTGGTGTTTGGGTCTGCATCCATATGGAGAGGGTGATCTTTGGGTGGGATGAAATCCCCAACATTGGAGATCCTAAAAAGGCAGCAGAAGACTACAGACTGAGAATGGCCAAGACCTTCTTTCGTGCACGCTTTGATACCCAGGAACCCCCACCGAAAGAGAAAGAAAAAGTTGGTAACTGAGGTTTTATTTTGAAAACTGTATTTAATTATGTAAGTTGTAGATAAAACTATAAATGTTGTAAATTGTGAACACGTCCAAAACTGTTTTTTTGCAGGCGCAAAGGTAATTAATTAGACCTTGCGACCTTGAGTCTCATTATAGTCGAGGGCGCAAGGTGCTTCTTGCGACCTTGCGCCTCGTGTTTAGCATCAGGCGCAAGATACGTCTTGCGTCCTTGCGCCTCGTGTTAGAAGTGCTTCTTGCGACCTTGCGTCCTGTTTAGTACCAGGCGCAAGGTCCATCTTGCGACCTTGCGCCTGTTTTTATTGTGGCGCAAGGTATGACTTGCACCTCAACCTTTTTGATTATTAT
Source organism: Rutidosis leptorrhynchoides (assembly GCF_046630445.1). Classification (NCBI taxonomy): domain Eukaryota; kingdom Viridiplantae; phylum Streptophyta; class Magnoliopsida; order Asterales; family Asteraceae; genus Rutidosis; species Rutidosis leptorrhynchoides. The sequence goes on along the minus strand of NC_092338.1, from coordinate 120,254,015 downwards.
TGTAACAATAGCTTGTGCATTCAGTATTACAACATATGAAGTAACACACGAAATCACATCATAAAATAAAAATTAAACAGGTCCAAAATTAAACAATATTACAACAAGGGACGAAATCACACCTTAAATTGTTCCTGAAAATAAACGTATCCCGGGAACTAATTACTACCTAAATTGTACGTTGGATAAAACTGAGATTGATAAGCTTGAGATGGTTCGACTGTCTCTTTCAACTTTGAGGTTGTGTTTCTTGCCCGTTGAGAAGTTGATTCACCTGTTCGGTCATAAGTAGCTGGGCATGTTGATCGAGAATGACCTGGTTCTTTACAACGACTACAAGTTCTTACTTTTTTTGTAGTTTCTTCACCTTTTGAAGGAATGCATTTTTTACCTTTAGGACGTCCAGGTTGTCTTTTCTTTAGAACTGGGGGGTGTACAATTTGCAAAATCCCGGGTCCCGGATCCGACCATTCAGACCGATGGGGGAGAGGAAGAATGTGTTCGGAATACGTATTTATGTATGTTTGAGAGGTGAACCAATGTGATACATAACAACTAATATCCTCCACTCCGAAGAGTCGTGCTGATGCAATCACATGACCGCAGGGTATGCTTGATAATTGCCATTGACCACATGAACAAGTTTTATCTTGTAGATTAACCAACCCATTTTTTCGTCCATCATGTACCTCTATTAGATCATTTGTCGATGGAAATGCTCGCCATCTTCTTGATTTGTCCGTCCTCTTAGCTAGTTTACGTTCAACATATGGAGTAACCGGTGAAGTAAGACTAACTGATTTGTTGCGATGTTTGAAATACCAATCCTGTATTGAACAACGAAAAAATTCGAACAACATGCAAACGGGTAGTTTACGAGCATGTCTTGATAGAGAGTTTATAGACTCTACACTGTTGCTTGTAAGGTATGAATACCTAATATGAGTAGATTGACTTCTGGACCATCTATTGATACCATCCTCACATAGCACTTTATAAGACGCTTTCAATCTCCTTCAAAATACATCAAGATGATCCTGAAAATCTGACGCAAGGTAAGTCTTAACCATTTTTCAATAGTGCCATTCGAAGAATTTCATCTTGTTGGATTTAGTTTTGATGTTCATGAATAAATGACGTGCGCAATTAGGGTGAAACGCTTCCGAAAAACACATTTGCAATGCCGTGTGCTATTGAAGCAGCACGATCAGAAATAAAAGTAATCTCTGACATACGATCAACCATACCATAACTCATTAAATGATCTCTTAGGTTGCCAAAAAACCATGACCAAACACTGTTTGTCTCGCCTTCACCAATTCCATAAGCCAATGGCAAAATTCCATTATCGCCATCCATCGCAACAACAACTAAATTAGTACCCAGGTACCCACCCTTTAAATGTGCAGCATCGACGATGATTATCGGGAGGACATGTTGCACAAATGATCGAATCTGCATGAAATTTTCACAGTAAATCAAATATTATCAATGATGCCTTATACACCAGGCGCAAGGCGCAAGACACACTCTTCTGTCTTGCGCCTACGAAGCGCAAGTGAAGGCTTGCGTCCTTGCGTCTTTACTGCCAGTCGCAAGGTGTGACTTGCGTCCTTGCGTACTTGTAGGCGCAAGATGTATCTTGCGTCCTTGCATATGGTGTACATATTAAAATTGGTTTTTGCTAATATATATTTACTTACAACTTCGCCAATGGACATGTAACACATCACAAATTTATTTTCTTTGTCGGTAACCAAATTGGTGATGGTCCCCGGGTTGTGGATCTTAAGGTTATGAAGGTAAATTGGAAGCATTATAAAGGAGTCATCACTACTGCCACGTAACATCTCTATTGCTTGACACTTGGCCCTCCATGCTTGATTGTATGATATGCTCACTCTAAACCGATTGGCTACATCATCACGTATATCTTTTGGTTTATACTCTCGATTAGCAGCCTTGAACGAATCCATAAGAATACTACCCAACACCTTTTTAGTAGCATGTTTATTGTTTCCCATAATTTGTGTGCGTGAGCAGTGTGTACATCATGCAACTTCTTAATCCAGGACAAAGGACAATTAACCCAGGGTAATAAATAAAAATCAAAACGTCAAACATCATGAGTACGGAAGTTTAAATAAGCATAATATATTTTATTTTTTTATTTCCTCGTACTTTTATTTATTGTCATTTTAATTATAGTTATTTATTTTTTTTCGTTAGTTAAATATCGTCATTTACTTTACGCTTCGCTTAAAATATAAAATCGACAAACCGGTCATTAAACGGTAAACCCCCTTTTATATTATTACTATATATAATTATATATATTTTGTACAAATATAGTTATATAAAAGTATAGTGTAAAATAATTCATCTCCCTGTGGAACGAACCGGACTTACTAAAAAACTAGACTACTCTACGATTAGGTACACTGCCTATAGTGTTGTAGCAAGGGTTAGGTATATCCCATTTATAAATAAATAATTAAAACTTGTGTAAATTGTATCGTATTTCGTAATAAAAATATATAGTATTTTCGTACACCCCACTGCACACATCAAGTTTTTGGCGCCGCTGTCGGGGACTCGGCGAAATGCTATATTTTTATATATATATTTGTATAAATATATTTTTAGAAAAACAATATAAAATTTAAAAAAAAAAAAAAGACGGAACCATTTTGAACCTGCAACATATTCTGAATCTGCATACCTCAGCACTCGCGGAGCATCTTTGGCAGAAAGAATCCGCACTCGCGGAGAATCTGACAGACTGAACCTAGCCTGCATTTATTACGAAATTATGGTTTTATTTATTAATTATTATTATTATTAAACCAAATTAGGGTTTAATTAAATTAATATTTAGTTTAGTTTAAATTAATTTTGTATTTTTAAGTTTTAAGTAGTTTTATTAATATATAAATTAATACTTTTAATAAATAATAATATAAAAATAATATTTTTATAAAAATAAGTAATTTTATCATTTTTTGTCTCTTTTTATAAATTGTATATTTTAATCATTTGTATATTTTTCGTTCGTAATTAATTTTAAACTTAGTATTTTGCCGTAGTAATTTTATATTTCTAGATTCTTAAGCTTTGCCATAAAATCCCTTAAGTGCTTTTTCTTTAGAATTAAGATTTAGGCGCTTTAGAATTTTGCGACGCCATTTTTCGCTTTAGTTTATAATAGATTTTAGTGCCAATTTAAGTAATTGCCGTTTTCCGAATAGAATTGCATTTACCTTTAGAACTTTAGGCGCAACTTTTTAGATTTAATTTTTAGACTTTTAAGTTTCGACGTTTTTCTTTCTTATTTTTATTTTTCGACGTTTTTCGACGCTCTTTTTCTTTTTCGTTTCTACGCGCTAGTTTTTAGGATATAGATTTTTATTTTTAAATTTCGACGAAAAAAATTATTGTAAGCGATTGAATTAATTGACACCAATTTTCTGGTTCGTAGTAATAGTTGGATTTGTTAGTGGCGAGTTGTGGGCTTCCGATTTAAAGGATCCTGGCTACCTGCTGCATCTATTGGCTATTCGAAACGTGGGCAAAAGCAGAAAAGTCTATTAATTTGATAACTTATATAATTTTTAGTTTTATAACTAATAGAATAATTAGTAAATGCACCACATTGTAGCTAAAATTTGGTAATAAGTGTAGTATGGAAAATCTCGAAAATATTTTGGAAACTCTTTATGACATACGAAATCAATACTCTCAAACGGGTATTGATAAAAATTCGTTCGGTCAATCTTGGATCACGAATGACGAAACAATAACTGGTTGTGAAATCTGTGGAGATTATCATTCAACATGGGAATGTTATTATTATGTTCCTATGGAAAATTATGCACCCATGGAACCTGAATGGAATGATTACGAAGAATACAATTCAAATTGGGATTATTCCCAAGAATATATCCAAACTCAACAACCAGAGGACGAGGAAAATTATGTGTCTGAAAATTCTTTAGATTATATGAAAATCAAACTCGAAGAACTTGATGCTCAAAATGAAAAAATGAGAGAGTTTGTAAATAGGCAAGCTGAAACTCTATCAGATTACATACCTGTTGATCTGAGGAGTATTGTGCAAGAAAATCTCATATCATCGAATTTTGTTGAATTCGAGAGCTCCGAAATCACCAACTATCCCGAAGATACTTTTTATTCAACTTTACCAATTTCACAACATATCGACACATTAGCCTCTACCGACGAAATCATCGATCCATCAATGGATAAAGAAGAAGTAAGGGTGACAAATTGGTACTCTTGGGAAAACAATAACGTTAAAAATTTTACCCCCAAGACCAAAATGGTGGAACTGATAAGAACCGTTAATGAAGAAGAATTTGCTTCGATCCTGAAATTCACCATTCCACAACCTTCCAACCCAATATTCTCAATAGACGAGTCATATACCGAAGATGAACTACGAGCTGTAATAGATAATGACACCTCGGATTTCACCCAATTGGGTAATAGAGGTGAAACCTTTGATCCCGAGAATGAACGGAAGGAAATGTTAGGAATTGTCCACCCTATAATATGTATGTCAGTGTATATCGATCCATTTGACCAAGAACCAGAAAAGAGACATATCCATTTACTAAAAGCTACACTTAGAAAAGAATTAAGTAGTGACGATCGGGTGGGTCTAAACTTTAAACCCATTGATATATTATACACCACCCGAGATGTAAATAACTGGCTCACTATTTTAATTCTTGGAACTTATTCTACCAACTTCACATGTCGTCAGCTAAGTGTGGGGAAGTCTAACCCCACTTAACGTTAAATTAGGGGTTCAGGTTAGTGTATAACTCGTTAATAAAAATGCACGATTAGGGTAAAAGACGCATTTTCAAATATTAGTAAACAGTTCAGAAAAGCAGCCGTTTTTGAAGAAAAACATGTGTGATAAAACAAGAAGGAATGAACGATGAGGTGCACCATCTATCATTCGACGAGCTTTAAATTTACAAACTGAGTATTCTTAATCACTTTTCTACACTAATCACCCTCATGAATTTATAATTATAATCTGATTTCATGCAAATGAGGGCATTGCATGATCTCAAGTGTGGGGAAGGGTTATAAATTCTCTCGGGTTTATACTTGGTTTATTTTCTAAATTTTATGAAAATTTGAAAAATTTTCAACTAAATGAATTCAAAATCATGTTTATACATATTTATGAACGATAAAACTAGGTGTTAATGCCGAAATTATCGTTACCTCGAAAAGGACATAAATTGAGAAACAACTAAAACGCTTGAATTTATTTGTTAAGATATAAAAAGTCGCATGAAAAAAGCCAAGTGTGGGGAGAATGTACCAAGTTATTCAATTAAAAACTATCTATCACATGTTTCTGTAAAGTTTATTGCAGGTGCTTTTGTTTTGGACTAAATTAACTGTTTTACCCGGTTTACTGTAATATATTTGAAAGAGAGATGGATCTACACAATGAATCAATTCCATCATTAAAAGGAAGTAAAGTCTTCCTAAAAAGACACGCGCTTCTTGATTTAGGTCAAGAAGTTGTCGTCCAGACCAGCTGTAGGTTGACGAAAAATATAGAAAAGTCATCACTAAAATCAGCAGGAAATCCACGGACCTCAGCATCAAACAGGGTCGCCAAGTGGTCAGACTTATCCTAACCATGAGAGGATCTGTCTCGTAAAATGAGGAGGGCGCCGTGCAAATTAGCTTGATAAGACTAATGAATCAGACCCCCAGAAAGGATAATCTCCTAAAAGATTAAAAATCAGCTTTTAAGCCTGATATTACTCAATCCTTGAGATTGACCTTAAAGATTGAGAATTACAAACTCATGGAATTCGATGATATCTAAACTCGAACTTGAATGAGAAAATATTTTGATCAAAATTAAAACCGATTTGTTTTCTGAAAACCTATTTTCATTGCGTTCATTACCATTGAACGTAAAATCCTAAGAATTCACATGGAATTCATTAGATCACCTGAACCAAATTGGGTGTCAACCGTAAGAACGGTGGTTGCATAGAATGGTCGAAGACAGGACCTTGTGCCAGACCGAAAAATTATAGGGTGATCTTTACTATTGCTCCTACAAAGGATAGTAATTGCATCCGACACGTTGTGGACCATGAACATCTGCATGTCATTAGACATTTCCCTAAAAGTTGCTTGTTCAACGCTTTCCTTTACAACCGGACGGTAGTTTACCGAAAGGTAATATACGGAGCAAGTATACTGGACGTGTTGCTTTCCTAATACAAGGTTAGCAAGTGGGTGACACAAAACCACAAGTTTTGAGCTAAAATTTTAAAAATCTAAAACCCACAAAATCCACAAATATATTTTGCAACACCGATGGTGGGTCAAATCAGAAAACTTATCTAGGGTAAAAGCTAGAATGAATTTTCAAAAGATCAAATATTTTCATAAAGATCCAATTTCCTTAAAGGATCTAAATTTTTATAGTCATGTGGGACTGTAAACCACAATGTTACTATCATTGTTTATACCGCCGTATCAAAATCACTGATGTATAAAGTGTGAGAATAAAAAAGTGATTCGAGTGAAGTGTGATTTAATTTCAAGTTCTGTATTGCTTGAGGACAAGCAACGTTCAAGTGTGGGGATATTTGATAGTGCTCCAAATGAACATATATTTAGTATCAATATCCTTCTAATATGTGAAGTTTTCAGTTGCAAATGTTCTATTTTCAAGTAATATTCGTTTAAATAAATAAGTGTGAAGACAAAAGGCGAAAACGAAAATTTGAAGACGCAAACGTCCAAAAAGCTCAAATGTACAAAATACAATTCAAGTGGTTCAATTTATTGATAAGAAACGTCTAAAAATGACAAGAACGCAAGTCGCGGAACGCAAATTACACGATATTAAAATATACGAAAAGACGTTCGAAAAACCGGAATTGAGACATAAACCGAGCGTAAACGTACGAAACAACGGAGCCAAAATTATGAGTCAACTATGCACATAAATATAATATAATATTTAAATAATTATATAAATTATTTATATATTATATTTATATTTATAATATGTCGACAAGTAAAAATCCAAAAGTTGGTGAGCTGGCCCAGGGAACTCCGCACTCGCGGAGCAAATTGCCTACAAAACTCCGCACTCGCGGAGCAGCCAAAATCAGAATATTCCTATAAAAGGCACGAGCTTCTGCCGAGTTCTTTACACCATTTTTCAATCACTCCCTCTGTAATATATAATAAATATATATATAATATATAATATATATATATATATATATATATATATATACATATATATATATATATACATATATATATATATAGTATAGGGTAGTTTTATATTAGTTAGTTTGGGTTATGTAAAGGTAATTTTACGGGTCGAAGTTCTGTCTGTGTAACGCTACGCGATAAATAATCAATGTAAGCTATGTTCTCCTTTTTAAATTAATGTCCCGTAACTAAGTTATTATTATGCTTATTTGAGCCGAAGTAATCGTGATGTTGGGCTAAATATTAAGAATGGGTTATTGGGCTTTGGACCATAATTGGGGTTTGGACAAAAGAACGACACTTGTGGAAATGGGACTATGGGTTATTAATGGACTTTATATTTGATTAATATATAGATTTACAATTTGACGTAGTTATATATAACCACATACGCTTGATCGGGTACGGTAGGCTGGATATTTATAAATACTAATAATTGTTCATTTGACCGGAAACGGGTGATGGATTAATAGTCAATGGACTCATTATGTAACGACCCTGGATTTTCCAACGTTTATTTATTAATAATTATTATTATTAATACGTGTGATTAAACGAATGTATGTTATTACATTTACATGTTACCATGATTGCCCGTGCCCGAAACGTCTTTGTGACACACGAAACTTCACGAATAATATTTTCAAGTATTATTTGCATTCATGATTAAGTTTTATTAATCATTTTAATTAACTAAGGTTGTTGGTTAATTACTTGGGCTTTTGTTGGACTTTATTTGTTAAATACTTGAACTTGGGCTTGACTAGTGCAATGAACTTATGACCTTGGGCTTATAAGCCCACCCTACATTATTAGTGGACTAACTAGCCCAATATTACATGTAAGTAATACTTAGAGTTGTAACTAGTTGGTTATGTTACTTGGAATCTAGTTAACTTGTTATCCCCATGCACATACACCAAGTAACCAACCTTTTTAGCTTTTACATGCTTGTAACCAACAAACAACACCCTCCCTCCCTTGTGTGCAGCTGATCGACAGCTTCCCTAGGTGGGAAGGGATTCAAAATCTTTTATTTTACATCATTTGTTCACTTGCAAACCTCATTCACACACACACTCATTTACTTGCAAAATCCTCTCAACATTTCCTCTCTTTTTCTCTCTAAACTTGTAAGTTACATGAGACTTTTTCTCTTCCTTTCTTCTTGACAAAACCGTGATATATCAACCCACAATCATCATCATCATTTGTTGTTCTTTGTTGTTAATGTTACTTGTCTTGTTAATTGTTGTTATTTACATACATGTTTCAAGAATCTAACTTTCTAGTTTGATTCATCTTTTATCTTGTTTTAACAAGAACAATCAAGAACTAAACTCTCTAGTTTAGGTTCTACATATAATGTTTCAAAGATTATAAAGTTCTTGTGTTGATTAAAGACATACTTGAAGTTCATGAAGTAAACTTTAAAGTTTACTTTCTAAAGATCAAACCTTGGTTTGAATCTTTAAAGTATGAACAACCATGAACCTTTTCTTGTTTATTTAAGGTTACTTCTTCATTTTATGCACTTTAATTTCATGTAGTTAGTTTATATGGTCAAGTACTACAAGTTAGTCTTGATCTCATATCTCTTGAACAAATTAAGTTAACCTTGAAAGTTCAAGAACACACAAATAAGTTTTCTTTAAATATAACTTTGGATCTAGACTTTTGAGTCTTGGATCTTCAAGATCAAACTAAGAACTATGTTCTACTACTTATGATCTTGATTATTTAGTTAACTTTCAAGTTTATAGTTCATGTAAGTGTCAAACCTAAGACTTTGATGTAACTTTGGTTCATCAAACTACATGCAACTCTTAAGTGAGTTGTGCTTCATGTCTTAGACTTGCACTAGGGTTATGATGGTCAAGACTTGGCTAAGATGATTTAGATACATCAATGAGTTGTACACTTGAAGCTATATGCATCAAGGATGAGAACCATGATGAACATCAAGCACCAAGACCACCGGAACCCTTTTAAACTTACTGTTTCTGTCCAAACCTATTGACCTGCTGTTTATGTAACAGACCAGTAGACCTGGGCTGTTCTAACCTTGATTTTTAGATAGATCTTTTCGATTAGATAACTTTTCATATAGGACTCGTCTTAATCCGAGTTACGGTTTAGGATTTATGGCCCTCCGATCGTTACTATGTCCTTTAACGTTGTGCAGAAATTTCTGACCTACTCGCACTTAGACCGTCGCCACGGTCAAAATAAGACAAGTTTGCTTCTCTAAATTTTACCACACTTAAGGGACTTATAAACGGAGCCATGGCCACTGGTCTCACCTTAATTCAGTAAGGGTAGAGGCCGTGGTGACTGACTGAAGTCAGACTTTGTTTTAAACTACTTTCATAAACGAAACCTACTTTACGCCTTTTGTTTAATGATGATTGATGATGACCCTTAAGACCCTAATTACATACTTTTAAACCTATTAAGATGATTTACTGACTTAGTACTATTTGACTTAGGTTGAGGACTTCGGACTGTTTACTTGCACACCTTTCCCGACTACTACTTTACCGCTACTTATCATTGTGAGTTATAGCATTCCCTTTTTACTTTAACTTATTTTGGGAACTGAGAATACATGCGGATTTTATGTTTTACATACTAGGCATGAGTACTTAAACTTATATATGTGTGGGTTATATAACGGTAGAAACATTCCCTTTAGCTCGGTAACGTTTAATCATCGGTTTTTGAACCGTGAACGCGAATCTTAGATATGGATCCATAGGGTTTGACATCCCCACTCGGGCTAGTCGCGCTAGCATTTAACGAGTGTTTAATACTTCGTATACATACGCACTTGCCAAGTGTACTTTCAGGGGGTATAAACGTTAAGTTAGTTACCAAGTGCCCACGGTTAACATATACTTTATCATACTGTTTTGAGACGCTCTTTGTAGCACTGAAATCTCGTGGCCTACCTTACATACTGTTATACATAAACTATAGCTCACCAACCTTTGTGTTGATGTTTTTAAGCATGTATTTCTCAGGTGCTTGAGGTTGCTTCTGCTGTGTACTAGTCGTGTTGTAGAACCCGCTGCTTAGAGTTGTTATCGCATGACTACTTATCTTGCATTCAAACTTATTTTCTTTTGAAACTATGTTATGTAACGATATTTGGGGTCACGTACACTTATTTATTGCTTCTACTTAGCGAAGCATGCTTTTGGATTGTAAAACATTTGACGTTAGTTATGACGTCACCTTTTATTAATGAATGTAAACTCTGTTTTGAAAACGCATATAGTACTTAACCTTGTAATGATCCTGTTGTTGATGATTCGTACACGATGGTTTTGTACGGGGCATCACATTTGGTATCAGAGCATTGGTTGTAGGGAATTAGGTTGCATTAGTGAGTCTAAGACCGACCCGAGTAGGATTCACTAATAGGACTAATCTACAACTTGCTAGTTTACTTGTTTCCACCGAATTTACTGCATGCTACTGCTTACTTTTTCTGCTATATGCCGTATGCTACTATATTATTTCACTACTGCATGATGCTACTTGCTTTTGATTGCATGCTACTCTCATACGAATTGCTGTTATTGCCATGATAGTTACTGTTATACATGATTTAAACTGTTGGCCTATTATTTGCTTGCTTTATGACATACTGACATGGAAAATTTATTTTTCCTTGTTCAGATGTCGGATGTTCCACCTACTGGCATTTCGGGCAGTACAGACTCAGACCCCGTCACCCTACCTACTGCTACACCTGCTGCTGCTACTGCCGATACACCGGCCCCGACACCCACTAGTGATCCCGGTGCTTCCACTTCAGGGGATGGTACTAGTGCACCTGCCCCAGTGTCTGCTCCCGGACCCTCGAGGTCACAACCCCGCATTGGTGGTATTGAGATCCCCGTGGAGTTCAGGGAAGGGCCGTTTTGTAACCACATGCGCACGCCTTGCCGACGCACTCTCGACGGACGTTTAGTCGTGATTCCGCCAGGCAGACACAGACAGATGTTGGCCGCCTTCGGACGCTATGGATTACCAGCTCAGCCACCAGTGTCACCACCACACGATTCGGATGACTCATCATCCGCCGATTCTTCATCATCAGACGACTCCAGCGATGATGAGGATCCTGCTGATAGACCTATTTAGGCACCCTCCACCCCGCCGAAGAAGCGGTACAGTTTCGACGGCACCGTCATTCCAGGGGTGAATGGAGGTCGTGCTTTTACTGACGCATTTGGCCATCGTCGTAGGGTTACTACTCGTAAACGAGTTGTGCCATACCCTGCCGACCCACAGATACGTAAGGTTCCCCGTTACGTATTGACTATTCCTGGAACCGTACCACCTAGATTTAGATACGGACCACTTACATCTAGGGACGTACCGTCTACATCCGGAGCCGGACCATCTACATCAGCACCACCGGCACCACCCGCCCCACCTGCACCGCCTGCCCCACCAGCTCCCTCTAACGAGAAACTGATGAGGGAGGTTGAGACTCTCCGAGCTCGAGTCACTGAGCTCGAGGAGCAGTTGGCTCGAGGAGCAGTTCACCCGCCTTCACCATAGGACCTTGTATTTAGATTTCATGATGTAATCTAGATATAGTTTCATGTATTTCATATGTATTGTACGAACTTATTCAGATGTATGAAACTTATTATTATTAATGAATGGAACTTTGCGTTATTTAATTCTTGCACGATGTTCTATTTACATTGCTGTACGATGATTCTGTGGTATTTGTACCTAGATGAATTATTTAATAACATGTGATGTTTTGATTCCATGTTGGTCACTGTATACTATATTATTACTATACTGAATGCTGGATTTTGACTTGAGTCAAAATTTTTGTTTAGAATACCATGGCTAACGAAAGATCCACACCTACCGCCGCCTAGATTGAGGACATGATCAACGAACGGGTCGCTGCAGCCCTAGCAGAAAGAAATCTAGAAGCTCTGCCGCCGCCACCACCGGTTATTCCACCCGTTCGAAATGGGTGTACATACAAGGAATTCCAGAGCTGCAAACCGCATAACTTCAGCGGCACCGAGGGACCAGTTGGTCTCACCAGATGGTTAGAGAAACTTGAATCAGTATTCCGAGTTAGCAACTGTTCGGAGGACAATAAGACCAAGTTTGCATCTTGCACGCTATCTGACGGCGCGCTAACGTGGTGGAACACGTTAGCTCAAGCGAAAGGTATCGATGAGGCGTATGCTACACCATGGGAGGAATTCAAGGTGGCTATGATTGATGAGTATTGTCCGAGAACCGAAATTCAGAAGATGGAAATTGAATTCATGCAGCTGAAGGCCGTAGGGAACGACCTTAACAGTTACAATCGTAGGTTTTTGGAGTTAGCATTAATGTGTCCAACCATGGTCACCCCCGAATTCAAGCGCATGGAGAAATACTTCTCGGGACTTCCTAAGTCCATCAAGGGTAATGTCACCTCATCCAAACCACCGAATGTTCTCGAAGCAATGCGCATGGCGCATACTCTCATGAATCAGATTCTTATTGATGAGCCGGAGAAGGCTAAGTTTGAGGCTGGTAGTAGCGAAAAGAGGAAATGGGACAACAACCACAACCACCACAACAACCACAACAACAACAACAACAACAACAACAACAACAACAACAATAACAACAACAACAACAACAACAACAACAACAGGGGGAGAAACTACGATCAAACCCCCGCCAAGAGGCACAACAACGGTGGAAACCCTAATTCCAACAACAACACCAACACCAACCCGAACTACAAAGGAACCTTACCACAATGCAAACGGTGCTACAAACACCACACTGGGTATTGCAATGTTGTCTGCGAGAAGTGCCAACGGGCTGGGCATATCGGGAAAGACTGCAAGGTCACCACTTTGAATGGGAAGCCGAACACCAATGGACCTAAAAAGTGCTACGAATGCGGGCAGACGGGCCATTTCAGAAATGCGTGCCCAAACAAGCGAAAAGACGGAGGACCACCCCGTGGTAGAGCTTTTAATGTTAATGCAAGGGATGCACGCGATAACCTCGACTTGGTGACAGGTATATTCACAATCAACAATCTTTTAGCTTCTGTCTTGTTTGATACTGGTGCGGATAGAAGTTATGTATGTAGACATTTTTGCGATAAGATTAATTGGTCATTAGTCCCGTTAAAAGAAAGTATGCTTGTCGAGGTCGCAAATGGAAAACTTGAAAAGGTTGACCATATTAGTCGTGGAGCTATTATCAACATAGCTGGTGCAGATTTCGAAATTGATTTGATACCTATCAAACTGGGAAGTTTTGACGTGATCGTCGGTATGGATTGGTTGAGCAAGATAAAGGCCGATATTATCTGTGGAGATAAAGCACTTCGCATACCACAAGCAGATGGTGAACCACTAGTTATCTATGGAGAGAGATGTACCTCGAAGTTGAACCTCATTAGTTATGTGAAAGCGCAAAAGATTATGAAGAAGGGACGTTTTGCTGTCCTAGCACATGTGAAAGCGGTAGAAACTGAGATGAAGAGCGTGAATGATGTTCGAATTGTGAACGAATTTTCCGATGTCTTCCCAGAGGAATTGCCTGGATTGCCGCCGCAGAGAGCTGTAGAGTTTCAGATTGATTTAGTGCCAGGATCTGCACCTGTAGCTCGCACACCTTATAGACTCGCACCTTCTGAGATGCAAGAATTACAGAGTCAACTACAAGAGCTACTTGACCGAGGATTTATCCAACCAAGTTTCTCGCCTTGGGGCGCACCTGTTCTGTTTGTGAAGAAGAAGGATGGATCCTTTCGAATGTGTATCGACTACCGTGAGTTCAACAAATTGACTATCAAGAATCGGTATCCTCTTCCACGAATTGACGACCTTTTTGATCAACTACAAGGATCGAGTGTCTACTCAAAGATCGATTTGCGATCCGGATATCACCAGCTGAGGGTGAAGGAAAGTGACGTGATGAAAACTGCATTCAGGACCCGTTATGGTCATTATGAATTTCTCGTGATGCCATTCGGTTTGACAAATGCACCTGTCGTGTTCATGGATCTCATGAATCGTGTCTGCAAGCCGTACTTGGATAAATTTGTTATCGTCTTCATAGATGATATCCTCATCTACTCTAAGAGCGAAGAAGAACATGAGCAACACCTCCGATTAGTGCTTGAACTCTTAAGACAAGAGCAACTTTACGCCAAATTCTCCAAGTGCGAATTTTGGTTGAAGGAAGTACAGTTTTTGGGTCATGTTGTAAGCAACCAGGGTATCAAAGTTGATCCCGCCAAGATTGAAGCCATCAGCAAGTGGGAGACCCCCACTACTCCGACGCATATTCGCCAATTCCTAGGTCTCGCCGGTTATTACCGAAGATTCATCGAAGGATTTTCTATGATTGCGCGTCCTTTGACCGCGCTAACTCACAAGGGCAAGAAGTTCATTTGGGAACCCGTACACGAATCAGCATTTCAAACTTTGAAGAAGAAGTTAACCACCGCACCTATCCTATCACTTCCTGAAGGAAGTGACGACTTTGTTGTTTATTGTGATGCATCGAAGAGTGGTTTTGGTTGTGTACTGATGCAACGATCAAAAGTTATTGCCTATGCCTCCCGACAATTGAAGATTCACGAGCGGAACTACGCTACTCACGATCTTGAACTTGGAGCCGTTGTCTTTGCACTTAAATTGTGGAGACATTATTTGTATGGAACTAAGAGCACTATCTTCACCGATCACAAGAGTCTCCAACACATCTTTGATCAGAAGCAACTGAATATGAGACAGCGTCGATGGATCGAGACGCTCAGCGACTACGATTGTGAACTCCGTTATCACCCTGGCAAGGCCAATGTTGTAGCTGACACTTTAAGCCGAAAGGAGAGGACGACACCTCTTCGTGTTAGGGCTCTGAACATCACCATTCATTCGATCCTCAACAGCTAGATCAGAGTAGCCCAAGTTGAGGCTCTCAAGGAGGAGAATATATCTCACGAACATTTGAACATACTTGTCTCTCGATTCGAGGTTAGGGAGTCTAGACTCCGATGTTATGCCGGAAGAATTTGGGTACCTCTTTATGGAGATCTACGGAACCTTATACTTGATGAAGCACACAAATCGAGATATTCGATTCATCCTGGAGCGGGAAAAATGTACCACGACCTTAAAGAACAGTATTGGTGGCCGAATCTTAAGAAGGACGTTGCGACTTATGTTGGTAAGTGTTTGACTTGCTCGAAGGTTAAAGCCGAGCATCAGAGACCTTCTGGTTTACTCCAACAGCCGGAGATCCCACAATGGAAGTGGGAAAGGATCACAATGGATTTCATTACTAAGCTACCAAAGACGGTGGGCGGATACGATATATTTGGGTTATTGTTGACCGCCTTACCAAATCTGCACACTTTCTAGCGATGAAGGAAACTGATACAATCGAGAGACTTGCTCAGTTATACATCAAAGAGGTTGTATCTCGTCATGGTGTACCTTTATCGATCATCTCAGATCGCGATCCCCGTTTTGCTTCTAGATTTTGGCGTTCTTTGCAAGAAGCCATGGGAACTCGTCTTGACATGAGTACCGCTTATCATCCTCAGACTGACGGGCAAAGTGAACGAACGATTCAGACCTTGGAGGACATGCTGCGTGCATGTGTCATTGATTTTGGAAAGGCCTGGGAAAGACATTTGCCACTCGCCGAATTCTCGTACAACAACAGTTATCACTCTAGCATTAATGCTGCACCTTTTGAAGCATTGTATGGCCGTAAGTGCCAATCTCCTATTTGTTGGGCCGAAGTAGGCGAAAAGCAAATCACCGGACCCGAGGTAGTCCACGAGACCACGGAGAAGATTGCTCAGATTCAAGCTAGACTTAAGACTGCCCGCGATCGTCAGAAGAGTTATGCCGATCTTAAACGTAAAGACTTTGAATTCAACGTTGGTGATCGTGTAATGTTAAAGGTTGCACCTTGGAAAGGTGCGATTCATTTTGGAAAACGTGGAAAGTTAAACCCACGATACATTGGTCCTTTTGAAATCTTGGAACGGGTTGGACCCGTTGCTTACCGTTTGGATCTACCAGCGCAATTGAGCTCAGTTCATCCTACCTTCCACGTGTCGAACTTGAAGAAGTGTCTTGCTGCACCTGAACTTATCATACCACTTGAGGAACTTACGATTGACGACAAACTCCACTTTGTGGAAGAACCAGTGGAGATTATGGATCGTGAGATCAAAACTTTGAAACGAAACAAGATTCTGATTGTACGAGTACGATGGAATGCAAAACGAGGACCTGAGTTTACTTGGGAGCGAGAGGATCAAATGATGCGGAAGTATCCTCACCTTTTCCTGACTCCTCCATCTACCTCAGCTTAAATTTCGGGACGAAATTTTCTTTAACAGGTGGGTAATATAACGACCCTGGATTTTCCAATGTTTATTTATTAATAATTATTATTATTAATACGTGTGATTAAACGAATGTATGTTATTACATTTACATGTTACCATGATTGCCCGTACTTGACTTTTAAGTGCCCGAAACGTCTTTGTGACACACGAAACTTCACGAATAATACTTTCAAGTATTATTTGCATTCATGATTAAGTTTTATTAATCATTTTAATTAACTAAGGTTGTTGGTTAATTACTTGGGCTTTTGTTGGACTTTATTTGTTAAATACTTGAACTTGGGCTTGACTAGTGCAATGAACTTATGACCTTGGGCTTATAAGCCCACCCTACATTATTAGTGGACTAACTAGCCCAATATTACATGTAAGTAATACTTAGAGTTGTAACTAGTTGGTTATGTTACTTGGAATCTAGTTAACTTGTTATCCCCATGCACATACACCAAGTAACCAACCTTTTTAGCTTTTACATGCTTGTAACCAACAAACAACACCCTCCCTCCCTTGTGTGCAGCTGATCGACAGCTTCCCTAGGTGGGAAGGGATTCAAAATCTTTTATTTTACATCATTTGTTCACTTGCAAACCTCATTCACACACACACTCATTTACTTGCAAAATCCTCTCAACATTTCCTCTCTTTTTCTCTCTAAACTTGTAAGTTACATGAGACTTTTTCTCTTCCTTTCTTCTTGTCAAAAACGTGATATATCAACCCACAATCATCATCATCATTTGTTGTTCTTTGTTGTTAATGTTACTTGTCTTGTTAATTGTTGTTATTTACTTACATGTTTCAAGAATCTAACTTTCTAGTTTGATTCATCTTTTATCTTGTTTTAACAAGAACAATCAAGAACTAAACTCTCTAGTTTAGGTTCTACATATAATGTTTCGAAGATTATAAAGTTCTTGTGTTGATTAAAGACATACTTGAAGTTCATGAAGTAAACTTTAAAGTTTACTTTCTAAAGATCAAACCTTGGTTTGAATCTTTAAAGTATGAACAACCATGAACCTTTTCTTGTTTATTTAAGGTTACTTCTTCATTTTATGCACTTTAATTTCATGTAGTTAGTTTATATGGTCAAGTACTACAAGTTAGTCTTGATCTCATATCTCTTGAACAAATTAAGTTAACCTTGAAAGTTCAAGAACACACAAATAAGTTTTCTTTAAATATAACTTTGGATCTAGACTTTTGAGTCTTGGATCTTCAAGATCAAACTAAGAACTATGTTCTACTACTTATGATCTTGATTAGTTAGTTAACTTTCAAGTTTATAGTTCATGTAAGTGTCAAACCTAAGACTTTGATGTAACTTTGGTTCATCAAACTACATGCAACTCTTAAGTGAGTTGTGCTTCATGTCTTAGACTTGCACTAGGGTTATGATGGTCAAGACTTGGCTAAGATGATGTAGATACATCAATGAGTTGTACACTTGAAGCTATATGCATCAAGGATGAGAACCATGATGAACATCAAGCACCAAGACCACCGGAACCCTTTTAAACTTACTGTTTCTGTTCAAACCTACTGACCTGATGTTTCTGTAACAGACCAGTAGACCTGGGCTGTTCTAACCTTGATTTTTAGATAGATCTTTTCGAGTAGATAACTTTTCATATAGGACTCGTCTTAATCCGAGTTACGGTTTAGGATTTATGGCCCTCCGATCGTTACTATGTCCTTTAACGTTGTGCAGAAATTTCTGACCTACTCGCACTTAGACCGTCGCCAGGGTCAAAAGAAGACGAGTTTGCTTCTGTAAATTTTACCACACTTAAGGGACTCATAGACGGAGCCATGGCCACTGGTCTCACCTTAATTCAGTAAGGGTAGAGGCCGTGGTGACTGACTGAAGTCAGACTTTGTTTTAAACTACTTTCATAAACGAAACCTACTTTACGCCTTTTGTTTAATGATGATTGATGATGACCCTTAAGACCCTAATTACATAATTTTAAACCTATTAAGACGACTTACTGACTTAGTACTATTTGACTTAGGTTGAGGACTTCGGACTGTTTACTTGCACACCTTTCCCGACTACTACTTTACCGCTACTTATCATTGTGAGTTATAGCATTCCCTTTTTACTTTAACTTATTTTGGGAACTGAGAATACATGCGGATTTTATGTTTTATATACTAGGAACGAGTACTTAAACTTATATATGTGTGGGTTATATAACGGCAGAAACATTCCCTTTAGCTCAGTAACGTTTAATCATCGGTTTTTGAACCGTGAACGTGAATCTTAGATATGGATCCATAGGGTTTGACATCCCCACTCGGGCTAGTCGCGCTAGCATTTAACGAGTGTTTAATACTTCGTATACATACGCACTTGCCAAGTGTACTTTCAGGGGGTATAAACGTTAAGTTAGTTACCAAGTGCCCACGGTTAACATATACTTTATCATACTGTTTTGAAACGCTCTTTGTAGCACTGAAATCTCGTGGCCTACCTTACATACTGTTATACTTAAACTATAGCTCACCAACCTTTGTGTTGTAACATCCCGCCTTTTTCCATTTACTTTTCCGTTATACTAATATAAAGTCCGTTATATGTTTATAACATCTCCCGTTGATACGCGTTTTAAATTATCTCGTTTAGGTAATTCCCGCACCCGAACGAAAGTTGAGGGACTAAACTTGACAAGGGATCAAACCCTTGACTAGGTCAAAGAGTCAAACCCCTTTCACCCATTCATTACCATCTCCCTCTCTCTCTCTCTTTCTCTCTAGCAAGAACACACCCAATTTCCTTTCTCATTCATTCATCATCTAAATCCGGATTAGGGAGCTAGCAACCAAATAAATTACATATTCGTGATCCTCTCTTCATCCTCTTCATTTTGGTACCAACTTCATCTCGTTTGGGTAACTTTCTAAAATCACTAGATTTTGTGTTCTTGATGTTTTTAACTTATAAAAGTGTTAATTAGTGTCTATGGCTCAAGTCTAACATGAATATATGATTTATATGCTCGATCTCGTTGTTTTAGTGTAACTAGCATGAACTTGAATTTTGGTGTGTTGTTCTTGAATTTTGGATGATCATATGTTGTTAGATGTTAAAAGTTGATGTTTTAATTGTGTTACTAGCATCACTAGCTTCAATTTGATGTGTAGGTTGCCTTAGAAAACTTCATGAACTTGATTAGTGATTTTGGTGAATTTGGGTTAGGGTTTGATGAACTTGAAATGGACTTTTGATGCATTGAATGCCATGGATTATTATTGGTAAGTGTTTAGTTGGATTGTATGCTTGATTACCTTCGAAACGGCATATCATTCATGTAAATTGGTTGCCCGAATCATTGAATTGCATTTATGAACTTGTATGCGGTTAATGTTAAGCATTAGATGCAGTTTTGGTTGTTGTAATAGGTAGATTGATTGATGAAATGTGTTTAGTTGTTTTCCTTGTCAAATTACCTTTCCAACGATATATAGTATGCATTTTAAATGTTTTCGGTTCATAAAATATGTTAATTTGAGTTTTGGTTCGTGACTTGGACCATTTTTTTTTCTGCAAACTGCATGATTCCCAGGTATTGCGCGCCGCGCATTTACCCGCGCGCCGCGCAGAATCAGAAATCTCAGATGCTTGCCTTCTTGGTTGAGTTCTGACCAGAAATTGCACTGGGTGCGCGCCGCGCAACCCGTTGCGCGCCGCGCATATGCCCAGCTCATTTTTGTTTTTATTTTTCCTTTCACAAAATGTTTCCCGCTTAACCGTAACTCCGATTTATATGAAACTTGGCCATTCTGCTCATAAATGATTTCTCATCATGGGAAAATTGTCGGATACCCGACCCGACCCCGTTGACTTTGACTTTGACCAAGTTTGACTTTTAGTCAAACATAACCAAACGATTATACAATCGTTCTAACATACTTAACTACTTGTATCGTGCATGAAACTTGACAAATTGATTCACATGCTATATTAATCGAGTCGTAACGAGCCATAGGACTAATTGAACATCTTTGACCGTTTGTGTTTACCGTTATTGATACAACCTATATGTTTAGGTCAAGACTAGCTTTGTCTTTGCACACATTTACTTGTTGAAGTACTCTACTACTCGTGCATTCAAGGTGAGATCATAGTCCCACTTTTACTCTTTTTGAACTTACATTTGGGATGAGAAAACATAAACATTTCTTTACTAAGTGAACACAAGTACAGGAAAACAAACATTCTACATACGAGTTTAGAACAAAATCCTCAATTCGATTATCATTAGTTACACTTGCCGGGTGTAAGCGAGAACTTATGTTGTATGGATCCATATGGGTTTGACAAACCCTCATTCAAACGGTTCGCTACCGTTTACGAATGAAATATATTTTCGAGAAACAGTGTATGTTCTAGCACTAAGTGATGGGGTTCAATGGAAGGAAACGTTAAGCATTGATAATTGGGTGCTCGTGAAACAAACTTTTGGAATGTATTACTATTATTTCATTGATGCAAATCTTGTGGTTCACTTGTACTTACTTACTTAAACCTATGATTTCACCAACGTTTTCGTTGACAGATTTCTATGTTTTTCTCAGGTCCTTGAACGATACATGATACATGCTTCCGCTCATTATTTGATACTTGCATTGGATGTCGAGTATATGTGCATTTCATGGAGCGTCTTTTGACTTTATTTTAAACCGTGTCGCCTAGATTTCATTCGTATTATAACGTTGTAACTTAACTATTGGTTGAACAATTCTTGTAAACTTTGGGAACAATCCTTATTTTGAAATGAAGGCGACATATTTTGGTCAAACTTTGTCTTAAAGACTTATGACCACGTAACGGGACCTAAGTAGACGGCGCCGTCAAACATGATTTGGTCGGGTCGCTACAGATGGTATCAGAGCGTTGGTTGTAGGGATTTAGAGTTCATTGGTGTCGACCCCGAGTCATAGGGTACATTGGTGAGTCTAGACTACAACCGGCATATAGACTTGAAGTAGGAATTACTTGACTACTTGTGCATTTATACTCGAACGCTCCTACTCATATCTACTCTTAGTTCATCTTAATCTCACGTTGTTTAATTTGATTGACACGCCACCTTGACTATATGAAATGATGTCGAATGCACATATGAATCAGGGTAATATAATTTCCGGGATTATATTACGGTGACTCATATGAACGTTCCGACATTATGACACAAAGAATTTAAGGCGAGTCGAGGAAAAACTTCTCTTTATCTTTATTCTATATCACGGTTAGTATTATTGAGAATACTAATCAATGATATTCTTGTGTCTTGAAGGAACAATGGCTCCTCGTCGTGTACGCCGCAATGAAACTCCCGAACAAGCTCTCGAACGGATGATAGCCACCGCCGTAGATGCGGCCATGGCCGGTCACTCATCCAACAACAATAATAATAACAACCACAACAACAACAACAACAACAATGGAGCCGGAAACTCAAACGAGGGATGCTCCTATAAATCTTTCATGGGGTGCAAACCTCACACTTTTGATGGAACCGGGGGACCGGTCGTGCTCACCCGATGGTTTGAGAAAACGGAAGCCGTCTTTAGCATAAGCGGTTGTCGGGACCAAGATAAGGTCAAATACTCCACTCACACTTTCTCCGGAATTGCTCTAACATGGTGGAACACCTATGTTCAATCGGTGGGTACTGATGAAGCTCATGCCCTCTCTTGGGCCGATCTAAAGGAAAAGATGATTGTTGAATATTTTCCGCGCGAAGAAACCCGAAAACTTGAGGAAGAACTAAGAGCTTTGAAAGCGGTCGAAAACGATCTTAAAGCTTATAATCAACGCTTCGCCGAACTATCCTTGATGTGTCCTAATCTTGTTAACCCCGAATCTCAAAGGATTGAGCTCTACATGCTCGGTCTTCCAAAAAGCATCAAACAAGGGGTGATGTCATCCAAACCCACTACTCATCAAGCCGCTATGAACATGGCTCGCCAACTAATTGAAACGGTTGACGAAATCGTAGTTCCGGCACCTAAGGCCGAGGATAAATCGGGCGGCAACAAAAGAAAGTGGGAACCCTCCCAATCAAGCAACAACAACTTTGCCAAGAAATCTTTCACTTCCGACGGCAAGAAGGGTTATGCCGGGAACCTACCTCTTTGCAACAAATGCAACAAACATCACTTTGGCGAATGTAGTAAGATAATTTGCCACCGGTGCCAAGGAGTTGGTCATAAGGCCAACGATTGTAAAAGTGCCACTCCCGTCGCTCGAAAGTGGCCCAATGCACCAAAGACGGGCACTTGTTACGAATGTGGCCAAACGGGTCATTATAGAAATGCATGCCCAAAGAAGAAAGATAACCCCAATACGCGCGGCCGAGCTTTTAACATCAACACCGAGGAAGCCCGGGATGACACTGAACTAGTCACGGGTACGTTTCTTCTCAACAATTCTTATGTCTCCTGCTTATTCGATTCAGGTGCCGATAAATGCTTTGTATCCAAGACTTTGACTCCTTCTTTTAGCACTCCACCTCTTCCATTAGATACCCCTTATACCATCGAAGTGGCTAACGGGAAACTATTAAGTGCCAACACATATTACCGGGGGTGTACGTTAAACATTTTGGGTAAGGAATTTGAAATTGACTTGATACCCATGGAACTAGGAAGCTTTGATGTAATAATCGGTATGAATTGGTTAGTCAAAACGAAATCTCACATTCTTTGTGATCTTAACGCAATCCGAATTCCTATCGAGAATGGTGAACCTTTGATTGTCTACGGCGATAAGAGTTGCACCAGACTCAACCTCGTTTCGTGCCTTAAAGTTAGAAAACTGCTCCGTAAGGGTTGTTTTGCGATCCTTGCCCACGTTAAGAAAGTCGAGCCCGATGATAAGCATATCGATGATGTGCCAATTGTTAGTGACTATTCCGATGTATTTCCCGATGAATTGCCGGGTCTTCCGCCTCATCGACCGGTTGAATTCCAAATCGATCTTATTCCGGGAGCCGCACCCGTAGCACGTGCACCGTATAGACTCGCTCCATCCGAAATGCAAGAATTGCAAAGTCAAATCCAAGAACTACTTGATCGTGGTTTTATCCAACCTAGCCATTCACCTTGGGGCGCTCCGATTTTGTTTGTTAAAAAGAAAGACGGATCCCTACGAATGTGCATTGATTATCGGGAACTAAATAAATTGACGGTTAAGAACCGATATCCCCTTCCTCGCATCGATGATCTCTTTGATCAACTACAAGGGTCTTGTGTATATTCGAAAATCGATCTCCGCTTGGGTTATCATCAATTGAGGGTTAAGGGGGAAGATGTCTCCAAAACCGCTTTCCGAACTCGTTATGGTAGTTATGAATTCCTTGTCATGCCATTTGGTCTCACTAACGCACCGGCGGTGTTCATGGATCTTATGAACCGCGTGTGCAAACCGTATCTCGATAAATTCGTTATTGTGTTCATCGATGACATATTGGTCTATTCAAAAAGCGAAGAAGAACACGAGGAACACCTCCGACTTGTGCTTGAACTTTTAAGACAAGAACAACTCTATGCCAAATTCTCCAAGTGTGAATTTTGGTTAAAGGAAGTTCAATTCCTTGGTCATGTTGTAAGTGACCAAGGTATTAAAGTCGATCCAACGAAAATCGAAGCCATTAGCAAATGGGAGACTCCTACTACTCCTACTCACATTCGTCAATTTTTGGGTCTCGCCGGGTACTATCGTAGATTCATCGAAAATTTCTCTTTGGTTGCACGTCCTCTAACCGCATTGACTCACAGGGGAAAGAAATTCATTTGGGCGACCGAACATGAATCCGCATTCCAAATCTTGAAAACGAAGCTAACCACCGCTCCTATCTTGTCACTTCCTGAAGGCAATGATGACTTTGTTGTATATTGCGATGCCTCAAAACATGGTTTTGGGTGTGTATTGATGCAACGAACGAAAGTCATTGCTTATGCTTCTCGACAACTCAAAATTCATGAACGAAACTATACGACACATGATCTCGAACTCGGAGCCGTTGTCTTTGCACTTAAAATGTGGAGACACTATCTTTATGGAACCAAGAGTACTATCTTTACCGACCACAAAAGTCTCCAACACATTTTCGATCAAAAGCAACTAAACATGAGACAACGACGGTGGATTGAAACTTTGAACGATTACGATTGCGAGCTTCGTTACCATCCCGGGAAGGCAAACGTAGTAGCCGATGCCTTAAGTCGAAAAGAAAGAGCGGTGCCTCTCCGTGTCCGAGCTTTAAACATCACCATCCACACAAACCTTAATAGCCAAATTCGGGTAGCCCAAGATGAGGCTCTCAAGGATGAAAACATCTCTCTCGAACACTTGAACGTCCTCACCTCTCGATTCGAAGTTAAGGAAACCGGACTCCGATATTTCGCCGGAAGAATTTGGGTGCCTAGTTATGGGGATCTACGAAGCCTTATTTTAGATGAAGCCCATAAGTCACGATACTCGATTCACCCCGGTGCCAATAAGATGTACCACGACCTTAAACAACTATATTGGTGGCCGAACATCAAAAGGGACGTAGCTACTTATGTTTCCAAGTGTTTGACATGTTCCAAAGTCAAAGCCGAACACCAAAGACCGTCCGGACTACTCCGACAACCCGAGATCCCGCAATGGAAGTGGGAAAGGATAACGATGGATTTTATCACCAAGCTACCAAAAACGACGGGCGGTTATGATACCATTTGGGTTATTGTTGACCGTCTCACCAAATCCGCACACTTCCTTGCCATGAAAGAAACGGACAAAATGGAGAAACTTGCACAACTTTACATTAAGGAGATCGTAGCCCGACACGGTGTACCTTTATCGATTATCTCCGACCGAGATGGCCGTTTCGTTTCTAGATTTTGGCGTACATTGCAAGAAGCGTTGGGAACGCGTTTAGACATGAGCACCGCATATCATCCTCAAACCGATGGACAAAGCGAACGTACAATTCAAACCTTAGAGGACATGTTACGAGCTTGCGTGGTTGATTTCGGAAAAGTTTGGGACAAGCACTTACCTCTCGCCGAGTTCTCTTACAACAATAGTTATCACGCGAGTATTAAAGCCGCACCTTTTGAAGCGCTATATGGCCGCAAATGTCGTTCACCTCTTTGTTGGGCCGAGGTAGGTGACGTGCAAATCACCGGACCCGAACTCATTCACGAAACCACCGAGAAAATCGTTCAAATCCGAGATAGGCTTAGGACGGCCCGAAGTCGTCAAAAGAGCTATACCGACAAACGACGCAACGATCTCGAATTTCAAGTCGGTGACCGAGTAATGTTAAAAGTCGCACCTTGGAAGGGTGTAATCCGTTTTGGGAAACGCGGGAAGCTAAATCCGCGGTATATTGGTCCTTTCGAAATCTTGGAGCGTATTGGAACCGTTGCTTATCGTTTAAATCTTCCGCCTCAATTGAACTCCGTTCATCCTACCTTCCATGTATCTAACTTGAAAAAGTGTCTTGCCAAACCCGATATCGTCATCCCTCTCGAAGAACTTACTATTGATGACAAACTTCATTTCGTGGAGGAACCGGTTGAAATTGTGGACACCTCCGTCAAGACCTTGAAACAAAGCCGAATTCCGATTGTCAAGGTTCGTTGGAATGCCAAAAGAGGACCCGAGTTTACTTGGGAAAGACAAGATCAAATGCAAAGGAAGTATCCTCATCTATTCGTGAATTCGGAAACGCAAGATCTCGAGGAAGAAACAACGACTACTACGCCTACTTAAATTTCGGGACGAAATTTCTTTTAAGGAGTAGGTAATGTAACATCCCGCCTTTTTCCATTTACTTTTCCGTTATACTAATATAAAGTCCGTTATATGTTTATAACATCTCCCGTTGATATGCGTTTTAAATTATCTCGTTTAGGTAATTCCCGCACCCGAACGAAAGTTGAGGGACTAAACTTGACAAGGGATCAAACCCTTGACTAGGTCAAAGGGTCAAACCCCTTTCACCCATTCATTACCATCTCCCTCTCTCTCTCTCTTTCTCTCTAGCAAGAACACACCCAATTTCCTTTCTCATTCATTCATCATCTAAATCCGGATTAGGGAGCTAGCAACCAAATAAATTACATATTCGTGATCCTCTCTTCATCCTCTTCATTTTGGTACCAACTTCATCTCGTTTGGGTAACTTTCTAAAATCACTAGATTTTGTGTTCTTGATGTTTTTAACTTATAAAAGTGTTAATTAGTGTCTATGGCTCAAGTCTAACATGAATATATGATTTATATGCTCGATCTCGTTGTTTTAGTGTAACTAGCATGAACTTGAATTTTGGTGTGTTGTTCTTGAATTTTGGATGATCATATGTTGTTAGATGTTAAAAGTTGATGTTTTAATTGTGTTACTAGCATCACTAGCTTCAATTTGATGTGTAGGTTGCCTTAGAAAACTTCATGAACTTGATTAGTGATTTTGGTGAATTTGGGTTAGGGTTTGATGAACTTGAAATGGACTTTTGATGCATTGAATGCCATGGATTATTATTGGTAAGTGTTTAGTTGGATTGTATGCTTGATTACCTTCGAAACGGCATATCATTCATGTAAATTGGTTGCCCGAATCATTGAATTGCATTTATGAACTTGTATGCGGTTAATGTTAAGCATTAGATGCGGTTTTGGTTGTTGTAATAGGTAGATTGATTGATGAAATGTGTTTAGTTGTTTTCCTTGTCAAATTACCTTTCCAACGATATATAGTATGCATTTTAAATGTTTTCGGTTCATAAAATATGTTAATTTGAGTTTTGGTTCGTGACTTGGACCATTTTTTTTTCTGCAAACTGCATGATTCCCAGGTATTGCGCGCCGCGCATTTACCCGCGCGCCGCGCAGAATCAGAAATCTCAGATGCTTGCCTTCTTGGTTGAGTTCTGACCAGAAATTGCACTAGGTGCGCGCCGCGCAACCCGTTGCGCGCCGCGCATATGCCCAGCTCATTTTTGTTTTTATTTTTCCTTTCACAAAATGTTTCCCGCTTAACCGTAACTCCGATTTATATGAAACTTGGCCATTCTGCTCATAAATGATTTCTCATCATGGGAAAATTGTCGGATACCCGACCCGACCCCGTTGACTTTGACCAAGTTTGACTTTTAGTCAAACATAACCAAACGATTATACAATCGTTCTAACATACTTAACTACTTGTATCGTGCATGAAACTTGACAAATTGATTCACATGCTATATTAATCGAGTCGTAACGAGCCATAGGACTAATTGAACATCTTTGACCGTTTGTGTTTACCGTTATTGATACAACCTATATGTTTAGGTCAAGACTAGCTTTGTCTTTGCACACATTTACTTGTTGAAGTACTCTACTACTCGTGCATTCAAGGTGAGATCATAGTCCCACTTTTACTCTTTTTGAACTTACATTTGGGATGAGAAAACATAAACATTTCTTTACTAAGTGAACACAAGTACAGGAAAACAAACATTCTACATACGAGTTTAGAACAAAATCCTCAATTCGATTATCATTAGTTACACTTGCCGGGTGTAAGCGAGAACTTATGTTGTATGGATCCATATGGGTTTGACAAACCCTCATTCAAACGGTTCGCTACCGTTTACGAATGAAATATATTTTCGAGAAACAGTGTATGTTCTAGCACTAAGTGATGGGGTTCAATGGAAGGAAACGTTAAGCATTGATAATTGGGTGCTCGTGAAACAAACTTTTGGAATGTATTACTATTATTTCATTGATGCAAATCTTGTGGTTCACTTGTACTTACTTACTTAAACCTATGATTTCACCAACGTTTTCGTTGACAGATTTCTATGTTTTTCTCAGGTCCTTGAACGATACATGATACATGCTTCCGCTCATTATTTGATACTTGCATTGGATGTCGAGTATATGTGCATTTCATGGAGCGTCTTTTGACTTTATTTTAAACCGTGTCGCCTAGATTTCATTCGTATTATAACGTTGTAACTTAACTATTGGTTGAACAATTCTTGTAAACTTTGGGAACAATCCTTCTTTTGAAATGAAGGCGACATATTTTGGTCAAACTTTGTCTTAAAGACTTATGACCACGTAACGGGACCTAAGTAGACGGCGCCGTCAAACATGATTTGGTCGGGTCGCTACATGTGTTGACGTTTTTAAGCATGTATTTCTCAGGTGCTTGAGGTTGCTTCTGCTGTGTACTAGTCGTGCTGTAGAACCCGCTGCTTAGAGTTGTTATCGCATGACTACTTATCTTGCATTCAAACTTATTTTCTTTTTAAACTATGTTATGTAACGACCTTTGGGGTCACGTACACTTATTTATTGCTTCTACTTAGCGAAGCATGCTTTTGGATTGTAAAACATTTGACGTTAGTTATGACGTCACCTTTTATTAATGAATGCAAACTCTGTTTTGAAAACGCATATAGTACTTAACCTTGTAATGATCCTGTTGTTGATGATTCGTATACGATGGTTTTGTACGGGGCATCACACATTAAAACAGGGGTGGATTACATACAAGGGTAATTGGTGTAATTGTTAATAAAGTATTAAAACCTTAGATTACACGCAGTCGATAACCTGGTGTAATCATTAAACAAAGTATTAAGACCTTATTACGGTTTAAATCTCCAATTAGTTGGAATATTTGACTTCGGATATAAGATTAATTTGGCGAAGACCCTCGCACTTTATAATTATGACCGATGAACTATTATGGACAAAATCAGATGGACTTATCAAATAATCCAAGACAAAGGACAATTAACCCAGGGTAATAAATAAAAATTAAAACGTCAAACATCATGAGTACGGAAGTTTAAATAAGCATAATATATTTTATTTTTTTATTTCCTCGTACTTTTATTTATTGTCATTTTAATTATAGTTATTTATTTTTTTTCGTTAGTTAAATATCGTCATTTACTTTACGCTTCGCTTAAAATATAAAATCGACAAACCGGTCATTAAACGGTAAACCCCCTTTTATATTATTACTATATATAATTATATATATTTTGTACAAATATAGTTATATAAAAATATAGTGTAAAATAAGTCGTCTCCCTGTGGAACGAACCGGACTTACTAAAAAACTAGACTACTCTACGATTAGGTACACTGCCTATAGTGTTGTAGCAAGGTTTAGGTATATCCCATTTGTAAATAAATAATTAAAACTTGTGTAAATTGTATCGTATTTCGTAATAAAAATATATAGTATTTTCGTACACCCCGCTGCACACATTAGGTACCTTAACGATGCTCTAATGACATGATCTTTTTGGAAATGAAGTGAAATGAAATGATTAATCTGGAGTTCTAGCCTCAATAAATACACAGGTACATAATTTTATCCGTAAAGGTACAAAAAATCTAACAAAATCTTATCCAGAAATCAGGAAAAATCCATTCTGATAAGACGCAAGGCGCAAAGCCGCAAGGACGCAAGTCATAAACCTTGCGCCTTGACCTAATTTATTAACACTAGGACGCAAGGGCGCAAGTCGCAAGGTCGCAAGGACTAATGATCCTTGCGCCTTGCGCGGGCAAATTCTCAAAAAAAAAAAAAAAAAAAGGGTTCCAGCTCAGAAAAGAGTAAAAAAATGGGCAAAAAGGTGATAAGCCCATTTGTTGGCATATTTTCATTTTAATTTGTCTACCTTAAAAAATAATGTCAATCTTACTTTATTCTTAAACTTTTACACAAATGTTTACACACCTTAAAAAATAATGTCAATCTTACTTTATTCTTAAACTTTTACACAAATGTTTACACATAAAATAAATGGGTAAAAATGGTAGCTCGCTCATGTCCATCAATAGTTACATTTGATTGAATCTAATCACATTTAAAAAACTTGTATTTTCTTAAATATCATATTCATATTTATAATTAATACATAAATAAAAAGGATAATTATTACTGAATTAATGAGTAATAATTGCAATTTTATGAAAAAGAAGTACAAGTTTTCAAAATTATCTTAAATATAGGGGTGTAAATGAGTCGAACTACACGTGAGTTACTCTTGTTTAACTCGTTAAAAGCTCGATTAGAGCCGAGCCTAAATGATCTCGAGCCTGACCTTGAACTTATAATGAAGCTCGTGTAATAAACGCGTCGAGCTCGAGCCTCATATATCGAGCTCGAACAAGCTCGCGAGCCTAAACGAGCTTTTCATTTATATACACCATTTTTTATTTATTTTATTTCACACATACTATGGACTCCTTTTGTAAAACAACTTATTGTGCCTTTATTACAACAAACGAAGCTCGGTCTAATCTAATAGGTACTTGGTTCGGTTTACCCATCATACCTACTAAATAGAAGGCAGGCGAACTCGGATCACAGTCTAAAAAGTAATTTCATCTTTTTTTTTCTTTTTTCTTTTTATCTTTATATTTCTTTTTTCCATATTCAAATAAACTAAAACATAACCCCCATTTATTGTTTACTTTAGGTCCTAATTTCACCTTCTTCTTTATAATTTTTTATATCATTTTTCTGAATGGTTTCAAGCTAGGTTAATATAATATATAACTATATGATAATTACTATTATATCATTAAATAGTTCAAAGAATACTAGTAAAACTTATTACATGCGGATAAAATTACAAAAACAATAAATTTGAAATATAATATAATAAATTAAATAATATAAAGAAAAATAAGATTATATAATTAACTACCCGATCTGAGCTCGAGTTTGTAAAATATCAAACAAGCCAAAATCGAGCTTAAAATGCTCGAACTGAGCCGAGCTCGAGCTCTATAAAATTTAAACGAGCTTACAGCCCTCAGTAAATATAAGAGTACATTGTAAATTCATTTTTTACTAACCACTAGGGCATACCTCAAGTGGTCACCAGGACTACTAGTGAAGCTGTAGATCTCGGTTTAATCCTTGGCAAAACCAGATCATCTTAATTAGGGATTTATAGTGGAGGGTATTTTATCCTGCATCTTGGCGACGTTTGAGTTCCAGATACTCAAAGTTTATTTTCTATGAAGAAGGCAATGTACTTGACGATCACTTCTTTAAATAAAAAAATCATTTTTTACTATATGTATGTCGACAATGAAATAATGCACCATATTGTTATTTTAAGCGCTGATAAAATGCATCTTTTTGTGGTGCACATTGCAACTCACGTGAGTAGATGACAAAAAGTGATCAATATATTAAATCTTTCACACAGTTACCACAAAAACAATCAAAGTGTTTTTAGTACCTTCACAAAAACTTTTTTCTATATACAAGAAAACTAGCCAACAGATCATCGAAACATGCCAAGAAAAACTATAATGGGTTCACTTTCTTCTCCCAAGGTGGACGTGTTCGTCGATTTGGGGAATCCTTTACTTAATCACACCCTTGATGGCTTTTTGAAGATTGGAACTGTTTGTATTCATAATCATTTTTATTTTTAATTTAATATAATTCACCTACTTTTATTCTTGATTAATACTGTGATTAATTAATATTGATATGATATTGATAGTAGGTTTGTTTAATGGTGTTTTTATAAGTTGTATTCGTTTCATGTTTCAGGTTGCTGTTGCAAAAGTAGCTGTGGAGGAAACTTACCACGTTGTCAAACGAGGTTTTATTTTGTTACATTTGTGCCCTTACGGGTGAATCTTAATAGTCCATACTGTAAAATAAAATCATTTACAGTAGTAATTTTCCTAATTATATACTTTATACAACTCTATAGATTACTTAATTAACCGAAGAGTTCATTTTAGAATGCCATTACTAAAAACCACCTTGATCACGCCTAAATCTGATTTGGTGATTTTAGATTTAGGCCTGAGTGCTTATTTTGAGAAAAAAATGTATTTATTGATTGTTTTAACTTCAATAACTGTGCAAACCCCGTTTTAATTCTGGATTCCAAAGGCGTAAAACAAACGATTGGATTAACCTCACTCAATTAGATCGAATGAGTTAATATCTTAGGTGTTGACGAACTCCGATATCGACCGGAATCTCAATCGGAGTTGTATTTTTGACCGAACAATGTTACAGTATGATTTTGGCAGAGTAACAGTACGTGTTCAGCGTGTTGATGTGAATGACCCATGGGGTGTATTTATAGATGTTTTGCGGGGATGATAACGTGGCACATGTCCATTTCATAATTGTAACAAACTTTTACTGGATTCGTGTGCTGATGTGGCACCTGTGACTTTCATTGGTGTAACAAACAAATCCTAACAAACTTTACTAGATTTGTGTGCTGACGTGGCATACGATTCATCCGTGTGTTTGGTCCGGGACCATCGACCATGTATTTGTTCCGGGACCATGCTTTGTTCCAGGACTGTGGGATCGTTCCAGAATGGTGTGCCGGATCCGTTTACAGTGTGACGGATGGCCGGCACACATTTGGTTAGGTGAAAGGTCTTACATATGAGTGCCCAATATTTATCCAAGTGCTTCTTCGCGGTACTTCTCCTGTCCGGGTAAGGTTATAGCCGGTTGACATGTTCGTTCGCAATATTCTTGTAGATGTTATCGGGTGACCAGCGTGTTTGGCTAAGTAGACCTTGATGTGGAAACATCGTTCTTCGTACCCGGGTAAGCGGTGCCGGTGTCCGACATTTTTGTCCGGGTAGGATAGGCTTGTGTTAAGTCACAGCCAGCTTTTATATGGGACGTTTCTTCCCGGATGTGTATTTGAATAATCTTCTGGCCGGTTTGCTTGCGTATGACCGGGAAAAGGTATTTCTTCCTGGACCGTTATGCCGGTTAACTTCCAGACGGAACTTCATCAAGTCATGGAAAAATGACCTTTTTTGATACGAATCGATATGCGTATCATCACACCTGATCCTGTCGTCCTTTTTTAAGATAAGACCCCAAAGTGTAGATAGTGGAGATTGAACTCGAGTCTCGTTTGAAAACTAAGCATTCAACCACTAAGGCACCCCTTGGGGTTGATCCAGTGACGTCCTAACTCGTTAACTAGTTCACTATCTGATCGAACTTTGTGGCAGTTTACGCCAATTTTAAACATCAAGTTCTGCTTTGCCTATCCTACGACTTCCGTTTGTTTTTTCATACATTGTCATATGTCTTATTTCCATCTATCGTGATATTTTTTGACCATCCTAAGATAGCCAAGTGCTTGGGGCCCTGATTTTCTGACAAATTGTCTTGGTTTAAATTTCATTACCAACATATCTTAGAGTGTGCAGTGGTCGGAAATGTTCACGAGATAACCCGGTTAAGTCGCCTACATTTGAGTTAAAAATACTCCCATTCACCGGGTAACCTAAACTTAGAACCTTATATTCTATTCTTTATTTCCCATGGAACATTTCTTAAAGTCTTTTCATGCTGCCATAACTATTAGTTTTATATATCTTCGGGTGCAATTAGTTTACCGTTCTTATTTATATACTTTGAATTAAGCTTACTGATACACATAACTTGATCTTAATTTTGTTTTTTGATCTTCGATTTGCACTTTTGCAGGGAGTGTTTCAAAACATAACTTTGAAACCTCGGTAAGACACTCGTATCTCTGTTTCTCATTCCTGTTTGTTTCACTAACCCTTAATTAATTAGTAATATAAGATCACTCTCTGCAAATTTAGCTAGAAATATTACATATAGACACATGTATTGTCATGTTCTTCTCGTTTTTGAAATATTATCAATTCAGTTGGCCTCCCGAAATCTTTCATTCTAACAGTCATTGTGATTTTGCAGCTAAAGAAGATGTGTAAAGAAGGCGCATACTGGGGTAAGTTTACTTACATAAAAATGTCTCATTGTATGCCACTTTCTCAAGAGTAGGTTATTTTTTTGTTGAAAACTTGTTCTAATCGGATCTCATAGCACCTTAACAGGATCTGTAGCGGGAGTATATGTTGGAATGGAGTATGGCGTTGAGAGAGTGCGTGGCACCCGAGACTGGGTAATTATATGCTACCTTTTTTTTTAATCTCAAAACACACCCACACACACACACAACACACTGATTAAGTCCTCTGTTAGTGTCCCAAAAAAATCTTGTTTTTTTCCATGTAATTATATTTTTGGGACCTAAATCGGCTTTAACTTCCAAATGATACAGAAGAATGCAATGATTGGTGGAGCACTGACTGGAGCTCTCGTATCAGCAGTCAGCAGCAACAAAGGAGATAAAATCGTAATGGATGCCATTACAGGTGGTGCGATTGCAACTGCTGCCGAGTTCATTAGTTATCTCACTTAAACATGTATGATAAATTGAAGAAGTTGTTCTGTTTTGTACGTGTCAATAACACGATGTTTAATGCATTCTTATGTTTTGGTGCACATTTTCTCATGTTGCATTCTGATGATACCTAATATTAGGAAACATCAATATGGTCATTAAGGACCCTTGATCTATCTGAAGAATGAATAATTTCCCAAAAACTGATTATCAGTAAGTACAGCATAATTATATATAAATTACATGGGATGTGATTTATGATTTCTGCTGGTTTCGTGTGGGTAATGGGCAGCAAAATGTCGGTTTGATATAAATATATGATACTTGGTGTACCCCATAAGATTTATTGCTAACATTTTGCCCTCAAAGCGGGGTATTACTCGAGCTAGCTATGAGTTTACCAATATGGCTTCGATCTGTTGAGTAGGCTACAGTGGTTTGGGCCTAGTCTCAGTTTCTAATTTTATTCCGAGGCATGCTTTCCACTTGTGGCTCAATTTGAGAGGCAAGCTAAAGATGCAGTATAGTCATATAGATTCAAAATGAGATGTTGGCACATTGACCAACTTAAACCTGCTTTAATGTTACTCGAGTCTTGTGGAGATTCATACACTCACCATTTTCAGAGTTCCTTTTCTTAGTTTGGCAAGTTTCTAATAATGTGGAGCTGTTATCAAAATGGAAGATATCATGTTGACCATGTTGTAGCTCGTTTTGTCCCGGCTTCCACGACGTATTTATTTTGGCAAGAACGGTCTCTTTGGTATATGTAGAAAGTCTATAAATTTGGCAAGAACGACATATCACTCTTTCACAATCGTAAAAAATCTATGAAGTTTCTGATTACATGATCGATACCATTTGCTTAATGATGGTTTCTTTCATATTTAGATCTTCGGCCGGGGCTCCTTGTATATTTAATTGCTTACGAATCATCATCCACTTGTCTCAACCATCCATGACATACTTATTGCGTCACATGAGCACTTCCTCACCGGGGCGGCGGTGAGGGCCTGACCGTATAATTTTGTACTATATTATTAATCATCAATATACGTATAATTTTCTAGTTACCAATCATCATTATGTATAATATTAGTTGTTTTTATTAATTAAAATAATTTTTTTATATATTATTAACAGAACTTTTTTTAGCTAATGTGAAACTTTTAATTTTGTACTATGCCAAAAATTCATATACATATTACTCGTATAATTATGAACTAGTGAAAGGACCCGTGGAACTACGAATTTGTTCAAATGATACAGTTGAATGATATGTTATTGAATAATATGTTTTTGTTATTAAGTGAATGTTGTGTTTTTTGTTCAAATACACATTATTTTTAACAGTATCATCATATAAAAAACGCATTATTGTTCATGGCATTAAAATGCGTATTACATGTTCTTATGAAAACAAATCGTGTGTGCATAATTAAGATAATCAAATATGGAGATATAATTTAAATGAGTAGAGGGGAAATTTACAAACCTTGTCATTGGTTATTATAATTGCGATGTGTTCCCAATTACGTTTTTTTTTCCGGCATTATTATTATTTATTAATGTTATGTAATTCTTTAATTAAATGCTTAATGACATCAACACATTTGTTTTACGGGATGCAGGTGTTATGACATTGTTTAATTAGACCACTCCCAACCACAACATACTTCTTCAGAAAGACTCACTGTCATATCATCGCTACCTTAACACTTTCTCAAAAAAGACTAAAAAGACTGATTGCTACCAACCATGAAATACTTCAATAATTACTTAATTAAAAATTGATCGGTGGCGAAGGGCCGGTCAAAAATAGCCTAATTACTCTACTTTAGATAGGGTACGCAGGATTCGTTCCACGGAAAGTTATGGTTAACTAGCAAGCAATTTCAGAAGTGGTTTGTTTGTTTAACTAAAAACTACTAAGATTAATCAACTAATATTAAAATTTAAAACTTAAACTAGAGTGCAATTGAGTGTATTGGGATATAAGCAATGAGAGTAAAGCCTTTATCCTTTCACAATCCCAATCTCACATGTATTCATTCAAACAAGTATTATGTTTACCAAATGTTGATCAAATCTCATAGACAAGACTTCTTAAGTTCATTACTTCTATTATCTTGGGATTAAACTATGTAACCTAGACAATATGTCTTTATCCCTAATCTAATTAACACTAAGTTGGATCAAGAACACACTGTTAAATCACAATAATTTAACTTGAAATAACAAAACATAGAACTTGCATTAATCAACAATTGATTTGGTTCACAATATCATAATCCATAAGTATTAAAACATCACAAACCACATAATCTTGAATGAAATCATACATATTTTAATTGTTCATGGAAAGGATAAAGTTAAGAATACTAGCCAAGCATGTTGGTGATGATGATCATGGAGATTCTTGAAGATTGCATGATGAACAACACTTTAATCCTAGCTTGAATCCTTGAGCAATGATGATTTGAGAGTGTTTTGATGTATTTGGGAGTGATCTCTGCTGCAAAAACTGATGAAAAAAGTGTATTTTTCGTAACCCTAATGCTCCCTTTATATAGGGGTTGGATAACTTGGTCACAAAGCTAAAATTCGTATTTCCCGGCACCAATTTTTTTTTTTGTATAGGCGTATTTTACGCCATACTTAGCGTATTTTACGCTAGTGTTATGTGATAACCCGAAAATTTCTGAGTTAATTTAAACGAAATCTTTTCATGAATTCATTTAACTTCTATATGATTCTGACGATTCACGAACAATCCTTCATAAATAATTATGCATTATTATCAATTCATTATATTAATATTATTATTAATATCATTTTTTATATATCACTCATCATTACCAAGTATTATTATTACAACTATTACTAATATTATTATTAGTAGTATTATTATTATTGTTACTAATATTATTATTATTAACATTATATAGTTATCATTTTTAATAATGATAATTTAACATTTTTATTAAAATTATTATTGTTATTAATATTAACATATTATTATTAATATCATTATTAAACTTGATATTAATTATTATTATTATAATTATTATGATTAATATTTATTATTAACTCTATTATATTATTATTAGTATTTTTATTACTCTTAATAATATTAAAAGTATTATTATTATTATTATTATTATTATTATTATTAATATAATTATTATTAGTATTAGTATTATTATTATAAATATTAATTATTAATATCAATTAAAAAATAAAATTTAAAAGTCAAAAGATATGTACTGATTTTTTTATTTTTTTAAGCTTGATCTGATCATCCAGCTTTATTTTTTTTATATCTCTGCTTTCTATTTTTTATTATTATTTATTCAAATCGTGCTGTATATATTTATTTCATCTACTGGTTTTCAAATTGTTTTCTATCGACTCTTAATCCATTATAAATCTATCAGTTCATTTGTTAAACAAATTCAGTCGAATTCCTCTCATCAATTATCAATTTTTAAACAGATATAGTATTTATTTATATTTTTTTACGCTGTACCATGTTCTTCACTTTTTAGCCAACCCTCGAATTCGATCACTATTTGAAAATATAAAAATACAGTCTTGTTAGGAATCTTATACCTAATATACCTGCAAAGTTTCACAATCCAATTCCTTTTATTGAATGAGAATTTTGAAGTCAAAGTTTTTGAAACAAAAAATCAAACAATGTTCTTCAATTAAATTCGAATTGCCTGTTACGATTCAAGTGAAATTGAGGATTGATGAAGATTCTAGGAAGGTTTTAAAGCGTATTTCATGAAGAAATTGTAAGCTAAAACGTTACCAATTGCAAAAATCGATTTAAAAAAAAAAAACAGTCACGATGCTGTGCAGACTGTTTTGATTTTTTTTTTCAATTGATTTAAACATTTGTTATTGTTTAGTCATTATTATGTGGAAGTATCTAAATTTTGTTTTGATAAATTGATATATTTTTGATCGATTTCCAAATGAAGAAGATGAAGAAGGTGTATTAAAAATACGGGTTATATATTTAGAAGTTTATATAATTTCAGAAAAAAGAGTATAGTCGGATGGTAAAGGGTGTTAGTGAGTGAGCGGGAGGTCTCGGGTTCGAACCTGGTTCGTGCCATTTTTTTTGTAGAAGGCTTATAAGGTAGCTTTTCTTTTATTATTATTATTATTATTATTATTATTATTATTATTATTATTATTATTATTATTATTATTATTATTATTATTATTATTATTATTATTATTATTATTATTATCATCATTTTTATTATTATTATTATTACTAATACAAATATTAATTACCATTTATGAATATAATTATAATTATGATTATTATTATTGTTATTATTAAGTATTAGTTATCATAGTTATATTTACAAGTAAGTTTTTTATTATTATCATTATTACTAATATTATTATCATTACTAGTATTATCCTTAAGTAGTATTAATATAAAAACTATCATTAGTAATAAGATCGTTATTATTATTAATTATTAGCAAAGTTATTATTATTATTATTATTATTATTATTATTATTATTATTATTATTATTATTATTATTATTATTATTATTATTATTATTATTAAACTTACCATTTTTATTAAAAACTACTATTATTATTAAAATTAATATTTCTATTAAAATTATCATTTCACTAATAGTATTAATCACTTTTATTATAAGTATACTATTAATATCATTACTACTGTAAACATATAACATTATAAGAACTTTCATTTTTACCATTGTTATTATTATCTTTACATTATTATCATTTCTATCATTTTTACTATTATCAGAATCATTATTATTATTATTATTATAAGAACTATGTTATTATTATTTTTAACATTATAATAATTATTATCATTTTTACTACTAGTATTATTATTATTATTATTACAAAATAATACAACTCTTTATTCAATATCATTATTAATATCATTTTATCAAATAAATACTTATATATATATATAGAATATAAAAGTATATATATAGAAAAATATAACAATTGAAATAATATAAAAACTTGTTCGATTACGAGTATATGTGTTAATATATATACACTTGATATAGGTTCGTGAATCCGAGGACAACTCTGCACTTGTTCAGTGCCATCATACTCGTATTTACTACAAACTATCATATCGTATCGTGATTTTCATAGCCCTACTTTTATTGTTTACTTAACTGTTTATAACTTTTGGGATGAGACACATGCTTGCTTTATAACTATTTTACGTTTAGACACAAGTACTCAAATGTTATTATGCTGTCTTGCTTTGTCATGCAAATCTTCACCATAATATTGTTAATTGCTTGCTATAACGCAAACTTAATTATTATGAGTAGGCTACTGAGAGTGACGTCTCTAGTCAGTTGACCGTTGGTCTTTGACTACATAATAATGATTCAACGACATGAATAACAAGTGTCGCAGGGTAACTTTTGTTTAGTCGCGATATTACAAACAGCAACTCTTTCGATTGATATATTTGGTATTAATCAACTTTAAACTGAAATCTTGTGGTCTAATGCTATACTGAACTATTGATTTATGATAAACCTATGAACTCACTCAACCTCGTGTTGACTTTTTAAGCATGTTTATTCTCAGGTACTTAAATATTGCTTCCGCTGTATATCTGCTGCTTTGATGATGATTGCTTGCTATGCTTGGAGTCTTCATTACATATCATATCAATTAAAGACATTTAATGTTCTAAATACAATGTAATCTATTTATCTTCCACTGCAAAACTCAATAAAACGTCTCATATAGAGTCGTTTTTGTTTATACAACCGTGATTTGATATAATTAGTCACAAATACCTCAGGCCCTATTTGGGGGTGTGACAGATTGGTATCAGAGCAGTATTGTTGTAGAGAACCAGGATTGCATTTTAAGTGTGCCTTATACAATTAGGTACCTTAGCAATGTAGGACTACAACTTTCCTTGACTATAGTGCCTTTAATTGTTGCCTTTAATTGTTAAATGCTACACTATACCTTAGAAACTTTACTTATTAAATTCTTTAATCTTCCTTAGAATGCCAAGCCAATCTAAGAACTCTGCTCACTCTCCTAAGTACTATCCAATTCCGCCATCACATTTTAATGCGACACCATGATTTCTGAAATTCTCGATATTTCTTTGTCATCTATCATGGTTTTGTGTATTACATATGTATTACATGAAATATTATCCATAATTTTTGAAACTCCTATATTTGTTACTATTCATACTCAAACGTATATAACTCCCTGTTATATCACGTACCTATATGCCTTATGCCTTTATGCATCGGTTTGCGAATCGAAAAATGTCATTGAGTTATCAAGAATCTCAAAGACATCATAATGTCAACACTATTCATATTCATTACTTTTAAAAATCTTTGCTTTCTTATTATTTTGATCATTGAACTTTCTTGATGGGTGGCGTCTACGAAACTCTAGAATGGAAGGGTTTGGATTACCGATTTAAAGGATCCTATAGTTCAAGCCCCTAGACCTGAATAGGCCACTATAAATTGAAAGTCTTTAATCAAAAGTATATCTATCAATCCTTGTTGGAAATCATTTACTTAATAATTAAAGTCTCGACACGTCATACTGCGATTATTGCATAGACGATGTACAGACAAATTCATATCCTATCATATCTATCCTAGTAAACTTTGTCTACCACTTTTCCTAAATTTCCTCCGTAAATTACGGAAATCTTTTTGCTATATATACATATTCAAGGAGACAAATATATCATTCAGTATTCAACACTCATCTCATATCGAAACCCTTATTCCGATCACATAATATGGATTTCTCAACTGATTCCTCGATCTCCAATGGCAGCGTAACCGGAATGAACCAACCAATTAGTCATCACCTTTTATGGATGAATTGGGGGTGGGTTCGTAGTCTACTTAATCAATGGAGAAGTGAAGAAGGTGATCCTTTTCACCCACCACATTGCCCTATTGGTGAAGAACCTGAAGCGCTTACCGGCGAACCCGTTCGGAACACTATTTTCACCCTCATTTCCAGGATATCCCGTCACGAATATATAATATCTAGAATTTCAGATCTTATTTATCCACTCGTCAGAACCGCCAATCATCCCGGAATAATAGAAGAAGTCAACGAGCTTCGCGCTCGAGTAGTGGCTTTAGAAAATATAGTGCAAAACCTACGAGCACCAGCAGCAGCACCATCAGCATAACCATCACCACCAGTACAATCAGCATCACCACCAACAACATCAGTATCACCAACAACAACATCCGCATCTCACGCCTCAACATCACACTCAGTACCTCAAACATCAACACCATACGCCCCATAGATACCAAAGAATATTAGTAATAATGAGTTAAGATGTATTGACTCATTCTTCCTGAAGAATTATATATGTATACTTTATATATATGGATTGGAACAATAATAAATCTTTTCGTACTAAGCTATTACGTGTGAATCTTAACTAGTATGTACTACATGGTTAATTCATATCACTAATATGTATGATGTACATCCTTTGTTAATGACTTAACAATCATTAATCACTGCTTCAGCAAAATAAACTCCATTTCATAATAAACCAAGTGTATTATTCAAATACATGATTGGTTTTACACTTTCATTTTCGACATACTCGAAACTTTTTAGAAAACATTAATTCGTGCCTTGCGAAGTTCACAAGGATTTCACGAGCATCAACATCATATACCGAGGTATATCAATAATAATGAACGATGAAGTATTGATTCATAGCTTCATTAGCGAAATATTTCGCGACAATTATGAAATCTCTAAGGTTTTGGAGATTATTTATTCTCGTTTCACCGCAAATCAAATGAGTTTAATATTATATTAACTCATTAAATCTATATTATATATGAAGAATACATATATGAACATATATCTTCTATTTTGTACAAACTGTTAATTGTGAAAATATTTTAACGGGTAAGTAATACCCGAGAAATATTTATATCTCACATTAATATGTTACATTGTACATTCTTCAATTCTGATTCAATAGTCAGTAACTATTCTACTTACATCCACAGATATATGTATATGTTCACCGAAGAAGAACCGTTTTCATTCAAAGATTCAATTACATATTCTGATTTTGACATATCAGAATCTAAGTAAAGCTTTAGCAGGTGTTATCCTCCTAAAGATCACTACATTCATGAATTATATTCACTCGTATTCTATAATGAATTATCATATCAAACCACCGAACTTACCATTCCTTACTTTTGAAAATCACAACATTTCTTCGTCAACCGTTAGATCCATTGATGGATACATCTTACGCTTAAACACTTCAAGTTCAAAATTCTAGAACATTATATGTATGTTGACGCTTACATCCTGCGTTCAACACTCGAATTCAAAATTATTGAAAACATCCTTTGTATCTTGACGATCACAATCAGCGTTTAATCATCTAAAAATGAAATTTCTTGAAACCATCTTCTATTGATAACCAATTATTCAAATATGGTTGCATTAAATGCAGAGGAAAAAGCAAAATTATAGATGGCCTAAATGACCAAGAGTTTGATGACAAAGAATGGGGTATTAGAAACGCTCAATGGAAAATTTGGTACTAGAAAATGAATTGAGCAAACCATGAAGGAAGCCATGGACAAATCACAAGGACTAAAACTATAATCCAAGAATCTAGATGATTCGATTTCTGATGAAAACCACAAAAGATCTCTTTACGCATTCTAAATCCTTACAGAAGAATTTTTCTCATTATAATTCGATCTTAGAAATTCTAAGATATCATCATATCTTTCAGTATAAATATCCTCGATATTTCTGAAGATATCTTCATAATTATTCTTGTCCGCAATTAATTATCTAATTGAGATATCATAAAGGAAACTGTTTAGTTTCTATATTATGTAACATACAAGTTTAAATTATAAATGTTTTGAAGAAGTGTTGGGAATTGAAGCATGAGTTAGTATAATATAATGACGTTAGGCCAACGTGATTATATTACAGTAAGTCATGCTAAATTTTTAATGGAAGATGATGATTCATAGACTTTATAATCATCATTTGCCATGTTACACGACTCTTACATTCTACTTAACCTCTGAACATATCAAGAAAATATATTCTTGATAGTTCTATTCTCAGTGATTCTGATAATTTAATAAATCAAATCATGATATTACGTTCCTTTCTACTTAGAACATTAGGTTCATTCGAAACTTCATACCTACAAATTTTGGACCATTACTCGCTTTACTTAGAGTCGAGAAGAGAATAAAAAGGCAAAGAGCTTCGATATATAAGGGAAAATATAAAGCCCGATAACGACACCGAAATTACAAACCGTGTATATCAATGCGTATAGCAATATAAAGACACGGGAGAACTAAAAACACTATAAAACCAAGAGCATAGTAGAAGTAAACAGATTCCTCTGGTGATAAATGAAAAAGAAGAATGACTGCATATATAGTCAATATAATAACAAGTATCAATACGGGATTGAGCATATTAACAACTCTTTTGGAAATATGAATTGAGAAAGAAAGTATAGAAGTGGTGAAATAATGAAACGGAAGAAGCTAATTTATAGCAAAATTCCAGACACAGCAATCGAGGCAATTCACCGCATTTAATTAAAGGAAATCCTAATTTCCTTAATTACCGGAGAATCAAATCTTATAAAAATTATGAAGATTTTCTTTAATCCCTTGAATCCTGGAAAACAATCGTGACTACGTCAAAAGTCAAAGCAAACAGATATTTCCACATTTCACTCTTTTGTGATAGCTTCGCTTATACTCTTCCTATAATCAAATCATTTTATTCACATTACTCAACGATGATAAAACTCTATTTTTAACTCATATT
The DNA here is from genome assembly GCF_046630445.1 of Rutidosis leptorrhynchoides. Lineage (NCBI taxonomy): Eukaryota > Viridiplantae > Streptophyta > Magnoliopsida > Asterales > Asteraceae > Rutidosis > Rutidosis leptorrhynchoides. Next base: position 120,209,130 of record NC_092338.1, on the reverse strand, counting down.
CATCATTAAAATATTCTTGTTGTAAACAATGACGATCTCTCTCAAATTTCATGACCGTGATTTTCACGAACTCCTCTCTGTTTTGTCTGCCCTAATATTGTGGCATAAATGCTCAAAGTTTTAAATGAGCTCAATACTATTCATAACACATTTCATGTGTTCAGTTTACTAAAATGCTTGTATAGCACCATCATCCCTTCCGAGGATAACCTAGTCAAATGACACTCTTGTTAATCTTTAGATAACCACCGCATTAATGATAAAATCCACTTCATCGAAGAACCTATAGAATTTATGGTTCGTATAATTTAAACGCTTGAAACAAAATAATATTCTATATGTTAGAATTCACGCAAGGTCCCGAATATACATGGGAACGTGAAGACCAAATAAAACGTAAATATTCTCACCTGTTTACAACCAACACCGACTGATGGCAACAACTAAATTTCGGGACAAAATTTCTATTAACAGGGGGATACTGTGATAACCCGGGAATTTTTGAGTTAATTTAAACGAAATCTTTTCATGAATTCATTTAACTTCTATATGATTCTGACGATTCACGAACAATCCTTCATAAATAATTATGCATTAGTATCAATTCATTATATTAATATTATTATTAATATCATTTTTATATATCACTCATCATTACTAAGTATTATTATTACAACTATTACTAATATTATTATTAGTAGTATTATTATTATTATTGTTACTAATATTATTATTATTAACATTATATAGTTATCATTTTTAATAATGATAATTTAACATATTTATTAAAATTATTATTGTTATTAATATTAACATATTATTATTAATATCATTATTAAACTTGATATTAATTATTATTATTATAATTATTATGATTAATATTTATTATTAACTCTATTATATTATTATTAGTATTTTTATTACTCTTAATAATATTAAAATTATTATTATTATTATTAATATAATTATTATTAGTATTAGTATTATTATTATAAATATTAATTATTAATATCAATTAAAAAATAAAATTTAAAAGTCAAAAGATATGTACTGATTTTTTTTTATTTTTTTTAAGCGTGATCTGATCATCCAGCTTTATTTTTTTTATATCTCTGCTTTCTATTTTTTTTTATTATTTATTCAAATCGTGCTGTATATATTTATTTCATCTACTGGTTTTCAAATTGTTTTCTATCGACTCTTAATCCATTATAAATCCATCAGTTCATTTGTTAAACAAACTCAGTCGAATTCCTCTAATCAATTATCAATTTTTAAACAGATATAGTATTTATTTATATATATTTTTTACGCTGTACCATGTTCTTCCCTTTTTAGTCAACCCTCGAATTCGATCACTATTTAAAAATGTAAAAATACAGTCTTGTTAGGAATCTTATACCTAATCTACCTGCAAAGTTTCACAATCCAATTCCTTTTATTGAATGAGAATTTTGAAGTCAAAGTTTTTGAAACAAAAAGTCAAGCAATGTTCTTCAATTAAATTCGAATTACCTGTTACGATTCAAGTGAAATTAAGGATTGAGGAAGATTCTAGGAAGGTTTTAAAGCGTACTTCATGAAAAAATTGTAAGTTAAAACGTTACCAATTGCAAAAATCGATTTTTAAATAAAAAAAAACAGTCGCGATGCTGTGCAGACTGTTTTGATTTTTTTGTTTTGGATTGATTTAAACATTTGTTATTGTTTAGTCATTATTATGTGGAAGTATCTAAATTTTGTTTTGATAAATTGATGTATTTTTTTTTATCGATTTCCAAATGAAGAAGATGAAGAAGGTGTATTAAAAATACGGGTTATATATTTAGAAGTTTATATAATTTCATAAAAACAAGTATAGTCGGATGGTAAAGGGTGTTAGTGAGTGAGCGGGAGGTCTCGGGTTCGAACCCGGTTCGTGCCATTTTTTTGTAGAAGGCTTATAAGGTAGCTTTTCTTTTATTATTATTATTATTATTATTATTATTATTATTATTATTATTATTATTATTATTATTATTATTATTATTATTATTATTATTATTATTATTATTATCATCATTTTTATTATTATTATTATTACTAATACAAATATTAATTACCATTTATGAATATAATTATAATTATGATTATTATTATTGTTATTATTAAGTATTAGTTATCATAGTTATATTTACAAGTAAGATTTTTATTATTATCATTATTACTAATATGATTATCATTACTAGTATTATCTTTAAGTAGTATTAATATAAAAACTATCATTAGTAATAAGATCGTTATTATTATTAATTATTAATAATTATTAGCAAAGTTATTATTATTATTATTAAACTTACCATTTTTATTAAAAACTACTATTATTATTAAAAGTAATATTTCTATTAAAATTATCATTTCACTAATAGTATTAATCACTTTTATTATAAGTATACTATTAATATCATTACTACTGTAAACATATAACATTATAAGAACTTTCATTTTTACCATTGTTATTATTATCTTTACATTATTATCATTTCTATCATTTTTACTATTACAAGAATCATTATTATTATTATAAGAACTATGTTATTATTATTTTTAACATTATAATAATTATTATCATTTTTACTACTAGTATTATTATTATTATTATTACAAAATAATACAACTCTTTATTCAATATCATTATTAATATCATTTTATCAAATAAATACTTATATATATAGAATATAAAAGTATATATATAGAAAAATATAACAATTGAAATAATATAAAAACTTGTTCGATTACGAGTATATGTGTTAATATATATACACTTGATATAGGTTCGTGAATCCGAGGACAACTCTGCCGTTGTTCAGTGCCATTATACTCGTATTTACTACAAACTATCATATCGTATCGTGATTTTCATAGCCCCACTTTTACTGTTTACTTAATTGTTTATAACTTTTGGGGTGAGACACATGCTTGCTTTATAACTATTTTACGTTTAGACACAAGTACTCAAATGTTATTATGCTGTCTTGCTTTGTCATGCAAATACTCACCGTAATATCGTTAATTGCTTGGTATAACGCAAACTTAATTATTATGAGTCGGCTACTGAGAGTGACGTCTCTAGTCAGTTGACCGTTGGTCTTTGACTACATGATAATAATTCAACGACATGAATAACAAGTGTCACGGGGTAACTTTTGTTTAGTCACGATATTACAAACAGCAACTCTTTCGATTGATATATTTGGTATTAATCAACTTTAAACTGAAATCTTGTGGTCTAATGCTATACTGTGTGACAACCCGAAAATTTCCGAACAAATTTAAACTAGATCTTTATATTTTTCCGACACAATAAGGAAAGTCTGTAATATTGAAATCTCAAAAACTTTGAACTGTGTTCATGTAATTAATTACCCTTTGACTGCTCTTGACGATTCACGAACAATTATGTGTAAATAGATATGTATGAAAATATACATATGTGTGATTATTAAATTGAGATATTAACAAAACATTAAACGGTTTGATTGACATGAAAATATATTAGGAAATCTATTTTATGACTTGTAAACGTTAGCAAAATATTAAACGTATAACGTTATACTATTTCGTTATAGATAAACGTCTACGTAATAAAAAAACGTGTTATGATAAATTTCGAAAGATTGTCACATTTTATAATATGTCAAGGTATATATTATTAAAGTTATTATCATTACTTTTTATTATAAATTTTAAGAAATTATATATAACTAATAGAGTGTCACGTCTTCTTTAAAAATGAATATAACTTTATATATAAAACCACTTTTGACATTTCATTACTGAGTCATTGTAATAAAAATAAAGGTTTTAACGTTACCTTGAATTTTAGAATCTTACTAGAAACCTTTTGACAAATCATCCATAACAATGGTCCGTGATTCAATAAAATATAGATAAATATAACGAGAAACAAAAATGTGTTTTGAAACTTGTGAGGTGTTAAAAATAAACTTTGGCGCATAAATGAATTATATCAAATTAAGTTTTAAAGTGTAAACGATACGTGTTATATTATTTTTCTAAACGAACTTTAAAATATAATTAGTTTTGAAAAACTAAATTTTATATTATTAAATAAATATATCAATTACATACGATACGTACGAATTTATATTTTTTTAAATGAATATATATATATATATATATATATATATATATATATATATATATATATATATATATATATATATATATATTACAAAGTGATTTAATATAATGTTAACATAGTTATATAACGCTTTGATTTAAAATAATATTTTTATATATATTTTAGTAAGTAACGAGACGTCGATTTTTAGAAGCAAATGACCAAAACAATTAAATGATCAAGTTACACTTTGAGTATTGATAGTGCTCCAAATGAACATATATTTAGGCACAATATCCTTCCAATATGTAAAGATTTTAGTTGTAATTGTTCTATTTTTATGTAATATTCGTTTAAATAAATAAGTGCGAAGACAAAAGAAGAAAACGATGATTTGAAGACGCAAATGACCAAAAAGCTCAAAAGTACAAAGTACAATCCAAGTGGTTCAATTTATTGATAAGAAAAGTCTCAAAATTACACGAGTACGAGCCGCGAAACGCAAAGTATAAGATATTAAATAGTACGCAAGGACGTTCGAAAATCCGGAACTGGGACCAGAGTCAACTCTCAATGCGCGACACAACGGAGCTAAAATTACAAGTCAACTATGCACATAAATATAATATAATATATAAATAATTCTTAAAATTATATATATTATATTATATAATAAAACGTCAGCAAATAAGAAAATAAAAATATGTGAGCTGTCCCAGACGGCCATGCGATCGCATGGCCAGAAGGCACAAAATCCATGCGATCGCATGGGCATCAGAATCTGGCCAAATGCTATAAATAGCCATGAATTCGGACGAGCTCAACACCTCTTTTTCATTTTCCTTTCTTTCTGTAAACAATATAATATATATATTATTAATTATAATTTTAATTTTAATTTTAATTTAAGTTAATAATAATAAGGTTATTGTAAGAATGTTATACGGGTTTTAAGTCGAAATTCTGTTCATGCAACGCTACGCGATTAATCACCACTGTAAGCTATGTTCTTCCTTTTTAAATTAATGTCTCGTAACTAAGTTATTATTATGCTTATTTAAGCCAAAGTAATCGTGATGTTGGACTAAAAATTAAGATTGGGTTATTGGATTTTGTACCATAATTAAGGTTTGGACAAAAGACCGACACTTGTGGACATTGGACTATTGACTATTAATAGATAGGGGGTATTGTCTAATCGAATGACAACTCATTAGAATCTGTCGAACCTATCTTCAAATTAGTTAATCTAATAATTATTAAAATGATTATGTATGTTCTATTTAGTGACGTTTATACGACATCTTTTACGATCATTTAACTAATTATTCGGGTTGGGTAATTGATTATTCATTCTGATCAAGTGGGTAAATTAATATTCATATCTCATTAAAACAGGGGTGGATTACATACAAGGATAATTGGTGTAATTGTTAACAAAGTAATAAAACCTTGGATTACACGCAGTCGATAACCTGGTGTAATCATTAAACAAAGTATTAAAACCTTGTTACAGTTTGAATCCCTAATTAGTTGGAATATTTGAATTCGGGAATAAGGTTAATTTGACGAGCATTTTATAATTATGACCGATGGACTATTATGGACAAAAACCAAATAGGTATCAAATAATCCAGGAGAAAGGACAATTAACCCAGGGTAATAAATTAAAATCAAAACGTCAAACATCATGATTACGGAAGTTTAAATAAGCATAATACTTTTATTTCATATTTCATCGTACCTTTATTTACTGTCATTTTAATTACTGCAATTTACTTTATCACAATTTAAATTCTGTCATTTATATTATTATCATTTATCTTTACGCTTTATTTAAAATCGACAAACCGGTCATTAAACGGTAAAAAACCCCCCTTTTATAATAATAATAATACGACTTATATATATATATATATATATATATATATATATATATATATATATATATATATATATGTATATATATATATATGTATGTATATATATATATATATATATATGTATGTATATATATATATATGTATGTGTATATATATATATATATATATATGTGTGTGTATATATGTATGTATATATATATATATATATATATATATATATATATATATATTTATATAAATATAGTTTAAAAAAATATATAGCGTTAAACTTGGCTAGTTCCCTGTGGAACGAACCGGACTTACTAAAAACTACACTACTCTACGATTAGGTGCACTGTCTATAAGTGTTGTAGCAAGGTTTAGGTATATCCCATCTATATAAATAAATAAAACTTGTGTAATATTTCATCGTATTTCGTAGTAAAAATATAACTATTTCATATACACCTCTACGCACATCAAGTTTTTGGCGCCGCTGCCGGGGAACCGAAAGCGAAACGCTATATAAAAAAATATAGTTTTTAAGTTATTTTTGTTAAAATATTTTCATATAAATATTGAAATACAAAAATATAAAAAAAAGTATATATATCTATTTAAGTGTTTAGATAAAAAGAAAATATATTTTTATAAAGTATACAAGTATTTTTCTTTAGTTTTTAAAAAAAATTTAAGTTTACTTTAATAAATTTTACTTGTATTAATTTGTAAATAATATAAAGTAAAAAGTAAAAAAAGTAAAAAAGTAAAAAAAAGAAGGGTAAAACGTAAAAGAAAAAAAATAAAAATAAAATAGAAACTGAACCTGAACCTGTCGATCTGAACCTGCATGTGAACTGAACCTGACCCTCATGCGATCGCATGAGGATTCAGTTACAAAGTCATGCAACCGCATGACCCTGTCTGACAGGTCTGAAACATAGCTGGTACGGATTAGGGTTTGTTTAATTATTATTATTATTAATTAATTACCTAATTAGGGTTTATGTTAATAAAAATTTAGTTTAGTTTTAACTAATTTGTATTTTAAGTTTTAATTAGTTTTAAAATTAATACTTTTATAAAATAAAATAAAAATAATATTTTTATAACAATTAGTAATTTTATCATTATTTTTTGTATCTTTTTATAAATTGTATATTTTAATCGTTTAATTCGTAACTTTTATAGTATTTATCATTTGTAACTAGTTTTAAGAGCTAGTGTTTGCCATAAGTTTATTTTTAATTCTAGATTTTTAGGCTTTACCGTAAAATCCCTTAAGTGCTTTTTCTTTAGATTAAGACTTAGGCGCTTTAGAAATTTATGACATCGCTTATCGCTTTAGTTTTAAATAAACTTTTAGTGCATTTTTAAGTTATTGCCATTTTGGATATAGAATTCCTTTTAAGCTTTAATTCCTTTAGACGCAACTTTTAATATTTAGTATTTAGAACCTTTTAAGTTTCTACGCGCTAATTTCTTTTTATTTTTCAACCGTTATTTTCGACCTTTTATTTTTCGACGTTTTTCGACGCACTCTTTTTCTTTCTTATTTCTCGACTCTCTAGTTTTTTTAGGACATAGAATTTTCTATTTCTTCTCTAAAATTTCAAAACAAAAAATTATTTTAAGTAGTTAAATTGATTGACATCCAAAATTTTCTGGTTCGTAGTAATAGTTGGATTTGTTAGTGGCGAGTTGTGGGCTTCCGATTTAAAGGGTCCTGGCTACCTGCTGCATCTATTGGCTATTCGAAACTTGGGCAAAATCAGAAAAGTCTATTAATTTGATAACTTATATAATTTTTATCCTTTATAACTAATAGGATATTCAGTGAATGCACCGAGCAAAACGTTCGCCACCTTTCATACGTTCACCACCTGTAACTCGATCAAGACATCTAGCCAATATTGTCGCCGTTGATTTTTCTTTAGAATCGTCATCTAGTCGACCAAGTACTCCAATTCAAATTTCCGATAATCCATTTTTTGAACCCGACCTCACAATTGAGAATCCGGAGGATATTCAGGGACAATTCAGAGATCCTGAACCATTAATCATTCCTCCGAAACCACAAATTACTCATCCAGAGATTGTCGAGGAAGAAACCATTAAATCAGAATCCTCGAGTGATTCAGATTCAACAAATTCAATTATGGAAGTAACAGAACCTCTAAGTATGGAAGACCGAATGAGAGCCACACGCACTAGCCAAGGTCACGCCATTATTAAGCCAGACATTAATGTGCCAGATTATGAAATCAAAGGACAAATCCTACACATGGTAACTAATCAATGCCAATATAGTGGTACGCCGAAGGAAGATCCAAACGAACATCTTCGAACTTTTAATAGGATCTGTACTCTATTCAAAATCAGAGAAGTTGAAGATGAACAGATTTATCTCATGTTATTTCCCTGGACTTTAAAGGGAGAAGCCAAAGATTGGTTAGAATCGTTACCTGAAGGGGCGATTGATACATGGGATGTTTTAGTTAAAAAATTTCTTAAACAATTCTTTCCTGCATCTAAAGCCGTGAGACTTCAAGGAGAAATTGTTACGTTCACACAAAAGCCAAATGAAACTCTATATGAGGCGTGGACAAGATTTGGAAAGTTGTTGAGAGGATGTCCTCAGCACGGTTTAGATTTTTATCAAATAGTACAAATATTCTACCAAGGATGCGACATTGCTACACGAAAAGACATCGACATAGCAGCTGGTGATTCCATTATGAAGAAAACCCCAACCGAAGCTCACAAAATCATTGATAACACAGCCTCCCACTCACATGAGTGGCACCAAGAAAAAGATATCTTTCGTTCATCTAAAGCGGCTAGAGCCGATTCTAGCCATGACTTTGATTCCGTTTTCGCAAAAATAGATGCTTTCGAGAGACGAATGGAAAAAATGACTAAAGATATTCACGCAATATGAATCAGTTGTGAGCAATGCGGTGGACCACACTTAACGAAAGATTGTAATGTTGAACAAACGATGGAACAACGTGAGAATGTTTCCTACATGAACCAAAGGCCGGGAAATAATTATCAAAATAATTATCAACCGCCAAGGCCAAACTTCAATCGAAACCAAAACATTCTTTACAATCCAAATGGACCTAATAATAACTCGTACAACCAACAAGGTCTGAATAACCAACCAACTCAAAACAACACTTTCAATCAACAAAAACCTAGCTTGTATAAACCACCACAACAAACCGAAGAGAAAAAGTCAAATCTAGAAGAAATGATGGCAAAGCTAATGGAATCTCAAACACAATTTATTACATCTCAAACCCAAACAAATGAGAGGTTTGATCAGTCATTAAGAACTCAAAAAGATTCCATTTTGAATCTAGAAAAACATGTAGGTACTCTTGCTAGCATGATGAGTGAGAGGGAACAAGGAAAGCTACCAAGTAATACTGAAGTAAATCCTCAGAATGAGAATGTTAATATGGTTTCAATAAATTCTGAAAAACCAGCATCAGAAGATGGGAATGTTTTCGATGTGAGTAACAATGAAGAAGTTACAACACCACCACCACCCGAGTATGTAAAGCCAGTGGTGGCACCATACAGACCACCCATCCCGTTTCCAAGAAAAGGAGTTGAGTATGAGCAAGTAATAGGTAATAAAGTTTGTGATACATCAGGAAAGAAGAAGAAGAATAAGAAAGTGCATGAAAAAAAAACTGTAAAGATAAACCCGGTGAAGACAGTTCCACCAAAACCTCAACCCAGGTTGGGTGATCCGGGTGAATTTATTGTTCCTTGTCTACTTAGTGATTGTGTCATGTATGATGCACTAGCAGATTTAGGTGCGAGTGTGAGTGTTATACCTATTTCATTATATAAAAGATTAGGAGTAGGTGAGTTAAGTCCAACGGAAATGAGTGTTCGACTCTTTGATCAAACCATTAAGCACCCAGTTGGAATTGCTGACGACCTACCAGTTCAAGTGGGTAATTTAACCTTTTTAGTCGAATTTATTGTCATTGACATAGAAGAGGACCCAAACATTCCTCTAATTTTAGGTCGACCATTCTTAGCGTCCACCGGGGTGTTATTTGATGTAAGAGAGGGTAGAATGACACTTAGTGATGGTGACAAATCAGTCACCTTTGTGATTCGAAAGACTAAATCTCCACCAACCAAAACCGTTGAACCAACAAAAATGATTGGTAAGAACCATGTTATTTTACCAACTCCAACGGTAGTGCTCAACAATAATAAAACGCCTGAGTGTGGGGAAGATGAAGTAACACCTAATGATGACTTGATAACAAAGAACCCCGTTGTTGATACGAAATTAAATGACTCCGTTATTAACAGTTCAATGAAGAAACTTATTAAACGGATTCACGATGCTAGAACCAAGGGGAACTTTAAGTTATGTAACCGGTTAGTATCCAATCTATCACCTAAAGAAAAGGCGAAACTAGTTGAATTTGTGGATATTACACAGGAATCTGACCAATGGCTTAAAGCAAAAGTCACAGATATGCAAGTGGATTATGGTCCAAGAGAAATTGACGATGAAGTTAATCACAATTTCGACACCACAACTACCTAAGTGTGGGGAGATTCAAATGTTCTAAAAAGAAAACGCTGTCTAGAGTTAGTTGTTCTGTTCTCGTGTAGTTCCGAGAATGGAATCCGATTGGTCTTTTCCACTAGCAGACACTAAAGAACTAGTTTTCTCCCCCATTCTAAATTTTTTTTGTTTTATAGGTTTAATATTAAATTTATATGCATTTTTAAATTTAAGTTTTGTGTGATTTTAAAAAAAAATTACTTTATTTTATTAAGTTTAAAAAATAATTTCTAAAATTCATCGTAAGTTGAAGACTAGGTCATAGAACCGAAATTGCTTTACCCGAGGGCGGGGCGAAAAATTTTGTTATCATTATTTTTAATTTTATTGATCTAAAGTATTCCAAAAAAATTAAAAAACAAAAAAATCTTTGCTTTTAAAACAATCGCTTTAAAAACGACAAATTTTAAATTTTGTCGATGGACGGACTAGGTAAACATACCGAAACTACCTAAAGTAAAAGGAAACAAAATTTTTTTAAAAAAAATATTATTCAAGTTGTTTTAATAAATAAAGGTTTTTATAAAAAAAATAAATATATATATATATATATATATATATATATATATATTATATATATGTTTGTAGTTTATCTTATGTACAAAACAGGGTAAAACAACGCATTTTCAAAGACTGACATTAAAGTTCAGCAAAAGCTACTAATTTTAACGACAAGACGTAAAATATCAAATGTGATATAAAACAATATGTTTGCAAACTCGGTATTTTTAATCATTTTTCTATACTAATCACCCTCATGAATTTAAATTTTTACTGATTTCTTGCAAATGAGGGCATTGCATGATCTCAAGTGTGGGAAAGGGTTATAAATTCTCTCGGGTTTACACTTGGTTTAATTGCCAAATTTTTTGAAAATTTGAAAAATTTCAACTAAATGAATTGAAAATCATGTTTATACATATTTATGAACGATAAAACTAGGTGTTAATACCGAAATTATTGTTACCTCGGAGAGAACATAAATGGAGAAACAACCCAAAACGCTTGAATTCATTTAAAATGGAATAGAAGAGAATAAAAAGGTAAAGAAAAAAATAAATAAAAGCCAAGTGTGGGGAGAATGTACCAAGTTATTCAATTAAAAACTATCTATCACATGTTTCTGTAAAGTTATTGCAGGTGCTTTTGTTTTGGACTAAATTAACTATTTTACCCGGTTTATTGTAATAAAGATGAAAGAAAGATGGATCTACACGATGGATCAATTCCATCATTAAAAGGAAGTAAAGTCTTCCAAAAAACACACACGCTTCTTCATTTAGGTCAGGAAGTTGTCGTCCAGACCAGCTGTAGGTTGACGAAAAATCTAGAAAAGTCATCTCTAAAATCAGCAGGAAATCTACGAACCTCAGCATCAAACAGGGTCGCCAAGTGCTCAGACTTATCTTAACCATGAGAGGATCTGTCTCGTAAAATGGGGAGGGCGCCGTGCAAATTAGCTTGATAAGACTAATGAATCAGATCCCCAAAAAGGATAATCTCCTTGAAAGATTAAAAATCAGCTTTTAAGCCTGATATTACTCAATCCTTGAGATTGACCTTAAAGATTGAGAATTACAAACTCATGGAATTCAATGATATCTAAACTCGAGCTTGAACGAGAAAATATTTTGATCAAATTAAAACCGATTTGTTTTCTGAAAACCCATTTTCAATGCGTTCATTACCATTGAACGTAAAATCCTAGGAATTCACCTGGAATTCATTAGGTCACCTGAACCAAATCAGGTGTCAACTGTAAGAACGGTGGTTGCATAGCATGGTCAAAGACAGGACCTTGTGCCAGACCAAAAAATTATAGGGTGATCTTTACTATAGCTCCTACAAAGGATAGTAATTGCATCCGACACGTTTTGGACCATGAACATCTGCATGTCATTAGACATTGCCTTAACAGTTGCTTGTTCAACGCTTTCCTTTACAACCGGACGGTAGTTTACCGAAAGGTAATATACGGAACAAGTATACTGGACGTGTTGCTTTCCTAATACAAGGTTAGCAAGTGGGTGACACAAAACCATAAGTTTTGAGCTAAAATTTTGAAATCTGAAACCCACCAAACCCACAAAAACAATTTGCAAACACCGGTGAAAGGTTATTCCGGAAAACTTATCTAGGGTAAAATCTAGAATGAATTTTCAAAAGATCAAATATTTTCATAAAGATCCAAATTCATTAAAGGATCTAAATTTTCATAGTCATGTGGGACTGTAAACCACATCGTTACTATCATTGTTCATACCGCCATATCAAAATCACTGATGTATAAAGTGTGAGAATAAAAAAAGTGATTCGAGTGAAATGTGATTTTATTTCAAGTTCTGTATTGCTTGAGGACAAGCAACGCTCAAGTGAGGGGATATTTGATAGTGCTCCAAATGAACATATATTTAGGCACAATATCCTTCCAATATGTAAAGCTTTTAGTTGTAATTGTTCTATTTTTATGTAATATTCGTTTAAATAAATAAGTGCGAAGACAATAGAAGAAAACGATTATTTGAAGACGCAAATGACCAAAAAGCTCAAAAGTACAAAGTACAATCCAAGTGGTTCAATTTATTGATAAGAAACGTCTCAAAATTACAAGAGTACGAGCCGCGAAATGCAAAGTACAAGATATTAAATAGTACGCAAGGACGTTCGAAAATCCGGAACTGGGACCAGAGTCAACTCTCAACGCGCGACACAACGGAGCTAATATTACAAGTCAACTATGCACATAAATATAATATAATATATAAATAATTCTTAAAATTATATATATATATTATATTATATAATAAAACATCGGCAAATAAGAAAACAAAAATATGTGAGCTGTCCCTGACGGCCATGCGATCGCATGGCCAGAAGGCACAAAATCCATGCGATCCATGTGCATCAGATCTGGCCAAATGCTATAAATAGCCACGAATTCGGACGAGCTCAACACCTCTTTTTCATTTTCCTTTCTTTCTGTAAACAATATAATATATATATTATTAATTATAATTTTAATTTTAATTTAAGTTAATAATAATAAGGTTATTGTAAGAATGTTTTACGGGTTTTAAGTCGAAATTCTGTCCGTGCAACGCTACGCGATTAATCACCACTGTAAGCTATGTTCTTCCTTTTTAAATTAATGTCTCGTAACTAAGTTATTATTATGCTTATTTAAGCCAAAGTAATCGTGATGTTGGACTAAAAATTAAGATTGGGTTATTGGATTTTGTACCATAATTAAGGTTTGAACAAAAGACCGACACTTGTGGACATTGGACTATTGACTATTAATAGATAGGGGGTATTGTCTAATCGAATGACAACTCATTAGAATCTGTCGAACCTATCTTCAAATTAATTAATCTAATAATTATTAAAATGATTATGTATGTTCTATTTAGTGACGTTTATACGACATCTTTTACGATCATTTAATTAATTATTCGGGTTGGGTAATTGATTATTCATTCTGATGGGTAAATTAATATTCATATCTCATTAAAATAGGGGTGGATTACATACAAGCATAATTGGTGTAATTGTTAACAAAGTAATAAAACCCTGGATTACACGCAGTCGATAACCTGGTGTAATCATTAAACAAAGTATTAAAACCTTGTTACAGTTTGAATCCCTAATTAGTTGGAATATTTGACTTCGGGAATAAGGTTAATTTGACGAGCATTTTATAATTATGACCGATGGACTATTATGGACAAAAATCAAATAGGTATCAAATAATCCAGGAGAAAGGACAATTAACCCAGGGTAATAAATTAAATTCAAAACGTTAAATATCATGATTACGGAAGTTTAAATAAGCATAATACTTTTATTTCATATTTCATCGTACCTTTATTTACTGTCATTTTAATTACTACAATTTACTTTATCGCAATTTAAATTCTGTCATTTATATTATCGTCATTTATCTTTACGCTTTATTTAAAATCGACAAACCGGTCATTAAACGGTAAAAAACCCCCCTTTTATAATAATAATAATAATAATACGACTTTTATATATATATATATATATATATATATTTATACAAATATAGTTTAAAAAAAATATATAGCGTTAAAATTGGCTAGTTCCCTGTGGAACGAACCGGACTTACTAAAAACTACACTACTCTATGATTAGGTACACTGCCTATAAGTGTTGTAGCAGGGTTTAGGTATATCCCATCTATATAAATAAATAAAATTTGTGTAAAAATATTATGGTTATTAGTGAACTAAGTTTAATTATGGTTATTAGTGAACTAAGTTTAATTATCGTGAAAGGTACACGTCGCGAAACATAAAATACTAGTTTTCTAAACGTAAGAAAATGCGTTCGAGAAACCGGAACCAGGACATAAGTCAAGTGGCAACGTACGACTTATTGGAACTAAAATTATAAATTAACTATGCACGTAAATATAATATATTATATAATTAATTATATAAATAAAATATATTATATATATAAAAATATAAACGAGTGTCGGCAGCCTTTAAAATGCAATTGTGAGCTGGACAAAGGGGCCATGCGATCGCATGGCCATTGCCCACATAAAACATGCGATCACATGGTGTAGTAGGTGAGCTCCAATCCTTTAAATGTCGAACGTTTTGCATTTCTGAATCATTCTTCTATCCCTCTCGATCTCTCTCAATATATATATATATATATATATATATATATATATATATATATATATATATATATATATATATATATATATATATATATATATATATATATATATATATATATATGTATATGTATATATATTAATTATATTATTATTATTATTATTATTATTATTAGGATAATAATTATTATTAATCTTAGTACTCGGAGTATGATTAGTATTAGTATTTACATAAAAAACTACGACAAGGTTCTGCTCGCGTGTTTTTAAAACGGGTTTTATGAGCGGAATAGAGCTAAGGAAATTATGGGTTATAGCTATGGAGGTTATGGGTATGGATCGGGGGTATGCTCGTGAGTCAAATCTAATGTTTATCATCTCCGTTGCGTCTACGTACTTTTCTGCAATATTGAATCTCAATATTGATACGTGAGCACTCATAACTTAACTGTTATATATTAATAGTGTATCCCTGACTAGTGCTCGAGTATATAGGATTATGCATGCTTGTATGCTTAATATTGTCGTTAGCTAGTTTATGATACATCACGAATTTGATACATATGCGATTGAGATAAGGTATATGATATGCATGTCGTTGGAAAGCTGGCGAAAAATTAATAACTTTTCATTTAGAAAGCGTATGGTTTCGATGAACGGATTAAAAGATATAGTTAACTGAATTATCGTTAATTTTAGTATTATTATTGTTAAAATGATTATTACTACGATCGTCGTTATTATCGTATCACTAATTATTTTAAAATTACATAAGTTTGAATTTAACTTGCTTAATATCAATTGAAACATCAAACGAGTATTACAATCATTTAATATTTATTTTTAATATACTTTATTTATATATAGAGATATATTTTAAATAATAATTATAATAATATCCTATTTTTATTTTATTAATTTTTAATAACAACAACATATAATACTTTAATTTATATTTCGAATTATTATTTATATATACATACACACATATCTATTTAAAATTAATTGTTCGTGAATTTTCGAGAGCAGTCGAAGGTCAATTAAATATATGAACATCGTTTTAAAATTTACTAGACTCATCATTACATACTTTGCTTTTCGTATCGAAATCATATAAAGATTAAGTTTAAATTTAGTCGGAAATTCCCGGGTCGTCACAATTATGAACGCGTTATAAAAGAGGACCAAAATCTATTAAACAAATCGATTAGGAAATAATGAGTATGAGTATCATGATAAAATTAAAACATTGTAAGATATTGATTTAGATAAAAATATCGTTTTCAGTATTTTTATCATTATTATTATTAAAAGTATTATTAGTATTAAAATTATTATTTTTACTAAAATTATCATTTTTAATAGAAATATCATCTTCATTATAAAATATCATTATTATTATCATTTTAGTATTATTATTAAAAATCATCATTTCAAATAGAATTA
Organism: Rutidosis leptorrhynchoides; assembly: GCF_046630445.1. Lineage (NCBI taxonomy): Eukaryota > Viridiplantae > Streptophyta > Magnoliopsida > Asterales > Asteraceae > Rutidosis > Rutidosis leptorrhynchoides. Next base: position 120,192,442 of record NC_092338.1, on the reverse strand, counting down.
TTATTTTTATAAAATATTATTATTATTACAGTTAATATTAAAAAGTATCGTTATTATTAAGATTATTATGATTATGATTAGAATTATCTTTTTATTTTAATTAATATCATCATTAGTAAATATAAATATTGTTATTATTATTATTAGTAGAATAATAATTATTATTATTACAAAATAATATAACTTTTACTTATTATTATTATTATCAATATTATTTTATCAAATAGATATGTGATACAAAGATATTTTTACCACACGTAATATAATTACATTAATAATACATACGACTATATTTTTATGATATTAAGTGAATTTTATAAATTTTATTACTTAAGATATATAAAAGTATATTTTTATTATATATAAACTTTAATATAAATTTTTATTTATTAATAAATGATTTATATTATTACTTTAAATAAAATCTGTTAAATATATTTAAATATATAAAACGACTATACTTAAGTTATATAATAATCATGTATAGATTTTAAAAGTCATTTTTGGATCAAGTTGACTTTTGTTGACTTTTGCATATTAATCTCGAGCATTAGGATTGTGATACACTACGGTTTGACCTAAATTGTTAGACAGATATTGACCAGCATATAAATATATATAATTAATATAGGTTCGTGAATCCGAGGCTAACCTTGCACTTGTTCAATGACATCATATGTATTTTTACTACGAAATACAGTATTGTGAGTTTCATTACTCCCTTTTATTATATTTTTGGGACTGAGAATACATGCGCTGCTTTTATAAATGTTTTACGAAATAGACACAAGTAATCAAAACTACATTCTATGGTTGGATTATCGAAATAGAATATACCCCTTTTTAGCTTGGTAGCCTAAGAATTGTTGTTTATGATAATTGCCACTAATTGACGCGAATCCTAAAGATAGATCTATGGACTTTGACACGTCCCATTCGGGTTATGAATGCTTTAGTACTTCGATTATCATGTTCGATGAGAGTCCCGGAATGATGGGGATATTCTATATGCATCCTGTTAGTTCGGTTATCAAGCGTTCACCATATGAATGAATTTTAATTCGCGGGTTACGCGTGTTATTATGTACTCGGGTTACGTATACAATTAAATATCTGAAATCTTGTGGTCTATTAAAATGATGAAAATGAATGATTATGATAAACTAATGAACTCACCAACCTTTTAGTTGACACTTGAAAGCATGTTTATTCTCAGGTATTAAAGAAATCTTTCGCTGTGCATTTGCTAATTTTAAGGATATTACTTGGAGTCATTCATGGCATATTTCAAAAGACGTTGCATTCGAGTCGTTGAGTTCAATAAGATTATTATTAGCTCATTGATAGTTGATATAATATGAAATGGTATGCATGCCTGTTAAATTTCGATGTAATGAAAGTTTGTCTTTTAAAAACGAATGCAATGTGATGCGTTGAAACAATACCTTTATTTATGAACGGATTGAGTTGTTTTATTACACGAATTGATTTATTGTATATATGGTATTTTAACGATTTTAGGTTGGTTTCAAACATATATAGGCAACTGGTCCTATCCGCGTAGTTTAGTTTGTAAGTAAATCCGGTTCGTTCCACAGGGAGATGGAGTGTTTAATGGTTTTTAATAGTCTTTGAAGTCAAACTTATTTAAAGGGGGTTTTGGATTAGGAATTTATAAAATAACAATAATGGAAACGAGACTTAACTAATTTACTTCATAATTAAAATTACAAAATTACGAGATTTATAATTACTAACTTAAAAATGAACTAAATGAAATTATTCTAATTGTGATAAAACAATTTTAATACTAAATGATAATAAATAAAACAATAATTTTTAATAAAACTAAATGATTAGGAATTTGTTTTAAACAATAAAATAAAATTACAAATTAACTTAAATTAACTAAAAGACATGTTTTAATTAAATTAAAAGGAATTACAATAATTAACTAATTATAAACTAATTACTAATTATAAATTATATTAATTAATACTAAATAGTAAGATTAAAACATGTGTTATAATAATTAATACTAAATATAAATTAATAACTTAAATATAATAATAATATATTCAAAACCCTAGATTTTAACCTAATTTCGTACTGTTCCCGTATTTATACTTACGCGTTTCGCGTATTTATACGCGTTTCGCGTATATCTTAAAACGTACGCGTATCATGTACTAAATTCGTAACAGTAATAGATTACTACTTACGCGTTTCACGTATTTATACGCGTTCGGCGTATATTCTGTTTCTACTAGTTTCGTGTGATCATACACGATCCGCGTATGTGTTATACGATGTGACAAACAGTTCTGGTACAAATTCGAATATTTTGATGTAAATTTTTATATTTTAGTGCTGTAATACTTCGTAAATAATAATAGTGATAATAATTTTACAATATATAAATGGGAGTGTTTACTTAAATGTGTCACCTCTAGATCCATGGATTGTTTTTGAGTTTAAGCCCTATTTAAAATGTTCTAGTAATAAACTTTATATTTTTCTTTCGAATAAATATAAGGTTATGACTAGCTAAATTAAATCTAATTTTTATCGGATTCTATTTAGATAGCTACTATTCCCCAAGTATTTAAATTGAGACCTAATCTAGTTTTGACTTTCGCCAATACCCAAATTATAACGGTTTCCCTTATTACAATTTCACTATTATATAACTATTGATATTACCCAAACCACCGAAGTTTATTTATAAATTAGTGTTAATAACTTATTTATAAATTCGTCTAGATCACTTTTAATGTTGAAGCTTAATTTATGTAAATAAAAATAACTTTCGTTATTAGAATCTAATAAATTAAGTGATAAGGGTTAAATACCTAATTACACAATAATGGTTCTTTTAACTAGGCTCAATGTTAAAAATACTCAAGTTACATTTTAATTTTTACAAATGATTAACAATCCATTTCACTAGGGGCTCTACATCTAAGCAAACACTAGGGAAATTTAGCTACTCATTATACTAAGGTAAACAAAAAAATATAAATATGCAAATATAATAATAACAATAATTTTAACAGAATATACTTACTAAAAATTCTTCACTTCCATTAACTTCAAACGGTAGAAAAAAAATTACAATAACAACACCATTCACGCGTACAATAACACCCTTAATCACGAATAATACACCCTTAATATTTGAAACTATCCTAATCTTGAACCTTGAGAATTAAATTGATACAGAACTAAATTATACGGAGTACTTGAAATTACAGAGTAACTAATAAATTGTGTGTATCTCTTGAAAATGTGTGTGTTTTTTTATGTGTCTCTGTATGTGGTATATGTACTGACTCTTGTATCCTTTAGACTAGTGCTCCGTATTTTTTTATTGAAGAGTTGATCAAAAGTATCCACTGTAATATCCTACTTTTTGCTGTACCACTTCTAAAAGTATTGATTTTTAACACAAAAGCCACCGTCCCATTTGTGATTCATGATTAAATTCGGCCTAACATTACGCGTTTCGTGTAGAGGCCACACGTTATGCGTAGGAGCAAAATACTACGCGTTTCGTGTAGATGTACACGATCCGCGTAAGAGTAAACAGAATTCTTTTATTTTTATTTTTATGTTTGTTCTCTTTTGATCCTGCGTTGACGTTTATCGATTTGGACCTTTTCATTTGAACTCTTTTTGTTTGCTCAACTTGAACTTGTATTCGGGTAACGAAATCTTGATATGTAATTTGTTTAAATCCATCGTTTATTGTTGTTTTATCGTCATTTCTTCAAACTTCGAGCTCGTATTATCTTTTGTCGTTTTTTTGTGATTTATACATTCGAATGTCTTAGTAAACGGTAAAAACCTATGAAATATAAATGATATTGCGTCGAATAATATGTATGTTTAAAGCAATATCAAAATACCCCACACTTGAACGTTGCTTGTCCTCAAGCAATTACATCTTGTAAATAGAATCGGAACATTACATATTTTTCCTTATCGAACATTAAATCACACAACACACGCTACACGAAATGAAACACACGCTATATGGAATAAGTTGGAAACACTACACAATTTTTATTGAATCACACGCACACCACACGAAACGAAATTCTGACAACAGAAACAAAGTTGAAACTCGTGATTAAGGTTTAAAAATTTGGATCCTTAGGGAAAATTGGACCTTGTGAAAACGTTTTATGATTTTATAAAATGTCATGCTAGTTTTTACACTAGACACGTTTTCCGGTTTTAACCTCAAATTCCGGTTGTGGGTAACTGAAAGCCGTAGTCTCAGTCGGCGATTATCAAGCTACTCGTCCCCATAATTGAAGTATCATGGAACTTGAAACCGAATGTCCTAAAAATGGTTTTACACAATATAATTCATAAAATAGCATAAGTTTTAGAATAAAATTATATTGTGTCCAAATATCATCGGTGAACCATGAGTTTGCACACCTCAATTTGTTATGGCATATGTATGTTGACCGCGGTCAAACATAGATGCGATTGATCTTTACGAAGATCATCCATCTGGGGATTAGATTCATTAGTCTTAAAAGCTAATTTGCAATGTGCCCCCCATTGTACGAGACGGATCCATCTCATGGTTAGGATAAGTCTGACCACCAAAAACCCTGTTTGATGCTGAGGTGAGGTGGATTTCCAGCCGATGATAGAGATGACTTTTCAAGATTTTTCGTCAACCTACAGCTGTTCTGGACTACATCTTCTAACATAAGTTAGCAAGTGTGTCATTTTGGAAGACTTTACTTCCTTAATGAGATATTCAGGTTTATACATTCCAAAGCGATGATATCTGCAATACTTCATAGAAACATGTGATAAATAGTTCTAAACATATAGAGTTTATAAATTCTGTTATACTTGATTTTCTTTTATATATTTTAATCAAATAAACTTATGTATTTTTTATGTATGGAGACAATAATTTCAGTTTTTGACACCTAATCTTTAATTGCTCGTAATTACCTTAAAAATTGATTAGTTATATTTGTTTAAAAATTGTAAAAAAAAAAAAAAAATTTCATAAAAACCACTAAAATATATGTTCTCGAGAATTTATATACTCCCACCCTACACTTAAGATTATGTAATGCCCTCATTACATAAAATCAGATTAAATATATAAATTTGAGAGGACAAAAAGTGTACAGTGTATAGAACTTCCTTTGTTAAGTATGAACATATCCAACCCGTTTTATCACAATAAAAATATGGTATTTCGTTATGTCGCATGCATCATCATCATAAGCACCTGTCAACAATCATGTTAATCACACACAAGATGGGATTGTACTTTAGTAGTACAAAAATTTTACCCCACACTAGAGTTTTTGTAAAGATAAATAAAGATAAGAATAAATTAACACACCATAAAAATCATTTTATACAAACAAATACAAAATAAATAATTCTAAAAATAAAAATAAAAACTAGAAAAAATGCCACGCAGGGCCTCCCTGATCTTCCTGTTGTCGCTCATGTTGCTGCCGTTGTTCGTTTAGGCGTTGTTCCTCGTAAAAACGCCTATTGGCTTCCTGACTCGCGGCTAGGGCAGCGTTGGGATCATAAGGTGGTGGTAGAGGGTCTCCGTGTTCTTGCCACTGGGGGTATGATGGAAAAGCTGAGGGAGCGTATTGTTGTGGGTTAGCTGCGTATAAATAAGCCTGATGATGCTCCCACTCTAACTGTGCTCCCTGGCCCCTCTGATCGTAGCGGATATTTTCTAACATAGTATCCTGGGCCAGTTGGGTATGCCTAATATCCCCTATTTGCCTAGACAAACTAGTGTACTGTTCTTCTGTTCTCCGTCCCCAATTATCATACGAGTTCCTTAAATCTAAACTCAATGAATTAAACGAATTTTGTAGCATATCGAAATAAGAAACACCTACGTTAGACGTACTAGCCTCATCTAGTTGTCTTCGTCTCCTCCTAGTTTCCCTAGCGGGTTCCTCATCCTCCTCCATAGGAGCGTGAGCGACTACTTTTTGCCGTCTCAAACTAATAACCCTGCCCCTCACGGTTATGGCCTTCGCCGTCCTATACACGTCCAATCCTAAAGTTCTAACCGCTTGATTTACCGGTTGGATTGGAGGTTCTGATTCATACGGGCCGAGGCTGAACCAGCTTCCTAGACACGTGATATAGTGACCCCCCGACATGTCACTCATCCCTCGAGCGCCCTTACCAACATGGGCCAAAAAGTAAGCAACTCCATAGGGTATACTTATAAATGTATCCCTATCTCTGATCGCATCCAAGTACCAAAGGTCAATATAATTTATTTTATCTGTATTATTAAATGACCTTTGGTTTATTGTGTTCGCTATAAACTTATGAATTATTCTGAAGCGAACATCAGTGATCCTTAGATAAGATTCCTGGCCTGGCTCATATGCATTTCTATTAGTGAAAGATTGCCAAACTATGCCAGAATTATAGTTACCTGTATATCTAGCCCCTGTAAAAATATATTCCCTAAAACCGGGAGTTATCATCTCGTCTACGGTGTAAATCCCTAATGCGGTAGTCACGTCGCTTAGGGACATTGCTCTATCTACCCCACCCAGCCTAAATTGTAGAAAATTTATATCATCGATATTTTCTGGGTGCAAACTTATTCTAACGGTAGAGTAGAATTCTAAACACCATTCTCTATATACAGGGCTATGTAAACTAAACAATCTCTCAAAATCATTAAAAATCAAAGTCACTCCAAATTCGTTTGTAAAACTTTGGTTTAAAATTCCCCTTATTTGCACATCTAAATTGACTGTTGGTCCTAAAGGAGCCCAGTCCACAATGTATACTGGAGAGATGTTTCTAGTGACCAGAGAAAGTAAGTCCTTAACCTTTTGCAATCGGTTATGTACATCATCAGGAAATCTCAGGTTTGGGTGTAGATTCTGTAGTTGTTGTTCCATTTCTGGGGTTACTTGTTCTTCCCCTTGCTGTTGGTTAACAGCTCTCATTCTGAATAATCCCTGCATAACATTTTAAAACAAGAGAACCGTCCCAATTGGGTATGTTAATGTTAGCAAAGAATTTATTCTTGACATACAAGCTTGTTTCAACACCACATGAATCAATATCTTAACAACAAATAAAAACAAACAAAAATAAATCAAAAATTCCTAATCAAAAATCAAGTTTCAAAAACAAAAATGTGAATCACAAATGGAAATACGCAATGAGCTAAGTATATATAATCCAATTCAATCACATTGTGTATAATCCAGCTTCTAATCATCATCACAATACACACTTGATTCATGACAATTACAAAAAAAAGTATCAAATTTACACTAAAAATAAAATCACAAAATCAAACAATCAAACTTATGTTCAAGGGTTCTAACTACTATCAACACAACTAAAAACATCTAATTGTAACCAAAATAACACAATTTATAGCAGCTCCTCAATTTTCCCCAATTTGTATAAACCCTAATTTTTCAATAGTCAATTAAACATCAAATTTTTATGCTAATCGGGTTTATATTCATGCTTACAACATAGCCATATCAATAATTAAGCTAAATTTATCAATAACAAGCATAAAATTCGGATTAAAGCTATATAAATAATTAATGAAAAATTTGAAGAACAAGTGGTAAAATGGGTTGAGGACCCTTACCAATCTCGGCATGCTGAAAGGTAGATGAATTGGATGAGATTGAGAGTGTTTAATTGAGTTTTGGGTGTGATTTTGGTAGAATTCGGGTGTTCTTCTCGTCTTCACAGCAGCAAAAACAATAATAATAATGGGAAGGAGAAGCATAATTCGACAGATATGGTTTTTTTGTATTTTAACCTACGCGTTTCGCGTGGGGTTACGCGTTTCGCGTAGTTTTCGATTGTACGCGTTTCGTGTGATATACCACACGGTTCGCGTAAGTATTAGCCCCCTTTTTTTTTTTTTCAACTTTATAAGTACTTAAATTTCAAAATATCAATTTTAAATTTATAATTGATGTAACGGAAATTTCGGTTGGTACACCTAGTCTTTATCCGTTTATAAATTTTCAATTTCAATTTATAATTTAATACTTCAAAAGTTAACGTTTTAAAATTTTTCAAAAACAACTTGAAAATAAAACACTCCAATTTTTTTATTTTATTTTTTAAAAAAAAAAATTTATAAAAGAAAATTAATATTTAGAATTAAAAACAAGTACATGAAAAATAAAAATTAAATGAATTTAAAATACACACTATATTTTTTTTTATATATACTTTTAAACCAACTAATTTTCAAACTTAAAACTTTGTTTCCTATCAACTAGGTAGAGACAATCTCGGTTGTTACACCTATCATTACCCACGACAAAGGTTTATAAGTTATATATTTTTACAGTTATTGATAAAAAAGTATAATTTTAGTAGTTTTGATTTTTCTTCTGTTTTTGGTGGTTTACCATATAAAAGATATATTATGAATCCAACAATAAATTTCGTGCAATTTGAAGAACGACAATTCAGTTATTACACTTAGCATTATCATTTTCAATGAAAACAGGTTAAACTCAAGGTTTATCAATGTTAAACGGTGTAGTGACCCGAACTTTTCCATGTTTATATATATTAATTTGAGATTGATGTTTACATGATTAAATGTTTCCAACATGTTAAGCAATCAAACTTGTTAAGACTTGATTAATTGAAATATGTTTCATATAGACAATTGACCACCCAAGTTGACCTGTGATTCACGAACGTTAAAACTTGTAAAAACTATATGATGACATATATATGGTTATATATATAGTTAACATGATATTATGATAAGTAAACATATCATTAAGTATATTAACAATGAACTACATATGTAAAAACAAGACTACTAACTTAATGATTTTTAAACGAGACATATATGTAACGATTATCGTTGTAACGACATTTAATGTATATATATCATATTAAGAGATATTCGTACATCATAATATCATGATAATATAATAATTTAAAATCTCTTTTGTTATTATAAACATTGGGTTAACAACATTTAACAAGATCGTTAACCTAAAGGTTTCAAAACAACACTTACATGTAACGACTAACGATGACTTAACGACTCAGTTAAAATGTATATACATGTAGTGTTTTAATATGTATTTATACACTTTTGAAAGACTTCAATACACTTATCAAAATACTTCTACTTAACAAAAATACTTACAATTACATCCTCGTTCAGTTTCATCAACAATTCTACTCGTATGCACCCGTATTCGTACTCGTACAATACACAGCTTTTAGATGTATGTACTATTGGTATATACACTCCAATGATCAGCTCTTAGCAGCCCATGTGAGTCACCTAACACATGTGGGAACCATCATTTGGCAACTAGCATGAAATATCTCATAAAATTACAAAAACATGAGTAATCATTCATGACTTATTTACATGAAAACAAAATTACATATCCTTTATATCTAATCCATACACCAACGACCAAAAACACCTACAAACACTTTCATTCTTCAATTTTCTTCATCTAATTGAACTCTCTCAAGTTCTATCTTCAAGTTCTAAGTGTTCTTCATAAATTCCAAAAGTTCTAGTTTCATAAAATCAAGAATACTTTCAAGTTTGCTAGCTCACTTCCAATCTTGTAAGGTGATCATCCAACCTCAAGAAATATTTGTTTCTTACAGTAGGTTATCATTCTAATACAATGTAATAATCATATTCAAACTTTGGTTCAATTTCTATAACTATAACAATCTTATTTCAAGTGATGATCTTACTTGAACTTGTTTTCGTGTCATGATTTTGCTTCAAGAACTTTGAGCCATCCAAGGATCCATTGAAGCTAGATCCATTTTTCTCTTTTCCAGTAGGTTCATCCAAGGAACTTAAGGTAGTAATTATGTTCATAACATCATTCGATTCATACATATAAAGCTATCTTATTCGAAGGTTTAAACTTGTAATCACTAGAACATAGTTTAGTTAATTCTAAACTTGTTCGCAAACAAAAGTTAATCCTTCTAACTTGACTTTTAAAATCAACTAAACACATGTTCTATATCTATATGATATGCTAACTTAATGATTTAAAACCTGGAAACACGAAAAACACCGTAAAACCGGATTTACGCCGTCGTAGTAACACCGCGGGCTGTTTTGGGTTAGTTAATTAAAAACTATGATAAACTTTGATTTAAAAGTTGTTATTCTGAGAAAATGATTTTTATTATGAACATGAAACTATATCCAAAAATTATGGTTAAACTCAAAGTGGAAGTATGTTTTCTAAAATGGTCATCTAGACGTCGTTCTTTCGACTGAAATGACTACCTTTACAAAAACGACTTGTAACTTATTTTTCTGACTATAAACCTATACTTTTTCTGTTTAGATTCATAAAATAGAGTTCAATATGAAACCATAGCAATTTGATTCACTCAAAACGGATTTAAAATGAAGAAGTTATGGGTAAAACAAGATTGGATAATTTTTCTCATTTTAGCTACGTGAAAATTGGTAACAAATCTATTCCAACCATAACTTAATCAACTTGTATTGTATATTATGTAATCTTGAGATACCATAGACACGTATACAATGTTTCGACCTATCATGTCGACACATCTATATATATTTCGGAACAACCATAGACACTCTATATGTGAATGTTGGAGTTAGCTATACAGGGTTGAGGTTGATTCCAAAATATATATAGTTTGAGTTGTGATCAATACTGAGATACGTATACACTGGGTCGTGGATTGATTCAAGATAATATTTATCGATTTATTTATGTACATCTAACTGTGGACAACTAGTTGTAGGTTACTAACGAGGACAGCTGACTTAATAAACTTAAAACATCAAAATATATTAAAAGTGTTGTAAATATATTTTGAACATACTTTGATATATATGTATATATTGTTATAGGTTCGTGAATCAACCAGTGGCCAAGTCTTACTTCCCGACGAAGTAAAAATCTGTGAAAGTGAGTTATAGTCCCACTTTTAAAATCTAATATTTTTGGGATGAGAATACATGCAGGTTTTATAAATGATTTACAAAATAGACACAAGTACGTGAAACTACATTCTATGGTTGAATTATCGAAATCGAATATGCCCCTTTTTATTAAGTCTGGTAATCTAAGAATTAGGGAACAGACACCCTAATTGACGCGAATCCTAAAGATAGATCTATTGGGCCTAACAAACCCCATCCAAAGTACCGGATGCTTTAGTACTTCGAAATTTATATCATATCCGAAGGGTGTCCCGGAATGATGGGGATATTCTTATATATGCATCTTGTTATTGTCGGTTACCAGGTGTTCACCATATGAATGATTTTTATCTCTATGTATGGGATGTGTATTGAAATATGAAATCTTGTGGTCTATTGTTACGATTTGATATATATAGGTTAAACCTATAACTCACCAACATTTTTGTTGACGTTTTAAGCATGTTTATTCTCAGGTGATTATTAAGAGCTTCCGCTGTCGCATACTTAAATAAGGACAAGATTTGGAGTCCATGCTTGTATGATATTGTGTAAAAACTGCATTCAAGAAACTTATTTTGTTGTAACATATTTGTATTGTAAACCATTATGTAATGGTCGTGTGTAAACAGGATATTTTAGATTATCATTATTTGATAATCTACGTAAAGCTTTTTAAACCTTTATTGATGAAATAAAGGTTATGGTTTGTTTAAAAATGAATGCAGTCTTTGAAAAACGTCTCATATAGAGGTCAAAACCTCGCAACGAAATCAATTAATATGGAACGTTTTTAATCAATAAGAACGGGACATTTCAAACGGTAGACCCTTTTTAATAACATCACAGCAAACAAATACAAACTAAAACATACCAAAACATAAACACACAAAAATTCAAAAATACAAAAATGCACAAAAAATACAAAAAATGCACAAAAACACAATTGGCGAGAAAAAGACTTAGATTGTGAAACCGCGTTGACTCGCCTCGTAGTGTAGTCGCATCATTTCGCCCCCCATGGCTTCGTAGGCATAACCTCGTTGGTTTAAGAGGTTTTCCTTTGAACATTTAAAAGGTCCTTCTCGGCATAATGTTACGTACTTGAAATTAGAGTCTGTCTGGTTCTTTGGATAATTTCCATAATGTGCTGGTTTTCCACATTTTACACATTTGCCCAAATGACGCGCTCGACATTTCTTAGCTGATTTTGATTTTCCTTTGGCATAATTTTTCTCGTTAAGTTCTTGCCTTATTTCTTTACTCACCTGATCGCATCTTCTCTTTATATCTAACACCACATCTCTCGGTAAAATTTTATCGCACATTAAAAAGAAGTGGTTGTAGACATATTGATTGCGCATCTGGAAAATAAACAATAAATAAAAACGAAAAGAAGAAAATAAAAAGGTAGAATGGAGGAAGAAGACTAGTTCTTTAGGGTCTGCTAGGGAAAGACCAATCTAACCCCACTCTTAAAGATAAAAATAAAAATCAAGAATGGAGTTTAAAACCTTAAAGTTACCCTGAATTACTTGTCCTTAGGGTAGAATGTGATCTCGTCTCTTTCCGTAGTATTGATTCCTTCAAAGTATAATTTGAGTCGATGACCGTTCACTTTGAAAGTTCCACCGTCTTTGCTATATAATTCTGCATATCCAGATGGAAAAACTTGTTTTATTATATATGGTCCAGTCCATCGGGATCTAAGTTTCCCAGGTGAAAACTTAAAACGTGATTGAAATACTAATACTTTGTCCCCTTGTTCAAATTCTTTCTTTTTTAATCGTGCATCGTGCCATCTTTTAGTTTTCTCCTTGTATGTTTTAGAGTTTTCATATGCTTGTAGTCTTAATTCATCTAATTCATTCAGTTGCAAGAATCGGTTTTCTCCGGCTTTTACAAGGTCGGTATTACATTCTCTCAGAGCCCAGTATGCCTTGTGTTCAACTTCGACAGGTAGATGACACGCCTTACCGTAAATCAATCGGAAAGGTGTAGTACCGATGGGTGTTTTGAATACAGTTCTAAATGCCCAAAGTGCATCATCTAGCTTTCGATGTCAGATTTTTGGATTATTTTTAACTGTTCTTTCTAAAATTCGTTTAAGACCTCTGTTCGTGTTTTCAACTTGACCACTCGTTTGAGGGTGGTAAGAAGTTGAAAAACGATGATTAACTCCGTACTTTTTAAGAACTTTCTCTAGTAGTAGATTTGTAAAATGAGTTCCACGATCACTGATTAATGCTTTTGGAATCCCAAAACGCGAGAAAAGATTTTTAAGAAAGCTGACAACAACTCGAGCATCGTTAGTGGGTAGGGCTTTTGCTTCAGCCCATTTAGAAACGTAATCGACCGCTACGAGAATGTATTTGCATTTGTTAGAAGCGGGAAATGAACCCACGAAGTCAATACCCCATATATCGAATACTTCGCATACTAAGATGCCTTGTTGTGGCATTTCGTCTCTCTTGGAGATATTTTCAGATCTTTGACAAGAATCACAAGTTTTTACCATATTGTATGCATCTTTAAAAATTGTAGGCCAGTAAAAACCTGAGTCAAAAACCTTTTTGGCTGTATAGCTAGGTCCGAAATGTCCACCAGCCGGTCCTTCATGACAGTGCTCTAGAATTTGTTGCGCTTCTTTGCCGTATACACATCGACGAATAACTTGGTCAGCCCCTATACGAAAGAGGTTAGGGCTTTCCCAAAAGTAAAACTTCAGATCAGCAAAGAATTTCTTCTTTTGCTGATAAGTTTGATTTTTAACAAGAATTCCTGCGGCTAGATAATTAGCATAGCCCGCAAACCATGGAATTTCTTCTTCTATTTCAATTCTCATAAGGAACTCGTCTGGAAAAGTATCGTGAATAACAGATTCGTCGAGTGTTTCTAAGTTAGGATTTTCAAGACGGGATAAGTGATCCGCAGCGAGATTTTCAGCACCTTTTTTATCCTTAATTTCAATGTCGAATTCTTGTAGGAGTAGAATCTAACGAATTAGTCTAGGTTTAGCATCTTGCTTTTTGAATAAGTACTTTAGGGCTGAATGATCAGTATAAACAATTGTTTTAGATAACACTAAGTAAGATCTAAACTTATCGAAAGAAAAAACTACTGCAAGGAGCTCCTTCTCAGTAGTTGTGTAATTCAACTGAGCTCCTGTAAGTGTTTTACTTGCGTAATAGATTGGTTGAAATTTGTTATCTTGACGTTGACCTAAAACAGCTCCCATCGCGAAATCACTAGCATCACACATTAGTTCGAAAGGCTTGGACCAGTCGGGTGATACCATAATGGGTGCATTCGTGAGTTTAATTTTTAGAATGGATAAAGCTTGTAAGCATTCGTCATTGAAGTCGAATGTACTGTCTTTCTCGAGAAGTTTAGTCATGGGTCGAGCGATTTTGGAAAAGTCCTTTATGAATCGTCGATAGAATCCCGCATGACCTAAGAAACTACGAATTCCTTTAACGTTAGTTGGAGGAGGAAGCTTTGAGATTACATCGATCTTAGCTTTGTCTACTTCCATTCCATCTCGAGAAATCTTGTATCCTAAAACAATGCCTTCCTTCACCATGAAGTGGCATTTTTCCCAATTTAAAACAAGATTTGATTCCTCACAATGAATTAACATTCGCTCGAGGTTGGAAAGGCATGAATCGAAGGAGTCTCCAAAAACAGAGAAATCGTCCATAAAGACTTCCATACTTCCTTCTATCATGTCATGAAATATTGCCATCATACACTTTTGAAAGGTGCATGGCGCGTTGCATAATCCGAACGGCATTCGTCGATATGCGAATGTACCAAATGGACAAGTAAATGTTGTCTTGTCTTGGTCTTTTGGATCAATGGGAATTTGGAAATAATCGGAGAATCCATCATGGAAACAATAGTATTCTTTTCCCGCTAAACGTTTGATAATGCCAAAAATGAACACATATTTTATAGCATTACTCTCCAAGAAAGACAAGATTTTAGTTGCAATTGTTCAAATTACAAGCGATATTCGTTTAAATATTAAAAAGTGAAGACAAAAGGCAGATTCGACGAATTGAAGACAAAAAGGTCCAAAAAGCTCAAAAGTACAAGATACAATCAAAAAGGTTCAAATTATTGATGAGGAACGTCTAAAAATGACAAGAGTACAAGTTACAAAACGCAAAGTACACGATATAAAATAGTACGCAAGGACGTTCGAAAATCCGGAACCGGGACATGAGTCAACTCTCAACGCTCGACGCAACGGTGTAAAAATTACGAGTCAACTATGCACAAGAATAAAATATAATATTTAAATAATTCATAATAAGAATAATATTAAATAATAAAAAGTTGTTAATTGAGCATAGTTCAGGGGTCGTAAATAAAAATTAAATTTCAAAATTCGCCTATAAAAGGCAGTGTATTCGATCAATTTGAGGGACACCCTTTTCTATCCTAAATCTATCTTTCTATATATATCGATCCCTTTTCTATATCTAATATCAATATCTATAATTCTCTATCATAATGTTAATGTAATAAGATATAACAATAATCTTAATTTTAAGTTTAAATTATGATAATAATAAGATTTATGATAGAGATCGTTTGAGTATGTAAGTCGAAATTCTGTCCGTGTAACGCTACGCTATTTTTAATCATTGTAAGTTATGTTCAACCTTTTTACATTAATGTCTCGTAGCTAAGTTATTATTATGCTTATTTAATCCGAAGTAATCATGATGTTGGGCTAATTACTAAAATTGGGTAACTGGGCTTTGTACCATAATTAGGGTTTGGACAAAAGAACGACACTTGTGGAAATTAGACTATGGGCTATTAATGGGCTTTATATTTGTTTAACTAAATGATAGTTTGTTAATGTTAATATAAAGATTTACAATTGGGCGTCCCTATAAATTACCATATACACTCGATCGGACACGATGGGCGGGGTATTTATATGTACGAATAATCGTTCATTTAACCGGACACGGGAATGGATTAATAGCCACTAGAATAATTAAAACAGGGGTAAAATTATGTACAAGGACACTTGGTATAATTGATAACAAAATATTAAAACCTTGGGTTACACTCAGTCGACATCCTGGTGTAATTATTAAACAAAGTATTAAAATCTTGTTACAGTTTAAATCCCCAATTAGTTGGAATATTTAACTTCGGGTATAAGGATAATTTGACGAGGACACTCGCACTTTATATTTATGACTGATGGACTGTTATGGACAAAAACCAGACGGACATATTAAATAATCCAGGACAAAGGACAATTAACCCATGGGCATAAAACTAAAATCAACACGTCGAACATCATGATTACGGAAGTTTAAATAAGCATAATTCTTTTATTTCATATTTAATTTCCTTTATTTTATATTTAATTGCACTTCTAATTATCGCATTTTTATTGTTATTGTATTGCACTTTTAATTATCGTACTTTTTAATTATCGCAAGTTTATTTTATCGCACTTTTATTATTCACAATTTCATTATCGTTATTTACTTTATGCTTTAATTTAAGTCTTGTATTTATTTTTAATATTTTACATTTGGTTTTAACTGCGACTAAAGTTTTAAAATCGACAAACCGGTCATTAAACGGTAAAAACCCCCCTTTTATATAATAATAATACTACTACTTTATAGATATATATTTTTCTATTTTTCTATTTTGTGTGCGTTAAACTTCTCGAGCTTTCCCTGTGGAACGAACCGGACTTACTAAAAACTATACTACTCTACGATTAGGTACACTGCCTATAAGTGTTGTAGCAAGGTTTAAGTATATCCACTCGATAAATAAATAAATAACTTGTGTAAAATTGTAGCATATTTAATAGTATTTCGTACTAAAAATAATACTATTTCGTACCCCATCCCTACAACATCAAGTATATTTTTGGCGCCGCTGCCGGGGACAGCCGAAGCGAAACGCCACAAAAAAAAAAAAAATTATTAAGTTTTATTTAGTTTTTTTAAAAAAAATTACATTTTAAATATTTAAAAATTTAAAAATCTAAAAACCGAAAATCTAAGTCTCTATTGTACTACGTAAAAAAAAAAAAAAAAAAACCAGTATCATAATCATAATTCTATCGTGATCATAAAATCATTATCTCTTTTTCATATGTGATTCACCATTATCATTTTTGTGATAGAAACATGAGACATAGATAGTCTCGATTTAACAGCAAGTCATGCGCTGAGTTTCGGCCCAACCACACCACGTCCCAAATGACAGATCAAGTCTTTGGAGTATTTTAAAGGCCCGCTAGTAATTAGAAGTAGGGATCGATATTAAGTAGTAGAGTCCATTTCTATAATTGCATCAAGATAGAATTCCCTTTTCCTTTCTTTAAACTATTATCTAAAATATCTACATGTCACCCATACTCCAATCAACTCAATGATATCACTTAAAAGCAATTATACCCACTTAACGTGTTTTTGTTTGTTTATCAACTTGTCAAATAATTAATTGACAATCTTCACAAGTGGGTTTTCATTGTTTAAAGTGTGTCGGCAAAACCAAAAAAAAAAAGAAAAAGAAAAAAAACACACAATAGTGTATATGTATAATTAATAATAAAATAAATAAATAAAATAAATAAAATAAAAAAATAATAAATAAAATAAATAAACAAATTAATAATAATAAATACATAAATCAAGGAGTGTGCATTGGATTCGCTGTAACTGTTGTACCCCTTTGGGGTTTACTCCAGTCAACGCATATCAAAAGAAAGCAAGGAAAAATAATTAATTTGTGTTGTGTGCTTGATCCAAGTACAAAAGAAAGAAATAAGGTGCAACTCTTGAATTTTGGTCAACAAATAAATCAATATAAGGATGTTTTCTGAGTGAGTCACGTGTTTAAATTTTTTTTTTTTTATAGACTTAGTAATTTTCTAACATAAAAATTAAATTCACTAAGAGTAGTTTTCCTTACTATAATTTGCCTTAGTTTATTTCTAGATTTTTAAGCTTTGCCGTAAAATCCCTTAAGTGCTTATTCCTTAGACTAAGATTTAGGTGCTTTAGAATTTTGCGACGCTTTTTTTCGTGCTACTTTCTTATTTTTATTTTTCGACGCCTATTTTTCTACCCTTTTTATTTTTTCGACACTTTTCGACGCGCAATCTATTTCTTCCTTATTTCTCGTCATTCTAGTTATAGGATATAGAATTTTATCTACTTCTTATCTAATATTTCTTAAACGAAAAGGAAAATTATCTAAGTGGTTAAGTTAATAGACGTTGACATTTTTCTGGTTCGTAGTAATAGTTGGATTTGTTAGTGGCAAGTTGTGGGCTTCCGATTTAAAGGGTCCTGGCTTCCTGCTGCATCTTTTGGCTATTCGAAACGTGGGCAAAATCAGAAAAGTCTATTGATTGGATAACTTATTATAATTTTTCTTTCCTTTTTAAAACTAATAGGATATTCAGTGAATGCACCGAGCAAGACGATCACCACCTTTTGTACGTTCACCACCTGTAACTCGATCAAGACATCGTTTAACAAATATCTCCGCAGTTGATTTTTCTTTAGAATCGTCATCTAGTCGACCAAGTACTCAAACTCAAATTTTCGATAACCCAGTTTTTGAAACAAACCTCACAATTGAGAATCCGGAGAATATTCAGGAACGGTTCGTAGATCCTGAACCACTAAACTTTTCTCCGGAACCACCAATCATTCAAACAGAGATTGTTGAGGAACGAACCATTAAATCAGAATCATCTAGTGATACCGATTCAACAAATTCAATTATGGAGAATCTGGAACCTTTAAGTATGGAAGACCGAATGAGAGCTAAACGCACTGGCCAAGGTCACGCAATTACTCATCCTAACATTAATGCGCCAGATTATGAAATCAAAGGACAAATTCTACAAATGGTGACTAATCAATGCCAATTTAGTGGTGCGCCGAAGGAAGATCCAAATGAACATTTACGTACCTTTAATAGAATCTGCACACTATTTAAAATCCGAGAAGTTGAGGATGAACAGATATATCTCATGTTATTTCCCTGGACTTTAAAGGGAGAAGCCAAAGATTAGTTGGAATCGTTACCTGAAGGGGCGATTGATACATGGGATGTTTTAGTTGAAAAATTTCTTAAACAATTCTTTCCTGCATCTAAAGCCGTAAGACTTCAAGCAGAAATTGTTACGTTCACACAGAAGCCAAATGAAACTCTATATGAGGGGTGGACAAGATATGAAAAGTTGTTAAGAGGATGTCCGCAACATGGTTTAGACACCTGTCAAATAGTACAAATATTCTACCAAGGATGCGACATCACTACAAGGAAAGACATAGATATAGCAGCTGGTGGTTCTATTATGAAGAAAACCGAAACTGATGCTTAAAAAATTATTGATAACACTGCTTCCCACTCACATGAGTGGCACCAAGAAAAAGATATCATTAGATCATCTAAAGCAGCTAGAGCCGATTCTAGCCATGACTTAGATTCCATTTCCGCAAAGATAGATGCTGTGGAGAGACGAATGGAAAAGATGACTAAGGATATTCACTCAATACGAATTAGTTGTGAGCAGTGTGGAGGACCACATTTGACAAAAGATTGTCTCAGTATTGAATTAACAATGGAACAAAGAGAGAATATTTCATACATAAACCAAAGGCCTGGAAATAATTATCAGAATAATTATCAACCGCCAAGACCGATTTACAATCAAAACCAGAATTATAACCGAAATATTCCATACAACAACCAACAAGGTCCTAGCAATCAACAAGTATCCAACAATACTTACAACCAGCAAAGACCTAATTTTCAAAACAAACCACCACAACAAACCGATGATAAAAAGCCGAATTTAGAAGATATGATGACGAAGCTAGTTGAAACTCAAACGCAGTTTTTCACATCTCAAAAACAAACCAATGAACAAAATGCTCAAGCATTTAGAAATCAACAAGCTTCTATTCAAAATCTGGAACAAGAAGTAAGTGACCTAGCAAGATTAATAGGTGAAAGAAAACGGGGAAGTCTACCTAGTGATACAAATGCTAATCCCCGGAATGAAACAGCTAAAGCTATTACCACAAGAAGTGGTACAACACTTAAACCACCAGAAATACCTGTAACTTCTGATGAAACTATTCCTACTCCACAAGAACCACAACCTGATCAAGATAAGGAAAAAGAACCGGTAGTTGAAAAGGTTAATGAAGATAACACAGCTAAGGCTAAACCTTATGTTAAACCATACCAACCACCACTTCCTTACCCGAGTAAAATGAAGAAAGAAAAACTTGAAGCCGAGCAATCCAAATTCTTGGATATGTTTAAACAGATAAATGTAAATCTTCCTTTCATTGATGTGATTTCAGGAATGCCTAGATATGCTAAATTCTTGAAAGATCTAATTTCAAATAGAAAGAAAATGGAAGAACTCTCGGCTGTTACTATGAATGCTAATTGTTCAGCAGTGCTGTTGAATAAGATACCAGAAAAATTATCTGATCCAGGAAGTTTCACAATTCCATGTTTTCTGGGTAGTCTTAGTTCAATAGAAGCATTGGCAGACTTAGGTGCTAGTATAAATCTAATGCCGTATTCACTATACACTAAACTAGACCTTGGAGAATTGAAACCAACCAGAATAAGCATACAACTAGCCGATAGATCAATAAAATATCCTAGAGGGATAATGGAGAACATGCTAGTTAAAGTTGGTACTTTAGTATTTCCAGTAGATTTTGTTGTTTTGGACATGGAAGAAGATTCTCAAGTTCCTCTCATATTAGGAAGACCATTCTTAAACACGGCTAAAGCAATGATAGACGTGTTCGGTAAGAAACTGACCCTAAGTATAGAAGATGAGAGTGTTACCTTTTCAGTTGATAGAGCAATGCAACAACCACAATCTGCAGATGATACATGTTATTATATTCAAACTATAGATGCACATGCAGAATTATTAGAAGAATTTCCAGAATTACAAGGAACAGGAGAATGTTCTTTAGGAGAAGGTAATGAACCAATTGATGAAGCTGAAATGTTAGCTACACTTATAGCTAATGGATATGAACCAACAACAGAAGAAATTCAAATGCTAAAAGAAGAAGACAGATATCGATACAAATCATCGATAGAAGAACCTCCGAAATTAGAGTTAAAGCCACTTCCAAACCATTTGGAATACGCTTATTTACATGGTGAATCTGAATTACCTGTAATAATATCGTCTTCTCTTACTGAAAATGAGAAATCACAACTCATTTCTGTGTTGAAAGCCCATAAACCAGCCATTGCATGGAAGATTCATGATATTAAAGGAATAAGTCCTTCATATTGCACACATAAAATCCTTATGGAAGAAGGTCATAAAACGTATGTGCAACGCCAACGAAGACTAAATCCTAATATGCAAGATGTAGTTAAGAAAGAGATTATTAAACTGCTAGACGCAGGTCTAATTTATCTAATCTCTGATAGTCCATGGGTAAGCCCAGTTCAATGCGTGCCTAAGAAGGGTGGCATGACTGTCATTACAAATGAGAAAAATGAGCTTATTCCTACTAGGACTGTAACAGGATGGCGTGTGTGTATTGATTATAGAAAATTAAATGACGCCACCAGAAAAGATCACTTTCCCTTACCTTTCATAGATCAAATGTTGGAAAGATTAGCCGGAAATAGTTACTATTGTTTTCTAGATGGATTTTCCGGATATTTTCAAATTCCAATAGCACCCGAGGACCAAGAGAAAACCACATTCACGTGCCCTTATGGTACTTTTGCTTACAAACGCATGCCATTTGGACTTTGTAACGCCCCTGCAACCTTTCAAAGGTGTATGATGGCGATTTTTCATGACATGATAGAAGAATGCATGGAATTTTTCATGGATGACTTTTCAGTCTTCGGTGATACATTTGAATCATGTCTAGCTAATCTTGAACGAATGCTTCTTAGATGCGAACAATCAAATCTAGTACTTAATTGGGAGAAATGCCATTTCATGGTTAAAGAAGGCATCGTTCTTGGACATAAAATTTCAAAAGAAGGAATTGAAGTGGATAGAGCTAAAGTAGATGTAATTGCTAAACTTCCACATCCCACCAATGTTAGAGGAGTTAGGAGTTTTCTAGGGCATGCCGGTTTTTACCGACGTTTCATAAAAGATTTTTCTAAAATTGCCACTCCTATGAATAAACTCCTAGAAAAGGATGCGCCATTCATCTTTTCAGATGAGTGTATCAAATCTTTTAATATTCTTAAAGAAAAACTCACTAATGCGCCGATCATGATAACACCAAATTGGAATCTACCATTTGAACTAATGTGCGATGCAAGTGATTTTGCAATGGGAGCCGTTTTAGGACAAAGGATTGAAAAACGATTTCAACCTATATATTATGCTAGTAAGACGTTACAAGGAGCACAAACGAACTATACAACAACTGAAAAAGAACTCCTTGCTATTGTCTTTGCTTTTGACAAATTTCGATCATATCTCGTTCTAGCAAAAACGGTGGTCTATACCGACCATTCTGCTCTTAGATACCTATTTTCGAAACAAGATGCTAAACCAAGATTAATCCGTTGGATCTTACTCTTACAAGAGTTTGATATTGAAATCCGAGATAAAAGAGGAGCAAAAAATCTCGCCGCTGATCATCTTTCTCGTCTTGAAAATCCCGAATTAGAAGTTCTAAATGAATCAGCCATACAAGACAACTTTCCTGATGAATATCTATTGAAGATAGATTATAAAGAAATCCCATGGTTTGCAGACTATGCAAATTATTTAGTATGTGGATTCCTTGAAAAAGGATTATCGTACCAAAGACGAAAGAAATTCTTCAGTGATATAAAACACTATTTCTGGGAAGATCCACATCTGTTTAAAAGTTGTCCTGATGGAATAATACGCCGATGTGTATTTGGAGATGAAGCTAGTAAAATATTAAACCATTGTCACACAGGACCAACAGGAGGGCATTATGGACCTCAACTAACAGCTAGAAAAGTTTATGAAGCTGGATTCTATTGGCCTACAATTTACAAAGACGCACACCTTCTTTGCAAATCATGTGATGCTTGTCAAAGGGCCGGAAAAATAAGTCAACGTGATGAAATGCCACAAAATGTCATCCAAGTATGTGAAGTATTTGACATTTGGGGTATTGACTTTATGGGTCCATTTCCAAAATCTCATAATAATCTATATATACTCGTAGCCATTGATTATGTATCTAAATGGGCGGAAGCACAAGCTCTCCCAACTAACGATGCACGAGTTGTAGTCAACTTTTTAAAACGTCTTTTTGCAAGGTTTGGAACACCGAAAGCTTTAATAAGTAATCGGGGAACTCATTTTTGTAATAATCAACTTGAGAAAGTTCTCAAACGTTATGGAGTAACTCATAAAATCTCAACTGCATATCATCCACAAACAAGTGGACAAGTTGAAAATACCAACCGAGCTTTAAAACGTATTCTAGAGAAAACCGTAGGATCAAATCCGAAAGAATGGTCCATTAAATTGGAGGATGCACTCTGGGATTTTAGAACAGCCTACAAAACTCCAATTGGAACCACACCTTTTAGACTTGTTTATGGAAAAGCATGTCATCTTCCAGTAGAAATTGAACACAAAGCATTTTGGGCTTTGAAGACATGTAATCTTGATTTACATGAAGCTGGACGTCTACGATTAAGTCACTAAACGAATTAGAAGAATTAAGACATGAAGCATACGAAAATTCGTTAATCTATAAAGAAAGAACGAAGAAATGGCATGATAAAAGAATCAGAAGTTCAAAAGAATTTAAAGAAGGAGACAGAGTTCTTCTTTTCAATTCACGATTCAAGCTATTTCCTGGAAAATCGAAATCAAGATGGTCTGGACCATTCATAGTCAAAAGAGTTTTCCCATACGGAACGATAGAATTAATAAATTCAAATGGGATTGAATTTAAAGTTAATGGTCACAGAGTTAAACATTACATACATGGTCCGATGGAAGTCGACAACGAAGTTAATCACAATTTCGACACCACAGCTAACTAAGTGTGGGGAGAATCAAGTTTTTAAAGGATAATATGTATTTCTGTTAGAGTTAGATTGTCTGTTTTCGTGTAGTTCTCGAAAATGGAACCCGAATGGTCTTTCCCTAGCAGACCCTAAAGAACTAGTCTTCTCCCCCCATTCTGAATTTTTATTTTTTTAGGAAATGAAGACTGCCTGTGAACTAAACCATGGTCTAATGCTACACGCTTTGATCACTAAACGTAATAATGACATACTCCCGAGTGAAATAGTATCAGTAATCAGAGAAAGAATGGACGGAGTTAGAAAAGAATCCAGATGCGAAGATAATAAGTTACAATTTGGTAAAGGAAAATCAAAATCCGCTTCGAAAAGAAGAGCACGACACCTAGAACGATGTCACAAATGCGGAAAATGGTCACATGGAGGTAAATGTTCAAATAATCAAACCTATTCAAATACCGAATTTGTTACTTTATGCAGAGACGGACCGTTCATATGTTTAGAAGAAAAGACACTGAATGCTCGAGGTTACGCCTATGTAGCTATGGAAAACCAATTAAACCGACTATCTTATGAATGGGATAGATCATATAACTAAGAAATCTATTTCACAGGTATGTCTGTACAGTTTTTATTTTTATTTTTAACCTTTTGATAATAAACGCTAATTTGTTCGCTAAAAAGTATTAAATTGGTATTGAATAAAATTAGGTTTGGCGACCGAAATTATTGATATCATTCAAAAATTTATTACATCACTGCGAAATTTAACGTTTATTCTTAAGGTATAAATATCTTTAATCAATCAACCTAAAATATTTCAAAAATTCGTCATGAGTTAAATTAGGTCTTGGAACCGAAATCACTTTACCGAAAAGAGGGGCGCATATTTTTGATAATATTTGATTGATTAAAGTGGGATAAAAAGCCAAAAAGATTTTTAATTTTATTTTTACCATGTTTTTAAAATTAATATTTAAATCTTAAATTAATATTGTAAACTTTGCAAAAACAATATTTTTAAAATTGTAAATATTTGAAAAATTAATATAAGTTTGGTGTGAATTTATAATATGAATTTTTAAATTAAGTTTGGTGTGAATTTTTAATATGAATTTTTTAATTTTATGCATTTCAAATTTTAAGTTTGGTATGAATTTTTAATATTAATTTTGAATTTTATATTTAAATTGTGTGAATTTAAAAACAAAAATTTACTTTATCTCATTAAGTTAAAAATATGATTTTTAAAATTCGTCGTGAGTTGAAGACTAGGTCTTTGAACCGAAATTGCTTTACCCGAGGGCGGGACGAGAAATTTTATTATCATTATTTTTAATCTTATTGATTTAAAGTATGCCAAAAAAATTAAAAAATCCAAAAATCTAAGCTTTTAAAACAATCGCTACAAAAAGACAAATTTTAAAATTTTGTCGAGGGACGGACTAGGGCATCGTTCCGAAACGCCCTCATTCTTAATAGAAACAAATTTTTAAAATTAATTAATATTTGTTTTATAAGTTAAAGGTTTTATAAAAAAAAAAAATAGTATGTATATATTTGTTTGTAGTTTATCTTACAAGACAGGGTAAAACAACACGTTTTCAAAGACTGGCATTAAGTTCAGCAAAAGCAAGTAATTTTGATGACAAGATGCAAAATATGTATGAAATAACAAACAAGACGGAATAAACAAATGACGTGCACCATTTATCATTCAACAAACAAACAACAATATGTTTGAAACTTTGGTAAAATTTAATCACTTTTCTACGCTTATCACCCTCAATAATTTAAATTGTTACTGATTTCTTGCAAGTGAGGGCATTGCAAGATCTTAAGTGTGGGAAGGGGTTAAATTCTTTCGGATTTTAAATTTTTTTTTACTTTATACACTTGGTTACCATTAAAAATAATAGTAAAGCAGTAGTTGTATTAGAATCTAGTGCTCTCTGATAATAAAGAACAGCCCTAGTCTTATATACTGACTACCCAATTCTAGTAAAATTTTTCAAAATTTTCAATTAAATGAACTCAAAATCATGTTTATACATATTTATGAACGATAAAACTAGGTTTTAACACCGTAATTATTGTTACCTCGGAAAGGACATAAATTGAGAAACAACCAAAATGTTAAAATTCATTTAAAATGGAATAGAGGACGATAAAAAGGAAAATAAAAGCCAAGTGTGGAAAAATTTACCAAGTTATCTTAAACATATGTCACATATTTTTGTAACAAATAACTGAAAATACTTTTGCTTTGGACTAAACTAAACTGTTTTACCCGATGAAAGAAAAGAAGAGATGGATCTACACGATGAATCAATTCCATCATTAAAAGGAAGTAAAGTCTTCCGAAAAAGAAACGCGCTTCTTGATTTAGGTCATGAAGTTGTCGTCCAGACCAGCTGTAGGTTGACGAAAAATCTAGAAAAGTCATCACTAAAATCAGCAGGAAATCCACGGACCTCAGCATCAAACAGGGTCGCCAAGTGGTCAGATTTATCCTAACCATGAGAAGGATTTATCTCGTACAATGGGGGGGCACCGTGCAAATTAGCTTGATAAGACTAATGAATCAGATCCCCAGAAAGGATAATCTCCTTAAAGATTAAAAATCAGCTGTTAAGACTGATATTAATCAATCCTTGAGATTGACCTTAAAGATTGAGAATTCAAACTCATGGAATTCGATGATATCTAAACTCGAGCTTGAACGAGAAAATATTTTGATCAAAAATTACAAACCGATTTGTTTTCTGAAAAACCATTTTCAATGCGTTCATTACCATTGAACGTAAAATCCTAGGAATTCACCTGGAATTCATTAGGTCACCTGAACCAAATCGGGTGTCAACCGTAAGAACGGTGGTTGCATAGCATGGTCGGAGACAGGACCTTGTGCCAGACCGAAAAATCATAGGATGATCTTTACTATTGCTCCTACCAAGGATAGTTCTAGCATCCGACACATTAAAAGACCATAATCATCTGCATGTCACGGGACATTGCCTTAACAGTTTCTTGTTCATCGCTTTCCTTTACAACCGGACGGTAGTTTACCGAAAGGTAATATACGGAACAAGTAAACTGGATGTGTGCTTTCCGATACCGGGATAGCAGTGGATTACACGAACCTAAAAGTTTTAGCCAAAATATTGATCCACAAATATATTTTGCAACACCAATGATGGATCAAATCAGAAAACTTGTCTAGGGTAAAATCTAGCTTGAATTTTCAAAAGATCAAATGTTTTCATAAAGATCCAATTTCCTTAAGGATCTAAATTTTTATAGTCATGTGGGACTGTAAACCGCCTTTCAAATGTGCACTTTGCTTTGGAAACCGAAAGTAAATCGGCTATTTGATTGCAAGTGTCGTTGACCTAAACCCGAGGCAACTGTGGATGACACACCCACCTTTAACCATGGTTACATTGTTACTACCATTGTTCATACCGCCATATTGAAATCACTGATGTACAAAGTGTGAAGAATAAAGAAGTGATTCAAGTGTTTTTCAAGACCATATTGCTTGAGGACAAGCAACGCTTAAGTGTGGGAATATTGATAATGCCAAAAATGAACACATATTTTATAGCATTACTCTCCAAGAAAGACAAGATTTTAGTTGCAATTGTTCAAATTACAAGCGATATTCGTTTAAATATTAAAAAGTGAAGACAAAAGGCAGATTCGACGAATTGAAGACAAAAAGGTCCAAAAAGCTCAAAAGTACAAGATACAATCAAAAAGGTTCAAATTATTGATGAGGAACGTCTAAAAATGACAAGAGTACAAGTTACAAAACGCAAAGTACACGATATAAAATAGTACGCAAGGACGTTCGAAAATCCGGAACCGGGACATGAGTCAACTCTCAACGCTCGACGCAACGGTGTAAAAATTACGAGTCAACTATGCACAAGAATAAAATATAATATTTAAATAATTCATAATAAGAATAATATTAAATAATAAAAAGTTGTTAATTGAGCATAGTTCAGGGGTCGTAAATGAAAATTCAATTTCAAAATTCGCCTATAAAAGGCAGTGTATTCGATCAATTTGAGGGACACCCTTTTCTATCCTAAATCTATCTTTCTATATATATCGATCCCTTTTCTATATCTAATATCAATATCTATAATTCTCTATCATAATGTTAATGTAATAAGATATAACAATAATCTTAATTTTAAGTTTAAATTATGATAATAATAAGATTTATGATAGAGATCGTTTGAGTATGTAAGTCGAAATTCTGTCCGTGTAACGCTACGCTATTTTTAATCATTGTAAGTTATGTTCAACCTTTTTACATTAATGTCTCGTAGCTAAGTTATTATTATGCTTATTTAATCCGAAGTAATCATGATGTTGGGCTAATTACTAAAATTGGGTAACTGGGCTTTGTACCATAATTGGGGTTTGGACAAAAGAACGACACTTGTGGAAATTAGACTATGGGCTATTAATGGGCTTTATATTTGTTTAACTAAATGATAGTTTGTTAATGTTAATATAAAGATTTACAATTGGGCGTCCCTATAAATTACCATATACACTCGATCGGACACGATGGGCGGGGTATTTATATGTACGAATAATCGTTCATTTAACCGGACACGGGAATGGATTAATAGCCACTAGAATAATTAAAACAGGGGTAAAATTATGTACAAGGACACTTGGTATAATTGATAACAAAATATTAAAACCTTGGGTTACACTCAGTCGACATCCTGGTGTAATTATTAAACAAAGTATTAAAATCTTGTTACAGTTTAAATCCCCAATTAGTTGGAATATTTAACTTCGGGTATAAGGATAATTTGACGAGGACACTCGCACTTTATATTTATGACTGATGGACTGTTATGGACAAAAACCAGACGGACATATTAAATAATCCAGGACAAAGGACAATTAACCCATGGGCATAAAACTAAAATCAACACGTCGAACATCATGATTACGGAAGTTTAAATAAGCATAATTCTTTTATTTCATATTTAATTTCCTTTATTTTATATTTAATTGCACTTCTAATTATCGCATTTTTATTGTTATTGTATTGCACTTTTAATTATCGTACTTTTTAATTAGCGCAAGTTTATTTTATCGCACTTTTATTATTCACAATTTCATTATCGTTATTTACTTTATGCTTTAATTTAAGTCTTGTATTTATTTTTAATATTTTACATTTGGTTTTAACTGCGACTAAAGTTTTAAAATCGACAAACCGGTCATTAAACGGTAAAAGCCCCCCTTTTATATAATAATAATACTACTACTTTATAGATATATTTTTTTCTATTTTTCTATTTTGTGTGCGTTAAACTTCTCGAGCTTTCCCTGTGGAACGAACCGGACTTACTAAAAATTATACTACTCTACGATTAGGTACACTGCCTATAAGTGTTGTAGCAAGGTTTAAGTATATCCACTCGATAAATAAATAAATAACTTGTGTAAAATTGTAGCATATTTAATAGTATTTCGTACTAAAAATAATACTATTTCGTACCCCATCCCTACAACATCAACGTTCTAGCATTTGGTCAATATAAGGAAGTGGGAAATGATCTTTCCTTGTGGCGTCGTTCAAACGACGGTAGTCTATACAGACTCTCCAGCCAGTGACTGTTCTTGTAGTAACAGGTTCATTATCATCATTAAGAACGACAGTTGTACCTCCTTTCTTGGGTACTACTTGTACAGGACTAACCCATGGGCTATCGGATATAGGATATATTAACCCGGCATCAAGTAACTTGATAACCTCCTTCTTGACAACTTCTTTCATGTTAGGGTTTAACCTTCGTTGTCTTTGTACTACGGGTTTAAAATCTTCTTCCATTAGAATCTTATGAGTACAATAAGCTGGATTAATCCCTGGAATATCAGTTGTTTTCCAAGCAATTGCTTTCTTATGAGTTTTTAGAACGGACATTAACCTACTCTTTTCGTTATCGGAAAGTTTTGATGAGATTATAACAGGTAATTGTGATGTACCTTGGAGAAAAGCATACTCCAAATGTTCCGGGAGTTCTTTAAGCTCCAAAGTTGGCGGTTCTTCCAAGGAAGATTTTATTCGGAACCTGTTACCATCGGTAATTTCTTCAAAGGGTTCATCTTCCTTGGGAGTTTCTTCCTCACAATAATCTTCATCGATTACTACTTTCAATAATTCGTCAAGTTCAAGTTCTACATTGAATTCATCACCTTCACTCATTGAGGTGAAGTTCAAGGTGTCGACATTTAGTAGTTCTTGTAATTCTTTTTCGACACAACAATCAATAATATCCACCTTATAACATTCGTCATCGGAAGAGATAGGTTGTTTCATAGCTTTATCTATGTTTAGGGTAACTCTATCTTCCCCTACACCTAGACTAAGCTTTTTGTCTTTAACACACACAATTGCATCAGCGGTATTTAGAAATGGTCGCCCTAGAATTAGAGGAACCTTGCTATCTTCTTCCATTTCGAGAACAACGAAGTCGGCAGGAAAGATTAAATGATTGACTTTAACTGGTAGGTTTTCGGCAATACCAATAGGATAGTTAAAAGTTCTATCTGCTAGGCGTATACACATCCTAGTTGGTTTTAGATTGCCTAGGTTTAGTTTTAAGTATAAGGAGTGCGGCATAAGATTGATACTTTCGCCTAAGTCAGCTAATGCATCGTACATTACTGAATCTCCCATCAGACACGGAATAATGAAACTACCAGGATCTCCAAGTTTCGGTGGCATCTTTTGCTTTTGCAAAATCGTTGAGCATTCCTCATTGAGGAATGTGGTTGAAACTTCTTCATATTTACCTTTATCGGCTATGAGATCCTTAATAAACCTTCCATAATTTGGCATACCCCTAAGAACTTCTGCGAGTGGCATGTTAATGCTAATTTGCTTGATCATATCTGAAAATTTTTGATATTGGCTCGCGAGTTTGTCTTTCTTTAATGCTTTCGGGTATGGAATAGGTGCTTTGTGCACCTTCAATGGTGGTTCTTCAATTTTTTTTGATATGATCTCAGGTGGATCATCTTTTTCTTGTTCTTTCTCAACATGTTCATCTATATCAACAGGTTCTTGTAAACTAGAAGAAGATAAAGGAACTTCTGAGGTCTTACTAATTTCTGGGTTAACAGTTAAACCACTTCTAGTAGTTATAGCATTTACATGCTCATTCCTTGTTTGATTGTTGTTGAGATTCACTTGAGTATTTGAGGGGAGAGCGCCTGGTGGCCTCTCTGATAGTAACTGTGAGATCCTTCCAACATCTCTTTCTAAGTTCTGAATCGTAGCTTATTGATTTCGAATTTGTTGAGTTTGAATTTCTGCAGTTTGCTCGTGCTTAACCATAAAATCTCTTAAGAGATCTTCTAAACCGGATTTCTTTTCAGGTTGTGGTTATATAAGCACTTGTGGTTGTGGTTGTGGTTGATTGTGTTGGAAATTATTTTGATAAATTCGTTGAGGTTGATTTCGGTTGTTTAGGTTATTGTAACCTGGTGGTGGATTTCTTTGATTTTGATTTTGATTTTGGAAATTTCGGTTGTTTTGGTAAACCGGATTTCCTCCTTGATAGTTATTATTATTTAAACCTGAAGGTCCTCCTGTTTGATAGTTGTTAATTGGAGGATATTTTCGGTTATTTGCTTCTATCGCTGAAAAATCGTTGAAATTCATTTCACCTTTTCGCAAGTAACCTAAGAAATTTGCTTGCTCTTCCATCATTGTTTTATCACAATCTCTAGTAAGATGGGGGCCTTGGCACATTTCGCATCCTACCCTGATAGCATGCATTTCCTTGGTTACTTTCTCAATTTGTCTTGCTTGATTTGGCATTTGTACTTTTAAAGAAGCAATTTCATCATTGCTTTCGATATTAGCAACAGTTGATGATCTAGAGAATTCTATCTCTTGATGCCAATTATGGGAATGTGCTGCTATATCGGCAATGATTGTGTGAGCATCTTCTGGTGTTTTCTTCATTATCGAACCACCGACTGTAACATCGATATCTTTTCTAGTAGCAACATTTACTCCTTTATAAAATAATTGGACTTTTTGGAATGTATTCAACCCGTTTTGAGGACATACTCTATGCATTTTGTTGAATCGGGTCCAAGCTTCATAAAGGATTTCGTTAAGTTTTTGTTTGAAATGGTTTATATCACTTTGCAATTTCGCTGCTTTTGAAGCAGGAAAGAATTCTGACAAAAATTTGTCCATCATGTCATTCCAGTTTTCGATATAACCTTCTGGTAATGAGTCTAGCCAATCTCTCGCATCGTCCTTTAAGAACCATGGAAAGATTTTCAAACATGCGACTTCATCGGAGACATCCTTAATTTTGAATAGTTTGCAAATGCTTACAAACTTACGAAGATGCTCGTTAGCATTCTCATTTGGAGCTCCACCGAATTGGCATGTAGTAGTCACCATGTGAAGGAATTGACCTTTTATTTCAAAGCCGTCAGTCATCGTAGGTTGGATGATTGCGTGGCCTTGACCTGTTCTTGCCGCCTTCATTAATGCTTCCATCGTTTGATTTGTAACAGCCATATTTGGTTCTATGATTTGTTGAATATCTGGTTCAGAGTTAGAATTTAATGAAAGTGATTCTAAGTCCTCAGCGAGAGATTCTAATTCTTGAGCTCTTAAGCGTTCGTGGAATTTCCTTTCGGGTTCAGGATATGAAGGAGTTAATTCAGTGTTGGAGGAACGTAAGTTCATGCATTAATTTCTATTATGCAATCACAACACCAAAAGCTTTTCTAGTATTACCTACTTGCTTCTTTTTAGTGTTTTTCTGTGTTTTAAAATTACTAGTACTTCATACTTCTTTTTGTTATTTTTGTCCTTTATTAATTCTTTGTGGTTCCAGATTAAGTTTAACGAGTTTAGTATTTTCTGAACGGATCATACAATTGGGAAATTGTACAAAGAACTAAAGGGTTTATTCATAAACGTTGAACTTTCTTGGAAATGAATTTCCTCGAGAGGATCGAATAACATAAAAACAATGATAAAAACCTTTAAATAAACATAGTTTTCTTCTGATTTTGCCCACGTTTTGAATGGCCAAAAGATGCAGCAGAGGGGCAGGATCCTTCTATTGACCAATAAAATTGGTGATCCAACAACCCGGTCCACGTACAAATCTAACTACTACTACGAATCAGAAAAATTATCTATTTATTTAACTGCCAATTCCCCGGCAGCAGCGCCAAAAAGTTGATGCGTTGAAACAATACCTTTATTTATGAACGGATTGAGTTGTTTTATTTCACGAATTGATTTATTGTATATATGGTATTTTAACGATTTTAGGTTGGTTTCAAACATATATAGGCAACTGGTCCTATCCGCGTAGTTTAGTTTGTAGGTAAATTCGGTTCATTCCACAGGGAGATGGAGTGTTTAATGGTTTTTAATAGTCTTTGAAGTCAAACTTATTTAAAGGGGGTTTTGGATTAGGAATTTATAAAATAACAATAATGGAAACGAGACTTAACTAATTTACTTCATAATTAAAATTACAAAATTACGAGATTTATAATTACTAACTTAAAAATGAACTAAATGAAATTATTCTAATTGTGATAAAACAATTTTAATACTAAATGATAATAAATAAAACAATAATTTTTAATAAAACTAAATGATTAGGAATTTGTTTTAAACAATAAAATAAAATTACAAATTAACTTAAATTAACTAAAAGACATGTTTTAATTAAATTAAAAGGAATTACAATAATTAACTAATTATAAACTAATTACTAATTATAAATTATATTAATTAATACTAAATAGTAAGATTAAAACATGTGTTATAATAATTAATACTAAATATAAATTAATAACTTAAATATAATAATAATATATTCAAAACCCTAGATTTTAACCTAATTTCGTACTGTTCCCGTATTTATACTTACGCGTTTCGCGTATTTATACGCGTTTCGCGTATATCTTAAAACGTACGCGTATCATGTACTAAATTCGTAACAGTAATAGATTACTACTTACGCGTTTCGCGTATTTATACGCGTTCCGCATATATTCTGTTTCTACAAGTTTCGTGTGATCATACACGATCCGCGTATGTGTTATACGATGTGACAAATAGTTCTGGTACAAATTCGAATATTTTGATGTAAATTTTTATATTTTAGTGCTGTAATACTTCGTAAATAATAATAGTGATAATAATTTTACAATATATAAATGGGAGTGTTTACTTAAATGTGTCACCTCTAGATCCATGGATTGTTTTCGAGTTTAAGCCCTATTTAAAATGTTCTAGTAATAAACTTTATATTTTTCTTTCGAATAAATATAAGGTTATGACTAGCTAAATTAAATCTAATTTTCATCGGATTCTATTTAGATAGCTACCATTCCCCAAGTATTTAAATTGAGATCTAATTTAGTTTTGACTTTCGCCAATACCCAAATTATAACGGTTTCCCTTATTACAATTTCACTATTATATAACTATTGATATTACCCAAACCACCGAAGTTTATTTATAAATTAGTGTTAATAACTTATTTATAAATTCATCTAGATCACTTTTAATGTTGAAGCTTAATTTATGTAAATAAAAATAACTTTCGTTATTAGAATCTAATAAATTAAGTGATAAGGGTTAAATACCTAATTACACAATAATGGTTCTTTTAACTAGGCTCAATGTTAAAAATACTCAAGTTACATTTTAATTTTTACAAATGATTAACAATCCATTTCACTAGGGGCTCTACATCTAAGCAAACACTAGGGAAATTTAGCTACTCATTATACTAAGGTAAACATAAAAATATAAATATGCAAATATAATAATAACAATAATTTTAACAGAATATACTTACTAAAAATTCTTCACTTTCATTAACTTCAAACG
Organism: Rutidosis leptorrhynchoides; assembly: GCF_046630445.1. Taxonomy (NCBI): domain Eukaryota; kingdom Viridiplantae; phylum Streptophyta; class Magnoliopsida; order Asterales; family Asteraceae; genus Rutidosis; species Rutidosis leptorrhynchoides. Next base: position 120,157,457 of record NC_092338.1, on the reverse strand, counting down.
GTAGAAAAAAAATTACAATAACAACACCATTCACGCGTACAATAACACCCTTAATCACGAATAATACACCCTTAATATTTGAAACTATCCTAATCTTGAACCTTGAGAATTAAATTGATACAGAACTAAATTATACGGAGTACTTGAAATTACAGAGTAACTAATAAATTGTGTGTATCTCTTGAAAATGTGTGTGTTTTTTTTATGTGTCTCTGTATGTGGTATATGTACTGACTCTTGTATCCTTTAGACTAGTGCTCCGTATTTTTTTATTGAAGAGTTGATCAAAAGTATCCACTGTAATATCCTTCTTTTTGCTGTACCACTTCTAAAAGTATTGATTTTTAACACAAAAGCCACCGTCCCATTTGTGATTCATGATTAAATTCGGCCTAACATTACGCGTTTCGTGTAGAGGCCACACGTTACGCGTAGGAGCAAAATACTACGCGTTTCGTGTAGATGTACACGATCCGCGTAAGAGTAAACAGAATTCTTTTATTTTTATTTTTATGTTTTTTCTCTTTTGATCCTGCGTTGACGTTTATCGATTTGGACCTTTTCATTTGAACTCTTTTTCTTTGCTCAACTTGAACTTGTATTCGGGTAACGAAATCTTGATATGTAATTTGTTTAAATCCATCGTTTATTGTTGTTTTATCGTCGTTTCTTCAAACTTCGAGCTCGTATTATCTTTTGTCATTTTTATTGTGATTTATACATTCGAATGTCTTAGTAAACGGTAAAAACCTATGAAATATAAATGATATTGCGTCGAATAATATGTATGTTTAAAGCAATATCACAATGTTTGTAAAATGTATCATTTAGAGGTCAAATACCTCGCAATGTAATCATATGTTATTGTATTCGTCCTTATAGATTAGGACGGGTCACTTCATGTGGTATCAGAGCGGTGGTCTTAGCGAACCATGTCTGCATTAGTGTATCTAATTGATAGTCGTTAGGATGCATTAGTGAGTCTGGACTTCGACCTTAGTTGCATGTCAAAATTTTTGCTTATCATTTCTTGTCAGAAATTACATGTTCATCATTCTTAGTCTAGACACATCTTACTACATTGATTGCATAAATAGTGTATAGACAAAATTCATATCTTAGCATATCTGCTAATTCATATCTTAACATATCTGTTACTGTAAACTTTGCCTGGCATATTCCGTAAATCCCTCCGTAATCTACGAAATCTTTTGTCTATGTATAGATATTCTATGTAATTATAATACCATCCAATAGCTAGAAATCATTTCATATCAAAAAATCCTTTATCCAATCATACGAGATGGAACTCGCCACTTCCTCGGATTCCGATATGGAGTTTCACTTTAGCTCCGAAAGCAGTGTGACCGGAATGGATCAACTAATCTGCCATCACCTATTCTGGATGAATTGGGGATGGGTTCGTAGTCTACTTAAGCACTGGAGATAAGAAGAAGGTGATCCCTTCCATCCACCACATTGCCCTCTTGGCGATGAACCTGAAGCACTTACCGGCGAACCTATTCGAGACACCATTTTCTCTCTCATCTCCAGAGTATCTCGTCACGATTATATACTATCTCACATTCTAGATCTTATTCACCCACTCGTCCGAACCACCAATGTAGAGACCCGTCCTAATCCATCTGGACGAAGTCCATATCGATTACAAACGATTCACAATAGTTGATTACATCGCAAGGTACTTGACCTTTATATGATACATTTTACAAACATTGCATTCGTTTTTAAAAGACAAACTTGCTTTACATCGAAAGTTGATGGCATGCATACCATTTCATAATATATCCAACTATAATTGACTTAGTAATAATCTTGATGTACTCGATGACTCGAATGCAACATCTTTTGAAATATGTCATGAATGACTCCAAGTAATATCTCTAATACGAGCAAATGCACAGCGGAAGATTTCTTTCATACCTGAGAATAAACATGCTTTAAAGTGTCAACCAAAAGGTTGGTGAGTTCATTAGTTTAACATAAATGATCATTTCCATCATTTTAATAGACCACAAGATTTTCATTTCATAAATATACGTTCCATGCATAGAGACAAAAATAATCATTCATATGGTGAACACCTGGTAACCGACATTAACAAGATGCATATAAGAATATCCCCTATCATTCCGGGAAATCCTTCAGACTTGATAAAAACAACATCGAAGTACTAAAGCATCCGGTACTTTGGATGGGGTTCGTTAGGCCCAATAGATCTATCTTTAGGATTCGCGTCAATTAGTAGATCGGTTTACTAATTCTTAGGTTACCAAGCAAAGGGGGGCATATTCGGCTTCGATTATTCAACCATATAATGTAGTTTCGATTACTTGTGTCTATTTCATAAAACATTTATAAAAGTGCATGTATTCTCAGTCCCAAAAATATATATTACAAAAGCATTTAAAAAGGGAGTAATGAAACTCACCATACTGTATTTCGTAGTAAAAATACAATTAACGTCATTGAACAAGTGCTAGATTGGCCTCAGATTCACGAACCTATATTAATTATATATTTTTATATGTTGGTCAATATTTGTCTAATAATTTAAGTCAAGTCGTAGTGTACCACAATCCTAATGCTCGAGACTAATATGCAAAAATCAACAAAAGTCAATATGACTCAAAATGTTTTCCAAAATTTATACATGATTATTATATACTTTAAATATCGTCGTTTTATATATTTTTTTAAAATAAATTTTAAAAGATTTACTAGAGTAAATAATATAATTCTTTTATTAATAAATATAATTTTATATAAAAATATACTTTTATATATCTTAAGTAATAAAATTTATAAAGTTCATTTGATATCATAAAAATATTACGATGGGTTTTATTAAGGTAATTATATTATTTGTATTACACATTTATTTGATAAGATAACATTGGTAATGATAATAAGTAAAAGTTGTATTATTTTGTAATAATAATGATTATTATCCTATTAATAAAAATATTAAATTTTTATATTTACTAAAAATGATGTTATAATAAAATGATAGTTCTAATTCATAATAATAAAATTTTATATTAACAATGATATTCCTCTTAAAAATAATAATTTTTGTAAAAATGATATTTTTAATATTAATAATACTTTTAATAATAGTAGTGATAAAAATAATGAAAAACGATAATTTTATCTATATCAATGTCTTACAATATTTTAAATTTCATCATGATACCCATACTCATTATTTCCTAATCGATTTGTTAGTAACTTTTAAATCGTCTTTTATATCGCGTTCATTTTAATGATAATAATAGTAGTTATAATAATTAAGTGTTACTTAATATTATAATACTAATAATAATAATAATAAATGTTATGATAATGATATTACTAATAACTATTTTAATGGTTAATAATAATAATAATACTAATTATAACTTTAACAATAGTAATTATAATAAAAATAACAATTTTTAATGATATTACTTTTTATTGATAATAATAATAATAATAATAATAATAATAATAATAATAATAATAATAATAATAATAATAATTTGATAAAAACTAGAACGACGATAATAACGACGATAATAATAATAATCATTTTTAATAATAATATCAAAAAATCAATTGACTATAACTTCTGATCCGTTCATCGAAACCATTCGATATCTAAAGGAAAAAAGTTCTTAATTTTTCGCTAGCTTTCCAACGACTTGCATATCTTATACCTTATCTCAACCGCAGGTGTAACTAATTCGAGATTCAACATAACCTAACTAAGGGCAATATCAAAATTACAAGCATGCATAAACCTAAATACTCGAGCACTAGTCAGGGATACACTATTAATATGCAAAATTTAATTTACGAGTACTCACGTATCAATATTGAGATTCAATATTGCAGGAAAGGTACGTAGATGCAACAGAGATGACAAACACTAAATTGACCTCATGAGCATACCCATGAACCATACCCATCACCTCCATAGCTATAACCCATAATTTCCTTAGCCCTATCCCGCTCATAAACCCATGTTGCAATAGCTCGCGCGTACCCCTTGTCGTAGTATTTTATGTATATAAGTAATAATAATACTACTAATATTAATACTAACAATTTTGCTTAATATTAATACTTAATAATATAATAAACTTAATAATAAATATAATTATAATTATGTAAGAAGTAGGATAGAGAGACAGATTTTATCGAATGAACCAGCGCGCGATTTTTATACTCATTTCTGGCTGCCGACACTCATGCGACTGCATGAGTGTCCCCAATATTAAACATGCGATCGTATGATTGGTAATCCCAGCTCACACATCGTTTTAAACATGGAAACTATGGTTTTTTTTATAATATTATATATATATTATATTTAATTTATATAATTAATTATATATTATATTATATTTACGTTCATGGTAAAAATATAATTTTTACTCAAATGACACGGACGTTGTCACACGACTCGTGTACCACTTTCGGTTTTTCGAGCGCACCTTCGTACGTTTAGAAAACTAGCCTTTTACGTTACGCGACGTGTACCTTTAGTAATAGTTTGATTTACTCATCAATAAATTACTCTGTAAAAATGTATCTTATAAAATTTGAGCGTCGTGGTCATTTGCTTCTATAAATCAGTGATTCGTTATTTAACAAAATATTTTATTTTAAATTAAGACGTTTTATGACGAGGTTAAAATACATATATATATATATATATATATATATATATATATATATATATATATATATATATATATATATATATATATATATATATATATACATACATTTTTAGAAATATAAATTTGTATCCAAAATCTTTCATCTAACAATATAGCATTTAGTTTTTTTCAAAATAATTTATTTTTCAAAGTTTATTTTTATTTTATTTAGGAAAATAGTTTAGCGTGTAACGTTTTTCTTTTCAAGAATTTAAATGGATACAAGTACTAATCGTTTTTAAATATCAATTGCGTCACTAGGCGGGTGTTACTACCGTATACTTAATTTGAAAACATATATATTTAATGAACACGTTTTAAATACACGTTACAACCAATATCTCAACTTACGTTTATTTATTTAAAGGCAGTTTAGATAGACAAGTCCTGTTATATGAAAAAGTGTTTTCGTACAGTTGAACACTACATCAATTAATTACTATGGAATTCCATCGACAAACATATAGAACCAAATACTATATTGTAAAGTATTTATACTTAATATTTCGTTAACGTTATCAAGTTATAATATATACGCGTATTCATATATAATCTTATACGTTCGTTTAATGGTTCGTGAATCATTAGAATTTGGTCGAGGTTAAATGAATGTATGAACATAGTTTAAAATTCTTGAGATTTAACTTAACAAACTTTGCTTATCGTGTCAGAATAATATAAAGATAAAGTTTAAATTTGGTCAGAAATTCCCGGGTCGTCACAGTACCTACCCGTTAAAGAAATTTCGTCCCGAAATTTGATCGTGGTCGTCATGGCTAATCATAAAAATGTTTTCATGACGAATATGAGTTGATATATAGAGTTTTATCATTATTGAGTAATATAGATAAAACAATTCGATTACTTGAAAAGTACGAGTGAAGTTTTCTCATTAAGATTGGAAAGAAAAATAAAGTTATCTTTTGACGTGGTATTGGTTGAATTCCGGAATTCAAGGGATTTAAAAAAAATCTTCAAAATCTAAAAGATTTGATTCTTCGGCGAATAAGAAAATTATGATTCTCTAATTAAATGCGGAGATCTGCCTTAATTTCTCTATCAATTATTTCACTATAAATTAATTTCTTCTGTTTCATTATTTTTATCATTCCTATACTCAAATCCCAAATTAAAAAGATTATGAAAATGCTTAATCCAGTTCTAATCCTTGTCCTTATCCTTACTATCGCGACCATTATTCTCCTTTTCCAACTTCCACCAGAGGAGTCTGCTTATTTCTACTTTGCCCTTGGGGTTATAGTACTTATAATTCTCCCGTGTCTTTATGTTGCGATAAACATTGATATACATGGTTTGTAATTTATGTGTTGTTATCAGCTTTATATCCCCCCATGTATTTCAATGTCCCTATTTCTGTTTCCTATAATCATTGTCGTCCACTGTTAATACTCCCTCCTATTTGCTGCGATTTATACTCTAATTTCTATTTCGGAGCTTTGTCCCTCCGTTTCTTCTTCTTGCAATTAGGCATCTCTTGTAATGGTCCAGAATTCGCAGATATAAGTTTCAGAATGAACATTGTTAATGTTCTAAGAAGGGAATGGTAATGGCATGATTTTGATTTGTTAAATTACCGGAATACCCTGGAAAAGACCGAATCATCAAGAAATATTTTCTTGATATTTTAGAGGTTAAAATAGAATACAAGAGTCGTGTAACATAGCACATGATGATGTTATGATCTGTGAATCATCACGTTCCATTAGAAACTCAGCATGACTTACTGTAATATAATCACGTTGATCAAGTGTCATTATATTATACTAACTCATGCTTCAGCTCCCAACACTACTTCAAAATCATTCCTAGTTTAAACTCGAAGGTTTACAGAATATAGAAACTAACAGTTTCTTATATGATGTAACACTGATAGTGCGAAGAGATAAATGATTTCAGATAAGACTATCTTCAGATATATCGATGATTTTTAAAATAAAGGTACGATGATATCTTAGAATTTTTGAATCAAGTTGTGATGAAGAAATTCATTCATAATTCAAACTCGAATTTTAAAGAAATTTAGAAACTAAAGTAGTTTCCTTTATGATGTAATATAGATAGCAGGAAGAGATAAATGATTTTGGACAAGAATATTTATGAAAATATCCTAAGAAATATCGAAGATATTTATGATGATATTTTGTAATTTCTAAGTTTGAAGGTTGATGAATAAAATTTGTCCGCAAGAATTTAGAGTCAGGAGTAAGGTATTCGTTAATGACTTCAGTAGATACTGAATCATTTGGATTCTTTGAAGGCAGATTTATTCTTTGTGATTTGTCTACAATCTCCTTCTTGTTTTGCTCAATCCGTTTTCCAGTTTCAACTTTTCTGAGCTTTGCCAATCTACTATTCTTTATCATCAAACTTTTGACTGTTAAAGTCGTGTACAGTTTTTGCTGCTGTCTTCAGCTTCTTCAGAATTTGAAGTATTGATTTGTAGACTGATTGCTTTTCAGAATTTCAGAATGAAAGATCATAATTCTAAGAGATAAATGTTATATGTATACATATAACTGTTGATGTAGACATGCTACGAGATTTCAAGATACTGATTGCTAAATTCTGATGATTCATATGGCAATTCTCGTTACAAGATGCGAATGAGTAAATGATGGGATTTCGATAAATATAATGATTTTTCGGAAAGTCAAAGATAATTGAAGTTGTTGGTAAGTTTATTGCTAATGTGGTGGAACATGAAAGGTTCCCCAGTAACGATGATGAAAGGGCAACGTATATATCAAGGTTATAATAAGGCTGTTTCGACTGAAGAATCGAAGTTGACTTGTTGGAGTTGTGACAAAATTAACTACTTTGGAAAAGAACTGCAAAGTTATTTTGGGTAATAATAACGCTAAAGAAAATTGCACAGCTACGTGTTAAACGTTTACTTAGTTTCCGAGAGTTTTTCAAGTGCATAACTATATGCATCAATCTTTTCTTCCGTAGATGAAGTGCGATTGGTTCCTCCTCTCGATTGAGGTGTTTTTTTTTCAAAATGATGAAAGGTTTGAACGCAGAATGTAATCGTGATGATAAAATGGGGTTTAAAATGAAATCAAGTGGCAAACTTGAAGAATTGTTTAGTTTCATATATTATAATCAATATTTTAATTCATTTTAATTGTCCAATGTTGGTCCTCAGTTGATAGTCCACAGTTAGAAATTCAATAATTCATATATAGTTTATAATATTCGAATTAAAAAATACGTTTCGTGACCCATGTACATGTCTGAGACTCGATCACAACTCAAAGTATATATATTATTGTAGAATCAACCTCAACCCTGTATAGCGAACTTTAGCATTATAGCATATAGAGTGTCTATGGTTATTCCAAATAATATATATACATGCGTCGATATGATATGTCAAAACTTTGTATACGTGTCCCGGTATTTAAAATGCGTAAAATAAATAACAGAAATTAAATGACGATAAATAAAATTGCGAAAATATAAATTGCGATAATTAAATTGCGGTAAATAAAATGTAACCAGTTAGCTAGGAACAGTTAGCTAGGAACGGTTAGCGCGGATTTTTAACAATATTTTAATTAGTTAATTCGTTTGTTTCTAACAAATTTTATTTTGTTCAATGTTTTCTTCATTATTCCACTTGTTGAATTCTGAGAAGTCAAAATTCAAATATGAAATTGAATAAAAATGGTTATTCTGTGGTGAACGGATTCGTATATCGATGAATGTAAATAGGATAGTAAATGATTGTTGAATCAGATTCGAGGAATGTACAGTGTAACTTACTAATATGAAATCTAAATATTTCTCGGGTATTACCTACCCGTTAAAAAAAAATTTACAATTAATATTTTGTACAAAAGAATTTTATTACAGTCGTCATGAAAATATATATGTGTATATTTTCTTCAGATGTAACATAGATTTAATGAGCTAATATTAAATTAGACTCATTATTTATTGATGCATGATGTTGGTGTTCGTGGAATCCTTGTGAACTTCGCAAGGTACGAATGATGTCATCTGAAAAGTTTCGAGTACATCGATGATGAAAGTGTAAAATCAACATATATTTGAATAATACATTTGATTTATTATGAGATAGAATTCGTTGAATTTAAAACAGAGATTGTAGTTAACGATGGTTAAGTTTGCTGACAAAGGATGTAATCATAGCATATTAGTAATATGAATTAACCATGTAGTTAAAATTCACACATAATAGCTTAGTACGGAAAGATTTATGATGGTTTCAAAATTTATATATATGTAAGATATACATATAAATTCTTCGGAGGGCTTGAGTTAATTCTTCATAACTCATTGATACAATATTCTCGTTGTTGATTCGTAATGATGTCCACAGTGATTATTGAACTGGCGGAGTTTGTGATGTTTAGGTGCTGCTGATTCTGACGATGTTGACGGCACTGACTGTGCTGATGATGCTAACGGTACTGTTGATGCTGTTGGTAAAATAAGTCTAGCTTGTAATTCACGCGCCATTCTTGTCAAAATTTCTATTCTTTCTCCTATCATTTTGGTTCATTCATCTGATTTATGGTTAGGGCTAGAATAGATAATCTCTAAGACTTTAGAGATTACATAATTGCCGCAGAACATTTCTCTAATGAAGTTATGAATCAATACTTCATCGTTTGTGGTTGTTGGTATTCCTTGGTATCTACAGGGCATAAGACGTCGATGCTCGTAGGACAGATTATGAAGTTGAGGTTTGCGATGCGGTTGTTGTTAGTGATGGTAATGGTTATGCTGCTGGTGCTGCTGCTGGTGTTTGTAACCTTTGCACCATATTCTCCAAAGCCACTACCTGAGCGCGAAGCTCGTTGACTTCTTCTATCACACCGGGGTGATTGTCGGTTCGGACAAGCGGATAAATGAAATCCAGAATTTGATGTAGTATGTAGTCGTGACGAGACACTCTGGAAATGAGAGAGAAAATGGTGTTTCGGATAGGTTCACCGGTAAGTGCTTCAGGTTCTTCACCAAGAGGGCAATGTGGCGGATGGAAAGGATTACCTTCTTCTTGTCTCCAATGATTGAGGAGACTACGAACCCATCCCCAATTCATCCAAAATAGATGATGGCTGATTGGTTGATCCATTCCGGTCACACTGCTTTCGGAGCTTGAGTGAGATTCTATTTCGGAATCCGAGGGACTTGAACTAATGACGAATTCCATTTCGTACGATTTGAATAAGGGATTGATTTTTGAATATTGGATGGTACTCTACCTATATAGAATATCTATATATATAGAGCAAAAGGTTTCGTAGATTACTGTGGAATTTACGAGATATGTCAGGCAAAGTTTACAGTAATAGATACGATAAGATATGATTTAGCAGATACGCTAAGATATGAATATTTGTCTATACACATTTCATGCAATCAATGCAGCAAGACGTGTCTAGACTAAGAATGATAAGCAGATAATTTTCGACACCTAATAATAAGCAAAACTTTTGACATGCAGACCAGGTTCAAGTCCAGACTTATTAATATAACCTAACAACTACTAAATCGAAATCCAGGCTTACTAATGCATCCTAACAACTCCTAGTTAGACACACTAATGCAAGACCTGGTTCGCTACGACCACCACTCTGATACCAAATGTAGAGACCCGTCCTAATCCATCTAGATGAAGTCCATATCGATTACAAACGATTCACAATAGTTGATTACATCGCGAGGTACTTGACCTCTATATGATACATTTTACAAACATTGCATTCATTTTTAAAAGACAAACTTGCTTTACATCCAAAGTTGACGGCATGCATACCATTTCATAATATATTCAACTATAATTGACTTAGTAATAATCTTGATGAACTCGACGACTCGAATGCAACATCTTTTGAAATATGTCATGAATGACTCCAAGTAATATCTCTAATACGAGCAAATGCACAGCGGAAGATTTCTTTCATACCTGAGAATAAACATGCTTTAAAGTGTCAACCAAAAGGTTGGTGAGTTCATTAGTTTAACATAAATGATCATTTCCATCATTTTAATAGACCACAAGATTTTCATTTCATAAATATACGTCCCATGCATAGAGACAAAAATAATCATTCATATGGTGAACACCTGGTAACCGACATTAACAAGATGCATATAAGAATATCCCCTATCATTCCGGGAAATCCTTCGAACATGATAAAAACAATATCGAAGTACTAAAGCATCCGGTACTTTGGATGGGGTTGGTTAGGCCCAATAGATCTATCTTTAGGATTCGCGTCAATTAGTAGATCGGTTTACTAATTCTTAGGTTACCAAGCAAAGGGGGCATATTCGGCTTCGATCATTCAACCATATAATGTAGTTTCGATTACTTGTGTCTATTTCGTAAAACATTTATAAAAGCGCATGTATTCTCAGTCCCAAAAATACATATTGCAAAAGCATTTAAAAAGGGAGTAATGAAACTCACCATACTGTATTTCGTAGTAAAAATACATATAACGTCATTGAACAAGTGCTAGATTGGCCTCAGATTCACGAACCTATATTAATTATATATTTTTATATGTTGGTCAATATTTGTCTAATAATTTAAGTCAAGTCGTAGTGTACCACAATCCAAATGCTCGAGACTAATATGCAAAAGTCAACAAAAGTCAATTTAACTCAAAATGTTTTCCAAAATTTATACATGATTATTATATACTTTAAATATCGTCGTTTTATATATTTTTTTAAAATAAATTTTAAAAGATTTACTAGAGTAAATAATATAATTCTTTTATTAATAAATATAATTTTATATAAAAATATACTTTTATATACCTTAAGTAATAAAATTTATAAAGTTCATTTGATATCATAAAAATATTACGATAGGTTTTATTAAGGTAATTATATTATTTGTATTACACATTTATTTGATAAGATAACATTGGTAATAATAATAAGTAAAAGTTGTATTATTTTGTAATAATAATGATTATTATCCTATTAATAAAAATATTAAATTTTTATATTTACTAAAAATGATGTTATAATAAAATGATAGTTCTAATTCATAATAATAAAATTTTATATTAACAATGATATTCCTCTTAAAAATAATAATTTTTGTAAAAATGATATTTTTAATATTAATAATACTTTTAATAATTATAGTGATAAAAATAATGAAAAATGATAATTTTATCTATATCAATGTCTTACAATATTTTAAATTTCATCATGATACCCATACTCATTATTTCCTAATCGATTTGTTAGTAACTTTTAAATCGTCTTTTATATCGCGTTCATTTTAATGATAATAATAGTAGTTATAATAATTAAGTATTACTTAATATTATAATACTGATAATAATAATAAATGTTATGATAATGATATTACTAATAACTATTTTAATGGTTAATAATAATAATAATACTAATTATAACTTTAACAATAGTAATTATAATAAAAATAACAATTTTTAATGATATTACTTTTTATTGATAATAATAATAATAATAATAATAATAATAATAATAATAATAATAATAATAATAATAATAATAATAATTTGATAAAAACTAGAACGACGATAATAACGACGATAATAATAATAATCATTTTTAATAATAATATCAAAAAATCAATTGACTATAACTTCTGATCCGTTCATCGAAACCATTCGATATCTAAAGGAAAAAATGTTCTTAATTTTTCGCTAGCTTTTCAACGACTTGCATATCTTATACCTTATCTCAACCGCAGGGTAACTAATTCGAGATTCAACATAACCTAACTAAGGGCAATATCAAAATTACAAGCATGCATAAACCTAAATACTCGAGCACTAGTCAGGGATACACTATTAATATGCAAAATTTAATTTACGAGTACTCACGTATCAATATTGAGATTCAATATTGCAGGAAAGGTACGTAGATGCAACAGAGATGACAAACACTAAATTGACCTCATGAGCATACCCATGAACCATACCCATCACCTCCATAGCTATAACCCATAATTTCCTTAGCCCTATCCCGCTCATAAACCCATGTTGCAATAGCTCGAGCGTACCCCTTGTCGTAGTATTTTATGTATATAAGTAATAATAATACTACTAATATTAATACTAACAATTTTGCTTAATATTAATACTTAATAATATAATAAACTTAATAATAAATATAATTATAATTATGTAAGAAGTAGGATAGAGAGACATATTTTATCGAATGAACCAGCGCGCGAGTTTTATACTCATTTCTGGCTGCCGACACTCATGCGACTGCATGAGTGTCCCCAATATTAAACATGCGATCGTATGATTGGTAATCCCAGCTCACACATCGTTTTAAACATGGAAACTATGGTTTTTTTTATAATATTATATATATATTATATTTAATTTATATAATTAATTATATATTATATTATATTTACGTTCATGGTAAAAATATAATTTTTACTCAAATGACACGGACGTTGTCACACGACTCGTGTACCACTTTCGGTTTTTCGAGCGCACCTTCGTACGTTTAGAAAACTAGCCTTTTACGTTACGCGACGTGTACCTTTAGTAATAGTTTGATTTACTCATCAATAAACTACTCTGTAAAAATATATCTTATAAAATTTGAGCGTCGTGGTCATTTGCTTCTATAAATCAGTGATTCGTTATTTAACAAAATATTTTATTTTAAATTAAGACGTTTTATGATGAGGTTAATATATATATATATATATATATATATATATATATATATATATATATATATATATATATATATATATATATATATATATATATATATATATATATATATATATATATATATATATACACACACACATTTTTAGAAATATAAATTTGTATCCAAAATCTTTCATCTAACAATATAACATTTAGTTTTTTTCAAAATTATTTATTTTTCAAAGTTTATTTTTATTTCATTTAGGAAAATAGTTTAGCGTGTAACGTTTTTCTTTTCAAGAATTTAAATGGATACAAGTACTAATCGTTTTTAAATATCAATTGCGTCACTAGGCGGGTGTTACTACCGTATACTTAATTTGAAAACATATATATTTAATGAACACGTTTTAAATACACGTTACAACCAATATTTCAACTTACGTTTATTTATTCAAAGGCAGTTTAGATAGACAAGTCCTGTTATATGAAAAAGTGTTTTCGTACAGTTGAAAACTACATCAATTGATTACTATGGAATTCCATCGACAAACATATAGAACCAAATACTATATTGTAAAGTATTTATACTTAATATTTCGTTAACGTTATCAAGTTATAATATATACGCGTATTCATATATAATCTTTTACGTTCATTTAATGGTTCGTGAATCATTGGAATTTGGTCGAGGTTAAATGAATGTATGAACATACTTTAAAATTCTTGAGATTTAACTTAACAAACTTTGCTTATCGTGTCGGAATAATATAAAGATAAAGTTTAAATTTGGTCGGAAATTCCCGGGTCGTCACAACCAATCATCTCGGAGTAATAGGAGAAGTCAGCGAGCTTCGCGCTCGGGTACTGGCTTTGGAGAATATGGTGCAAAGGTTACAAGCACCAGCAGCAGCACCGGTAACAACAGTACCACCATCATCAACACCAACAGAATCATTACCACCACCAACAACAACCGCATCGCAAACCTCAACTTCACAATCTGTCCCACGAGCATCAACTTCATAAGCTCTATAGATAACAAGGTAGACCAATAATAACAAACGATGAAGCATTGATTCATAACTTCATCGGAGAAATATTCTACGGTGATTATGTAATCTCTAAAATTTTAGAGATTACTTATTCTAGACCTAACCATAAGTCAAATGAGTAGATCAAAATGATAAAAGCTACCCTGACAAGAATGCTGCATGATTTACAAGCTAGACTTGTTTTATCAGCAGCATCAATAGCACCGTCAGCATCATCACCACTAGCAGCACCTATAACATCAAAAACTCCGCCAGTTCAAGAATCACCGTGGACATCATTTCAAATCAATAACGCGTATATTGTATCAACGAGTTATGAAGTATTAACTCATTCCATCTGAAGAAATTATATGTATATTATATATATATATATATATAAATTTTGAGATCAAAATAAATCTTTCGTACTAAGCTATTATCATTGAAGTAAATAAGGGTAGATACTACTCGATTAAATTCATACTACTAAGATGTACATCCTTCCTTAACGATTTAACCATCGTTAACTACAATAAGATGTACATCCTTCCTTAACGATTTAACCATCGTTAACTACAATCTCTATTTCAATTCAATAAATTCCAGGTCATAATAAACCAAGTGTACTATTCAAATACATGTTTGATATTCCACTTTCATTTTCACCGTACTCGAAACTTTCTAGAAAACATCATTCATATCTTGCGAAGTTCACAAGAATTCCACGAGCACCAACATCATTCACTAAAAATGAATAATGAAGTATAGATTCATAATTTCATTTACGTTGAAGAAATAATCCACTAAGATTACGTAATTTCTAAAGTTTTAGAGATTATTCATTTCTAATTCCAGCTGAAAATCAAATGAGTTTAATTTAATATTAACTCATTAAATCCGTATTACATCTGAAGAAAATATACATATGTTTTCATAAAGACTGTAATAAAATTCATTTGTACAAAATATTATTTGTGAAATTTTTTTTAACGGGTAGGTAATACCTGAGAGATATATAAATTCACAGTTAATATGTTACATCCTTCGAATCTGATTCCGCAATCATCAACTAAACTCACTACTTTCACAACAATATACATTCTTTCATAAAAATCAAAACAACCATACTCATTCAAATCTAATTGCATATTTTGATTTTAAGTCGAGATATAACCGATATCATCACTCTTAGATCCCTACAGCTTTCAAAGTTATACCTTGACTTCAAAACTGTGCTAGAACATCAATTCTATTCATAAAACCCAGAAAAATATTCGTATCATTCAGAATTCTAGAACATCATATGTATATTAATGATTATAATATGTGTTCAAACCCTTCAAAATTCCTGAAGACACTTCAAATAATGAACAATCGAGATGATGATCCAACCACATATTACCCACAGTCTTATAACGAAAAAATCCTCGAAACCAAAGTCATAGTTTAACACGTATCCGTGTCGGACCCTTTGGCATTTATTAGCTAAAATAACTTGCAATCCCTTTCCAAAGTAGTCAGTTTTGTCACAGCTCCAACAAGTCAACTTCGACTTTTCAGTCGAAACACCCTTATTAAAACCTTGATATATACGTTACCCTTTCACCATCGTTACCGGGGAACCGTTTATGTTCCACCACATTAGCAATAAACTTACCAATAACTACACTGATCTTTGACTTTCCGAAAAATCATTATATTTATTGAAACCCCATCATTTACTCATCCGTATCTTGTAGCAAGAATTTTCATGCCAATTACTGGGAATCAGCGATCAGTATTTTGAAATCTCGCAGCATGTCTATGCCAACAGTTATATGTGTACATATAACGTCTATCTGCTAGATTTACATACTTCGAATGTGAAGTTTCTGAAAAACACCCCAATCTACGATTTAGTTCTCTGAATTTTTAGAAAAGCTAAATGAAGCAGCAAAAACTGTAGACAACCGTAAGAGCCAAAAGTTCGATGATAAAGAATAGTGTGTTGGCAAAGCTCAGAAAAAGAGAAGGTTGGAACTGGAAAACGGATTGAGCAAACTATGAAGGAGGCTGTGGATAAATTACAAAGACGAAATCTACCTTCAACGAATCCAAATGATTCAGTGTCTGCTGAAGTCTTTAGCGAATACCTTGCTCCTTACTCAAAAACCATTGCGAACAATATTCTTCATCATCCTCTTATCCTAAATATTCTAAGATATCATCGTATCTTCCATTATAAATATCCTCCATATTTCTGAAGATATTTTCATAATTATTCTTATCTGAAATCATTTATCTCCTCGCGTTATTTGTATCATAAAGAAAACTATTTTAGTTTCTAAATTTTTGAAACCTTCGAATTTAAAGTATGAATGTTTTTGAAGTAGTGTTGGGAACTGAAGCATGAGTTAGTATAATATAATGACACTTGATCAACGTGATTATATTACAGTAAGTCATGCTGAGTTTCTAAATGGAACATGATGATTCACAGATCATAACATCATCATGTGTCATGTTACACGACTCTTGTAATCTACTTAACCTCTAAGCATATCAAGAAAATATTTTTCTTGATGATTCGGTGTTTTTCGAGATATTCTGATAATTTGACAAATCAAGATCGTGCCATTACAATTTCCTTCTTAGAACATTAACTATATTCATTCCGAAATTCATATCTACAAATTCTGGACCATTACATGCGATGCTTAATGGATAGAAGAGAAAACAAAGAATGAAGCTCTGAAATAAAAATGGGAGTATAAATTGCAGCAAATAGGAGAGAGCATTAACTGTAGATGTCAATGATTTTAGAAAAACAGAAGCAGGGACTCTGAAAAATAAGGAAATATATAAAGCCCGACGACAACACATAAATTACAAACTGTGTATATCAATAAGTATTGCAACGTAAAGATACGGGAGAACTAAAAACACTATAAAACTAAGAGTATAACAGAAGTGAATAGATTCCTCCGGTGGAAGATGAAAAAGAAGAATGATAGATATGAAAGTTAGGAGTATATCAAGAATCAAAACTGGATGAAGCATATTAACGAATACTTTAAAGTATGAATTGAGGGAGAAAGAATAGAAGGTGTGAGTTGTAAAGAAACAAAAGGGGTGGATTTATAGAAAATAACCGACAGAGTAATCAAAACAGATGATCGCATTTAAAGCGGATCCTAATTTCCTTGATTACCGAAGAATCAAATCTTATTACGAAGATTTTCTCCAAATCCCTTGAACTCTGGAAATCAATCCTATCTACATCAAAAGATATGATGAACCTACATTTACTCACATCACTCTTTTGTGATAGCTTCACTCGTACTCTTCACAAAATCAGATTGTCTTGTCAATATTACTCGATGATGATAAAACACTAATTTTCAGCTCGTATGCGTCAAGGAAACATATGTACTGTTAGCCATGACCATTCCAATCAAATTTTGGGACGAAATTTCTTTAACGGGTAGGTACTGTGACAACACAGAAATTTCCGAACAAATTTAAACTTGATCTTTATATGTTTCCGACACGATAAGCAAAGTCTGTAATGTTGAAATCTCAAAAACTTTGAACTGTGTTCATGTAATTAATTACCCTTCGACTGCTCTTGACGATTCACGAACAATTATGTGTAAATAGATATGTATGAATATATACATATGTGTGATTATTAAATTGAGATATTAACAAAATATTAAACGGTTTGATTGACATGAAAATATATTAGGAAATCTATTTTATGACTTGTAAACGTTAGCAAAATATTAAACGTATAACGTTATACTATTTCGTTATAGATAAACGTCTACGTAATAAAAAAATGTGTTATGATATATTTCGAAAGATTGTCACATTTTATAATATGTCAAGGTATATATTATTAAAGTTATTATCATTACTTTTTATTATAAATTTAAAGAAATTATATATAACAAATAGAGTGTCACGTCTTCTTTAAAAACGAATATAACTTTATATATAAAACCACTTTTGACATTTCATTACTGAGTCATTGTAATAAAAATAAAGGTTTTAATGTTACCCTGAATTTTAGAATCTTTCTAGAAACCTTTTGACAAATCATCCATAACAATGGTCCGTGATTCAATAAAATATAGATAAATATAACGAGAAACAAAAACGTGTTTTGAAATTTGTGAGGTGTTAAAAATAAACTTTGGCGCATAAATGAATTATATCAAATTAAGTTTTAAAGTGTAAACGATACGTGTTATATTATTTTTCTAAACGAAATTTGAAATATAATTAGTTTTGAAAAACTAAATTTTATATTATTAAATAAATATATCAATTACATACGATACGTACGAATTTATATTTTTTTTATGAATATAAGTAAAAATATATATATACATATTTTTTACAAAGTAATTTAATATAATGTTAACATAGTTATATAACGCTTTGATTTAAAATACTATTTTTATATATATTTTAGTAAGTAACGAGACGTCGATTTTTAGAAGCAAATGACCAAAACACTTAAATGATCAAGTTACACTTTGAGTATTATGGTTATTAGTGAACTAAGTTTAATTATCGTGAAAGGTACACGTCGCGAAACATAAAATACTAGTTTTCTGAACGTATGAAAATGCGTTCGAGAAACCGGAACCGGGACATAAGTCAAGTGACAACGTACGACTTATCGGAACTAAAATTATAAATTAACTATGCACGTAAATATAATATATTATATAAATAAAATATATTATATATATAAAAATATAAACGAGTGTCGGCAGCCTTTAAAATGCAATTGTGAGCTGGACAAAGGGGCCATGCGATCGCATGGCCATTGCCCACATAAACCATGCGATCGCATGGTGTAGTAGGTGAGCTCCAATCCTTTAAATGTTGAACGTTTTGCATTTCTGAATCATTCTTCTATCCCTTCGATCTCTCTCAATATATATATATATATATATATATATATATATATATATATATATATATATATATATATATATATATATATATATATATATATATATATATATATATATATATATATTAATTATATTATTATTATTATTATTATTATTATTATTATTATTAATCTTAGTACTCGGAGTATTATTAGTATTAGTATTTACATAAAATGCTACGATAAGGTTCTACTCGCGTGTTTTCAAAACGGGGTTTATGAGCGGAATAGAGCTAAGAAAATTATGGGTTATAGCTATGGAGGTTATGGGTATGGATCGGGGGTATGCTCGTGAGTCAAATCTAATGTTTATCATCTCCGTTGCGTCTACGTACTTTTCTGCAATATTGAATCTCAATATTGATACGTGAGCACTCATAACTTAACTGTTATATATTAATAGTGTATCCCTGACTAGTGCTCGAGTATATAGGATTATGCATGCTTGTATGCTTAATATTGTCGTTAGCTAGTTTATGATACATCACGAATTTGATACATATGCGATTGAGATAAGGTATATAATATGCATGTCGTTGGAAAGCTGGCAAAAAATTAATAACTTTTCATTTAGAAAGCGTATGGTTTCGATGAACGGATTAAAAGATATAGTCAACTGAATTATCGTTAATTTTAGTTTTATTATTGTTAAAATGATTATTATTACGATCGTCGTTATTATCGTCGTTATCATTATTATCTAATTATTATTATTATTATTATTATTATTATTATTATTATTATTATTATTATTATTATTATAATTATTATTATTAATATCATTTAATATAAGTATTATTATTAAAAATTGTTATTATTATTATTATTATTATTATTATTATTATTATTATTATTATTATTATTATTATTATTATTATTATTATTATTATTATTATTACTATAGTTATTATCATTAAGGTTATTATTAATATTATTATCATTATTATTATTATTATTATTATTATTATTATTATTATTATTATTATTATTATTATTATTATTATTATTATTAGTATTATTATTAATATTAATATTATTATTATACTTATTAGTATCATTATCATTAAAACTAATATTAGTATCACATAATTATTATGATTGCTATTATTATCATTATTACTCTAACGACCCGTCCTAATCCATCAGGACGAATACATTACATTTGGTTACATCGCGATGTACTTGACCTCTATACATGGTTGGAGAATTCGGATCTCGGGGAGATCTCGTTTGAACTTTTTTATGGAGA
Organism: Rutidosis leptorrhynchoides; assembly: GCF_046630445.1. Classification (NCBI taxonomy): domain Eukaryota; kingdom Viridiplantae; phylum Streptophyta; class Magnoliopsida; order Asterales; family Asteraceae; genus Rutidosis; species Rutidosis leptorrhynchoides. The sequence goes on along the minus strand of NC_092338.1, from coordinate 120,136,815 downwards.
TCTCGACATCTCGGAATAATCTCGGGGAGATCTCGGACGTTGACTTTATAGTTTTTTTAATAAAAATATACATAAAAACATAAATATCTGTATATTTATATACGTTTTTACGAGATTTTACAAAAATATCCAAGAAATGAGCGAGAAAATCTTAGAGATTACGAATTTTATAAGAAAATCTTACAAATTAAAAAGAAAATCCGAGAAATCATGGTATTGACTAAGTTTGACCTCGTTGACCGAGAAATCTCGGGAGATGAACATCTCGTCTCGGTTGCCTTCTAAAAACGAGATCTCGGGGAAGATCTCGGGAGATTTACAACAGTACCTCTATATGATACAATTTTACAAACATTGCATTCGTTTTTAAAAGACAAACTTTCATTACATGGAAAGTTGACGGCATGCATACCATTTCATAATACATCCACCTATAATTGACTTAATAATAATCTTTATGAACTCAATGACTCGAATGCAACGTCTTTTGAAATATGTCATGAATGACTCCAATTAAAATCTCTAAGATGAACAAATGCACAGCGGAAGATTTCTTTTGTACCTGAGAATAAACATGCTTTAAAGTGTCAACCAAAAGGTTGGTGAGTTCATTAGTTTATCATAAACATTCATTTTCATCATTTTAATAGACCACAAGATTTTCATTTCTCATAAATATACGTCCCATGCATAGAGACAAAAAAAAATCATTCATATGGTGAACACCTGATAACCGACATTAACAAGATGCATATAGAATATCCCCATCATTCCGGGACACCCATCGGACATGATAAAATCGAAGTAATTTTGAACTGCTTTAGTACTTCGATTTATCATGTCCGATGAGAGTCCCGGAATGATGGGGATATTCTATATGCATCATGTTAAGGTCGGGTGGGGCTTGTTGGGCCCGATAGATCTATCTTTAGGATTCGCGTTAATTAGTAGATCGGTTTACTAATTCTTAGGTTACCAAGCAAAAGGGGCATATTCGGCTTCGATCATTCAACCATATAATATAGTTTCGATTACTTGTGTCTATTTCGTAAAACATTTATAAAAGTAGCGCATGTATTCTCAGTTCCAAAAATATATATTGCAAAAGCATTTAAAAAGGGGCCAAATGAAACTCACCATACTGTATTTTATAGTAAAAATACATATGACGTCATTTAACAAGTGTAGGATTGACCTAGGATTCACGAACCTATATTCAATTATGTATATTAACACATGTAATGGTAATCGAACAATTTTTATATTTTAGTTAGTGATTTAATTGTTATTTTAATAAATTATATGTTTTATCAATAAATAATTTAAATATTTCTATTTTATGTATTTTAACTAAATAATTAGTATTTATTATAAAACGTTAATATAGATATGTTATATGTATTAACTATAGTGTTTATATAACTAAAAATCATTTGATAAAATAGTATTAATAATATTAAATAAAAAGTTGTATTATTTTATAATAATAATATTAGTAAATATACTTAATAATGATAATAATAATAATTATGATTCTAAACATACTAATACTTATATTGATAGTAATATTAGTAGTAATGTTGATAATAACAATAATGATAGTTTTTAATAATAATCATACTTATAATAATAATGAAAATGATAATTTTAATAAAAATACTTTTGTTAATCATAATAATTTTAAAAAAAATATTTTAATAGTAATACTAATAATGGTATTAATAATAATAATACTCATTTTAATGATAATAATAATAATAATAATAATAATAATAATAACTAATACATCTATATTAATACTTTTTACTAACAATGATATTTAAGGATGATATTAATAATAATAATATTTATATTAATAATAATAATAATAATGATAATAATATAAATTTTATTAATGATAATGATAACATAACAATAATAGTAATAATAATAACAATAATAAGAATAATAATAATAATAATAATAATAATAATAATAATAATAATAATAATAATAATAATAATAATAATAATAATAATCAATTAAGACTACCTTTAAAAGAAGCTTTAAAAGAAATAAATGCCATGGCCAGGGGTCGAACCCATGACCCCTCGTTCTTTCAAACACTCCCAAACCTTCTGCTCTACTCGTTTTTTTTAAATTAAATCCCTAGTTTTTATTATATAACCTATATAATGGTCAGTCCCTCTTCTTCTTCTTTTTCAAAAAAAATTGCGGTGGTCGAGGATTTAACCCACGACCTCTCGTTAACACAAACAACCCTTAACCATTACGCTGCCTCAACTTTTCTGTTTTATTATCCCAATTGATTCTATTTAACCCGTTACTTCTCCTTCATAATATAAAACACTCAATTGCAACTAGATCAAAAAAATACGCTAGCCCAATACATGTTTTTAATTTAATCTGAACAAGGTCAAGTGGGGGTGGGGTTCGACTGCCACACAAATACATACGCATCATCTTCTTTATTTACTAATGCTATTTATCATCATCTTCATTCATTATACAATTCAACATCATCATTATCGAATTTTCATCTTGTCTCCTATCTCATCATGTACCATCATCCATACAGAAGCATCTTCATCATCTTTATTTACTTTATTATAAATCGAACCCATAGTAGCTGCAGTAGACAGTTTGTGATGACCAACATGAATACGAAAACAGGAAACTAGATGTGGCAGCAGAGGTGTTCGGTGATGGTGGTGGTTTATGGTGGTACGGTGGTTCAAAACAGAAATAAAAGATGCAGCAATAGGAACAATAAAACAGTCGAATATTATGATTTTATGTTGGTGGTTTGGGCAATTTAAATCATAGCAGATGCAGTAACGGATGCACTTAACAAGTGGTAGTTTCAAACAATAATAGAAGAGAGGTATAGCACTTTAATGGTGGCGGGTTTAGGTGTAATGAAGAAGGTGGTGTTAGGTTTCAAATGGTGGTGGGTTATGATATTTTTGAACAGTAAACAGGAACCAGATGATTACAGAAGCGACTATAGCAGCTGTGGTGGTGATTATTGTGGTGAGTTCAAGAAGGAAAATAGAAGAGGGGGAGAGAGAGAGAGAGAGAGAAGGTCGTGAGGTGATGGTGGTGATTTGACGATTGAAACCAAAAATAGTGACATTCATGATTGTGGTGGTAGTTTGTTATGGTGGTTGATCTTGATGGCGAGGTTGTATAGTTCGACTAATAGAAAGAATATGCGAGGTTGGATTTAAGGTGACTTGGTGGTGGTAGTAATGGTAGTCAATCAAGAGACAAGATTACGATGATGGTGTCGATAGAAGATGATCGAGGTGGTGGGTTGTAACGACCCGCACTTTTTCGATCGTTCTATACTTATAAGATTAATATTTACATAAATTAAACCTTACCAACATGATAAGCAATCCAAATTGTCGAGACTTATGTTTTTCGAAAAGAGTTTTACACAACGTTTGACCGTCTAGTTTGACCGATGATATCACGAACTATACAATATATGATAATTATACGTTTGTGTATATATATGTATATATACATATTTAACATGACCTAAGAATGTTTTAATATCTCATTTTGTATTAATAACAATAAGTTATAAGTATATTTTGAAACTACTAACTTAAGTTTTCAAAACGATAACCATACGTAACGTTATTTGACTTAAATACTTATGACCTATAATGTTTATACATATATCGTATAAGTAATGTATTTAATCACTTTTAAAGACTTAAATACATAAAACAATATAAGTATATTTACAAAAGATAACTATATTTGAATCCTCGTTCCGTTTTCTCAAAGATTTCTATACGTATACCTAGGGTATATGTACCCGTATCATACGCAGCTTCTAGATGTATTTACTATTGGTATATACCAATAAAAATCTGCTCCTTAGCAGCCTTAAATGATTAAGAAACATGTGGAACCAACCATTTGTCAAGTAGCATGAATTATTTAGCAAGAAAACAAAGTTAGGTATCTTTTTTTTCCTTTATAACCTAAAAACGTTTTTATGCATGCACACCATTTCTTCACCCCATTTTCTCATACTTACACTTCCATTTCTCTCTCAAAATACTCTTAACTTCATACTTGATCATCTCCAAGCATTTTCCCCATCATTTAGCTTCAAAAACAACACTTAAACCTCATAAGAAAACCTTACAAAAACACTTCAAGAAATCCTTCCAAGAACACCAACTTACTTCCAATCTTTCATCCACTTCCATCACCCTTTTGGTTCTAGATTCTTACTCCTCTTTTACAACAACCTTATCCAAGGAACTTGAGGTAGAATCTATGTTCATAACCTTATTCGATTCATATATATATAGCTATCTTATTTTGTGGTATAAAATTTTAACAACAAGAACATAGTTTGAATGTTTTCAAACTTGTTTGCAAACTAAATAGATCCTTCTAACTTAACTTTTAAAATACTCCAAGACCTGTAATATAACTTAAATATATGCTAATTTAACAAGGTATAACTTGGTTTTTCAAAGATTATCTTAAAAACTGTTTTTACGACGTCGGAGTGCCACCGGGGGCTGTTTTGGGTTGGATAATTAAAAACCATCTTAAACTTTGAATTGGAGGTTTATTTTCTGGAAAAATGATTTTTACTATGAATATGATAACACATAAAAATTTCATGATTTAACTCAAAGTATAAGTATTTTTAGAAAATAATCATTTAAGGTTGTTTACATGATGGAAAATGATTAACTTCATAAGTTTCACTAAAGTTTGACCTATGACCTGTGATTTCGAATACAAACTAAGGTATTTACAGTTCATAGTCTTAAAGAGGGACTCGATCCAAGGAAGTGACAAGTTGAATCAGCGAAAACGGAGTTGTAACGAAGAAACTATGACCAAAACGAGATCGGATATCTAAGACTTGTTTAACTTCGGGATTAATTGGGAAAAATTAAATAAAATCACATATTTCTAAGATAACATGATATTTTAAATATATGTACTTATAATTCAATTTTATATGGTTCAGGATCACCCGTAAACAACACGAGAAGATTAATCATAAGATCCCATGATTGTACGCAACACGTCATTTGACAACACCGGTACTTTATGTACGCAACACGTCATTTGACAACACCGGTACCATGGGTCAAGATTAATCTCGACCAATACATATACGATGGGGTTTTATTTATTTCGTTGGGGGTTTTATTTATTTCATTGCGGGTATATTAAACATCTAAAAATGAACCATTAAAATTGAATTACTAACAACGAACTGCTAACTACGGACTAAGGAATTATTCAAAGTATTAAAAGTATAACAAGTATATATATGTGACGTTTGTTTAAAAAGAAAAGGTATTGATATATTATATATGGATAGGTTCGTGATATCAACCGGAGACCAAGTCAAATTATATATATATCTTCAAGACGAAAGTGAGTATATAGTCCCTTTTAAACTCTAAATATTTTTGGGCTGAGAATACATGCGCTGTTTTTATAAATGATTTACGTTATGGACACAAGTAACTGAAAAATATATTCTACGTTGAGTTGTACCACTGGCATACTTCCCTGTAGCTTGGTAACTAATATTTACAGCGGTATTGTAAACGCGAATCCTGTTGATAGATCTATCGGGCCTGACAACCCCAACCGGACTGGACGACCAGTATTCAACGGTTGCACAGTACTTCGTTTTGTGACTACACTTGGTACGGTGTAGTAAGATTTCATATTAAAGGGAATATGCGACGTGATTAAATGTTAAGTATGGTTACCAAGTGCTCAACCACTTAGAATATTTTTATTAAACTGTTTATATACGAAATCTTGTGGTCTATATATATATATATATTGCTGCCGGCATTAAACCTATATCTCACCAACTTTATGTTGACCTTTTAAAACATGTCTATTCTCAGGTGATTACTAAAGCTTCCGCTGCATAATGTTGAATTTGAGCAGGATCTTGCGTACGCATATTTGTGTCAAAAATCAAACTGCATACCCAAGGATTTGTGTTGTAAAATATGCTCGAAATCGTGTTGTTATCATTATATGTAAAGTTTGTAAGTCGTAGATTATCGCTAAACGATAATCATCTTTTTATTGTCTAAAGCTTGTAACAAAAATAATGGTTATGGTTTGTAATGTATAATATATGCAGTTTCTCTTTTAAAAATGTCGCATATAGAGGTCAATACCTCGCAATGAAATCATACGTTATCTAACACGTTCTTATGGTTAAGGACGGGTTATGACATGTGGTATCAGAGCGGTGGTCTTAGCGAACCAGGTTTGCATTAGTGTGTCTAACTGATAAGTCGTTAGGATACATTAGTAAGTCTGGACTTTGACCGGGTCTGATTTAAAAACCATTGCTTATCATTGTTGGTTAAAATTTATATGTAAATATTATGTAGTACTAATGGGTTAGTTGTTGTGTGATAGATGTCGGGCTCAAAACTTGTCATCACGTTCAGCGACTCCGAGCCAGAATCTTCAGATGGTGTTCCAGTCATTAACCTATCCGATGACGAAAATAATATCTTTGGGGAAGACTCACAAATTCCGGATGAACCGACTATAGAGAACCCGGAAAGTGAACCCGAGGAGGAAAGTGAACCCGAGGAGGAAAGTGAACCCGAGGAGGAAAGTGAACCCGAGGAAGAAATACAGGAAATTACAAAAGACGAGTTCGAACTAGGAAAGAAACGAAAGGCTAATGAATTAGAAAATTCAAATCCCGAGTTTAGTAAGGATGATGTGGCACCAACTCCACTAGACACTACCACCCCTATTCCTGCTATTCCTATTCG